>NC_139549.1:90628-690628 GCF_965153285.1 Podarcis tiliguerta
GATGGCAGCTTCCTCCGTTCCTCAACAGCTGAGGTTCCCCGTGCCCTCACTTTGCGCCCTCCTCTGTGTCCTGTGGAAACGCTGATCTCCTTCTTCCTCTTCCTCCCCATTCCAGGCAGCTGCTCAGCTGGCGCAGGAGGCATCTCTTCACACGCAGCCTCCACCATTCCCCCCAACCACTACGACTCCCCCAAGAACAGCCACATCCCTGCCCACTACGACGTGCCCCCCGTCAGGCACTACCCGCCATCGCCCCCCCTCCGCAGGCAGGACCGGTGAGGAGGGCCGGAGCCCCCTGCCCCCCCCCCGCCTTCTCAGGGAAGGACTGAGTTCCAAATGGCTCAGCAGCAGCAGGACCTTCATCCCTCCGGGCACCAGGCTTCTTCGCAGCTGCCATGGGGGCAGGACGTGGCGGATCTGGGCCCCAGCGCCACTAGAGGAACCACTTTGCCCAGTCTCCTGGGCTGGCATTTTGACTAGCTGGCATCATTCCCCAAGGCAGCCACCAGCAGAGGCACAGCATCAAGGGGACGGCTGCTTGGCTCCTTTCCAGCGCTTCTTGGGTGGGGGCAGATGTCTCTGTCTCTTCCCTGCCCCCAACCTCGACAGAGACTAGCCGCTTCTTCAGTCCCATGAAAGAAAGCAAAGTGGGGCAGGGGGAAAGCACCTTATAGGCCAACAGGGGGGTGCACCATGTACAGCGATCACCTTCATTAGAATCACAGAATTATAGAGTTGGAAGGGACCCCAGGGGGTCATCTAGTCCAACCCCCTGCAATGCAAGAATCTCAACTAGAGCATCCCGGCCAGGTGGCCATCCAACCTCTGCTTGAAAACCTCCAAGGACGGAGAGCCGCCACTTTCTGAGGGAGTCCGTTCCCCTGTCAAGCAGCTCTTGCCATTAGAAAGTTCTTCATCTCAGTGAACTCCTATGTTCAAAGGAATTGTCTCTCCCCCCCCCCCTGCATTTTATAGCAGCCCCCTTCTTGAGGCCTGCTGCGTGTTTGCCCTGTCATTCGCTCTGGATTACAAGGTGCAACAAGGACAACACTTTGTTTCAAGAATCCCATTCCCCAACCACAGCTTGCAATCTGCCTTCCCAAAACTGTCTCCTGAAAGGTCCAAATAGGCAGTTTCAGTCTTGCTTATTTTGCAACAGGAAAAGGCTTAACTGAGGATGACCCAGCAGAACTCATAAGCCTGACTTCCTTGCAGGAGTCTGTAAATCCATGCACAAAGGGGTCACACTGTCAGAAACTCTTGAAAAGTCTTCAAAGATCAATGCGCCAGGGAAACAGGGCACCTTTTCCAGTCAAAAGCCCACATTCCTTTATGAACCTTAGAGGCGCCACATGAGCACCGTGGGGACGCCCAGAGCTGGAGCAGATGCACTTATATCACACACGTGTTTTTGTGTGTGTCCGTGTGAGGGAAAAATCTTCATGGAGCCAGCAGCTGATGCAGAGGAATAACCCCTCTCACCGCAGCGACACTCTCTTAACACACACCGCTGCCACTGGGCTAATTATAAAAACCACCTGGTCCCATTAGAAACTTAATTCCTATGGGAGGGAGATTGGTTTCAGTTCTTCATGCTGGAAGCAAGTTTTAGCAGAGCTGCCTCTTGCAATGCTGATAAAAGAGGCGCCCATCGGGCTCACCTGGACATCTCTACAGGAAAACAAACTGGTTTATTCAGAGTTCAAAGGCTTGCACTTCACGTTGTGGAAGCAGCCGATCACATCCAGCAATAACAAAAGCACCTTTGCAGTAATGGGGGAGAGGAGGAGCAGCTCATGCAGCCCACCCACAGCCAGCTCCAGAGATGGGGCTCTTATGTTTGTACCCTACTTTTCTTCCAGCACAGAATCCAAAGCAGCACAAATGGTTGCCTGGAGAGAGGGTCCCCCCATCCAGGGAGGGACCTCACCTGGACCCCTTAGCTTCAGCCAAATACTGACCTCCCAGTGCTTCTAGTCCACATCTGGGGAGGCCAGTGAAACTGCAGGATCTCGTCTGTGACAAGGAGCAGGCATTAGGACTGAAGTGGCCACTTGGTCTGAAGAGATCCTTGCAAGAGCTGGGAAAGTGCAGTGGGGAGGAGGCCCCAGCTACCGGGCCAGAATCTGGGACTTTGCAAAGTAAGGCCACACTGGATGGGAGACTTCCTAGGAAGGCTCTCTCAAGGCAGTTAGTTACTCTTCTATTTATTAAAAAAAAAAGTATGCCAGCCTGGGTGCCATTCTGGAAGAGAGGTGAGATATAAAGGAAAGAAGGTAACTCCTCTGGAGTGGCTGTGGGGATGAACACATTTGTGGCCCCTCATCCCCAACACACCCAGAGTCAGGAATGGGCTGTCCTTCGACCTTCCCAAAGCCAGGGAGCTCTTCGGCCAGTCCATTTGGCCTTCAGCTTCCTTCACAGGCGCTGGCTGCACCTTTTAGCCCTACGGCCCAGGAGTTCACTTGTGCACCAGTCCCACAAAGGAGCGTGAAATCCCTGGGCAAGGCTGCCACAGGGAGCCTAAGTGGATCTCTGGCTCCTGGACCGCTGAGGAGAGCCAGTTCGCCCCCAGCAGAAGGATTGCAAATTCTCCCCACGAAGCCACAGCCCACAGTGATGGGGGGCAGGGAGGAGGCTGCCCACAGCACCCCCCGTCCAGAGTGGCTGAAGGGAGATATGCCTGCAAGGCAACCTGCAGGCGGCCAGAACGGGCCAAGGCCCTCGGGAAGAAAAGGAGCGCCCAGTCAAGTCATCCGCTCCTAAAAAGAGACTCCATCCTATCACCCTGAGGGAGGGTCACCAGGTGGTCCTCCTCCTGGCAGGAGTCCTTTCTCTGCTCCAGCCGCCATGGTAGGCAGCCCAGAAGCATCCTGGCTTTTCCGCAGGTCCCAAAGAGGGCAAGGGGGGGGGGTCTCCTGTGAGGTGGCCCCCAGGGTGGTGCCCTTCTTCAGAGGCCCACCTTCCCATTGGGTTGGCAGAAGTTTGTAGGCTGGCTCTGCAAGGGGTCCCTGCCAAGGCCCAGAGCGAGGAGTGGGCTGCCGTTGAGGATGGGGGCGCCCTGAGGGGGGGCCGGCTCAGGTGCTGCTTCCTCCTCCTCCTCCCCACTCAGAAGTAGCTGCTCCGTCTCTGTGTCCGAAGCCTCCCAGGAGCTGCAGCATTTGTTCTCCAGGCTGTAGAAGAAGGAGTGGGTGCGGAAGGCGGCGCTCATGTCATCCTTGATGCTCTCCAGGATCTGGGCGAAGGTGGGGCGGAGGCGGGGGTTCTGCTGCCAGCACCAGGTCATCAGCTCGTGGCTGGAAGATCCACAAGGGCGGGAGTGGGGTGGAGAGTGAGAACGGCAGGGGGTCACTTCCCCCTCCACTACTGCACCCCCCCACCCCAAAGGCTCCGCAAGGCAGCCTTGACACCAGCCTGCTGCTGGCTCCCAAGAGGAGGAGTGTTTCAAGCCGCCTTGCTGTGGGGGCCCAGTTGGGGAGGCCCCCACAGGCCATGCACAGCCCAAGGACTGCCAGCAAGGGGCCCGAGGGGAGGGGAGGGGGGAGGCGCATCTGCCTTTGCACAGCCCAGATGCTACCTGGATGGATGGACTGACAGACAGACACTGCTGGGGCGCTTACAGCTTCTGGGGACAGTTCTCTGGCTTCTCCAGGACGCCGTTGTCCATCACGAAGTGCAGGACCTGCTCGTTGGACATGCCCTGGTAGGGCTGCTCAGCCAGCGTCGCGATTTCCCACAGCACCACCCCAAAGGACCTGCAACAGAAGAGTCAGCCTCTTCCTCCTTGCCTCTTGCCACAGGGCACAGGTAAGGAGAGGCGCCCAGGACAGCCATTGTGCACAGGTGGTCTTCGCAAGGTTTAGGGTGGGAGGGAGCAGACAGGCCCCCCACATGAGGGTCCAAACCAAGATGCTGCTCAAGGGCAGGGCCTCCGCCTCCTCCCTCTGCCCCACAAAGACCAGCAAACAAGACGTGGCTCACTAGAGAGTGCCATGAGCAGGAGCCACACCTGCCACCCTCAGCCTCTGTCACACACATCCTTGAAAGTACCTGCTTCCAATCCCAGATTATCCTTGAGTGAAAATACCATGGAAGGGTCAACAAAGGTGACAAGGTGTGCCAGAACTCCCTGGGACTGGAAACCTGCCGCCCCCGCCCCCTGCTGCTCTGGAGGACAAGCCTGCCCCTTCCTCTCCCCAGCACCCACCAGATGTCCGAGTGTGTGTTGAAGAGGCCGTCCTTCAGGGCTTCCGGGGACATCCAGCGGACAGGCAGCAGACCTTTCCCCCCTTTGCGGTAATAGTCCGTCTCATAGATGTCCCTGGTCATGCCGAAATCTTTTGAGGGGAACCAAGATGAAGAGAAGTTGGCAGGGAGGGAGACAGGCAGCCGCCAGAGCTGCAGGGAGCCCTCGGGGCAACAGGAGGTCTGGTCCAGGGAGGCCGGGGCCCCCAGAAATGGGGGAGGGGGCTGTTGCTGCAGCAGCAAACAAACACTGCTGCCCCCCTGGGCATCCTAGCCTCAACCACGACCACCTCTACTCATAGAGAATGACAGTGATAACACCCCTGGGATAACCTGGCCTCACCCCCAATCTTCACAGTGAAGTCCTCTGACACCATGCAGTTGCGGGCAGCAAGATCCCGGTGGACAAACTTCTTGGCGTTCAGGTAGGCCATGCCATCCGCGATCTCGCCAGCCATCTGGATCATGTCCCTCAGCGATGGGGGAGGCAAGCCAGGGTTATTCTAGGAGAAAGAACCACAAAATAGCCAGTCCCAGGGCAGGGGGGAAGAGACCAACAGGACTTCTTCTCTGGGAAAATTTCCTCAGCCACTCCAGAGAATGCCATGCGCTCAGTCTGTCTCCATACTTTGGTTTTGTCTTCCAGCTACTATTTGAAGCTGGCAAAAGCCGGCAGGCAAGGAGACCCCAGACTCCTTGGAGACTCCCTCCAAGATGGGAAAGGAGTTTATGAACTCCCTCAGTGCCCTGGGCAATGGAACTTCCCAGCTTCCCACAGCGTCATGTGGGCAATCCCCACCCTCTGGCTTTGGACTGTATTGGCGACATGATGCTCTGCTGCAATCAGGTGCAACTGCTTCTCCACCCAAGCAGGCGGCTTGGCTTGAGCCCTGGAGGAAAGCCTGGGGGAGGCTCTGCACTCACCTCAGCTTCCGGCCTGAGGGAACGGAGGTAGCTTTTCAGGTCCCCCCTCGTCATCAGCTCCATAATGACCAAGGCAGGCTGGCCCTGGGAGACTACGCCAAGAAGACGGACCTGAGAGCCAGCAGAGATAAAAGAGGCCAGCTGGCATGTAGAGGACGCTCTCCAAGTGCTCAGCGCGCACACAGGAGGGGGTCCAGTAACCCTAACACCACCCCCACAGAGTAGGCCAGTATTAGCATTCCCACGCTGCGGAGTTGAATGGGGCAGGATGAGCACCTGGCAGATCACCTCCAACCCTCTAGCAGAGCAAGACGGGGGCAACGACATTCCCTCTTTGCATTGCTGCAGTTGGTCATCCAAGCACCAACTTTGGCACAGCCCACGTCATCCAACCACATGGAAGCTGAAATCTAGCCTGTTCCTCTCTGGGAATCCAGGCAGGGCTGCCCTGAGGTACTTTGCAGCAGACGCTGCCCACCAACCCACAGATCAAGTTGCATAATCCCCAAGGCTGATCAAGTTATTTTGGCACCCGAGGCAGAATGTCCCACGAGTGTCTCCCCCAGGAGAACAAAGCACAACAATAGCAGCTCTGGTACCATATGCTGCTTTTCCTCAGCTGTCCAAGGGGAGGGCCGGCCCACTTACCACGTGGTGGCACCTGAAGGCTTTCATGACCGAGGCCTCATTCAGGAACTCGATGCGCTCCCGCGTGGTGGCCAGCTCGTTGACCGTCTTCAGGGCCACCCTGGTCTTCTCTCCCTCCTGCTCAATGTCCTGGGCAAGCCCTTCGTAGACCATCCCAAAGGAGCCCTGGCCCAGCTCCCGCAGCACTGTTATCTTCTCCCGCGGCACCTCCCACTCGTCCGGGACGTACACTAGCCAAGGAGAGGCACCGAAGGAAAAGCACAAAGCACTCAGTGTGGGGCACACACATATGCCCCCTGGAGGCAAGGCTGGGGGGCCTGGAAGGTGGTGGAGTGGCAAGGCCAAGGGTAGAATCAGGTGGGGAGTCCTCCTGCACAAGCCCTGCTGCAACACTGAGCGGGGGGGGGGGGCACAGCTGCTGCTTCCCCAACCTGCTGCCCTCTAAAAGAACTGGACCAAAACTCCCATCAGTCCCAGCGTGGTCAGGGATGATGATGCAAGCTGGGAGTCCAGGAAAACCTGGAGAGCCCCCGGCTAGGGACAGGGGAGGCTTAGGGCATCAGCAGCAGCATCAGTCAGTTCCTTAGCAATGCTCCACCTTTGCCCTCACAGACAGAGGGTGCCCCTGTGAAAATGGTGTCCTGCCCGCCTCTGCCTTCGAAAGGTGAGCCGTACTCACTGTTTGAGGTGCTGAAGTATTCAGGGTTGACTGAGGCGTACAGCGTGCCACTGGGGTATCCCTCTGTGCTTCTGGGAGGGAGAGACAAAGGGCTCAAGGTCCTTTGCATGGCAGGGACCACAGTGGCGGTGAGTTCCCCTCCCCCTTAGGACCCTCCTTTGGGATTTTGGTCCAACGTCATTGCTGACCTGGTCCATGTCAAGTTAAATCAACACTTCTCTGCCAGTAGAAAGTGTGAGCCGACCCTTCCCCAGAGAAGGTTCTGGAAGGGACACACACTGACCATCAGCCAGGCTGGCTCTTGGGGGATGGAGACCCATAGCATCTGGAGGGCCACAGATTCTCCGTGTTGCGGGGGGGGGGGGGACGGGACACACCTCTAACAGCGCCAGTGTCCTGCCGGTTCCATATTACCTTTTCTTGTTGTATAAGAAAACAAAGACGGCCAGGCAAGTGATCCCCACCATCAAGACAACGGGCATCAGCGTCAAGAGCACGTAGAAGTTTCCGGGTTCCTCTTCCTCTACTTGTAAGGGGGTTCATGATGGAAGTAAGTTTTCGGGGGCAGAGAAAGAAACATGTAATTATTACATAACTATTTAACATTGATCAAACAACTTGCCCCAACTGGATTTGTTTGTGTGTTTTTAATATCCTAAGGGGGAATCCTGGGCCATTTCAGGCTCTTAGAAACGACATGTACACAACACACACACACACACACACCCACACACACCCACCCCACTCAACGGCTGCTCTGAATTCCATTTGCTGGTCTGGGGCAATATTTTGTCTGCTTTCCTAACATTTGGCACCACGTGATAAAAAGGATTCTAAATTTATGCACTAAATGACCCACAGCATTTTGGTACAACTGCTGGCCATCATTTGGGCTCCCTAATTAAGTGGATGGGACATGCTAAGCCTCTGAGGAATAGAACTATTGTCCCCATAAACATCCTCCCTTCTGCGCTCCTAGAGGTAGAGAGACCACATCACTTTCTGCACAATGGCAGCCTTGATTACTGGAGACATAAAGCAGTTGCTCCCTTTTCTATCTATTAATCTCTAGACACCTGGACTGGAGTATATTGTTTTGGGAGGGGGGTGTTAAAGGGGGTTGTTACTGATTTTTTAAATCTTTATTTTAGATTTTATTATGATTTATGTGGAAATTGTCCAATTTGGCTGAGTATTTTTTTAATGTTTTATTTATTGTTGGTGATTATTTCTGTAATACTGTATTTTTTCATGTTGTAAGCCACCTTGAGCATGGTTTGAACTATGGAAAGGCAGCATACAAATAAAATTATGTATTATTGTGAGTTTGTGGGAGCCAGACTACTCTAATTCCTGGATCTAGCAAGTGTTAAAATATTAATAATAGCAATAATAATAATTTATTATTTATACCCCGCTCATCTGGCTGGGTTTCCCCAGCCACTCTGGGCAGCTCCCAAAATAAATAATAATAATAATAAATAATAATAATAATAATAATAATAATAATAATAATAATAATAATAATAAAGCAATAAAAGATCAAACATTGAAAACTTCCCTAAACAGGGCTGCCTTCAGACGTCTTCTAAAAGTTGGATAATTGTTTATTATGGGAGGGTGTTCCACAGGGTGGGAGCCATCACCAAGAAGGCCCTCTGCCTGGTTCCCTGTAATCTTCTTGCCGGGAGGCAACTGCCGGAAGGCCCTCAGCTCGGGACCTCAGCGTCTGGCTGAGTGATGGGGATGGAGATGCTCCTTCAGGTCTACTGGGCCAAGGCCATGTGGGGCTTTAAAAGTCAGCACCAACACTTTGAATTGTGCTTAAAAACGTACTGGGAGCCAATGTAGGTCTTTCAGGATTGGTGTTTTATGGTCCCAGCAGCTGCTCCCAGTCACCAGTCGAGCTGCTGCATTTCCGGGTCACTCTACGTAGCCCCACATAGAGTGCCAGGCTAGGTTCCTGGGTGATGCTCACTTTTGGGGCTGATTAGTCTCCTTTTGTCACCAAGGCCCACAAAGCCACCATCTGTTTATGGAAGGGGGTGAGGACTACAGCTCCTACCAGGTTTTCAGGCAGCTGGTCCTGCTGTCTCCTGGGGCTGGAGCCCAGGAACAACAGCAGGTTCCCCTCCCCTGTTTTTATTCATCCAAGCAGCTGCGTGCTTCTCCTCTGCCCCAAAGGATCTCTTTCACCATTAGCCCCCAAGGTTGCCCTGAAAGTGGCCTAAAGGAAAACTTTTTTTTCTGGAGTTCCCCAGAACACCCCACCTGCCAGCACCTGGGGCCACATTTTCATGAGACGTTAAACCAGAGATACAAACTGTTCCAGGCGTCCTTGCTTGCCCTGCCTCCCGCTGCCCCCCCCCCCCGACATCATCACAGGGTTTCTCCATTGTGTCACCAGATGAACCTCCCTGAACCGCCAGGCTTGCTTAGTCCAAGTCAAGCATTCTCTTCCTTCTCTCTTCTGCTTGCCTTGCCCACGCTCAGCCTCCACCACCTACCTGGCCCCAGGATGTAAAACTTGATCAGTCCGGTCCACGAGCCGTTCCCTGACAGTGAAGTGGCCCGGACCTTGGCAGAGTAATTTCCAGGCTGGAGGAGGTCGAGGAGGTAGCCCCCGTTCCGGGTGTAGCGGTGGCGAGAGACGCAGACAACCGAGGTGACTTTCTGCAGGAGAGGAAGAAGGAAACCAGGAGGAGACAGGCGTGAGGGGTGCCTCAGGGCAGTGGCGTAGCGTGGGGGGTGCAGGCGGGCCGGCCACACCGGGCGCAACATCTGGGGGGGGGGCGCTCGCACTCGAGTGCTAAAATCCACGGGTTAGGGGGCGCAAATTACTTGCCTTGCCCCGGGTGCTGACAACCCACGCTACGCCACTGCCTCAGGGGCCTGTGGATCACTCTTTACAGTAGGCCTGTAGGTGGGGAAGTTTGAAACCCCAGGCTTGTGGCTGCTGGCGGGGGGGGGGCAAGGATGCAGTGGCTGCAAGTGGCAGGGTCTAGTTAACCAGAGCCAGGATGCTACTGCTGCTGGATCAGGCCAAAGAGAGAAGAAGAAGAAGAGTTTGGATTTGATATCCCGCCTTTCACTCCCTTTAAGGAGTCTCAAAGCGGCTAACATTCTCCTTTCCCTTCCTCCCCCACAACAAACACTCTGTGAGGTAAGTGGGGCTGAAAGACTTCAGAGAAGTGTGACTGGCCCAAGGTCACCCAGCAGCTGCATGTGGAGGAGCGGAGACGCGAACCCGGTTCCCCAGATTACAAGACTACCGCTCTCAACCACTACACCACACTAGTAGGGGGACTAACTACTCCAAAATCCTGCTCCTTCTCACAGTCACCAACCAGATGCCCTGAAGGGATCTATCCCCACTGCTGGTGTTGCTGAGCACACTGCCTCTGATCCATCATGGCTACTAGTAACATTAGAGAGCCTTATCCTCCATTAACAGCTCTAATCCCTCTTTGAAGTCAGTCACCATCACTGCCTTGTGCGGCAGCAAATTCCTCTCTCCTGCTTGCCCTGCATCTTCAAACCTTCCGTCTCCTGCTGCTAATAAATGTTCCAGCGCTTGGCCCTGCTGCCACCACTAGGCCTCCAGCCCCTTCCTCACCTCACTCTCCCGGCTGTACTTGATCTCGTACTTGAGGATGAGCCCGTTGGGGTTCTTCGGCTCCTCCCACTGGAGGAGGACTCGGTTTTTCCCTGCTGGCTCCCAGGTCACGTTGCCAGGGATGTTGTCTGCTTGAGCTGAGCAGAGAGAGCAAAGCAAAGGAACTCCTGAGTCGGCTTCGAGTGGAGTCAGGTGTGGGATTTAGTACGGCTGACGGAAGCCCATCACACTCTCCCTTCCTTCCACCCTTTGCCCAGGCAGGGCGAGAAGGAGCACAGAGCTCTTCATAGCTCATGGGACACCTAGTGCAAAATGCTCATTCCTGGATCACATTTGCATCATTCCCAGAGCCGGACCACCCATGAGGCAGACTACGGCAACCGCCTCGGGTGGCAGAATCCAAAGTGTGACTCCACAAACAAGCCCCTGCCACCACCAGAGAAGCGGTTGCAGCAGCTTCCAAGTTCCAGCAAGATCTCATGAGAGCCCTGCGCAACATTCCTGAGACCCAGAAAGTGAGATGGAGTGCCTTGCTGAATGAAGTCTTGGGAAGCTGGCGTGTGGCCTCTGCGGGATCTCGTCAGAACCTGGAAGCCACAGCCCCACAACTCCAGTAATCGAGGCATCAGCAGGGGCAGCAAGGGGGGGGCAGATGCACTGGGCAACATCTTCCCATTTCACTGCAGGTGAGGAATTGAGACAGGCCGCCCCAATCATTCCAGCAGGGAAGAGCCAGTTGATTCAGACGATGGACTGCACAGCTACTTACCAGCTAGCGATGGGGACGGGAGTTGTATAAAGAGGCAGGACCAGGGCTGGCCTTACCGTGAGGCAAAGCAGGGCAGACAGGCATAAAGGGGCAGCTGAGCTCTCTGCTCCTGCCTGGGGCTGATGCCCCCCCCCCCAATGTGGCTTGCTGGGGGTGCTCTCTGGCACTTACGTTCCGGCATGGTTCTGGCAAAGACAAAGGTGGCAGCGCTGCAGCCCACAGTCTGCGCAGCGTGGTTGCAGGCATGGATGTCAATGCGATACTCAGTAAAATGGCGCAGGTTAGAGATGGCCGTCCGATCCCGGACCACTTTATCCTCAAAGATGCTGAAATCCTTCTCAGTTTTGGAGCTGCTGGACCTTGTGCGGTTTGGGGTCACTCCATTCCCCAGGACCTCTGGGGACGATGTGTTGGCAAAGGCATGGCCCGGAAGAGGGGTTATGGCAAAGGTGTCCCTGCGCCTCTTTGGGATCCTGTCACAGCAAAGGAAGCGGAGCGGTCAGGCCGTGGGGCAGAGTGTGGGGTAGGGCAGGCCTGTCTGCTGGGAGATGCTGTTTACCCTACACCTCAAGGCAGACGACGGGTGTCATGCCCAGCCCTTAGTCCATAGAGGACAAACCAGACACAGCCGGGTTAGGGTCCAAACTCAGTCCAGCCCCCAAATGTGTTACAATAGAAAGCTGGACAGGAGTTTCCACAGTCCTTCTGCCTGTGATACTGATTTCCCCAGGATCCCCCCAACAGTTAAGAGTGTGGGGATGTTGCCTGGGGCTTGGTAGGCAAGGGCAGGCAATAGGAAGAAGGGAAACTTCTGGTCCTGCAGGGGTGGGGGAGAGGGGAAGAGACCCCCTTTTCTTCCTAAAAGGGGTCCATTCTCTGCAGCCCAATATTGCAACCTGATAGTCTGCACTGTCTGTGCATTTTGAGAGAGCCTCCAGATGGTGGGACAAACTTGAGGCATCCCTTTAAAGAAATGTTTCTAGTCCTCAGGAAAAGCCTGAAATGTGTGAACATTCCTTTTCATTTTCAGCTACACTCTGCAGCTTACCTGTAAGAGATCTTGTTGATGGAAGTGACTTTCCAGGGGGGTCTGAAAAAGGACAAAGAAGGTGAAAATCTCTGCTTACTACCCCCTGGCTCCAGCCTTCTCCTCTGCCTCTGGTGAATATTTCAGCTGATGAGAGCACAGCCACAGGGGTGGGAGCAGGTGAGAGTTGGTGGCCCAAAACATCCAGGTTGGAGAAGGCTGAGCTTGCATGTCACTGGGGAGGGGACTCCCCACCCCCATCTCTGCCTCAGACAATATTGGAGAGCTGCTGTTGCTGCCAGTCAGAGTAGACATTACCAGACGAGATAGGTAGAACCACCCTAACCTAGAATGTCAACTTATGCCAGTCTTTTCAAACTTTTTCAGACTAGCCCTGCAGGACACTTGTGGAAATAAGGCTCGGGAATCTCCAGAGCCCCAGTTTGGGGGGGGGGGGAGTTGCTGGGCTTGCAAACAGTTGACAGTGCCATTCCTGCCTAACATTTTCAGGCTCAAGATGCCTGCTCTGCAGTTGGGGAAGGAGCGCTGGGAGTCAGTGGAAGGTTTGGAGTGCCAGACGGCAGAGAGAACCACCACCAGTTCTGACAGGTTCTCCCGCCAGCTGACCATTGCTGCTGTCAGCCCTGACTTCCGCCCGCCCACCCGCCCATGGAGTCACAATCCCAAACCCCACAGCCTGGCCTGCACAGCCCTAGCCCCGGTCACCTGGGGATAATGATGGAATTATGCAGGAAGTTTTCAAACTTCTTCTGGAAAGAGACGGTTTCATCCCTCAGGGGGGTTTGCCCCACAGGGCTTTGACACGGGCAGCACTGCTGCTCCTCTCCGTCCTCCTGGCCTTCGCCATCGTCTGTGTCAAAGCGAGTGTCTGCGCTGCTGGTGGGCAGGCGGAGGCCTGGCAGGGCGAGAGGAGAGAGGCTGTGAGCAAAGGCCCTTTGGGGGCTGTGCAAGGTCCATGCGCCATGGAGCAGGCCAGCCACCTCACCTTTGTGGCAATAGTCATTGACAAACAGCTCAGAGTCCTCAGCCAGCTGCTGCCACAAGACCAAGTAGTAGGCGATGTTGCCATTGGGCTGGCTGGGTGGCTTCCAGCGGACAATGAGGTGGGACGAGGAGTTGGACATGGAGATGACGTCCCGGGGAACTGTTGGAGCTGGACATCAACAGGAGGGCAGGCAGTGTAATTGAAAGAGAGAGAAAAAGAGAGGGAGAGAGAGAACCAATATACAGAGCCAGTGTGTTGTGGCAGCTAGAGTGTCAGACTACAACCTGAGAGAGACCAGGGTTCAAGTCCCCATTCAGCTATGAAGCTTTCTGGGTGGCCCTGGGCCCGTCACTGCATCTCTCAGTCTAACCTGATCTCAGCCATCTTTAAAGTTTTGAGGTGGCCTCAGTGCAGCCCTGCATCTCATGCTAGGCCTCTTCTGCCTCCACAGAAGGGAGAGCTCCTTTCAAGGTCCCTCTGCGGCAGGCCCAGAACCCCCACGACATCCCAGCAACTCTACTCAGAGCCCGGTCCCAGTCCAAGGAGCGGCTCTGGCACCCGGGGGTGGATGACACTGGTCACAGGCTCCTGCTCCTCCCGCCCGCCCACCCGCCTTACCTGCAGGCATGGTGCGGATGTAAACCACCTCGCTCTGAGCCCCGTAGTTGCGCCTCTCCTCGGCGGTGGTGAGGGTGATGGCGCGCACAAAGATGGCATACTGGGTCCAGGGCTTGAGGCTCTGAAGCACCACCCCCGGCTCCTGCTCATTGTTCAGGGGCGGCTCCACATCCACCACGTTCCAGCTGTTGGCACCGCAGGCATCCTGCCCAATGTATTCCGTCACGTTCTGGAAGGGCCTGGGGGACGAGGCACCCAAGGCAGGGTCAGGCCTGCAGGAGCAGCCGGGAGGGAAGGCAGCTTGGCTCTCCTCCTGCCACCTCCACTGGCTCTCCAACTGCCGGGCACGTGGCAGACCAAGAAGCGCAAAGAGGTCCGTTTTGGCTTCTCACTTTCCCCACCTTCAGTTCAGTTCTCCACATTTCCACATCAGTTTGTGGATATATATTTTTAAAAAGGTTCTCCTAATACACCCATTCTTGCAAAGCAAGGTTCCCAATATAAGGCATTTCCTTTGGACTTTTCAATAATATATTTGTTTTTATGCACATTGCACCCTCCTAGCCTGTGCTTTTCAGAACACATTCAAGTTTCACTGCAAACTGGGTCTTGGCTTGCATACGGTTCCAGAAGGGGCGGATTTGGTATCTTCCCCTTCAGGTGTGCTGGGTGTCCCCTGCAGCAGCAGCAGCAGAAAAGAGCAAATCCCCCCCCCCCCCACACACACACCTGAGGCTCCCCAAGGACTTACGATTCCTTGTAGTAGATGATGAAGCTCAGGCGGTCGTGGTACTCTGGGGGCCGGTAGCGCTCCCACTTGAGGAAGATGCGATCTGACTCAGTGGTGTTGGACACAAAGTGCAGGATTTGGGTCTTGCCTGAAATGGGGGGGGGGGTTAAAACCTGGAAGGAGTCTTGAAAACTGGCAGGGGCGAGGAGTGGGGGAGGAACACAAATGGCTTCAGGGAGCAAGAGTGGAACTGGCAAAGAGCTGGAAAATTTCATGGGCAGAGGTCAAAATGTCTCTTTCATTTCTAGCTGTGCAAATGACAAAAATCCCAAACCCTGTTTTCACTGAAAATGTTCTGGGAGAAAAGACCTGGAATAAAAGTTGGTCGGGGGGAGGGGTTGGGATGACAGCTGCTGCTGCTATTGGGGTTGCAGGTTTCGACTGCGGCACCCTAAAGATTTAACAGTTTGAAGGTCTCTTGCCTTTTTGATGCAGCAGATGAACAGGGCTGCTGCCCCTCTGAAATGGGAGACAGACCAATGAACGAAAAAGCCGGGCTCCATGAGCTCTGGTAGTGTCCAGTTTTAAGCAGTGAAGCCAAAAGGACCAACCAACCACAAGTCCAGCCTTTCTCCAACTTGGTCCCCCCCCCCGCCAGATGTTGCTAGACTCAAGTTCACCTCATCATCTCCCCTGACCCTTGGCTGCACTGGCTGTTGGAGCGACTGGGGGACAAGAGGAACAACAACTGGGGGCACCAGTTTGGGAAGGCACCCCAACTTCCTTGTGGGGCAACCCCCTCTCCATCTCCGATTGCCACTGCTACCCTCATTTCTGCCTACGAGGTGCCCACCAGGGTCCCTCGATGCTGTGCCCCCCAAGCCCTCTGCCCCCCAGAGCAACTCACAGGAGGCTCGGTCGCCATTGGTCCGGGGATTGATCTCTGCTTTGTTTTGTCTGCCCTTTGTCCCTGTGATCTCCTCCATGCGGTAAATCTCTGACAGGCAGAGCCTGGGGTTGAAGGCAAAGTACATCTTGCCAACGGGGATGGAGAGGCTGTGGTGGCTCCAGTCCCAGAGCTGCTGGAGGTTCTGGTTGTCCAGCACGTAGAGCGTGTAGTTCCTGGAGGCAAAACGGAGTCGGGTGTTTTACAGCCTGCCCTGCCGGGGGGGGGGGGAGCCGTGCCCTTGCCCATGACTCACCCGTCCACCATGGAGTCCCCTCGGATGAGCTTGAGGTGCTTGAAGAAGGACAAAGAGATGAGGGCAAAGGAGTGCTTGATCTTCAGGAAGCCTGTGATGGTCTCAATCAGGCCTAGGCTGCCCTGCAGGGCAGAGGCCAGGTTATCTGTAGGAAGGGAGAAGCAGCTTTGAGGCTTTTTGCATGTCTGAAATGATTGCCTGGTGCTGTGCTGTGTTCTTTCTTCAAGCACTTTATGCTTTTCAACACACATTTCTTTTACTCTTTTAAAAACCTGTCCCAAGAAAGGGGAGGTGGCTTCCTAACTGGCATGATTAATAACAACAACAACAACAACAACAACAACAACAATAATAATACCTTTATTTTCAATGTACAACCTGTATACAATGAAATTAACCGAGCCTCCTCCCACCCCCCAACACTCAATCTCATTGCACTCTGTGCTTGTTGTACAACACACCAACCCCGAAAGTCAGTTGCACTATATTATTTTCCATTCAGCAGCCTAACAGCCCATGGATAGAAACTGTTTTTTAGCCTGTTGGCATGACTGATTATACTTTATCTCCTGCCTGAGGATAGAAGATTAAAGAGGTGCTGGCCGGGGTGTGAATCGTCCCTGAGAATTTTTTTCACTCTCCTAAGGCCACGATCCCTTGCGATGTCATCTAGCGGGCTCAGGGGACAGCCCGTGATATCCTGTACTGTGTTCACCACCCTCTGTAGAGACTTTCGTCCGTGGCTGTCAAGCCAACGTACCACTCTGTGATACAATATGAGAGGACACTTTCTTTTGTGGAAGGTTATCAATTGTTGTTTAACATTGTTCTTTCGCAAGACCCCGAGAAAATGGAGTCTCTGTTGGGCCCTCCTAACCACCTGAGTTACATTGTTTTTCCAAGTGAGGTCTTCACTAAGGTAAACTCCCAGGAATTTAAAGGAAGAGACTCTCTCCACACAACCACCCCTGATATACAACGGGGCAGGTTCCCCTCTCTTCCTCCGAAAGTCCAACACCATCTCCTTTGTCTTGCTAATATTTAGGTGTAAGTTATTCTCTAGGCACCATGTAGATACTTTTTGACACACACCCCCTGTATGCTGATTCATCTCCACCTGTAATTAGACCGATTATGGTAGTATCATCTGCACAGGCACTCACCTCCCCGGCGGATGTTGAGGATGAGGTTGCCCTCGATGAGGGTGCAGCCAGTCAGGTCCCTGGCTGCCCTTGTGGAGTCAATGGTCTTGGTGCCCACTTTGCATTCCTTTGGGCAAAGCCCCTCACACTTGTGGCAGAAGATGCTGAAAGAAGGGGGTTGGGGAGAGACCTGGGGATGACGCACCCACAATGCAGGGAGAGGCTTCTCTCCACCCCTCACCCTCAGAAGCAGCTTCCCCCAAATAATCCCTCAGCCCCCTTAGCAAACCGCAGCTCCTGTTACTATTTGTAATGTGATTTCATTGGAACTGCATTTCACAAAGACGAAATGGTAATGGGGAAAGGAGGTGGCAGTTGGGAGTTGGCGGGTTCTCTCTGGGAGTTCTGTCTTGACTGGGAAGGTGAGGAGGGGGGGGGGGGACTTCTGGCAGACACTGTCTGCAGGAGTCTGTAAATAATACTTGTGGTTCAACTGTAGCCAACCTGTCAAGTAAAAAGATTTATCTTCAGCTATCTGCATAAGGCATATCTTTTTTATCACAAATAGCTAACAGTTCCCAGGATTTCTTTGACAGACATGAATGTCTTTTAAATGGATAGCAGGGCAGCAACAGCAACCACAAGAACCAACTTTGGGTTCATGTTCACACACTTTCATTCTCTCACACAGTATCAGCCAGGCACAGGATCAGGGCACACAGCAGACAGGATCAGGGCACACTTCCTATCCCTGGCCATGTGAGTTTGTGTGTGTGACCTGTACTTGTTCTTAGGATGAAGGGATGGGAAATGAGATTCTGATTCAACATTAGGAAGAACTTTCTGATGACAGGAGCTCTTTGAAAGTGGAACCGGCTCCCTCGGAAGCTGGTGGACTCTGCTTCAGCGGAAGTAGTCAGACACACACTCTGGACTTTAAGACGTCAGTTTCGAAAACCTGAAGGAGCTGCTGGATGTGATCCTGTGGTCAGATATACTAAATGAGAAGGGAGTGCAAGTAGGATGGGAGTTTCTAAAAGGAGAAATATTGAGGCCCCCAAGGAAAGCGGTGTGGCTGCCTAAGGAGCTTTCAGATGAGCTGAGAGTTAAGAAGAGCATGTATACAAAATGGAAGCAAGGGGAAATCACAGAGTAGACCTGTGAAGCCAACAGTTGCAGGGAGAAGGTCAGGCAGGCTAAAGCTCAGAATGAGCTCAGGCTTGCAAGAGAGGTTGGAAATAATTTTAAAAGGTTTCTTTGGCTAGAAGAACAAGCAAGTGGTAAATGTGGGTTGAATGAGGAAACTGTCAGGTGGATTTTTAGCTAGTTGATTGACCGAACCCAAAGAGTACTCCTTAATGGTTTGTCATCATCCTGGGAAAAAGTGACAAGTGGGTGCCGCAGGGTTCTGTCCTGGGCCCGTTGTTGTTTAGCATCTTTATAAATGACTTGGTTGAAGGAATTGAGGGGAAGCTCATCAAATTTGCAGATGACACCAAACTGGGAGGGGTAGCCAATGCCACAGAAGACAGAATCAGAATTCAAAATGACCTTATCAGATTGGAGAACTGGGTGCAAGCTAAAGACAATAGGGACAAATGTCAGAGTCCGCACTTAGGCAAGAAGAACCAGATACACAAATATAGGATGGGGAACCCCTGGCTTACTAGCAGTAGATGTGAAAAGGATTTAGCGGTCTTGGTACCCCTAGCTTCACATGACTCAACAGTGTGATGCAGCAGCAAAAACAGCTAATGCTATTCTAGGCTGCATCAACAGAAGTATAGTGTCCAGATCAAGGGAAGTAATAATATCACTCTATTCTGCCTTGGTCAGACCACACTTGGAATACTGTGTTCAGTTCTGGGCACCACAATTTAGGAAAGATGTCGACAAGCTGGAAGGTGTGCAGAGGAGGGCAACCAAGAGGAACAAGGGTCTTTGAGGAACGGTTGAAGGAGCTGGGTATGCTTAGCCTGGAAAAGAGGAGACAGGAGAGCCATCTTCAAACACCTCAAGGGCTGTCACCTGGAGGAGGAAGCAGGCTTGTTTTCTCCCACTCTGGAGGTTAGAACTCAAACCAATGGCTTCAAGTTGAAAGAAAGGAGATTCCAACTAAATATTTGGAAAAACTTTCTGACATTAAGAGCTGTTTGGCAGTGCAAAAGACTCCCACGAGAGTGGTGGACTCTCCTTCCTTGGAGGTTTTTAAACAGAGGCTGGCTGGCCATCTGTCCTGAATGCTCCAGCTGAGATTCCTGCATTGCGGGGGGGGGGGGGGGGTTGGACTAGATGACTCTTGGGGTCCCTTCTGATTCTACAGTTCTATGATTCTGTGAAAACTGGGGCAAAAGTGTTTTAAGTGACCTGATCAGTCCAAGACTTGGCAGAACACAAATGAGCTCTCAGGCCCTTGCAAAGTGTGGGACGGGCCGGCTGGCCCCCTCACCTGCTCTCGTTCCTCTTGTACCCCGAGGGGCACTCCGAGAGGCACTGCCTCTGGTGGATGACAAACTTGGAGGAGTCGCGGGGGTTCTCCGACACCTTGCGCAGGCTGGCGCAGTGCTCCGCGGTCACGCAGCGCCACCCCTCGTACTCGTAGGTCAGCTCCGGGCAGGAGCTCAGGCAGTGCCCGTTGAAGTAGAAGTGGCGGCAGGCGGTGCAGGCGTGGCTGTCTCCTGGGCGGCGGCAGCTCCCCAGGCACTCTCGGTGGCAGCACTCGGAGGAGCTGGTGCAGGCAGCACCTCCCGCTTTGCAGGGACACACTGCAAGGGGGAGAAAGGGGCGGAAGCTGGAGTGGGAGGCAAGAGCCGCACTGGGAGAGCTGCCCTCAGCTTCTCCCCCCAATCTTCATTTTAGCTCTCCTTATTCCACACACACCCATGTCTGCAGATTTTTAAAAAGATCCACATGAAAATCACAGGTGCATTTTTGCGCACATTTCACCCAATATATGTATTTTTGTACACAATTTTGCTTGTATGCCTCTTTGCAAACAATTCCCCCCTTAGCCAGTTCATTTTTTGTATATTTCCACTAATACACACATTTTTGTGTGTATATTTCACTAATACAGTAGACCCGCAATTTATGTGCAGTTAACTTGTGTGCATTCAAAAAAATTTGAAAAGGGAGCAGAAAGACCCGACATTGTACCCAATGTGTTTTGACTATACATGATGTTTGCTTTATTTGCTATCTCTAATGTAACCTCTGTGTGAGTTGCAAGTCTACTGCAATGGAGGAGTGAGAACTTCGAAAAGTAAGCTGAGTTTTATGGGTATTGGTTTAGTTGAGAGCCTGGCCCTGGCCCAGTGTCCATATGAATGACTTCCATTCTCTTTTATGCTTTGTTTTAGTAATATTCTATTACGCCACCTTGGAAAAACATTTCTAATTTGAAAGGTGCCCTAGAAGTTGGGGCCGGCCCACCCATGAGACAAGGAGAGGTGAATGCCTCAGGCGGCAGGATGCACAAGGGCAGCAGAACACAATGTAGTGCTTTATCTCCTGCCTTGTTTCTGATGTCATCAGCATATAAACTGATAGTAAACGCCACCCTGTCTTAACACTTTTTAGTATTTCAAATCCTAAACCTTCAGCTAACAGCTCTGTGGAAACAGCAAGCAGCAAGGCAGAAGCAGGCAACCTCGCCAAGCATAATTTAAGTTAGTTGCCTCCATTTACTGGCACATAGACATTTGGGTTTGTATGGATCATCCTAATTCATACCACAGATTGACCTCCCAAGCTGTACCAGTCTGTTAATGAGTTAATGAATCAGAGGAGCCCTCCTGGCCCAGGCACAAAGGCCTCTTTCACCCTCTCCGCTGCCCTAGAGATGGTCCAGTCCACCAGGAGGTTGGTCAGGTGGTGCTGGACAGTGATGCAGAAGGGGAATCTCAGCTGCAACTCTTGAAACACCACACACCTACACAGCAGTCCTGAGAGGCACAGCTGGCCGCCTCGCCCAGCAAGAGAAGAGGAGGCCAAAGGCCCGTCCAAGAGGGAGAGCGCAAGGCAGCTGGAGGAGATAACGATCTGCCTGTTTGCAGTGTATATTTCATTAGCAGCTCTCTTGTTGACAGCAAACAAGCCCAGGAGACTCACATACTTTTATGAGAGTTTCACAACGGTGAGACAGGGCTGCAGCTGATGGGGGGGGGGGGTCTCCCCCAAAGGACAATGCAAAGGAGACCAGGAGGGCATGGAGGGCTGATTCTAAAGAAGTAGCTCTTCTCAGTTCACTGGCCTAAGCTTGCTGCCTTTCCAAAGACAAGTTTATCCCACACAGTATAGATTCCACAGATCAGCTGGGGTACTGCTCTGCCATTTGGCAGCCCAGAGCATTTCTCTAAGGAATCCTGAAGGAGCCTGAAAGGGTCCAGAAACTCGCCAAGGTGATGCTGGGAACGCTGGACCAGCAGCAGAGAAAGAGCCTGTGGGATCAGACCAAAGGGGGCCCTTTCAGCGCAGCACCCTATTCTCACAGCGGCCACCCAGGTGCCTTTGGGGAGCCCAGAAGCAGAACCTGAAAGCAACAGCAATCCCCCCCCCCCCGACTCCCAGTGACTGGTATTATTCAGAGGCACACGGTTTCCAGAATACCCATCATGGTTGAAGCCTAAGGCCAAGCTAGGAGTCATCACAGGGCCTTTTCAGTGGCTGCTCCCAGATTCTGCAATTCCCTCCCTGCCGAAGCCACACTGGCTCCCTCTTTGCTGTCCTTCCACCAGCAGGCAAAGACTTTCCTTTTCAACCGTGCTTTTGGGAACAGACTGCTTTTAATGAAATGGCTGGGGCCATGTTGTTGTATTGTAATTATTTCCACAGGTGACAATTGTTTGGGGAGTGTCCAACTGATGCGCAATCACCAATGTGCAGATCCTTTTGGAACTGGAAGAGGGCAGAATGGGGACGGGGCATGCATAGACATGCTCTGCCAACGCATGCAGGGGCCGGGAACAAAACCCTCGTGCGAAATGGTTGCCGCCTATATGTTTTAAACAGAGTTTATATATGTAAATAGTTTTAATTCTATCCATGTTTTTTTAAAAAATATTGTTGCTTTTGATTGTTTTTATCTGTAAACTGCCTTGAGCCCCATTAGGGGGAAAGGTGGGGTATAAACAAATGTGTCGTCGTCATCATCATTACTTCCTGTGGGAAATGAACAGAACTGGGGATCTGTCCTTCTGCGGTGGCATTTTTAAAAAACCAGGCGCTAGAGGGCAGGCGAGAAATGCAAGCACCCAGCAGGGAAACTAATGACATCACCAGAGTACCTAACTTGCTCACCTCATGCCTCCCATTTTGGAGAGCTCCTAAAAATAGGCCACAAAGGAATTAAAAAGTAAAGCACCTGTTTCCTAATAATAGTTCCTCTGTGTAAACACAGGAAAGAACAAAGTTTATTGGGTCCTTGTTTTGAGGAGACTTAGGCAGAAGGTCCCAGGCCGGATCATACTAGCCACACCTGTGTGTCTCCAGGCAAATAGCCAGCCAGGCTCCCAAGACAGCCGTGCCGGCAGAATGAGCCATGAGCCCAGCCAGGGAGGAACGTCAGTGTGGAAGGAGAGAGGGAAGGGGGCCCTCCCAGCTCAGGCAGCGGCAGCCTGAAAGGAAGGGGTTAAAAGGACACAGGCATGGCTTTTGTAGAGCCTGGCTGCAGCTGGATCAGGCCCAAAGGGGCTCATCCAGCTCGGCATTCTGTCCCACAGGGGTGAAGCAGATCATAAGAACATCAGAAGAGCCTGCTGGATCCGGCCAAGGGCTCCTCTAGCCCAGCATCCTGTTCTCACAGGGGCCAAACATTTTCCTGTGGGAAGGCAGCAAGCAGGACCCGAGTGCAAGAGCCCCCTGCCCTCCTGTGGTTTCCAGCACCTGATATTCAGAAGAGCAGAGGCGTCATGGCAAGAAGGCACCGGCAGCCAGCTCATTTGAGAGCCACAGCAGGACCTGTGCTCTCAAAACCCAGCATTATTCACAGCAGCCATTGACCACCTCGTCCTCCATGAATTTGCCTAATCCCCTCTTAAAGCCGCAGCAACCTCACCCCACCGTGCCTTGTTTGGTCCTGATTCTCCACTGCCCTCGGCAACAGCTAGTTATATGATAACTGTTGGATTTGTGGCTGATGGACTATAAATAAATTATATTTGGGTTTGGATTAACTGTTGTTTTTGCTGTTCTCGTGCCAAGGAACTCTTTCTGAAGCACAATGGGAATCAAGTGGCCCATGAAGCCCTTCTGCCCCCTTGCGAAGCCCAGCCATTCCCAAGCCCCTCGCAAGGCCACTGCAGGCACCACACGCCCAGAGTGGACCTGGGTCAACCCACCTTTCTGGCAGTTGCTGGAGGTCCAGCAGCGATACTCCAGCTGCCCCTTGAGGCTGGTCTGGGTCTGGACGCAGGGCTTCTCCACGTCCAGGATGCCCGGGCACACGTCAGCACACTCCTCCGCGGGCTTGTTGTGCAAGATGATGTTTTGCTCCAGCGCGTGGGGGGTCTGCATCAGTCCCCAGTCGATGGTGGAGATGTGGCAGAGCTCCTGGTTGCGCTCGATGCGCACAGAGCCGTTCAGGATGTTGGTCAGGCTGTGCAGGCCGATGTCCCGCAGGTGCGGCATTTCAAAGATGACCAGGGCGTAGTTGAAGAAAAGACTGGTCCCCCGGATGACTGACAGGTTGGGGAAGAGGTCGCGCAGGCTCTCCAGCCCATAGACGCGGAAGAGCAGGAGGTACTCCGTGATCATGACCAGGCGGGGGAAGCTGAAGGGGTGGAAGTCCTCGCTGCTGGTGGTGAACAGGAGGAGGATCTGCAGGTTGCCCTCGATGATGGTGCAGTTCTCCAGATTCCGCAGCTGGGAGACATCGACGCGGATATCCATGCTCTCGCAGACTGGAGAAATGGGGAATGGCAGGGAGAGAAAACGAGTCACCAGGACATGAAGAACAGCTCATGCTCTGTTCCAGCACACAGGACTCTCTTCAGACTTTGACCCACACAAACACCCCTCAGGCTCCAGACTCACGGAGTTGGAAGGGAGCCCCAGGGTCATCTAGTCCAGCCCCCTGCAATGCAGGAATCTCAACATTCTTGCACCACCTGTTTGTGTGAATGGCCCAGGAGGAGAGGCTGCTCTTTCCAACCTCCTCAGAGGGCCTCTGCCTGACACAGGGAGCCTCTGTCTGTCTGAACAGCCAGAAGAAGACAAATTTGCTTTCCCATTTTCCCAATCTTACATTCAGCTCACCCCATTTCCACAACAGTTCTTAAGCCCTCGTGAAAACCCGCCAGCACTTTATTTATTTAGAAAAGTATTTATATGCTGCCAACTCAGCTGGCCACAACAGGGGGCAGATGAAATGTATATCTCACCATTAAAAAGCAGGACAAAACAATCATTAAAAGCACCGTACTAAACTCTCCTCGTTTCCCCCGAGGCTGCGTTTTATGTTATTTTCACTAATACATAGCAGCTTATGCACTCTTTCTCCCAACATATTGTTCTAGGTTTGTGGGTGCCAAACCCCTCTTATCCTTGGATCCAGGAAGTCTTAAAGCTAAGCCAGGCAAGCTCCCTGTGGAAGTGACTGACTGGGTGATGGGCCATTAAGAGAACAAAGGAAAGGGGGCTCTGCGCCAGACAATAAGTGGGTGGGGGCCCTACTTCAACTCTCAGATAGCTAGAAGGACAAAGCCTGAGTTTTACAGCAGAGTTTGCTATGGTGTGAGCCAGAAGTAAAGCAGCCAGGAGAGGCTCAGAAAGCAGCGTTTGATTTCTGATGGGATCCAAGGCTGTGACTGTGGGAGAAAAAGAAGCAAGACCTTTTGGGGGGTTGGAGGCTGGGAGCCCCTCCTGTGTGGGCTCAGTTTGTATATATCTGTAAATAAACCACATATCATAAAGACATCGCAGTCTCCTGTTTGCCTCATTCCAAAGGGAAACACGAACTCTGGGAAAGCATCCCAAACCCCTGGGATGTCTCAGCGCTCAGAGATTGGGGTGGCCTGAAACAAGACAGTGCAGTCTGCGCTTTTGAAAACAGAACAGGAATTACAAGGAAAAGAGACGGCAAAGACGCCACATTGCTCCTCTCCCCACACCCTCCACCAGGGAGAGACCCAAGACCCTGCTGGGACAGAGACCCCATTTTCAACACCCGTCTTGCTGCTCCTGATGGAAGGGAAAACCCTCCTCTCAGGGCCTGAAGCAGCTTGGCTTATGGATCCATTAGTCGTATTTCTCTTGTCACAGTGGCCAAGCAGGACACATTGAACAGAAGAGTAAAACAATACTATAGTAAAACAACAACAACAACCCTACAAGAAGCTTTAAAATAAGCTTTATCCCACGTGTCCTCTGAATTGCTTTGCTCGGCAGAATTGGCACCGCTACAGGGGCCACGCAGTAGCCGTTCTGCATTTACGGGGTTCTTGGTTTGTTCTTGTTCTTGTTTTTATTATCTATTTGGTGCTTTTATCTTGTATCTTTAAACTGTGAACTACCATGAGAATTATGGAGGAAGGGCAGTATACACATTTAATATGAATGAATAAATGAAGCAGGTCATTTAGGGTGGCACCAACACTTGGGAACTCCCTGCCTATTGAGATCAAGCAGGTGGCTCGGCTGGACTCTTTTTGGCTCCTGCTAAAAAATTGCTTGGACAAGCCTACCCAGATGCTTAGAAATGCTGCTGGGAATTTTTTTATCTGTTTTAGTATTTTAACTTCTTGCATGTTCTAAGTATTGGAAATCTTTCTTAATTTTCTCATTTAATCATTTTGTAAACCACTCTGAGGGACGCGGGTGGCGCTGTGGGTAAAAGCCTCAGTGCCTAGGGCTTGCCGATCGAAAGGTCGGCAGTTCGAATCCCCGCAGTGGGGTGCGCTCCCGTTGTTCGGTCCCAGCGCCTGCCAACCTAGCAGTTCGAAAGCACTCTCGGGTGCAAGTAGATAAATAGGGACCGCTTACTAGCGGGAAGGTAAACGGCGTTTCCGTGTGCAGCTCTGGCTCGCCAGAGCAGCGATGTCACGCTGGCCACGTGACCCGGAAGTGTCTCCGGACAGCGCTGGCCCCCGGCCTCTTGAGTGAGATGGGCGCACAACCCTAGAGTCTGTCAAGACTGGCCCGTACGGGCAGGGGTACCTTTACCTTTACCTTTAAACCACTCTGAGGTTCTGTTTTTTTCCTTTTTTTGCAATCAATATTGTTATTATTAATGCTTTATATTGTTGTAAATTGCTAAGAGGTGGGGGGGGTGGAGGTTATACAGTGGTACCTTGGGTTACAGACGCTTCAGGTTACAGACTCTACTAACCCAGAAATAGTACTTTGGGTTAAGAACTTTGCTCCAGGATGAGAACAGAAATCGTGCAGCAGCAGCGGGAGGCCCCATTAGCTAAAGTGCTACCTCAGGTAAAGAACAGTTTCAGGTTAAGAACGGACCTCCAGAACAAATTAAGTTCTTAACCCGAGGTACCACTGTTTTTAAAAAATCAAGTGGTGCTTTTATTTACGGTAAGTACTGTACACAGTCTGATCCCAGGGATGCCTGACAGTTGAAGCAGTTTCTCTGAAATGCACTGGGTCTTCATAAAGTGATTTATTATGAATTTTGGGTGCTTAAGAAGGTTTTTTATATACAGTGGTACCTCAGCTAAAGAACTTAATTCATTCTGGAGGTCCGTTCTTAACCTGAAACTATTCTTAACCTGAAGCACCACTTTAGCTAATGGGGCTGCCGCTACGCGATTTCTGCTCTCATCCTGTAACCCGAGGTACCACTGTATATATATATATATATATATAAGGAAGTCTTACTTTCCCTCTGAGGTTTGCCATCCACTCCCCTTGGCGCTCTGCAAGGCAGAGGTGGGCCTTGTGGGAATCCTGGCTTGGCTCTTGTCGGCCAGGCTGCACACTGTGGATCTGCTGCAAATGCAGCAGCCTTTGGGCCCCTGGGAGTGGCTGCCTTTCAAGGCCTTGGGCTGGATCCGGCAGCAGCAGCAGCAGCAGCAGTCAGGCTCCCTGGTGTTGGGCGAGAGGCTGGTCCCAGTCTCTCCCCAGAGAAAGGCAGATAAGGAAGGAAGCGAGGAAGGGCACCACAGAAGGAGGCCTGGCATCAGCCCCGCTCTAATCTCTGTCCCCGGATGCCAGTATTTACTTGGAGGTGGGGGCAGGCCCTCAGAGGTCATTTTCATTACCTCCTCCTGGGCAACATGAACAGCAAGGCCAAGAGACACAGCTGCCTGCTTCCCACCGGTGGTAAATTTCATCATGGCAGCTGCCACAGCCATGCCCAGAAGGAGGCTCCAAGAGCTTGTGTTGATCCACTGTACAGAAAAACTGGCCCCTGGGTTTGTTACCTCCTCCTCCCTCCCCAGCCACTTTCCTTTGGTGTCATGGCTTTTAAGATGGTAGAGAACTGCAAGCTGCTCTGGGCCCTTCTGGGGCTGGAAAGTGGGATTTAAGAAGAAGAAGAAGAAGAGTTTGGATTTGATATCCCGCCTTTCACTCCCCTTCAGGAGTCTCAAAGCGGCTAACAATCTCCTTTTCCCTTCCTCCCCCACAACAAACACTCTGTGAGGTGAGTGGGGCTGAGAGACTTCAAAGAAGTGTGACTGGCCCAAGGTCACGCAGCAGCTGCATGTGGAGGAGTGGAGACACGAACCCGGTTCCCCAGATTACATGACTACCGCTCTTAACCACTACACCACACTTAAAAATATTTAAATGGGATATCGCCATATATACTCTCTTCCCCTCCAACAGCAGCTGTATGCAGTTTGTTAGCATCAGACCACAGCTGTAGGCCAAAGTCAGGCCCCAGAGTCGGGAGCAGGTCAGCAATAAAACACCCGGTGGGA
This sequence comes from Podarcis tiliguerta, assembly GCF_965153285.1. NCBI lineage: Eukaryota > Metazoa > Chordata > Lepidosauria > Squamata > Lacertidae > Podarcis > Podarcis tiliguerta. The sequence goes on from NC_139549.1 coordinate 118,109, forward strand.
GTGAAGTTGACTCTTTATTGAAAGAAACTGAAACAGTGCAGCCCTAGAGATCACAGCAACTCTTCCCCGTAGACCTTGCCCCAATGCAGCCGTTGGGAGGACTGCCCACCACTCTGCAAGGCTCCTTCCACAAATTAAGCCAGGGACCTTCTGCATGCAAAGCCTGGACTCTGTCTCACCGACCACAGCCGCCCACTAAAGATAAAGCAAGGTGACACTCCTCAAAGTTTCCATTTAAGTAGAAACATAAAATTTTGCTTTTTACCTAGATCTATTTGCTTAACATTGTCTGCACTGACCGGCAGCTGCTCCACGGGGTTTCAGAAACAGGAGGCATTCCCAGACCATCCTGAAAACGCCAGGAATGGAACCTGGTGCCTCCCGTGTCCAGATCATGTGCTCTGCTGCCAAGCATTTGAACTGCTGGCTCTTTGAACTCTCCCTGAAAAAGCTCCCCAGTTGCTTTGCTGTCCAGGAGGGGCTGGAAATGAATGGTCCTGAAAGGGGCTTCCTGGCTTCCTGGCAACGGGGCTGCAGCTTCCCAAGTGCTCAGCTTCCATCTTTCACAAAAGGAGAATCTGGCACCTGCCCAAACTTGCTGCTTCCTTTCTCCGGCTAATGGTGTGTTTGTGGTCCATGGACAAAGGCAAGCAGCCTTACAATGCTCAGCAAAGGCACAAGAGGAGCAGCCCAGAGAGATGTGGAGGAGACGGCGCTCAGGGCGGCATCATGTCCAGGGGAAAAGCCCTGTTTGATCACCTGTTTAAACAGTTCCGTTTCTGTTCCGGAAGGTCTGAATAGCCACGGGTAATATTTGCTCACAGTATTTTGATATCTCAGTGTTTGCTAAGTGTGACAAAACACTCACTGGGGGGGGGGCTGTGAGGAGAACCGGGGGGGGGATCATCCAGCTTTGCTTGTCAAAATGGCAAGGGAAGGGAGGTGAGGGGCCATTTTGAAAGAGCTACCTGCCCACCTGGCACACACGGGGGCTAGAGGCGCTCTTGGCCCTGAACTGGAGCAAGTCAGCAAGGCCTCAGGACTGGCTGCAAATCGTCTGCCCCAGGTGGTAGTGGGGGGGGGGTCAAAGGATGCTGCCCCATCCCCAATAGGCACCACCAGTGCTATTTTTCTAGAAAAAAGAGGTGCTGGAACTCACCATGCGCCCCTCTCTTGCTCTCTTAGAATGGCAAATGGCGCCCACCTGAGAGGTGCCAGAACAGAGTTCCGGCTGACAAAAAGCCCTGGTCACCACCCCCCTCGTGTAAAAGGCTTCCCCAGGAACGTGCGAAATAGACAACCTGCTCAGAAGTCCGTCCCCCCCGCCCCGGCCGCAAAGGGCAGCAAAGGAGACCCTGTCTTGGCGTGGCTCCGCTGCTGCTGCTGCTGGCCATGCTCCGCTCTCATGGTGTGTGTATGTGAAACCTGAAGCCAAATTATCACCTCCAGAGCAACGCTTCAGTCCAAACTGACATTTACTATAAACACCGGGGCTAAATTCTGTAAACGCAAACTTCAAACCCCAAACACTCCACCTGGCAACAAGAGAGGATCGGCCTGGTGCTCTCAGGAGGCACAAGGGAAGGGGAGCGAAGGGGGGCCCAGCTCCCCTCAGAGACCACCAGGCGCCAGCCGGGACTCTGGCCTGCCCCGGGAGCCGGGAGAAAGATGGCTGGACAAGGCAAGCTCATGCCTAGAACAGGGGCACTCGCTTGGCACAGTGGACTAGAAGCCGCAACCACCTCTCTTCAGATGTGGGTTTTTGTGAGTGACAGGAGCTCAGCAGTGGAACAGCTGCTTGGCATGCAGAAGGTCCCAGGTCTGATTCTCTCTGGCATTGCCAGGCAGAGCTGGGAGAGGACCCTGAGTGTGAAGCCCTGGGAAGCCACGGCCACAAAGCGTAGACAGTACTGAACCAGGCAGACCAATGGTCTGACTCAGAAGAAGGCAGCCTTCTCCCTATGCAGGGGTGCCTGTGATCTGATGAGGACTATCATGACGCTGATTGACCAGCTACAGAGTCCACAGCTTTGTCCTCCCCACACTTCAGCATCTGCCTAATGGTAGGGCAAGGTTTTCAGCCAGCTTTCTCAGTTAAACACCACCATCCCAGCGGGCTGGTGGGGACGGGGGGGGGGGGGGGGCTTCTCGTTAGCTAAAATTGTAGTGCTTTGGGCATGAGCTGCTTTGAGCTTTCCAAGGCAAAACTAGCACCATGTTAAGAAAGGGAGGCCACCTGGGCAGCCTGGCGGGCAGATGCTGGCTGGACTCCAAGGGGGTCCTCCTGGCAAGCTGGCCCCATTAGGGCGAGGGTCAGCCTCTTCCATGTCTCCATTCCTGCCTTTCCCCCCTGGAGTTAGCGGGAAGCTGCCCCCCCCAACCCACAAAGACTCATCTCTGGTCTGGGGCTCTCCTGTTGCTGCCTCAAGAGTTGCCACCCAGGCCTCCTGTGACCCCCCTCCCTGCAGTCCTTTATGCCCCTGGAATCCAGCAAAGGGGCACAAGGAAGCGCCTTCTCCCCCCCAAAGGCTCTCTCAGGCAGCAGGATCTAGGGACAGAGGAAGCTGCCTTGCAACACGTCGGACCCAGGGCCAGATTTGCATATAAGCTAAACAAGCTATAGCTTAGGGGCCCACTCTCTTGTGGGGCCCCAAAAAAATTAAAGGGAAAAAATGGATGTACATTTCCAAAATATAAAATAAAACTTGCATACAGGAACAGTGTTTTGTGTTGTGTAGGCTCCTATGATGTAAGTCATGGGCCCCACCTGCTCCCTAAAATATCACTGGTTTGCTCATTTCTATATATTGGGTGCCTACATTCTGCGTGTGCAAATGGCTTTAGATACCTATTAGGTCGATAAGTTACCATATAGCATATATTCAACACAAAAAACAGCAAGAATTTGTTGTTGACAAAGGACAGCTGGACATATAAAGAGCCCCATTACCTTCAGGAGCTGAGGGCCTCATCAAACCTAAATCTGGCCCTGGTCAGATCACTGGGGCCCATTTAGTACAGCAATACCTACCCTGGCCAGCAGCTCCCCAAGGTTTCAGGCAGGGAGTCTTTAACTTGTGAACACCCAATGAAACTGGTTATTGGAAAATTCAGGTTTGACAAAACGAAGGACTTCTTTGCACAGAGCCCAGTTAAACCACAGAACTCTCTCCAACAAGAGGAAGGTATGACCAACAGCTGTAAAAGAGGATTAGGCATACAGTGGTACCTCCGGTTAAGTACTTAATTCGTTTCGGAGGTCCGTTCTTAACCTGAAACTGTTCTTAACCTGAAGCACCACTTTAGCTAATGGGGCCTCCTGCTGCTGCCGTGCCGCCGGAGCACAATTTCAGTTCTCATCCTGAAGCAAAGTTCTTAACCCGAGGTACTATTTCTGGGTTAGCGGAGTCTGTAACCTGAAGCGTCTGTAACCCGAGGTACCACTGTATTCAGGGAGGCTAGGCATGATGGCTGTGTGCTGCCTTCATTGCCAGAGGGAGCAATTGCCTTTGAATAATACCAATTTCTGGGCAACACAGGTGGGAAGAGGGGCTTGGGTTGACCTCATTATACACCAGTCGACTCAAGCAGGGCTGGGAAGAGCAGGGTAAGTTTCCAGTTTGCAGCTCTGTGAAACTTGACTGTCCTGGGGGGCTGAAGAGCCACGCAGCCTGGTTTCTGCCATTCTGCTCACAGCAGCAATGCCCCGGGATCCCTCTTTGCCCGCTGCTGGCTCTGCTGCTGGGGGTCTTGTTAAATCCCCACAACTGCCGTTTTCCAGGGAGCCCTGCTGCCACTTACTAGCATCAGACCGTCTGTTCCTCCAACCTTTTGCTCCTGACTCAATGGGCTGGGGGTTGAGGGGTGGTTTCCCCTCTTATGTGGGGCAAATTCTTCCCTCAGCTGAGCCAAGCACAACCTGCTTTGCAACAACCTCTGTGTTTTGGTTCTGCTCTGTTTGCCGACAGAGAAAGTTACTTTTGTGTGCCTGGCCTATAAATCCGGCCAGTTTACACAAGATATACTTGGGTCCCTGTTCCCTCACACACCTGCTGTCCTCACTTTATCCATAACAGCACAGGTAGGTAGACGCCAAGGTCCAACCACAGCTAGAGACCCAAGTTAGAGAAATATCGTGTGACTAGGTTGCCCAAGTCTGGCATAAGTGCCCTTGTGGATTACAGGCCACTCACATCTGACAAAGTAAACTGTTGTCCATGAAAGCTTAGGCCATGATAAATATGTTAAGTCTCTCAGGTGCCCTGAGAAGTTTTTCATTCATTGATTCATTCATTCGCCCTTTCTTCCCAAGGAGCCCCGGGCAGCAAGCAGCAAGCAAACAGTTTATTGTTTTAAATAGATTTTTTTAGATGTGCTAAAACAATTCCAGTACAGATGCAGACTTTTTATTGAATTTCCCCAGAGGAAAAAAATAAATACATATGCTCAGCAAAGACCAATAAAACAAACACACAAAGTAATTCTCCCTTCTAGCAGCTAACACACATGATAAACACATCAGTAAATGAGACTCTCCCTTGGCCAAATCATCTATTTAAAAACAAAACACGCAGAAATATGAACACACTCAAGACAACATGAGTCAAACATTTTCTTCCTCTCTTAAATCTTATCCAGAGAGCCAGTTTCACCACCAGCTGGGGGCTTCGTAGCTGCTCTCGTGTGTGTTTTGCGGAGTTTTAATTCTAGCTGCAATTAGTTTATCAGTCAAGAGTTTTCCTGCCTTACATCATTCTTAATAAGCGGATCAGGACAACTGATGGGTTAAATGCCAGGAGCTCTTGCCCACTGAGATGCTTCATTACAATAATTAACACACTCCGAAGGGAAGCTCTTTCCCCCCCTCAGACAAGCCCCTCAGATGTGGAACCCAGTCAGCCCGGGGGGGGCTCTCAGCACCCCCAGCATCACCCAGCTGCCCATAAGAGACCTTCTGAGAACAACCACCCCCGGCCACCCGGCCTCTATCTGCCATAGTCCTGCATGAAGTGTACGGTGGGTGTTTGTTTGTCCCGGCCAACTCTTGAGCGCAGAATGGGAGATCTCCAAACTCTGCTCTGGGCCAGTTTGCAGGGCGCTTGGTGAGGTGAGCAAGTCGAAGGCTTCTTCCTACCTGGGCTGACGCTTTGGGGAGGAGGGGGGGGGGACTTGAGTCTGCAGCAAAGCACCCCCTGGGCACCACTATCCCGCCCCCCGCAAAGCACTTCTGCACACCCCCCCCGGCAACCCAGCAGCTGCCCAGCTCAGGAGGCACTTACTTTCTGCTGCAACGGGCTCAGGCGGAGCCAGCCCGAAGAGGCAAAGGATGAGCAGGGCTTCCTTGGCCGGCCAGAAGGCGAGAGCGGGGCTCCCTCCTTTCACCTTCCGCTCCATGGTCCATGAACAACCCAGTTCTGGAGGGCAAAGGAGGAGAGGAGGGGGCAACGCTGGGGGGGAGGTGGAAGCGTTGGCTGGGCTCCAATCACAAGAGGCCGGGGTTTCTCTTTCATGGGGGGAGGTAGAGAGCCCCCCTCTCACCACAGAGGGTCAGGTCCGCAGCAAAGGGGTGAGCAGCAGCCCCTGGGCTCTGGCTGGTCCCTCCCGGGGGCGGCAGCGGCTGCTCTCCATCCTACAGCCCAGAAGCATCTGGCCCCCCCGGGGCTCCGGCACCTGGGCACCGGGAGAGGAGGGAGAGTGGAAACATCCCCGCCAGGGCAGCTCAGGGGCGGAGCCAGTCTGTCTTTCTTGCACAGGCAGCACAGGACCTTTTGCACACCAGCACGGCTTGCCCGTTGTGGTTGTGTGTGGCTGGGGGGGGGGGAGAAGCAGCCCGCCTCTTGCTCGAGGGCTGGAGAGCCAGAACTGGGCCAGTTCCAACAGTTTGTTTTCGGTTGTTACTTCAAAATATTTAGCCTGACAACTGGAGCAAGATGAGGTTGGACGGAGGAACTGGCTTCCCTTTCTTGTTTGGGAAATAAGGAAAGGAGTGAGGAGCAGCCGCTGGAGGGAGAGAAAGTGGGGGGCAATCAGGAGGGGTGGGGGGCAGGGAAAGCCCCTCAGGGCAGGAACGGGGTGCAGAGGCGAGAAGAGCGGGGCTCAAAAGGGGCGCCAATAAAAGAGGAGCAGAGGGGAAATCAGGGCAGGAAACCGGGGGGGGGGGGGCAGAAGACCAACTGCACTAACTGGCAGGAGCGCCTCCTGTTTGGGAAGGAAGGGCGAAGCTCAGGGGCAGAGCAGCTGCTTGGCATGCAGAGCCCAGGTCCCCACTGGCACCATCTCCGCGTGGGAGGTGCCCTGCCTGAAAGCCCCGGCTGCCAGTATCGTGTAGACAACGGGGAGCTAGATGGACCACTGCTCCGATGCAGTTGTATAAGGCAGCTTCGTATGTTCCTTATTCAACATTTTCTGAGAGGAGATTTCTTTCTTCTTCTGCACAGAGCAGAAGAAAGTCCCCATTTCACAGGTGGAGCTAAGATTTGTCCCAAGGACAGGGGCTGCTCTCTGCTTCTCCGACCAACCTTGCTGCCCCCTAGGCAAAATTTGGATACTTTTCCTCTAATCTCTAAACGTGGGGACTCCCCCGTTCAATGCACTCTGCACGTGCTCAGGGGACTCTTCACTGCAAGCACCAACCCAGCCCTGCCCCTCTGCCCTCCTCAGCATCCCCACTCAGATCCCTCCCAGAGGTTGGCTCTGCAGCTCAGTTAGCTCAGTAGATCACATAAGGTTTCTGTCGGTCGCCTGAATGGCTGAGTCACATGGTACTCATTTCCTCTTCCTTCTCAAACCATTTTCCTTTCCTATCATGTTTTTAGATTGTATGTCTGAGAGCAGGAAGTGTCTTTATGTTTTTAAAGTAATTTGTAAGCCACTGGGGGAGCCTTTGTGATGGAAGAGCAGGATAAATAATCATTTAAACACACATACTAAATTATAAAAGGTACAACACTATCCTTCCTATTGGGATTTCTCTACCTAAGGCAGAGATGTCCTAACTTTAATGGGTACTTGCTGGCCTCCAGACACCACTGGGACTCCCAGCAGCCAGTGTGTCTGATGCTCTGGGATTATGGGAGTTGTAGTCCAGAAAGTGTCGCTTGCGGCTTCCTTACAACTAAACCTTGCCAACCAGTCAGAGTCCAGTCAAAGTAAACTCTCATTCACCCCTTCATGAACTGCAAACTTTGCAGAAAGAAAGTTTTTCCTTTTTACAGGCGTCAGGCTTGGGGTTCATTTTGCAAACAGGCTTGTTAGTTTTCTGCACAAAGTTGGGTTTCATTATAAACTCTGTTTGCTCCTTTCTTCACTAAAACTGGAGGAAGGTAACAACCTGCTGGAGACCACAGGTGGGACTTTAAGGTTAGGGTTCCTGGCCCTTCAGCCACTAGGTCAGGGGTCTGCAACCCGCGGCTCCGGAGCCGCATGTGGCTCTTTTACACCTTTGCCGTGGCTCCGGAGCAGATACTAGCGAGGGGAGGAGGCGCATTGTGCGCCCCGACACTCCCCACTGTGGCGGGCGCTGTACTGGCTGTGACGTCGCATGGGGGTGGTGCGTGCATTAGTCACACACCGTCCCGACGTCACCTTCCCACCCGTTGTCAGCATGCTTTAAATGTCGCAATGGTTTTGCGGCTCCCAGGGGTTTTTTTCCTTCGGAAACGGGTCCAAGTGGCTTTTTTTGTCTTAAAGGTTGCAGACCCCTGCACTAGGTTATGGGGTCAAGTTTGGCTTCTATTTGATTTAAAGCGCTACACCTTAAAAGTGCATTTCTGCTCCCACCCACTCCAAGAACCCTGGGAACTGTAGTCACAGAACTACAATTCCCAGCACCCACAACATACCACAGTTCCTAGGATTCTTTAGTGGGAAGTCATGTGCTCTAAATGTGTGGTGTGTGCACAATCTCAAATCTTTTGTGCTTCACCTTCTGGCTGTGAAATAGTTTTCAAATCTGAAAATTAAAGCTGCTACCTTGAATTGCCCAACTTGCTTGTGTCAAGACTGAGGGCATGACTGACAGACTGACAGCTCGAAACAGAAAAGGCGTTGGATTATTCAACATGATGAGGGAGTCCCACCCCTTGGCTGCATCTGCCACACTAGTAATCAGGTGGCTGTTTAGTTGCTCCCTGTCTCACTGTGGCTTTCCAAAAGCCAGCCTGTTCAACTTGCTCAATTAATGACTTTAGGTAATGATTTCAAACAGTTCACCCCTGGCAAAACAGGTTGCCTGTGAAGTATCCAGGCAATTGGCTAAGTAACGAGCCGCAGAGCAGATAATAATCAATCAGGCACAACTTGACAGATCGTACAAACACTTTAATCCCTGGACAGCCTTTGCCAAAATCTAGGCAGCCAAAGCTGAAACAATGAACAGGCCACACAAAAATCCTGCATCCCCAAAGGTCAGTCCTGCATTGAAGTAAGCGTGGCGTCTGTGATGACTTGTGCTCTTTAAAACTATGTGCATATATATATATTGCACGATGCGCACACTCCCTCTCCCGCTGGCCTTCGTGCTCAGTTGGGGCACATGATGTGCAAGAACTGACAAAGGAGGGCCGTCACTTAGGTCTGCTCTCGCCAGAGGCCTCCTGGTGTGCGCATATGCAGAGTCGTCTTGGCCAAGTGCAACCTTGCAAGCAAGTCTCTTCCCCCGCCCTGCTCCAGAGGGCACTTCCACAAACACAAGCAGGCAGGTCACAAGCCTTGTGCCAGAGTCACACACCAGGACGGCGGCAAAGGCAGCCTGAGGAGAAGAGGCTCCGGAGCAGCGGACGGGAGAGGAGGTGCGATCGCTTGCCAAAGAGGAGGAGGAGGAGGAGGCCCTCTGCCCCAAAGCAAAAGGAACAGAAGAATCTTGCGGCACTTTAAAGACTAACAAATTTATTATGGCATAATAAACTTTTGTGGGCCGCGGAGGCCTTGTGCAAAACCGTCAGCTGTCCAGTAAAGTCACAAGTGGCGTACGAAAATTTAAGACATACAAAATATATCAAACAAAGCGGCATCAAAGTGGTGGCGGAGTTGTAAACAGTGGGGTCAGAGGAAATGAAACACAGGGCATGAGAAACAGTGATAGCTGCATAATTAACAGAAACAATTCACCATGTTGGTAATACTTTTTACAATTCTTTCCACGAGTATGAAAGTGTGTGTGTGAATATCTAGAAGAACAGAGTCCTTATATACTGGAGCACCCTCTGCTGGCCACAGGAAGACCCCACAAAAACCACCCTGAACTCTTCACACTGGCCCTCCTGACCTCCCTCCCCATGGTCTCAGTCCTTGCATTGTGGTGCCCCCTGCCGGCCAATTCTGCCCACTGCAGCCTCCGGAATGATTTGTATCTGCTGTCTACTCTGGGAAGCCCCTTCATGGATCACTGCCTTGCTGTGGCGAAGGGGCTTGAATAACTCAGAGAAGCTATGAGCTCTGCCGTGCAGGGCCACCCAAGACGCACAGGTCATAGTGGAGAGTTTTGACCAAACGTGATCCACCTGGAGCAGGAACCGGCAAGCCACTCCAGTATCCCTGCCAAGAAAACTCCATGGACAAAGACAACAGGCATGAAGACAGGAGGGCCTGGCGTGCTCTTGTCCATGGGGTCACGAAGAGTCGGACACGACTAAACAATTAAACAACAACACTCTGGGAAGAGGACAGAGCCAGGTGCTTTGCCCTGCTGGGCTCAAGGCCCCCTCGGCCTCTCCCACCTCGGCAGCACTGGGGGGGGGGGGCAACGTGTCGCTTGGCTTGGGAAGGACCACCGCGGCTCAGCAGCAGGGCATCTCCAGGTGCCGGTGGGAAAGGCTTCTCATCTGAAACCTTGGCAGGCCACTGCTGCCAGTCAGTGCAGGCAACACTGAGCTAGATGAAGCCCAATGGCAGCTTTCTATGCTGAACTAGTTAAACTACAGGGTGACCACTGAACCCTCGTGGCAGCATCTCTGCAAGGTGGGCAGATATTACTTTTCCCCCAGTGCAGACTGTGTGGGTGGAGAGAGAGAGAGAGAGAGAGAGAGAGAGAGAGAGAGAGAGAGAGGAAAGAACTTGTCTACAGTCCCTTCATGAAATCCTAGAAAGAGGGGACACCTGAATCCTTGGGAATCACTCACAAACCACTTTGTGAAGCAATCGTTTATCTGCTTGACCTTTTAACATGAACCAAATTCAGCAAAAACAAAAAGCAGCCGAGCAGGAAGACACAGATGTTTCATTTCTTTGCTTGTATAGATATCATTAACACTATGCACATTATTAAAAAGTGACCAGGGACCTTTTTTGGTCACGAATTCCTGGAGGAAGGGATGGGTAGGGGGGGTTGTGCTGGCATGGGGGGGAGCGGAGTTCTGTTCCCCCAAGTAGGTCAGAAATAGTTGGGAAGTGAATCTCCTGCTCCCCAAAAGCAAACATACATACAAAGCATTTTTTTTAAGAAGCCCCAAATGCTTGCCTCTGCTGGAAGCCATCTGAGCAAAACGCCAAGCCCCAGGGAGCTGGAGGCAGAGAGAGAGCTGTCTCCCGCCCACAATGGGAGACCCCCCCCCCTCTTGGCACAGCAGGAGTGTGGGGCAACGCAGGCATTTAACGCTGGGCTTCCTCCCAGCAGGCCCCTTCCCTGTCCACATTGCAGCAACCATGGGCTGGTGGTCGAAGGCTGGAGCTGCCCGAGACGCTGTGCCGCACCCTCCTGGGTTGGTGAACGGATGGGGTTGGAGGAGCAGGCTGCCTCCTGCCTCCCGGTGTCCCTGATCACGAGCAGCTGCTCCTTCGCCTGCGGAAGAGGGTGACGGGGCTGCTGGCCTCCCCCTCCTGGTCGCTCTCGCAGCCGCGCTGTTTGGGGGGCAGAGGAGGGCAGAGTGAGGGGGACGAAAGCCAGGCAAGGGTGGCTTGGGAGGGGAGACGTGGGGGTCAGAGGCAGGGGAGGGTTCCCGGACCGGCCCCCTCCCCTTCGTCAGGAGTTGAGAAGCAGGGCAAGGAGGCCATCGCCCAGGAAAGGGCACTCACCAAGTTCTCCTCGTCCCGCTTCTGCTGGCACAGGAGGCCCATCCGGCAGAGGCGGTTGCAGGCTGACACCATGTTGTAGGAGAGCTGGAGAGGAAATGCAGAGATGAGGCGCACAGAGCCTCTCGCAGGAAGACCTTGTGCCCCTCCCGCACAGCCCACAGGTGTCTCTTTCAAAAAGCCTCTGAAGGGGAGATGGTGAGCTGTTGGGATTTGCCCTGGATTTGAAACTGGGCTCAAATACAGTCGTACTTTGGCTCTCAAAAGGAATCCATTCCGGAAGTCCATTTGATTTCCGAAAACGTTCAAAAACCAAGGCACATCTTCCGATTGGCTGCAGGAGCTTCCTGCACTCAATCGGAAGTCGCGGATGTCTGAGTTTCAAAAAACCTTGGCAAACCGGAACACTCACTTCCAGATTTGCATTGTTCAGGAGCCAAATCGTTCGAATCGCAAGGCACAACTGTATGCAATTGCTGTTTTGATTTTTGAATTGTTTTCATGTGTGCAAGCAACTGTTTTTATATAGGCTTTTGTTTCACTGCAGATCACTTCAAGTGCCTCATAGGAAGCAATTCATAAGTGAAACTATCATCATCATCATCATCATGGTTCAGGTCAGAGTAGGGCCCCCCCACTGCCAAGGGGCAGGTGTCCCGCACCCTCCGGCTTCTTTTTGCTGACTGGCTTTGAGGGTGCAGGCGGGGGGGCTGCTCAATTTACCTTCCACTTCCGGCGAGCATTGAACTTGCGGAAGTTCTTCATGTTGATGGAGGAGCGGCTCCGGTTCGCAACCTGCTTCCGGGTCAGGGGCTGGAAAAAACAGGCACCTGCAACTCTGCCCATTGCCAAAATCCTCCTGCCTCCCCTCCCCCCTCAGTTCAGGCCAGGATGGGGGCAGAGAAGAAACCAAGGAGGGTTCCCGAAAATCTCAACCTCGAGCTCTAGGGCAGATCCCAAAGGTCTGGCTCAGTCTAAGCCAGCCAGCCTCCCCTCCCAGGCTCTGACCTTGATCCAGGGGTGGATGAGGCATTCCTCGGCCGACATTCGGTCTCTGAAACAGAGGGGAAAACGCACATCTGACTGTCTGTCACTTCCCCTCTGGAGGGGAGAGAGAGAGGCCTGCAGGAGAATCCCTCTGGGGACTGAGCCAAGGTCCCACCAGGGGGGAGAGAAGGAGGGGGAGGATCTCAAAGGCAGACCTCCCTTGTTTGCACTTTCCAGAACAATTTGAGGAGCAAAAGGCAGTCATCCTTCAAAATTTGCACTCCTCTGAATGCAGCTTCCAGCTAAGTTGTGTGTTCATTAAAAACACACATATTAGTAAAAGTAAGACACAAAAAATGCATTATGGAAGCATTGCAAAATGTGTCCACTAGGAGAAATTCATCCCAAAATGCTGATGAGGAGGCATTTTTTCATTGCAGATTGCTGTTGAAATGTGGAGAACTGAATTTAAGACAGGAAAACTGAGAACCTGAGAGACCCCCCCTGGAGAAATTCACCCCTGGTGGGCCATTACCCAGGTTCCTTCACCAACAGCTGCCGGATGAAGTCCTTGGCCAGCTCCGATGTTTGGCTGAAGTACTTGTCCTCAAACTCGTAGTTGCCGGAGACGACACTGGTCAGGGTCTCTGCGTCCGTCTCTCCCTGGAAGGGGGACATGCCGCTCAGTCTGCAAAGGGCAGAGAAGGTGGGATCAAAAGGAAACCTCGCGGCGGGATCAAGCAGGCCTTATTCAGAGCAGACAAGCATGGGTGGGCGGGCTTATTTAAAAACCTGAATTCTTACAAGGGAGCTTGCACTTACTGAAGGAGCCTTATGCAAAATCAACAAATGTCCTAAAAAAATCAGCTACGGAAAGTAGCTAATGAGGACCAATAAAGGGGGGAGATCTTCTGCCCTCCAGGTGCCCTTTCCTCCATTGCTCCTACAATGCTGGCAACCTGCAGAACGGAGGGGCATTTGGGAAGACGCAGCTCCCTTTATTTATTTATAGACTGCCCTTCATGACGTTGTCATCGCAGGAGAGCTTCCAGTAAAGGTGCAATGAAAACATACTATACAACACAAAAGGGGGGGGGGGATCCACTATAAAACCATGGCCAGGAGGAGAGCAGCCAAGCAGCAAGGCCAGACCTCGAGACCAGATTTTGGAATCAAGCCATTCAGGTCATCAAAGGCCTGAGACGACAGGGAGTCATCATCTTTAGCACCATTTTAAAAAGTATTTTCTAACTGTTCTTTTCCTCTGAGGACGAATTAATTTTTTTAATGGATTAAAATGCATCCTAGGTGTAAGTAATTCTGAGGCCCTGCACTCCATCACCAGCACCGCCCAACTCCCACCCTCAGCCTCAAATGCAGGGAGTCTCAAGGTACTTACAATATATAGGTAATCACGCCGATGCTCCTGGAAGAAAAGGGGGGGGGAGAGAGAGAAGCTGAAGGGAGCACCCAGCAAGTACATTCCTTGACAGGACACCTGAGGACTGGGGGGGCATGCAAAATCCAGCGCGGAGGGTGGGAGGGCTGTGGGGTGGGCCACCCCAAGCAGAGAAAGGGAAGACTCAGGGAGGACTGGTGGGACTGGAGGAAGGCCTCAGCCTGGTGGCGGGTGTGGGTGGCTGTCTTCATATTAGACAGGTAAAACACCAACCCAACATGAGCTTAGCTTGTGCACCTTTTTTCCTGTGGTGCTTTGGAGGCCTGAGCCTGGCATGTGAGCACTTCCTGGAGGGCCCTGCTCACTCCCTCAGTTGCTCGCTCTTCCCCCACCTGCCCCAGCCCCCCAAGGGCATGCAGGATGTTGGCACAGAGTCAGTCTCTCTCTCTCTCTCTCTCTCTCTCACACACACACTTGCTACCGCTTCTTACCACATGTCCGTTGCTGTGCTCAGAGCCTCATAGTTGATCACTTCAGGAGCTGAGGAAGAAGAAATGGGCAAAACGGTGTCAGCGCTGAGAAACCAAAAAGGGATTCCCATTAAACCAGAGAGACAGGACACTTCCCTGGCCTTCGGGCCCCAGAGAGCCACCACAGCCTCGGTGCTGCCTAACCTCCTCCTGGATTTATTATCTTCAGCTTTAAAAAGGGGGCCCTCCGAACCCAAACTCTGGTGATCTCCACCACCACCATTACCATCCTTAACTCTTGGCTGCTGGGAGTCTGAGCCCACCCCCGCCTGGTCTTGGCTTCCCTGCTCTAGACAATGTCACAGGACGGAAACTCCCGTCCTCCTCCCTGGCCCCTGGCTGGCTGGGGCTGATGGCAGCTGGAGCTCATGAGCAGCACTGCCCTTACCCTCTCGAGCTCATGGGGAAGTGTCTGGGAGAAGGTTCCTCCGAAACAAGAGCAAGCAGCAGGCAAGAAACGGGATGCCCTTTGGGACACTCTCGTTTCGCTGCCAAAACATTTGTTTTCATTAATTGCAGGTGTTTCTGTGAGGAGAATGTGTCTCTTTTATCAGGTATGCTTAAGCTTTTAAAGGTGTTGTTAAGTCGCTTGGAGATTTTTGTGTGTAAGAAGCAACTAAGAAGTCTGACAACCAACAGCAACATTTTCTCTGCTGTGGCCAAGTCTACCCCGGCCCACACCAGGGGCTGGGCTGCTGGTTTGAGGGCAGGGGGGATTCCTCCGCCAGGGGCTCTGGGACAGGAGAGGACCCCAGCTTGCTCTGCCCTCTTACCAATGTACTGGGGAGTCCCACACAAACTTTTGAAGGTCACGCCTTCCTCGAGCTTCTGGGCCAGGCCAAAATCGATGATCTTGATCAGGGGGTTGGGGGCATCCTTCTGGAAGAGCATGATGTTCTCTGGCTGCAGAAGAGATCAGGGAAGGAGATAGGACCAACGCGCCCTCAGAGAAGACTCCTGTGTTGCTCAAGAGCCTCCAGAGATCCAGGAAGCAGTCACAGGGCTGGCGTACCTTGAGGTCAAAGTGAGCAATGCGCCGGGAATGCATGTAGCTCAGGCCAAGCAGGATCTGCTGCAGGAACGGGATGGCTTCTGTCTCCGTCAGAAGCTCCTTCTCTGCGATGAAGTCAAACAGCTCCCCTCCGTGGATGCTGGAGGGAGAGGGAGGGTGGATTGGGGGCAGCTGGCCTGGCGTGTGTCCCGGGGCATGCCGCCTCTTCCCTAAGCTGCCCCACTTTGGGAATTAGGAGGAGGAAAGAAACACGAGGCGCTACAAAATATTACTTATTTTGCAGTCTTCTCAAAGGTGTCATGAGACCTGGAGTCCCGTCCCCCCGATAGCAGTGGCACCCCCAGTTTTATGAGCAACTGGGAGACAGAAGTCTCAAAAACAGTTAGATTTCTACTCCTTCCCCTTGTACAGGGTGTGTCTATGCCTTCCCTTTAGTAATTTGTTCATCTCATGCTTTTCTATGCATTTCTCCATCACCTTCCAAACCATGAACAGCCCATTCATTTTTAAAAGTTGATTTGCTGTGCAAAGGTGACAGAGCCCTTTGACTCCACCCTTAATTGTGCAAACCAGAAGTGCAACTGAGCCCCTCCTGCAAAATGCTGATAGCTTGGGGGCTTCCAAACAGGTTTGTTGTTAAAGGAGTTTTTGTGGCCTGGAGGTCACTTTGCGGTCATTTGCATGGAGGTTTCCTTGTTAAAGCTAGGAATATTTTCAGGGATCACAAGGCAACTTGTTGCTTCTGCTGCAGCAGACTAAGCCAGAGTGTGGACCCCAAAAGCAAGTCCCTCCCCTCCGACACTCACAGCTCCAGGATCAGGACCACCTCGCCCTTCCCGGCAAAGACGTCATGGAGGCGCATGATGTTGGGGTGCTGGAGCTGCTGGAGAATGGAGACCTCTCGCTCCACTTGCTCGCGGTCCAGGCCCAGGCGGCTCCCCTTTTGCTTTCGCACCTTCACGGACTTGGCGGCATAGAAGGAGCCCGTGCAGCGCTCCTGGCAGCGCCTGACCACCCCGAAATGCCCGCTGAGTGGGGAGAGGAGGGGGAGAAGGGCAGCAACGATAAGAGCACAGCAAGAGACCTTTGGTCAGGTCAGAGCAGCAGGGGTCCTCGAGCTCTGCACTGTCTACACTGACTGGCAGCAGCTGTCAGGAGCCTCTCCCAGCTTCCCTCTGAGATGCCGCTGGGGGCTGGGCCCAGGAGACCCGTTCTGCTGTCCCCAGACCCTCCCGGCCCTGCTCTTCCCACCCGCCGCCGGTGCTCCTGGCTCCTCACCTGCCCAGCTTCTCCAGGAGCTCGTAAAGCTCATCCACGCTGCAGTGGCGGAAGGTGGCTGACGTGGTCCAGCCCGGCCGTGGGCCGTGGCTGTCGGGGCTCTCAAAGACCTCGTCATTGTCCTCATCATCCAGGTTGCACAGGGCCTCCTGCAGAGAGCAGGGATGGAGGGCAAGGTCAAAGGAGGCCACCCTCCCCACCTGCCACTCCCAGCAGGACCCCCATAGAAGCTGACAGATCCACTCCCCGCATTCTGCCTGCCGTTGGTGTGCGAGGCACCCTTTCCCTGAGTGCAAGGTGGGGGGAGGAACTCTCAGCAATGCTGAGCAGAAGGCAAGGCAGGTGAGGGCTGAAGGAGAGATTTCAGGGCATCCAGGCTGGGGGGAAACTGGACCTTGTGGAACAGAACCAGCCCCCCTCAAAGACAGAGCGGGAGCAGGTGGCTCACTATGTGTTAGCAGAACAAGATGTCCTGGGGAAATGCCGCACAGTCTTCCCGACTCATATGGGCAGCCCCTGCAGTGGGGGGGGGGCACCCTGGTCTCAGCCCTTTCCTGCCACCCACCCCACAGTCGTAATTAAACTCTACCAACTGTAGTGCAACTAGGCCATTTTGGACCCAGGGCTTTATGGTCTTCTGCAAGTTCCCCAACCTCTTTAGACATTCATATTGTTATGTGTTTGTGGGTGCCAGACTCCCCTCAATCCCTGGACCCAGTAAGTCTTAGAATTTAATCAAGGTTCTTGGTAGTAGGGTAAGAGAGCAGGAAAAAAATTCACATCCTGAAACCAGTGCGCCCTTTGGTTTCAGATAGTACATGGGTAGACAAGTCTGAAAAGCCAGGGACACAATTTTTCACAGCCCTCTAGTGACTAAGGTGCCTCATTTATCAGAAGTAATGTATTTAGTGTTAACTCTGGAAGTGGAGACTCCATTCTGACCAAACTAAGCTTCCTGGAGCAAAATATACATCATGTCAGGAATGAACGCTGAGTGGACCTGAAACCCCCGGGATCTCGCACAGCTCAGAGATTGGGGCAACAGGCAACAACATGCATTCATTCTGCTCTGACACACACAATTTTGCCCCCCCCCCCCCATGCTTTACAAAGAAATAAACCCACTTGGCCAACCCTGATTTAAAAAGAAAATCAGCACCCTGAGCACGTGTTGTGAGATGTTTAGAACTTCCTGGAACCACAGAAGTCTCTGGTGGCTAAAGGAAGGGCTCTGTGAACTGAGCGTGCTGGGACCCCAAGCTGGGACGGGGAGGGGCAGCGGCAGCCCTGGATGCCCCACTCACCTCGGGGCTTCCGGCTAGGCGCCCCCCCTCACCACTGGCAAGGACCTCGCCCCCTCCATCCTTGGCCATCAGCTGCAAAGGAAAGGAAGCGGTCAGCTCCTGCGAGGGGTGGGCTGCTCTCCGCCCCCATCAGGACCGAGGCCCTTCCCCACCCGCACCCGCACCGGGGAATTTCCTATCACGGCCCTCTCCCAGGCCACCCCCGCCCCGCGGTCCCGCTCCCTCCGCGCCGATCTCCGCCTCCCCGCCGGGGGACGGTCGCGACTCTGCTCCGCGGGCCTAGTCGACGGAGAGAGGAGCCACTTCCTCATTTGGGGGTCTCTCTCTCTCTCTCTCCGCAGACAGGCCAGATTCCCACCGCGGGGCGACCGGAGGCTGCAAGGGACGGAGCCCCCTTGGCCGGCACCCGGCACTCACGCGCGCGCTCTCACGGGCCCCTCTTGCCGCCGCCGCCCTCGGCGCCTCGGAGCTCCGGGAGGCACCTGCAGGCGACCATCGCGACCTCCGGGCGCTTCCACTTCCTCCTCTTGGTGCTCCGGCGGCGGCGGCGGCGGCAGCAGGCGAGTCCCCTCCCAGCCGAGGAGCCTCGCCCTCCTGCGGAAGGAGCCCTCGGCGCACCTGGCGGGAAGGGGCGGAGAGCCGAAGCGCTCCCCGGAGGCGCCCGGAGCTGCTTTCCACGCTCCCGACCCCCCCCCCGGGGGGAAGCGGGGCGGCAGCAGGAATGGGGGGGGGGTCTCGCGGAGGAGGGGGCGCACCCGGGCGCCTTGGGATCGCGCTTGCCCGGCGATTTGTGCAACGCGGCCGCCACTTCCTGCAAGGTTTTGGACTCGGCGCTTGCTGCGCGATGGCGCAAGAGTCGCCCCTCCGGGGCAGCCGCAGAACAACGAGCAAAGCGGGATGTGGGGCGGACGGGCCACTCGCAAGCAGCTGCTAATGTGAGAGCGGCCTGTTCCGTAAGAAAACACAACCCCGCCTATGAGGTGCAGGTCTGGGGCGTCTGCACGCATATATATCTACATCAGGATCCGAAGCAACAAGGCTCTGAATGGCCGCCCTGGGGGTCACAACAGCAGGAGGGGCGACTGGGCTCACATCGCGCTTGCAGGTTTCTCAGGAAGGTCGAGCACTGACTGTGGCTCTTCGGGCTTTCTCGGACCTGCGGAGAGATGCTGCCAGCGGGGACGGAATCCGGGACCTTCTGCACGCCGAGCAGCTGCTCTGCCACCGAACTCCGGCGGCCCATCCCTTTGCCAGGAGAGAGACCAAAGGCTCGGGAGGGGGCGAAATGCCGGACGGGGGGCTAAAGCGGGAGGCAGAAGCAGGAGGGGGCAGGAGCAGGGGGGGGGAGCCTGCCAGGAGGAGAGGAGAGAGACGGCGCCCCCACCCAGAAAGAAGCCTGCGCGTTCAAAAGCCGCCCCGCGTCAACGGGCCGCGGGAGAAAGGCGAAAGCGTCTCGCTGTCTCTGCGCCAGAAGCGAGCAGCCAGCCAGGCCAGGGATCCCACGAGCCAGGCCGGGTCCCTGGAGCACCAGCAGCCTCTTTCCCATCTCGGGCAGCCCTGGAGACGGGGAGGAGCAGGGCGGGCCGAAGCATCCATCCCGGCGGACACATTCCTTCCCCGCCCGGAGCTGGACGGCGCTGCTGCTCCGGGGGCGCATTTGTCTTTCCAGCTGGCCTCGCATGCCCCAAACGCAGCAGCACAAACACCTTATTTGAGGCAGGAGGAAAACTCGGGGCGAGGGCGGTGGAAATATGTCGCAAGCGGCAAATTCCTGGACTCGGAGGGAGGGAGGGAGGGAAGCGCGCCTCCCAACACGCAGCTCCGGGGAAGGAGGGCGGATAATCCCGGGCAAGCAAATAAATGCAAGGCACCAGCCAGGCGGCGTTGGTCCGTGCTGGGAAAAGGTCCTGGGGCTGCGGGACTGGGGACCCTGGAACAGACCCTCCAGGGCGGATCGTCTCCCCTCCAGACACCTCAGCTGCGCTCTCGAGGCGCGAGGAAGGCGGGCCGGCGGCGCCTCCGCCTTGGGATAGCGCGCTAGAGCAGCGCGGCAGAAAGGGTCTTACTCCCGAGGAAGGAGCTGCCTAGTGGGACCGTCGTCTCCGCGGGGGTCCCCTGCTTCAGGGACGGAGGAGACTTGCCTGGCCTTGGATGCGGCGCAGCTCCACTGCGGGGGGGGGAAGGAGGCAGAGCCGATCCCCTGCTCTCGGGCTCCCTTCGCAGAGCAGCGGCACGGGGCGAGTTCCCAAGAAAGGCAACGGTCCCCCCTCGGCGGGACCGAAGCGCAGCCGCCCGCGCTTTCCTCCGCCGCCGCCCCGCTTACCTCCGGTCCAGCAGCGCCGGCCCGAGAGAGCAAGCCAGCCCTCCTGCTCCGGCCGCAGCTCCGACGGTCTGGTCCTGGCTCGCTCCGAAGAGGAGGAGCCGCCCCGCCAGCCCGGGACCCTTTCCTTCCCGTGGGCGCCTCGGGGGCTGCTGCTGCAGGGCGCGCTCCGGCCGGAGAGTCCCTTCCGAGGGGCATCTCCGAAAGACGCCTCCGGCTCCCTCCCCGCGGGTCGCCCGCCAGCAGCCCAGCCGGCGGAGGAGGGCCCTGGAGGGGCTCCTTTTCCGCTTGCAAGGAGAGGCCCGGCCGCAGCCCCCGTCCTGACCAGGCCTCCAGCCGCTGCCCAGTGAGGACCTTCCATCCTTCCCGCTGCGGAGCCAGCAGGCCTCTCCCTGCCCGCGCCCAACTGCAGCTCTGATAGAGCCCCTGGAACAAGGCAGTCGACCAGCTGTTGGGTGTGTAGAACAGGGAAGGTTTCTTGCTGACTCCGGACCCACCTGGACTGCATGTGGGTTACTTCCAGCAGCCCGGGCACAGACCCTTCAAGGGGTGGAGGCGGGTGGCCCAAGCTTAAAGAACTGTCACCCAGACTGAAAGTGAAGTTAAAACTCTCTTAACCCTTCCCACTCTGCTTTTCTCTGCCTCCCTTGACCAGCTGCAAGGCTGTAGGTGTCTTTTTGAGAGCCTCTGGCTGTAGCAAACTTGGGAAAGCCTTGTCTGCACACAGTAACCAGCCCTGGCAGCTCAGAGAGCCTCCTTGTCTAGGAGCAGAATACTGCAGAATACCAAGGGGGGGGGGGGAGTTGTTGACTTCATATTGTGCTAGAAACGCTTCCTTGGGCCAGGGCTGCTCTGATTTCTGCAGAAACCCCATCCTCACTTCTCAGGGTTGGTTTGGATGATGCTGGAGAGGAATTACCTCCTGTCTTTGCGTTCGTGTAGCTGCGGCTCTGAAAAATCCAGGCCAAGGTCAGGCAAGGTGAAGCTGCTGTTACACAGGCAGAGAACCTAAGAGGAGTCTGGCTACAGCTGGGCCCAGCCACAGGCCTGCATCCTGTTCTCATGGTCAACCACAAGGACCTTAAGGGGAAGCCCAGAAGCAGGACCTGAGCTGAACAGCAGTTCAGGAGTTCAGAAATGCATGAAATGGTGTCTGAGCCAGCCCAGAGAGCCCCACTGCCCAGTGGGATAGCTGGCCCACTGCGCCTTCTCTGGATGCCTCCTCCAGCCCCCAGCTTGCTGATCCTGTACACCTCCCAGTGCTTCCTGACCTGGGGCAGGAGAGGAGTTATTTTTAATCCGGCTGAACTGGCCTAGCGCCTGCTGCCCACTTCTGCTTGGCTGGGACTCCTTATCAGAACGGACAGGAAGGCAGACGCTCCCCCAAGACGTGGCTGGTGATAGGAGAAGGAACACGGCTTCTCAGGGCCGGATGGGAGAGACCAACGGGGAAGAGGCGCCCTTGCCCCTTTTCTGCCCCTGGGCCCTTGCCCCTTTTCTGCCCCTGGGCCAGAAAGAGAGATTCAACCACAGCCTCCTGGTGTTGATTGTTAAAGGTGCCGTGAGCTGTTAGGAGAAACCTCCCACGTCCTATTCTGCTCACAGAGATAAAACCTACAAAATGCAAACTGTAGCTCAGAGGATCTCCCAACCGCTATGAGTGCCCTGGCCAAACTACAGTTCCCAGGATTCCTGGGGGAAATCCATGGCTGCTCAAAGTAGTGTGGTGCTGCTCCTCCACCCCACATCGGGGCCCAGCTGTCACCCTGCAAGCCCCTCGGAGGCATGGAGCGTCCCCAGGAAACACAGAAGCTGCCTGAGGCCCCTGGGTTAGAAAGGGAGGAAAAGGAGCCGGAGGGTGGAGACTGAGGGGAGCCCAAACAAACCATACTAAAATGTTCTGAGGGAGGGCAAGTTCATTTAAAAGTTTTATTCTTTTATAAAATCTCTTTCCAGACAGTTTCATAAGATAACGAATAAATTACTGAATGAGAGCTTTATTTTGGAATACTGAAAAAAAGAGAGGCTTTTCTAAGTACTAAAATGTTAAGGGAAATAAACTAGAAATTGCTTTTTTTTTTGTTTCTGTTTAGAAAAAAATAATAATACCCTAAATACAGAGACATCATCATTCACCCAGAAATTCTGCCACAGTGAGGGGGACACGCCCTCCAAAAATGGAAAACGGGCTCCAATTTGAAAGACAACAACAACAATGAAGAGAACACAACAACCCCAAAGGGGAGGATGTGAGACCAGAAGACCGGGGATTTCGAGGGCTGCTTGATCAGGCCCAGCAGCAGAAGAATCTGAGGTGGGGCAGCAAGGAAAGAGAGCAAGTGTGTGGGCCCCAGCAGACTTCCCCGCCTGGCTCCTCCCACCTGGAATCTGGGGAGGGGAGGGGTGGCAAGAGAGGGCCCGCCCCACAGTCACAACGGGGTCTGGGCAGAAGCCCCAGAAGCCAAGGGAGTGGGAAGCACAGGTTCATCCGGGGTGGAAGCCCAGAGGGTGGGTGCTGCCGCAGGCCTTGGAGCAGGCTCCGCTTGCCGCCCTCGCCCTGGGCTGGGGGCGCCTGAAAAGCAGCCAGCCTCCTGGAAGTGCACGGATCCCGCTAGCACATAGCCCAAGTACTGTTAACAGTGATGTGTCCGTATGGCTTTGGGGGAGAGATCACAGGCCACGCACCTTCCAGCCCTGTCTTGTGCTGAAACCCAAACACTGTCATCGAGGAGGCTGCCAGGAGAGCTTCTGACGAGAAACAAGGACCCACAGAAGATGAGAACTCTCCTCAGCCCGGAAGGGGAGGGCAAATGGTCTGGAGCACAAACACAGAGAGACACGAGAAGAACAGGGTGGGGGGCAGGGTGGGGCAGCTACAGAAGAGCACTCAGGGACAGTCCTGCCCCCCACCCCCGTGGTTGGGTGGACTGCCTGGGCTGCCCCACCTCCTGCAAGGTGGGCAGTTCCAAGGGAGTGAGCAACGCTGGTCTCCCCCCAGCTGACAGGGGCCTCGTCCGTGTCGCGTTGGCTACTGGAAAGAAAAGGGGCTTGGGAGTGCCAGGCAGCCTAGTGGGCCAGAGCACTCCTCTGCATCCCTCTGCCGAAGACCCCTGCCGGGAAAGGCAGCGGATGCCCCCCCCCCCGGCACATGGCCTTGCGCCCTTCTTCCCTCCGCAGGCCCCTCTCTTCCTTTCACGCAACGTGGTCTGGGGATGGCAGCTTTTGCCTGAAGGGGCTCCGAGGAGGCAGACGGGCCCTAGAATCCATACTTGGCCTGCGTCTGACGCCGACTGAGCTTGTTCTCGGCCCACGTGTTCTTCAGCTCCAGCTCACGCTCTTTTGCCTGCCCCAGAAAGAGAGGGAGGAGGTGGAGGCTCAGAAGCAGGGCGCCTGTCCCACCCGCACCACCAAGAGCAGACACCAAGAGACCCGCACTGCCCCAGTGGCCTGACCCACTCTTGAAAACAGGGCTTGGTTTGGGGTTTCTGGACTTCAGCCGCAAACGGGCAGCAATGCTGAGCATCAGGCAGGACACATGATTTTCCTCCCAGAGGATGCTGGACTGCATCTCCCATCAGCCCCAGCGGTCGGCCTGGAGGTGATGGTGGATGTTGCAGTCCCAAAGTGTCTCATTTGTAATAGTTTGGAAAATCAATAAAAATAATTGGCAAAGTGTCTGGTGGGCCATGGATGGCCCCCGGCCCCTGCTCTAGAGCAAACCCCATGGGAGCCCTGGGCAGGATCTTGACAGCAGGGCAGAATAGGACCCACTTTGCCAACTGCTGCGGCTCCCAGGGCACACGATCCAAACTAGGGTGACCAGGGGGGCAGGGAGGGGGCAACCCGGCAGCCTCACCTGGTGAATCAGGTACGTGATCTGGTGCTTCCTCCGCTGTTGCCCCGTGGGCTGCTCCCCTTTTTTCTGGAGAGAAACAGAGACAGGAGTTGGGATTACCAGCAGAGCAGGAGGGGGGAGGGAAGGCTCCCCCTGGGGGGGGGGGACGGAGGGGCCCCCTCACCTTGCTGAAGGACTTCATGTTCTGCTCCTCTGTCAAAGACTTGGTCAGCCACTGCTGGGCGCCGCTCAGCTGGTCGTCCCCCTTGATCTCCAGAAAGTTGATCTCTTCCCGCCCGCGGTTCCGCTTGCCTTGCAGGCGCTTGAACTGAGCAAGGGACGGAGGAGGGAAGAGGGATTCAGTCGGCTGAGCATCCCAAACACGATTAATCCCAGGCCCATTGAGGCCGGGCTGGAGCTGAAACAGCCAGACGCCCCTTTTGCCGTGTCCACAGCCAACCAGCCCCCCTCCTGGACCTCCTGCGGAAGAGCAAGTGGATGCAGATGAACTGCCTCCTTTGAGCAGTCCCAAACCAACCTCTAACCCTCGCTCAGGGGACAGAAATGGGGGTGGGAAGTGGGAGGGAGAGGCCATCCTTTCATAAGACCAGAGAACAAAACCTTCCACTTCTGGGGGTCCTATCCTGCCCCCCGGTTCTAAGCAGAAGGCCCTGTTTAGAGTTGCTGAAAGCTAGACGCCAAGAAGATGTCAGACCTGCACCCACACCTCTTGGGTGGGGCTGCTTGTCCCTACCTGCCCGGCAGCCTTGGAATCCAAGTTCTGCAGTCCCTGCCAAGTCCCAGAGACCCCCTCACCCCCAAACACTGACAGGGCCACCACAGCCGGAGGAGAGGGTGCCCCACCCCACCCCACCAGTAAAGGGGGCCCTGCAGAGAGCAGCTTCTCACCGCTTCATCGTCCATGAAGGAGGAAGAAGCGCCTTCGCTGCTCATCTCTTGGGGCGGGCCCAGCTCCGGGTCTGTGTCCGAGTAGTAGCTGCTGCTGCTGTAGTAATCCTGCTGCAGAGGAAGCCAGGTGGGGGAAAGGATCTCCTTAGCACCAGGAGAGGAATCTGCTGCAGGACCAGCCACTTTGCCTGCCACCCCCCCATGCCCATCCCAGCCTCCTTCCCGGAAGCCGTTCGCCCTTCCCGCTGTGCCAGCCACCCTTGAGGCTCAACCCACCAGCTGCAGAAGGAGCCTCTGGCTCTGCCCCTCTCACCTGGTAGTAGGGGCTGGGGCCGCCTGCATCGCTGCAGCCAGGGTAGAGCGCATAGTGCTGCCCGCCATAGTCTTCACCAGGCTTTGGGGCCCAGCCGTGGGAAGCTGAGCTGGCCCCCGGCCCCGTCTTGAACTCCAGCGGGGCGTTGGCCGCTGCGTCCTGGCTCTCGGGCTCAGGGTCCGGCTCTGTCCCAGGGGGCAGGTCATCCGGCACCACGAGGCCAGGGTAGGCGTAGGCCTCTGGACTGAGGGCTGGGGCATCGCTCCGGTCAGACAGGGAGAAGTAGTTCTCGGGGGCCACCTCCTCGTCGCTGTCATTCTCCTCCTGCGTGATCTGCTTGGTCACCTGCAGGGCGGCGCTCTTGGCGGCCGCCTTGATGGCTGATGGGGAGGGAGTCGTGGTCGCTGTCACGGCCGAGGGTGCCTTGAGGGGAGGCTTTGGCTTGGAGGAGAGCGGGCCTTTGGCAGACTTGGCTTCAGGGGAGCTCTCGGCAGCAGCAGCAGCCGCTTTCCTAGAGAAAGCATAAGGGAGCAGCAGCCGATTCGTCTCTTTCACCGTCAGGTTCTTGGGCTGAGGAAGTAGAGCAGACAAGCCGGAGCCCTCGCTCTGGGCCTGGAGGGTGGAAGACACAGGGGAAGGTGAGGCAGGGGCAGGAAGGACTACATCCACCTGGGCCTGCTGGCAAGGGGACGGCGGGAGCCACAGCAGCCCCTCCTTCACCCAGGAAGCTGCACCATGAAGCAACACCCCAAGCCAGGCCACATAGCTGCCTCAGGGAAGAAGCCAAGCAGGAACTAGCCATGCCTTCGCAGAAAGACACGAGCTGTGGCTGACCGTGAAGCCTGCACTGACAGATCGACTGAACTTTGTCTCACATGTGAGATTTCACTAACATGACTAATCCAGAGAGGCAACTCAACCCCTGAGGTCCAGAATGGACATTCAGGGGCCTCTGCCTGACTAGGGGCAAACACTTTTCACTGAAAGCAAGGTGCTCCCGCTCCCCCCCCCCCTTTACAGGAGCACCACTTGCCCAAGTCCTCACCTGGAAAGAGGGATGCTTCTTTGCTGGTTCATCTTCCTCGGAATCCGACTGAAAGAGAGAGAGCAGAACTGAGTGCAAGGAGAGAGAGAGAGAGAGAGAGAGAGAGAGAGAGAGAGCTATTTTGAATCCAATACAGATCTGGACTGGGACAGAGGTAGACAGTGCAAAAGGTCTCTACATTTTCAACTAATATATATATCAACCTCTGTCCCAGTCCAGATCTGTATTGGGTTCAAAATAGTTTTCTACACAGGAAATTGTGTGAACATGTGGAATTGTTTTGCATTGTTTGTATATATGAAATTGCTTCTAACACTGATGCTACCCCTTAGAGAAATTTTATGGGAATTAATCACAAAGGCGATAAAGTAAGTAACAAACAATCCTTCTCTCAACTTAATTCACTCAGATCTTAACACTGATAGGCATGTGCAGCTTTATCTTGCAGTACAGCTTTATCTTACGTTACATTAGTCCTACTCAGAAGTCCTACTGAAGCTAATGGATGTGACTAAATAGGGTCCAAAAATTTCAACTGGTCTAGTGTAACTTAGCTCAATAGAACCCAAGTATTGTTTGTATTGTGGGCCTTGGCTGACTTATGCATGAGAAGGGTGCACATAAATTTTACTTAAAAAACAAAAGAAGGTTTCCCTGTTGCATGGATAGGAAGAAACATTTAGCAACTCCTCCTCCCTTCCCTCCTGCTGCAAGTAAGTGATAAGGACAGATCCAGCAGCTCCTAGAAAGCAGAAAGAGCAGCTGTCTTTGTGTGGAGCTTTGCAAGAGGGCCCAGTGAGCTCCTCCACCAGCACCACTCCCTGAGGCGAGTGCCCTTATCACCACAGCCTTCCTTCTTCGCCCTCCAGTTTTAGCTTAGAAGTGCGATCCAAAGGTCAAGGAAGGAATCGGACCACAAAAGGCAAACCTTTGCACTCCAGCCAAGCAGAATGATGAGCATCTTGGATTCCAAAAAAAAACAGCAGGTTCCCAAGCTCTCAAAAAACCTATCAGTTGCTGGACAGCGCCCACTGCGGGTTCAGAGAGGTGCGGGCGGGGAGCCTTGACTTCATCAACTCTTCACCACTTGCCCATGTTTGCTCCCTCTGCTTTTCAACAAGCTGCAATCTACCAAGTCCATCTCCCTTCATATACACTGACTGGCACACGGCATTCCCAGTCCTACTTGCAGAAGTAGGGGATTGAGCCTCCTACCTTCTGCATGTAAAGCAGATACTCTAGCAATAGGCTGCAGGCCTTTCCCCCAAATAAAGTTAAGATTCTAGTCCTCATGTTTCTAAATAATACTGAGTCTAAATAATACTGAGTCCATCTTACTCAGTACTGTGCAGACTGGCAGGTGGCAGTTCCCCAGAGTTTCAGGCAGCGAACATTGCCAGTCCCACCTGGAGACAGCCCACCCAGACCCACTGAAGCAAACGGACTTGATAGCCACTGTCAGTCACAATGGGTCCCCTCTGAGTAGGACAAGATCCCACTTGGGTCCAAAGTAACAAAATGAATTTCACAAAGGACAAATGTAAGGTTCTGCACTTAGGCAGGAAGAACCAGCTGCACAAATATAAGATGGGGCACCTGGCTTGCCAGTAGTACCTGTGAGAAGGATCATGGGGAAGACAGGTGAACTAATATCAGTGTACTGGAAGAAGCAAAGATCACCAGTGTTGAAGCAATGATTCTTCAACATCAACTTTGTTGGACTGGTCATGTTGTGTGGATGCCTGATGATCGTCTTCCAAAGCAACTACTCTATTCCAAACTTTAAAATGGAAAGTGTAATGCTGGTGGTCAACAAAAGAGGTTTAAAGAATGTCTCAAGGCAAATCTTTAAAAAATGTAGTATAAACACTGAAAACTGGGAAACACTGGCCTGTGAGCGCTCCAGTTGGAGAACAGCCTTGACCAAAGGTGTCATGGGCTTTGAAGACACTCGAACTCAGGACGCAAGGGAGAAACGTGCTAGAAGGAAGGCACGCTTGGCAAATCCACACCATGATCAACTCCCGCCCGGAAACCAATGTCCCCACTGTGGAAGGACATGTGGATCCAGAACTGGCCTCCACAGTCACTTACGGACTCATTGTTAAAACCATGTTTATGGAAGACAATCTTACTCGGCTATGAGTGATCGCCAAAGAAGAAGGGGTCTTGGTAGATCACATGGCCCAAAGGTGTGATGCAGCAGCAAAAAAAGGTAACACTATTCTAGGCTGCATCAACAGATGTATAGTGTCCAGATCAAGGGAAGTAATAGTCCTGCTTTATTCTGCCTTGGTCAGACCACACTTGGAATACTGTGTTCAGTTCTGGGCACCACAATTTAAGAGGGATGTCGACAAGCTGGAAGGTGTGTAGAGGAGGGCAACCAAGAGGATCAAGGGTCTGGAAACTAAGCCTGAGGAGGAACGGTTGAAGGAGCTGGGTATGCTTAGCCTGGAAAAGAGGAGGCTGAGAAGAGCTAGGACAGCGATCTTCAAGAAGGGCTGTCACATGGAGGAGGGAACATGCTTGTTTTCTCTTGCTCTGGACGGGAGGACTCAAACCAATAGATTCAAGTTACAAGAAAGGATATTCTGACTAAACATCAGAATATGTTTAGTTTCTGACAGTAAGAGCTGTTTGGCAGTGGAACAGACTCCCCTGAGAGTGGCGGACTCTCCTTCCTTGGAGGTTTTTAAACAGAGGCTGGCTGGCCATCTGTCCTGGATGCTCCAGCTGAGGTTCCTGCATTGCCGGGGGTTGGACTGGATGAGCCATGGTGTCCCTTCCAACTCTAAGACTCTATTATTCTAATGCTTGTTGATAGCTTTCATAAAGATACTAAATATTTCATTTAGTATTTTATGCTGTCTATTTTGCTACAGTATTAAAAATTGCTTTCTGATTTAATAGCGAGTTCTTAAATTGTACATGTTTCCTGCAGAAAGATGTGGCAAGATGGGAAGATGCCAGCAGAGTCGGGTCAGCTCCAAGCATATTGTTTTCAAGGTGCTACCATGAGACCCTCTGGGCTGCATTGCACACCAGTCCTACTCAGGAGGAGACCCACTGACGATAAGGGACAGGGCCAAACGGGGCCTCCGTTGCCATGGGTCTACTCTCGAGTCGGCCTTGCGGCTGCGGGCTCCTCCTGTCCCTCCCTGCCGAGGAAGCGGGCGGGCGGGCCCGATCCTGCGCTCTTCCTCAACGAAGGGCCCCAGGACACTCACGTCCCCCAGATGAGGCGCCGCGATCCGCACGGGCTGCGTCCTCTTCTTGCCCGGGGCCCGCTCGGAGGCGGCAGCGGCCGGGGCCAGAAGCGGCGGCGGGGACGAGGCCGGGATAGGCCGCGGCGCCAAAGGAAGTGGAAGGCCGGCTGTGAGGGGCCGGTGGTGCTGCTGCTGCGAAGCGAAGCCCGCGCCGGCCTTGGGCGGCGGGAGGGCGGAGAAGAGTCCGCGGCCGCCTCCGCCTCGCCGGCCCAGCTCCCGGCCCCTCTCCTGCTCCTCGGTCGCTTCTTCTTCGTCGTCGTCGTCTCCGTCTGTTCCTCCTCCCTCCTCCTCGGCCGCGTCGCTCTCCTCCTGCTCCTCCTCCTCGCTGCTGGCGTAGGCCACCAAGGACATGGCCTCCCCCTCCTTATCGCCGGCTGCTCCTGCTACGCGAGGCCGAGGCTGCGCCCGCCGCACTAGGCCGCGCTCGCTTGAGCGTGAAGCCCGCTAGGCCGCAGCGGTCGCCATGGCAACGCCCCCGCCGCCGGAAGGAAGGCCGGGTGAGGAGGCGGGCTCTGGGCTCCCCCGCCCCCTCTTTCCCTTCTTCCTTCCTTCTACAGAGGCGGCTCGCTCAACCTCCGACTCGGCTGCGGGCAATGGCGGCCGCCGTGGAAGGAGGAGGCGGCGCGGGGGCTCTCGCCTTCTTCCTCCCTCAGTGCGGGAGCGGGGAGGGAGAAACTACGACTCCCAGGAGCAGCCGCGCCGGAAGTAGCCGCTGGGCCACCGGCATGGTGGCGCGCGGTGGCTGCCGGGAAGCAGAGTCCTGGGTGGCGTCCGCTCCGCTTCCCTTTCCTCCCTCGCCTCCGACCTCCAGGGAGGGAATGTCACGGCTCCCATCAGGCACCTCGCCGCCCGCCCGCCCGCGCGCGCTCAAACCTGCCGCGGAGTCAAAATGGCCGCGGGGGCGGGGCAGGGAGCGGGGCTCCTTTGTCAGCCGCCTGAGGCGCCTCGCCCTCGAGAGGCGGAGGAAGCCTCCAATTGTGCCTCCTTGCAGCGAGGCTGCTTTTCAGCTGGCCGGGCGGTTCATGTTTGCGAACCCCTTAGGATCTCTGCCCCCCCTTGGTTAAAAGCGAGCAGACCCCCCCCCCCGCGCTTTGCTGCCCCAAGTCCGAGCTGCGCCCTCCCGTCGCCGGGCCCCTTGGGTTCTGCCGGGGAGGCGCCACTACAAATCCCATCGCCACGAGCGACTGAGAATAAAGAAGCTCGTCTGAAGCGACAGGCTTTCCCGGCGGCGGCGGCGGGGGTTGCCTCAAGGGCTCCACGTGCGCGGCGGCCGTGAGGATCGCGTATTTTCCGCGCAGCAATCGGCCCCTGGGCTGGCGCCGTCCGGAGGGCCGCCCGAGAGGCTCCCCGGAGCCGCTTTCCCCGCCGCCGCCCTCCCTCGGGGCGCCCTCGGCGGGCTCTCCGGGCGGCGCCCCCGCCTCCTTGCGGCCGGGGGTGGGGAAAGGCAGCGGCCTCGTCGGAGGAGGCGGAGCCGGGCCTCCCTCGCCAGCCTCGCCACCGCTTTTCAAACACAAACAAGCGCCCCCGGGGAGCCCAGGCGCGCCTCCGCCAGCCAAACTGTTGCGCGGCGGCGGCCCGGAGAGCTGCGCCCGCCCGCAGGAGCAGCCGGAGCAGCCCCAGCCCCAGCCCCAGGAGGCGCGGCGCTCTCGCTCGCCGCCGCGGCGCCAGGCAGCCCGCAGGAGGCAGAGGCAGGCCGCCCGCCGGCCCTCGCGCCGCGCCATGTCCCGCTCCAACCGGCAGCGCGAGTACAAGTGCGGCGACCTGGTCTTCGCCAAGATGAAGGGCTACCCGCACTGGCCCGCCCGGGTAAGGCGCCGGGGGAAGCGCTTGCAGGGGCGGGAAAGGGCCTCGCAGCGCGGCCGAGGCCCGGCGCCCCCGTCGCTCGGGCCTCGGGCGGGAAAGAGGCCGCGTGGCCGGGCGGCGGGAGAAGCAGCGGGTCCCGGGCGCCCTGGCGGGCCGCAGACGAGCGCCGGGTGGGCGCTGCCAGCCAGAGCCGCCCTCCAGGGCCCGGGGGGGGGGTTCCTTCGGCCTGGCCGCGCGGGCTTTGGGGCTTGGGTCCCTGGGCGGGCGGAGAGGCACCTGGCGGCGGCGGCGTGTGGAGCGCGGACGTGTTTCCACGGGGAGGGAGGAAGAGGGGCTGGGGAGTCGGGGAGCCGCGAAGCCGAGCGCCCTCGTGGCCGGGAGTTCCCAGGGCGGGTCCGGGAGCAGCCTCGCACTGCCCGGCCAAGACGGCAGGTTGCAGCACGAGGCGCAGGTGAGGCCTGCTCCAGGCAGCCGCCTTGCCTTCCGCGCGGCCGGCCGCCTGCCTCACCTGCGCCCGCTTTCTGCTCGGAGGGGAACGGGAGGCCCTTTCTTTAGTCGTCATTCATTCGGTAGAAATAGTTGCCTGCAATTATAGCAATATACTAATACTGAGGAGCTGAATTCTTTGGGATAGAAAAGCGTCCAGTTATTTGCTTAGAAACCCAAGTGGCCGCAGCACTTGCTAAATCCTGGCTGCTGCCCGGTGCATTCAACCTAAAGCTGCGCTTCCCAAAGTTTGGTCTCCAGGTGTTTTTGGACGACAATTCCCATCATCCCTGACCACTCGTCCCGCTAGCTAGGAGTTGTAGTCCAAAAGGACCTGGAGGCCCAAGTATGGGAAGCACTGACCTAAAAGGAGGAAGTGGTTATAATGCCCTCCAGGTGTTGTTGGACTACAACTCCCATCACCTCTCACCGTTTTCCATGGTGGCAGGCAGGGACTGATAGGAATTGGAGTCCAGCATTGTCTGGAGGGCACCATGTTGGCTATTCCTGACCCAGAACGCTGTTGGGTGGGCAGTACCCAACTAAGTCCAAACCCTCTGAAAATAGCAGCCCCAAGTTAAGTCACAATCATTCATTTCAGTGAATTGAACTAACACTGGATGCAGTTTGACGGACCCCCTCTGGAGGTGGTGAGATCTTCTTCCTTGGAGGTTTCTGAGCAGAGGTTGGACAGCCATCTGTCAGGGATGCTTGAGCTGATATTCCTGCATTGCAAGAGGTTGAACTACCTGACCCTTGCGGTCCCTTCCAACCAGACTGTGCTATGATTCCAGCCCTTTCTGTTGAATCCCACTGATTCGTCATAGGCTAAGGCTACTACACGGGTGGCGCTGTGGTTTAAACCACTGAGCCTGGGGCTTGCCGATCCAAAGGTCGAGGGTTCGAATCCCCGCTACGGGGTGAGCTCCCGTTGCTTGGTCCCTGCTCTTGCCAACCTAACAGTTCAAAAGCACGTCAAAGTGCAAGTAGATAAATAGGTACCGCTCTGGCGGGAAGGTAAACGGCATTTCCTCGCGCTGCTCTGGTTCGCCAGAAGAGGCTTAGTCATGCTGGCCACACGGCCCGGAAAAACTGCCTGCGGACAAACGCCGGCTCCCTTGGCCTATAGAGCGAGATGAGCGCCGCAACCCCAGAGTCGTCCGCGACTGGACCTAACAGTCAGGGGTCCCTTTACCTTTAAGTTTACTACATGGTGTGGTGTTTCTCTTCTTTTTATGGGTGTTCTTAGCCACCCTGGGCTGTGAATGAGGAAGGCTAGCATGCAAGAAGTAGCGCTGGTGTGTCTGTCCCAGGAATGTGGTTTCTGAGGTCAGAGGCTTCCTCCCACCAGCAGCCAAAACAACTAATCCCCCGCCCCCATTTACACCAGATCTCCCTGTTTCAAAATTTCATCCTATATTGGTGCGGAGCTAGCTTCTACTCAGAGCTGCAGGGCCTTCTCTGGCATGGCCCCAAGGCTATGGAAATCTCCCAAGAGAGAGAGATCCACCGGGCAGCTTCTCTGCAGACTTCTCAAAAACAGATCATGGAGCATTTTGTTTCAGTTGACTTTCTTTGAAGAACTTTCTTTGCTGGCCTTGCTGTTTGTTTCAACCCCGCGCCCCCTTTTTTGTGGAGTTGGATCATAGAGTGGTAGAGCTGGAAGGTTACCCTAGGGGGTCATTGAACCCACCCCAATCACAACTAAATAATTCCTGGCAGCACCTCTGCATAAAAACTTCCGAGGAAGGAGAACACACCACCTTCCCATGGTGTTTTATGATGATTATTTCTAATAAAAATAATAATAGTTGTTAGTTGCTTTTTAAAAGAACTACTCTTGTTCCTTCTTGGATGTTGTGTTGGTGGGGGTGTCACTTTCCTCATGCAGACCTCCTGTGCCGCCGCAGAGTTCCCCTGCGTGATTTCTGGAAAGGGGTCTGAGCTGCCACATTGGCCTCTAAAGACCCCTTTACTACCTTTCCTTATGGCAGTTGGATTTGGGTGGGGGGTCACCCCATTTTGAATGAGGATACCTACGCAAGGGGGGCGAGTGTAGTGTGTGTTGGGTCAAGAGCAGCGTTAGAAACTGAGATATGAAATCTAGGAGCTAAATGGCACCTTAAACCTAGGTTATGGGCGCAACAATGGAATGTCTAGCCATGCTTTTTTATAATATGAATCCAAAGCTGAAAATGAATGAACTGCAGCTAAAATCTTATGTTCATTTTTCACATGGTCTGGTCCTCATCTGAAGACTGCAAAAACCTAAGCCATACTTCCCCTGCCCACTCCCCTAATATTCTTATGAGGGTCCCTTCTCCAGTCCTCAGAGAGTGGCTGGAATAGAGGCGGCAGCAAAAGGTCCTCCTTTCGTTCCAGCCAAGGCAGTTTTAATCTGAAATCTTAGGTGCAGTACTGCACATTAGTGAAGTTCCCTGTCGCAGAAGGCACCTAGAACAACAGGAGTTTCGAACGCTGGTCAAGAGCATTAGCCAAAAGCTAAACCTCTCGATTTCCTCCATCTGTAATAGTGCAGAGTTATACCAGCCTACCTTACAGGGGTGTTAAGAGGATTGTTGACATAATGTTTGGTTTTAGCCCGTTAAGCCCTTTTAAAAAGCTCTGTATAAGTACATGTGTGTCTTCTTGTTTTTACTTGTGTCTTCAGTTATTCAATTATTTCTGTTTATTCCTGTAACCATGAGGGCTAGAAGCTTGGGATTTTTATCAAAATGAAAAAAGGGAAATTCAGTAGTAGCTCATTTGATTAGAGTGTGGTGCTGATAATGCCAAGGTTTCAGGTTTGAACCCCGTATGGGATAGCCGCATATTCCTGCATTGCGCAGTGGGGTGGACGAGACGATCCTCAGGCAGTGCTCAAAATTAACCAGGCGCGTTTTGCTACTGTTGTGGATCCAATTGTGCCCATGTAGAGAATTACTCCATGTAGAGACTTACTCCATAGTAATTTCCATTTCCACCGTGTGCGTTCCTCCTTCTTGCACACTGGGACAAGTGAATTTTGTAAGAGGAAGCTACAATCAAGCAATGTCGTTGAGCTCATAGAATTGTAGCATTGGAAGGGACCCTGAGGGTCATTTAGTCCAACCACCTGGTGAAGAGATATTCCTTTGCAGCAACTGCAACCTGGATTCAAGTTGCCATTTGTCGCCTAGCTTATATACCCAAGTTTCTAACCCTGTCATGTCTCTTCCAACTCCACAATTCTATGGGTCTGTTGCTGCGAGAGAAACACTTTTGTTCTTACTTCTGAGTAAACCTGCCTAGAACTTGGCTCCATGGCCCTCGAATGACCATCGACATGATGAGCAGTGAAACCTGCATATATTTGCGTAAATATTTGTGTGGCTAAAGTTGGATACAGCCCATAAACTTTGTGTGTTTTGCCTGTCAATCTAGGATCCCCCTCCTTCTTCCAAGAAGCTATAGGGGGTGCCTTCCTTTAATCAATTCAATATTCCAGCTCCAGCAGCGTTGCCAAAATCTTGCCACACACCCCCTCCTTGTTCACACAAATCAGCACAGCACGTTTCCGAAACTTGTCTGCTGTTGATTGTTAATTACATTATGTCCTGGCCCAAACCCCGCAGGGAGCCACTGTCAGCCAGTGCCAAACGCCCTGTTGATGATGGGAGCACTGTCCCTGGTGTGGACAGTACTAAACTAGATGCCCCAATGGCCGACTCTGTTCCTCTTTAAACCAGACTTTTGTGGGAAACCATGAGGACTAGAATCTTCCTGTTGCAGAAGGGATACAGCTCAGCATTCACAGTTCGCCAGGCACATTTTGCCCCTGGCTGTCGGCCACTTGTGACCAAGTGAAGATGCCCGGGTGCCAGGATGGCGCCTGACGCTCCCCCCATCTGGGGATCCTCGGGCCTTGCCTGTTTTCACACACTAGCAACACATCCTGTAGAATTCTGTCTGTTATATTTTATCTGCACAATCGGAACATATTTCGGAAACCAAAAAGTTGTTCTGACAAATATGACTTTCTAGCCGTCTGGCCCCAAAATGCACCTAGACATTCTGTTTTGGCGACTGTAAACCTGGTTTAAGGAGCCATTTGGCTCCTCCCTTATATATCTGAGTTTCTAACATGGACGTGGTCGCAGCTCGATGCTTCGAGCAGCTGCTTTGCATGCCAAGCAGTCCAGGTTCAGTCCTCAGCATCTCCAGGGAGGACTGGCAGAGACCCGTGCCTGAAGCCCTGGTGAGCTGCTGCCAGTCAGTGTAAGCAGTACTGGGTTAGACAGAGCAGCAGCCTGTATAAGGCAGCTTCCTATACAGGGAGTGGAAGAGACCTGTCTAACCTAAAGCTTTATGATGGGGGTGGCTGGCCTGGAGCTCCCTAGATGTTGCACGACGGGCTCCAACTCTCCCAGTCCCTTAGCATTGGGGCCAATCCTGACTGGGTCCCACGGGAGTTGGAGTTCAGCATCATCGGGGGGGTGTCGGATAAAGGGAGGAGCTTGAGAAGCTGCCTTATACTGACTCGGGCCATTCATCTGACTGACTGGCAGGTGTTCTTTGGGGTCTCTGACTGGCAGGCTTCCCCAGCCCTTCCTGGTGATGCTGGGAGTCGCAGCTGCAGGGCATATGCCCCAGCGCTGGGCTTTCCCCCAGGAACCTAATTTCATTTTCACAGGTATTTAATTCCAATAATCCGGGTGGGATGTTTTACATCAGGGCTGTTTGCAGTTTTAATTCAGCGTTTCTCCATTCCCCAAAGGCATCACTTTTAAATCTCTGGATCAAATAAACTTTCCAGTTTTCCACTCTAATATATATGTTCTGGAGTGGAAGCATGCACATCAACTGGGTATCTTGTTTCCAACCCAACTGAACCTTGAATGCTACCCAGGAGCATAATTAGAACCTCTCCAGCATCGGAGTCCACGAAGGTTTTGCACTGCAAAATTTACCGTAATAGACTCATAGGGTTGGAAGGGACCTGAGGGTCGTCTGGTCCAACCCCATATGATCGCAGAACTTGTATCTGCTTAGGGGAGCCATTTAAGGAAGGTCCGATACGGCTTCACATTGGATGGGAAACTGTGCGTTGCAGGGGGTTGGACTAGATGACCCTCAGGGGCCCCTTCCATTCTATGATTCTAAGCAAGATCACTTCCTGGAAGGCAAAGTGCCAAGAACTTTCCAGAAGTAAGGGCGGCTGGTAGGTCCTGGGCAGAGGAGTGTTTCTCCACGATAAGGAAAGTAGATGACCACGCTGTTCGTTTGGCATAAGCCGATATAAAAAATGGTAGAATAATAGACGGCCTCTTGTGTCATATTGATGGTGCTAGAGCTCAAGAGTCTCATCTTTGCTCCGAATTCACTCTCTTACAGAGGAAACGGGGCCTGCACTGTGCTTGAAAGGTGGCCACGGATTCTGGCGACACTGACAAGCTCCTGTTCCTTTTATATGTTATACTGATTAAACATTACATAAAGATAAACAATAAAAGAGCTAGTCAGGGAATGCAAGAGAGGTGAAATGAGCTATGACCTAAATGCATTTCTTTTGCATTCAGGTATTTCAACCCATGTTGTTAAGGAGCGTCGAGGCTGCAATCCCACACCCAAAGCCACTTACCTGGGGGTAAGCCCCACTGAATTAAAGGAGACTTCTTCTTTTAAGTAGACAGGCATAATAGGATTGTGCTAATGTAGCTCCACTTCTAAAACAATCCGGATTAAACTTCAGAAAAGCCTGGTTCGGGGTTTTTTAATGCACCATTCCACACAGCTGCTGCAGCTGGCCAGGGGGGTCCTGAGTCCGTCCCCCGCCCCCAATCCTGGGGTGGCGCTTTCCCCCATGTTTCATTCCATGGGGCCTGGGTTTCCCCACACCCAGCTCCCTCCGCTGCTCCAAAGGGAGCTGGGAGCCACTGGAAGTGTGGGGTGCCCTATGGTGGCGTCTGCCAGGCAGGCCTGTTAATTTGCCAGGGAACCTTCTCAGGGTTGTGGCTTGATTTGCTGCGATGGGCCAGGCGTGCCCAGGGCGGTCGATGGGGAAATGGATTTCTAGGTTGCCATGGCAGGAATCGAGTGGTCCTGTGTGGACGCCTTTGGAAGACTTCCCAGCTGCAAAGTGGAGGCCTGCTCAGGCCTCTCTTTGGAAGCAAGGGAGTTATGGGCACCCAGCAAAAACTTCCTCCTCCTCCTCCTCCAGGCTTTCCTTGGTGCACAGCCATTTTTGCCTCTGCCTGTACGGCCGGCTGCCGTGTTTGCTGGAAACCCTGCTGCCACGGGGCCTGGGAATGGCTGCCTTTTGTCATTGCCGCTCTTGCAAAACAAAACAGAAGCCGCCTGGCTCTCTTCTGCTGCTGCCGCCTCTTTTCTTCCTTCCTTGCTGTGGCCGTTGGGGGAGAAGGGGGGGGGGGCTCTCCTCCTCTCCCGAGAGGGAGCCAGGAAGGCCTTGCGGTTTGGGGGGAGGGGGGCTCTGTCCTCCATGCACAGATGGTCCCTGCTGGCTCTGCAAGAGGGGCTCCTGTTTCAGCACATCCAAGGTCCTCTGGGCCCCCACCCCATGGAGGCCAGCAGAGCAGGACCCCTGGCCTGGCTGGGCTTCCGTGCCCCACAGGGCCTGGTGGATCTCCCTGGCCCCCACGTGGCGTGCGCATCCTCCTGATGCAATTTCGTCTTCTATTTTCTATGTGCTTGATGCATTTTGTGCAGTTCTAACACTTGGCCATCTTACATTACCAGCCCAAACAATTGCAGTCTATTTTAAAACCCATCAGAAGTTTTAAATGAGCACAGAAGATTGACCCAGCAGACCTGATTTAACCGTCTCCATTTAGGCAGCTCAGAAGTGTTTGTTGTTTCGATGCTGAGCAAATCAACCTGTTTGGAGGGTTTCTTAGCAGAAGGATGCATCTGGTTGGCCACTGTGAGAACAGGATGCTGGGGTAAATGGGCCCCCTTGGGCATGATCCAGCAAACAGGCTCTTCTTAGGTTCCTGTGAGATGGTGGGGAACAAATAGGGCTTGTTTCCCCTCTTGTGACTCTTGGGAAGGTGGCTAGCGGTTCTGCAGATGGGCCTGGGCCTCTTGCACCCACCTTGCCAGGCTGGCTCCCCCCCCCCCCCAGGTTTCCAGGCTTGGCTCCCAGCCGGAGCAGCAGGCAGAACTTGTCTCTCTGTTCCAGGCTGCTTTTGAACCCTGCTCCTTCTGCAAAGAGCAAAAGGAAAGCCACTCTCTCTCCATTTGCACAGGCTCTGCTCTTGCGGAGTGACAGGGGCCTCATCTCTGCACATCCTATTGCAGGGGTTGGGCCAGATGACCTCTGGAGGTCCCTTCCAACTCTACAATTTGGGTTGATCCAGGGCCCGGTCTGGTTGCATTTGGGATCAAGCAGGGAGTGGGGAAAGGGGCTTCTCTGGCCCCCAATTTGCCCACCCCCCATTCCACATCCCCACACTGAGCATCTTTGAGGCCCCTGCCTGCTGGCCTCCCTGTCGCAATCAGGCTCTGCCCCCCCAGCCAGGGAAACCTGTTTCCCAGCCGGCCTTTCCTGTTGGCCCAGATGGTCTCCTCCACCACCCGCCACCCACCCAGGTGCTCCTTAGGGTGCCCTCCCCACCCCATCCTTTTCCAGATAATGCTGATCAGGCTCCCAAAAAACCTTGTGTGGAAAAGAGTGTTTGGGAGGCCCCCCCCCCCCCCCGTCTGCCCTGCCTGGTTGCCCCAGGTGGAGAGGCATGGGGCTGGCAGGGCAAAGCCAGGCCTGGGGGGCGGAGCTGGATTTGTGGGCCTCCTTCTGCTGCTGCCAGGCTGAGTGTGCCTCTGGCCCAGCCTCCTGGCGGAGGTGCCTGGCCTGTGTGTGCTTGCATGCGTGTGTTAATGTGGGGCCAGTGCCAGGGGGGCAGAGGGCAGAGGCCTGCTTTGCTTTGCTCTGCTCTGGCCCTCTGCCCTCTGGCTGGGCTCCCCTCCCTCCCCTGTCAGGCCAAAGAGAGGCAGAGAAGAGAAAGGCCTTCACACAGAGAGTTAAACTTTGGAACTCCCTCCCACCGGAGGCAGGGAAGGCCGCCAACGTGGGTGGTTTCATAAGAGGATTGGACAAATTCACGGAGGAGGAGGAGAGGGCTACGGAAGGCTAGGCTGTTGTGCTCAGATCCTGCTTGCCAGCCCCTGTGAGAAGAGGAACGAGGCTCTTCTTCTGTTCTTATGAACCCTCCGGGTCCAGAGGCAGTCTATCCCAATCCCTAAGTTTCCAGATTATATTGAGTTGATGTGAGAACCGGAGGCTGGGCTAGATGGGCCCCCCTTGGCCAGATCCAGCAGCCAGGTTCTTCTTAGGTTTATATG
Source organism: Podarcis tiliguerta (assembly GCF_965153285.1). Taxonomy (NCBI): domain Eukaryota; kingdom Metazoa; phylum Chordata; class Lepidosauria; order Squamata; family Lacertidae; genus Podarcis; species Podarcis tiliguerta. Next base: position 157,943 of record NC_139549.1, read on the forward strand.
GAGCCTCCAGGTCCAGAGACAGTCTATCTGGATTCAGGAGGCTGGGCTAGATGGGCCCCTTGGGTGGCTCCAGCGGGCTCTTCTTGGAAAGGCCTCCTGCCTGGGTGAGGTCTGTCTCTGCACCCACTTGCAGATTCCAGCCAACCTTTGCACCTGCCCCTTTGCTCTCTGGCTGGGTGAGGCTGCCCAGGGCGCCTTGGCAGGTGCTGGGGCTGTGGGTGCCCAGGCCCTGCTGGGGATCTCCTTCAGCCCTCCATGGCTGCTCTTGAGGGTCCAAGAGCCCCTTTGCTCAGCTGTCTGCGTGGGGCAGGGGGTGCCTTTCCCCATCTCCATTGGGAGGCACCAGGGCTTGAACCCAGGACCCTTCCCAGGCCAGGCAGTCTGCTCCCCCACTGATCTGTGGCCTTCCCTCTGGAAACACAGTCAAGGTCCCAATCCTCACGGTTCCAAACATCGGGAGCTGCCTCTGGGTCTGTCTCACTCAGTATTGCTGGCACGGGCCGGCAGCAGCTGCTCACTAGAGGGATTTGGGTTGGTGGAGGCATTCCCAGGCCTACCAGGAGCTGCTGCCTGCGGAGAGGGAACCTGCAACCTGCCAAGCAGCTGCTCTGCCAGTGTGGTGTAGTGGTTAAGAGCGGTGGACTCATAATCTGGTGAACCGGGTTCGAGTCTCTGCTCCTCTGCATGCAGCTGCTGGGTGACCTTGGGCCAGTCACACTTCTCTGAAGTCTCTCAGCCCCACTCACCTCACAGAGTGTTTGTTGTGGGGGAGGAAGGGAAAGGAGAATGTGAGCCGCTTTGAGACTCCTGAAGGGAGGGAAAGGCAGGATATCAAATCCAAACTCTTCTTCTTCTTCTTCTGTTGCTCCTCTCCCTCTCCTCCCTCCCCACTGATAATGGCTGGAGGGTGAATGGGACCGGCCCCCTTGGCCAGATCCCCAGGTGGGACAAAGGGCGCTCTCTGGGGTGCCCCCCCTTGGCGCGTGTGGCCGCCTCCCTCCCTCTGAGGAAACCCAAGCGAGGCTGAGAGGCAGGAAGGGGCCTCCTGGCCGTGACTCAGCAAGGGGGGCGGCAGAGGCCACTCCTCCTCCTCCTCCTCCCTCCCCTTTGAGTCAGGAGGGGGCGGGCAGGGCAGGGCCAGAGGGAGAGGCTGCCGGATCAGGCCAGAGGCCGCTCTGCTCCAGCCTCCTCCTCTTCTCCCAGTGGACAAAGCCCCCTCCAGATAGACTGCCTCTGGACGTGGAAGCTCCATAGGAACAGAAGGGGAGCCAGGCTCCTGGATCAGGCCTAAGGGGGCCGACCAGCGGCTCCAAAGGAAAGGCCGCCCCCCCCCCCAAGAGCCTGTGAATTCTTCTCGTCCTCTTTTCAAGCCATCCAGGTTGGCAGCCCTCCCTGCTGCCTCTGGCAGGAGACATTGGCCTGAGGCAACTGCAGCCTGTTCTGATGGAGCCTCCAGGTGCAGAGGCAGTCTATCTAGACCCCTAGGGTCTATGGGGCATTTGGCCAGTGGGAGAGATGGGCCCCTTTGGGCTCTTGCTGGGTTCTGTGAGTGGGGGCTGCAGCCCCCCCCCTGCCCTTTGGAGGCGCTGGGCCTCTTCCTCCTCTGGCAGCCCACCTGCCTCCTTCCCTCTGAGCCGCCTTTGTTACCCTTTGCGGTTGGGGGTATTGGGTTTCCCCCCACACCTTCCTCCTCCCCCAGGAGAAGCAGCACCTGCCTCTTCCTGCAGCTCAGAAACGCCCAGGGGACCCAGGAGCAGGATTAAGCCTTTTGTCTCTCTCCAACCTTTTTTCTTTTTAGCAATCACCAGATGGGGGGGGGGGGAGCTGTTGTGTGGGCCAGGGAGGGGCCCACATGGAGGGGAGGGGCATTTCTCAAGCCAGGCTGCCAGCAAACAGCTTCTGGACAGAATCATAAAATAACTGTCGAGTTGGGAGGGACCCCGAAAGGTCATCTAGTCCAACCCCCTGCAATGCAGGGATGGCAGCTGGAGGGGGCAGACAGAGGCCACAGATCATGCACAAAGTGCTTTGCTGGCCTTTAGGGATCTACCCATTCACCCCTGCTTGAGTTAAGATTTGCTTTTAAGCATCATGACCCCCCCCCTTAAGAAGCACCCATCTGGGTCAGAGGAAGACTCCTGCCCCTGTGAGGCCTCAGGCAGGCCATGGAAGTAGCCAGGGGGGGTTGGCCATCCTAGGGGCCCATGGAGCCCACCATCCTGATTTCCAGTACCCCAAAGAACCTAGGAGTCAAGATAGACCGCCTCTGGACCTGGAGGCTCCCTAAGAACATAAGAAGCTTCTGGGTCAGACCAATGGCCCACCAAGTCCAGCATCCTCTTCTCCTGCGCAGAAGCCAGTCATTCACTAGGGATAATGAGGACTAGAATATTGCTTTGTGTTTAGGGTGAGAGCCTGCAGGGCAGCTGCTTTGCTTGCAGAAGTCCCTGGCTGTTGGCCAAGCCAGCTGGGGGTGATGGGAGCCGTGGGTTTGGGGTTTGGGTTTGAGGTGGCAAAAGGAGCCCCTGGGGGCCAGCTGTGCAGATCAGAGCGGCCCCAGGCCAGCAGGTGGCTTTGCAGCGCCAAAATCACATGGGAGGGAGGGAGCTGGATGGCCTTTGTTAGGCAGAGAAGAAAATCCAGCAGGAATTTGGAAGTGCTCCTCCTCTCTTCCCATCTGCAGGGGCTGCTAGCAGCCTGGCCATTGTTCCTCCCTGCCCCCCCCCCCCAGCTGCAGAATCTGCTGAGCTAAATTGGCGCTGCAGTCTAGACAGGAGCTTACCATTGGTCAAAAGGGGGCAGGGAGCCCTTGTCCCCTTGCAATCCTGGCCCTGTGCCGAACATAAGAGTGGCTGCCTGCCAGATCAGTGCCCCCCCCCCCCCATGTGTGTTCCCTAGCACCCAGGAGGCTGGCCCTCCCCACCGGCCCCCTCCCCAAAGCAACCTGTAAGACGGGGCCTTTTAAGCAGAAGCCAACTGCTGGGCTTTTTGTTTCAACATTCAGTGTTCATTTGTCCACCATCTTCCTCTGTTGCCACACCTGAGGCGGTTTGCAATCCGAAGAAACAACAGCATATGCAATAAAAGTCACATATAATGATCCAATCCCATGTCAAAAAGTCATAAAAATATGACTTTAAGCAACTTAAAATAAACAGTTGAGATTCCGGCCTTGCAGGGGTTGGACTAGATGACTGTGGGGTCCCTTCCAGCTCTACAATTCTGTGGTTCTTTGAACTTGTATCACATAATGTCCAATAATCCATTTGAAATATAAGGTAAAGGTAAAGGGACCCCTGACCATTAGGTCCAGTCATGGCCGACTCTGGGGTTGCGGCGCTCATCTCGCTTTATTGGCCGAGGGATCAGGCGTACAACTTCCGGATCATGTGGCCAGCAGGACTAAGCCGCTTCTGGCGAATCAGAGCAGCGCACGGAAATGCCGTTTACCTTCCTGCTGGAGTGGTACCTATTTATCTACTTGCACTTTGACACAGTAAGATTAACTCAAAAAGATCAGTGATTAATAATAGAGAAGAAGAGTTGGAACAAATCATTGATAAACTATAGCTGATAAAAAATAACAGCAAGTCGGAAGACATTAAAAAATGCAAAAGGATCACACTGAGCAACAAATTCACATAACTTATTATTGAAAATCCCAAAAATATATTTATATATATATCCTAAAAATATATTTATTCCCCCCCCCCATCAGACTTGGGGGGGTGGAGAATGTCCTGGTGCCCCCCGTGGCCAGTCAGCTTAATTCAGAGCCCTCCTGCGGGATGCAGAGTCCCTCCCCACCCGCTTGCTGCTTTCCTTTCTCTTTCCAGCGGTCCTCTGCGATAGACTGCCCCTGAGCCCAGAGGCTCCATTGTGGTCTCTAGCGCTCTCCTCTGTGGCTTTTGCCTGGACTTAATGCGCCTCCATCTTTTTGATGATACCAGCAGAGGTATATGGCCAAAAGAATTGGCCTTGTCTGTGATCTTAGCAGCTCAAATAGTCATTGCAGCCTTAGTCCCAAAATCTGACACTGGGCGCTTAGCACCATTGCGGAGCTATTGTGGAGAAAATCAGGAGATACTTTGAGATTTCAGTGCAGACTAGAACCTGCAGAACCTTTTTGTGTGATTTTGTTACATATAAAGTGGAAGCCTTGTTTTCAAGGCAGCCCTCCTTGCCAGTCTGGAGCTAGAGAATGACCCTTCCGACTCCACGATTCTGTGACTCCAAAAAACTTCTTATTCCTTTTCCTCTCTGTCCAGATCGATGAGATGCCAGAGTCCGCTGTGAAATCGGCTTCCAACAAGTACCAGGTCTTCTTCTTCGGGACCCATGAAACGTGAGTAGGAGGAAGCAGCCAGTTTCTCCTTTGCGAGGGGGATTCGCTTCTGCGCCTGAACAGAGCTGCTTGTGTGGATCTCAGACTTCGGAGCTGCTGCTTCCTGTGTGATTTGGGGCTGGGGTCCAGCATGGGGGGGTCGTGGGAGAATGGCTGCGTACAATTGCCACTGGGAAATTCTGAATATTGAGCCAGCGTCCTAATACCGGATAATCATAATTGTAATTAAGTTTTTTAAGTTTATTTTTTTTAAGGCATTCCACCACCCCCTGGCCAGGACTGTGAGACAAAATGTTGAAAGCCTATTGGAATTGTAGAGTTGGAAGGGACTCCAAGGGGCCACGGGTTCAAGTTCTCCCCTCTGGAGCAGCAGAAAACAGGCTGGCCTCATGGGATGGCCCTTCAGATATTAGCTGGCCATCATGTCACCTCTTGTTCTCCTCTTTTCCAGTCTGAACAGACCTAACCTTCTCATTATAGAAACAGCTGTTTACAAATTGCTGCCTGTGTTTTGAGTTTTCCTCCTCCCTCCCTATCCCATTTCCCTTGTGTGTTATGTTCCTTTACTGTAAGCCTGTGCAGGCAGAGACTGCCTTGTTGCGCTCTGGGAGCATTTTTTTGGCTGAGGAACAGGCCATGCAGATGCTCCACAGAAACGCATAAATTAAAAAACTTGAAGCGAAGCCTACCACGCGTATAGGCTTCTCCAGTGGGGCTTTCAGGGGCCGGTCTGGGCCAGCCTACGGCCCTTGTTTGTGTGTGTGACTCGCGGCTCCTCTCTCTCCACCCAGGGCGTTTCTGGGACCGAAAGACCTCTTCCCGTATGAAGAGTGCAAGGGGAAATTTGGGAAGGCCAACAAGCGGAAAGGCTTCAGCGAAGGCCTCTGGGAGATAGAGAACAACCCCACCGTCAAGGCGTCCGGCTACCAGGTGCGCGCTGGGGAGGATTGCTTCCTCCGCCCCACAGAGCTGCAATTCCCAGCGGCCCAAACATGCTACAGTTCCCGGGATTCCCGTGCGCCTTAAGTGCGGGGCGCAGCCAGGGTGGCTGCTCCTTCTGTGGGGCTGGCTTCCCGGCCTCCGGGGCCCCAGAGATGGGAGGCCTCGTTCCGTGGCCTCCCAGTGGGGAGGCCTGGGAAACCGAGGCTGAGTGTGTGCTTTCTGCCGCTTCCTCCGCAGCCAACCCCGAAGAAGGGCCCCACGGAGGACGCGGGGGCCGAGCGGGAGCCGGAAGCGGGGCAGAAGAAGGAGACCCCTGAAGGGAGCAGCGACGAGGAGGGGAACCTGGTGATTGACGAGCAGTCCAAGGAGAAGAACGAGAAGGCCGGGAGCAAGAGGAAAGCAGAGGGGCCCCTCCTGGAGGTAGGCGGGGAGGGTGGGGGGACGACCACGCGTGGCCCACCCCACAGCCAGCCCTCTCGCAGGGGCAGGAAAAGGATCTGTGGCGGCTCCTCCTCCCGTGGGGCTCCCTTTCTCCTCCTCCCGGGATACTAGAGGGGTTCATTGATCAATCGATTGTGTTCCTGTCCTGCCTTCTCTCCCCCAAGGAGCTAAAAGTGGGGTACATGGTTCTCCCCCCTCACCATTTAATCCCCACAACAGCCCTGAAAGGTGGGTTAGGCCAAGAGCCAGCGACCGGCCCTCAAGGTCACACCCAGTGAACCTCCTGGCCCCCCACGGCCATTTGAGCACCAAAAGCAGGTGGCTCATTCTGGTGAGGTGAGGCCCCCCTCTGGGCTGGAGGCCCCTTGCGGATCTCTTGGGGATCTGCTCCTCCTGCTCTGAGCTGGTGCCGGAAGCTCAGGCCAAGCGTCCATCCAGGTGAGTGTTGCCTGCTCTGACTGGAAGCAGCAGGGGCTCTCTGGGGCCTCTCACTCCCGGCCCTGTCTGGAGATGCCTCTGGTGTGGGATAGTGAGCCGGGGGTCTTACTCATGCGAGGCACGTCTGCCCCCATCTGCAGTGTTTTCCCAGGGACGGATCCTGGCTGCTGTGTCTTGGGGGCCCCTGAGCTCCCCACATCTCTTTATAAAAGTACTGCTATGCCGCTAAATCACAAAACGTACCAAAGCGTTAAAATAGCGTTAAAAATATTTTTGGGAAAGCATTTAAAATATTAACAGCAGTTTCAGAGTAAAAAAGGTTAAAAGCCAGGATTGACAAACAGTTGTGGGGTTTGCACTCTTTTAATTGCCTGCATAGGAATAGAAACGTTTTTGGCAGGTGTTGAGAAGTTGGCACAGAAGGCGACTGCTGCGTCTCAAGTGGCAGGGAGGTCCACAGGCCGATGACACTCAAGGCTGGGTTTCTCGTCACGTCATTCTGTGCTGCTGCTTTACCATCTCCTGCATTTTATTAATTTGGCGCCCGGCTTCTGCCCCTCCCCCCAATATATTAATAAGGGTTCCTAGTTGGAAGGGGATCCCCAAGGCTGATCCAACCCCCTGCAAGGCAGGAGTCGCAGTCAAGGATCCCCGAAAAATGGCCCTCCAACTTCTGCTGAAGAACCTCCAATGAGCCATAAAGCCGTAGTGTCAGAAGGGACCCCTGAGGCCATCTAGCCCAACCCTGCAGCGCAAGAAGCACCACAGCTCTTGAGCTGCACAGAAGTGCGGAGGGGGGGAGACGGGCTGGACCTCCCTGACCCCCTCTGTCGGCCTTGCAGGACTCCTCCCCCAAGCGCGCCAAGGAGAGCGAGGACCCGGAGGGCGCTGGGGGGGAGAAGCCCAAGGGCTGTGAGGGAGACGCCCCCAAGGAGACCGAGAAGCCCAAGAAGCCGCAGCCCAGCAGCCTCCTCCCCGACGGCGGGGAGAAGGAGGAGAACAGCAGCCGAGCCGCCGACGCGCCGGCCGGAGGCGAGGGGAAGGAGGAAGCCTCCGAGGAGGAAGAGGACGAGGAGGAAGAGGACGACGACGACGAGAAGGAGGACGAGGCCAGCAGAGACCACAAGGAGAGGTGAGGGCTCCCTGACCCGGAGGCAGCCCGGCCCCGGGGTCCTGGAGGGGGGGGGGGAGGGACCCCCAGGGGTCATCCAGTCCAGCCCACTGCAATGCTCCCCCTCTGCTCTCTCGCAGCCTGTAGCCGGCCGACCCGACCTGCTCTTCTCCTCCTTCTCTGGACCCGATCCCGGCCTGCTGGCGGTTTCCCTGGGTGCTCAGAACCAGACTCCGACCCGCTGCCTGTGCCCCTCGTGGGGAGGGGGTCAGGAGCCACATTTCTGCGGAAGGAAGCGGAAGGAAATGGCTCTGCCCAGCCGCCTCCCTCTGTCCCCCCCCCATCTCTCTCTCCCCTCCCCTCTCCTCTCCTCTCCTGGCCCCGCCATTTTGCGGGTCCTGCGCTTTAAGTTAGTCCTTTCTAGGGGGTTGGGAAACGCTGGTCAGCCACTTTGAAATAAAAGCAGTTGAATGCCTTTTTAAAAAAACAACCATGGCTTTGGATTTGCTTCCTGGCGCTCGGGGGTGAAATTGGGAGGGGGGGCTGGTCCTTTGCAGCTTCTCAAAGTGGGGGGTGGGGTGGAATAAAGGGCCTTTGGGTGTGCAAGGCCTCACCCTCAACCCCATGAAATGAGCCTCCAATGCCGCCATCTGCATCCCCCTCCCCAGGTTGTCTCAACGCAGGTTGACAGGGTGAGGTGGGAATCGGGGGGGAGGGGGCTGTCTCAGATTCCACCCCCAACAGACATTTTTTAATCCAGAAGGACCCCATGAGCAATCCTGCAAAGCACTATTTCTGGTTCTTCTTCCTGCACCTCAAAGGCATCTTGTCGAGCAGGGAGGCGTTCAGCAAAGGGCAGCCCAAATGTTTGCAAGGATGGAGCGAGGTTTTTCTACCTTGCAATCATAGAATCCTCCAGCTGTAGAGTCGGAAGGAACCCTGAGGATCATCTAGTCCAACCCCCTGCAATGCAGGGAATGTGCAGCTGTCCCCTGGTGCTAGACTGCAATGGGGTCATCCAAGGAATCTGAACGTTTGAGGACTGGACAGGTGAAAGGACGTCATTCAAACACATTAAACTGTACAATGCTCTGCAAGAGATTGCAGTGGTCTCTAGTTTGAAGAAGAAGAGGAGGAGTTTGGATTTGATATCCTGCTTTATCACTCCCCTTCAGGAGTCTCTGTGAGGTGAGTGGGGCTGAGAGACTTCAAAGAAGTGTGACTGGCCCAAGGTCACCCAGCAGCTGCATGTGGAGGAGCGGAGACTCGAACCCAGTTCCCCAGATTACGAGACTACCGCTCTTAACCACTACACCACCCTGGCTCCAGTGTTTGGAGGACTTTAAAGGGTTTAGATGAATTCACGGAGGTGCACAAGGCCCTTGGGGGCTGCTGTTCCCCCCATAGCTGTGTGCTGCTGTGTCCAGTACAGGGAGGCAGTAAATTCCCCCCAACACAAGCTGCTGGGACCCATTGGAAGTGGGGACAGCTCTGCTTGTGGGCTTCGCATAAGAGGCATCTGCAAAAACACAAGGCTGGACCAGATGGGCACTGAAATACAGGAAGAAAACGGAAATGGAAAAACCAGGGTAGTTAAAAATTAGAATTCCATCCCTGAGAGCCCAGGGTTCAAAATCCCACTCGGCCACAAAGCGACCTGGGCCCTGGTCTCAGGCTTTCGGCCTAGCCTACCTCACAGGGTGTGAAGATAATTTGCAGAGGGGGAGAGCACCTCCTTGAGTTTCCCAGAGGAAAGGTGGAATATTACATGGAAATAAGTAATAAATACACAAACGTGGGAGCACAAACGTGTTTTGTGAAAGATACCCAGAGGTGGTGAGCGTGGGTGCGCACCCAAGCAGAGAGAAGGTGGCTCCATAAGGCAGCAGCCTCCACACTAAAATCAAAAGGCAAGAACATTCAAACTGCTGGAACCGACAATCCACATGGAGAACCTCCAGCCAGCCAACACCTGGGCGGACAGGTGAGTTTTAAGGAGGCACCAGAAACTGGACCACAGTTGAGGCCCCTTACTTCCTGCAAGGCTGGGGGTGTTTGGGGGAACTCTAAGGGGAGCCTAGATCCAGCTGCCTACCCCCCCCCTTGGTGGGGGTAAATTAAAGGGTGGGCCAAGAGCTGGGCAACGTGGCAAGTGGGGCCACAGGCCAGGGAAAGAGAGCTTCCACCGGGGCCCAGAGTCGGCAGGGGAAGACCTTGCTCACGCTCTGACCTCACAATCGGCTGCAGAATCAGGAATGTCTGTTTCCCAGGAGACCAGGTGAGCCGTTTGCCAGGATCCTCAGATCAGTTGGAAGCACAAACAACAGTCTCCTTTGGATCAGTTGACATCGCAGACGTCTGCTTGCTTTTTTTTACAGACCATTTAAATTCTGATTTATACAGAAAAGAAACAGTGTTGAAGATGTAATATGTCTGCATATCCTTTGCAGGTAAGTGGGGGAAATCTATTTTGTTTTCAAATAAATTGGTTAGTAAGTTTTATGTTCAATAAACATACTGGGTTTTCCACTCTTGTTTAGCGGAAACTCGGAAAAGTTGTCCCGCTTATTCTCTGGGGAGGGACCTCTGAAACCACCTTAGGCTGAGTTAGACTGCTGGTCCAACTCTCTCCACATTGCCTGCACTGACTGGCAGCAGCTCTCCAGGGTAAGGAGACTCACTCCCAGCCCTTCCTGGAGATGCTGCCGATGGGACCTTCTGCATGCTAAGCAGCTGCTCTGCCACTGAGCCACCTGCCTCCTGACCCCACAGCACCCCCAAAGTGTCACAACAGTGTGATGCAAATCTTGACCATTAAAAGCCTTAAATTGGGGCCCAGGCTAAAGAGCAACAGCACAGTCTGCATCTAGGGGCCCAGTTTTTACCCTACTCCTGAGTAATGGGTCTATCCATGAGGAATCAATCCCTGAAATGGCTCCATTGTTAAGGATAATGGTTTAATTTCCTGAAATGGGAATGTTTGCTTAGGTGGATTTGCTGTGTATTTTTTAGCATGGGTTTTTTCCTTTGGCCTTAGCTCTCTTATGTGATTGGCTGACTGTAAGTCACATGGGAAAGGCATTCCATTCTGTTGTGACTGTTATTCCAGCAACTGTCGTTTTTTTAACTGCTTTTTCTGTTCTCTCTGTGTGTGAGGGAGAATGGCTGCTAGAGAGAGGTTTCTTCATGCTGCTGAGTGCCTGTCAGGGTGACCTGCCTGAAGTCAAGCAGACAGGAAGATCCTGAAATGTTAACAGGGAGAATCCTGTGCAAATCTCTCTATAAGAAACAAAGTGAATACTGCTGAAGTGAAAGTGAAAACCTTTATAAGAAGCTGTAAGGCCTGAGTGAGGTAAAAGTTGGGTGCAAGTCTCAAGACAGTTTCGCTTATAAGTCTAACTAAGACCAATCTACAATTCAACTGAGAACACCCACGTTTGAATAAGCACGAGATTGTAAATATATTCTTCTCAGTTATATGTTTTTGAAAGCAAAGTTCTTTTGAATATAAAGAGTCTGGACATGGTATAGTCTTTACTAAGAAGCTATAAATCACCAACAGAGTGTTATTTAGCTTCCTAGCTGCCCTGGAGAGCCGTTGCTGCCGGTCAGGGTGGGCAGAATGGAGACAAGATAGGCGCAGAGCATCCGAGGCGATGCAGGGCGGCTGTCCTGGGCTCTTCTGCATGGGGCGGACTCGTTCCCCCCGGAAACCCCCTGGGAAGGTGGATTTATGAGCAGTGCTGTTGGCGCATTGTCCACCAGGCGGCGCCATTGCCTATGGTTTGGGGAGCAGGTCCCAAGAACGACTCGTTCATGGTGGGAGGACTCGTCCAAATTTATTCACTCACATTTTACCGGGCGGCGGCGGCGGGACTGGACGTCAAGCCCTGTTTGCAACCGGCCCCTCTTTTCCCTCTGATCCGCCTGCCGTTGCCCCTGCTGCGCAAAAGCTGCCTTGACCAGGACAGGTGTGGACGCTCCTCTCGGGCCTCGGGGTCTGGTTTCCAGGGACGGGTATTCCCTCCAAGTTCGGCTGACGGGGAGGCTCCCCCACTCCGCAGCGTAGAGTCAAACTATGGAACTCGAGGCCACAAGGTTTCAAGGCAGCATGAAAGCGGGATCACGCAGAGGGCGGGCCTGCCATAAGTCCGGGATTGCCCGGGCACATGTGGGATTCGTCCGTCGGAAATAGCGTCTGGGCGGGATTTCCGAAGATCGGAAAACCCCGGGCGTATGGCAACCCAAGTCTGAAAGTTGGGGGGGGGGTGTTTTTAGTTTAAAAACAATTTTCACTCGTTGAAATATGGCAGCCCTAAGTGGCCACGCATTGTGACGGCTGAGCATAAGCTCCACGTTCAGGAGTAGTCTACCTTTGCACCCCATGTGTTGGAGAGCAGCTGCCCTTGCCCTCGGGCTCTGCTTGCGGGCTTCCCAGAATGGACATGGCCCCTGTGATGCCCCCTCCCTCCTTGAGCCTGATCCAGCCTCTGGGCTCTTTCGGTGGTCCTTCGGAGCCTGCTCTGCATTACTCTCCCCTTCAGTCCCTCTGGCTACCTCGACACCATACAGGGAACGCGCATCCCCCTTCCCCTTCAAAAAAATGAATTCTGGGAACTGTAGGCTTTTTTAAAAAGGGGGGTTTCTGGGAACTAGCTTTCCGCCCCGTTCCCAGGATTCTCTGCAGGAAGCCAAGGGCTTTGAATTTAGATAGGAACCTGTATTCTCCTCTCAAAAGTTAGTCCCGTTTTCGTCACGTGGTGAATGAATGGAGAGGAGGCAGAACGGGGAAGGAACTGAGGCGCAGATTCAGAAATTCATCGCGGGGTGGGGGCGGGCGGAATAAGGGGGACACGTCGCAGAAAGTGAACGGGAACAGCTGGTCCGCCAAGGGGACAGAAGCTGCCCCCCCCCCCGGTTGAGGGCTGCCCTTCACTGGACTGGCAAGATTCCTGCGTTGAGCAGGGAGAGGTTGAGTGGATGACCTCTTGGGGGCCCCTCCCAGCTCAACGATCCAACGAACAGCGCATCGGATCGACATACGCACAAACCGCCCCGCGTACCGGGCGCTGGCAGTTATCAGAGGCTCGCAATTTCCTCTCCTCTCCAGGTTTCTTGGCCACCCCCTGCCATCTGAAGCAGGAAGTGCTCTTCGCTTCTCTTGGCCTCGGAATCCTAGAATCTCAGGGTTAGAAGGGATCCCAAGGGTCATCCAGTCCAACCCCGAGCAACGCAGGAAGCGCCGCTGACGCGCCCATGACAGGCGGCCATCCAGCCTCTGCTTAAAGACTGCAGAGGAATGTGGGAGCCCTTCTCGTGTAGAACTGCTCTTGCTATCGGGAAGGTCTTCCTAATGTCGGGATCTCCTTCCTTGCCACTGGAGTCGGGGTCCTGCCCTCTGGAGCAGCAGAAGACCAGCTGGCTCCGTCCCCCCTGGGGCAGCCCCTCTGGCATTCGCTGCTGGGCTCCGCGCTGCTCCTTCGTCCGCATTCCCTCGAGTGAGGGGGGGGGGAGGGATTAAGGCCAGCCCCCTCCCCTCGGAGCCCTCCTCCTCCTCCTCTTCCCGGCCAGTATGAATAGCGGTGCTGTTGCGCCGGGGCGCTTGTTCGCTGCCCAGGACCGTCCGCCTAGCTCGGGGACTCCGCCTGCTTCTCGGTCTCGCCTCGATCTCGCTCCCCGGCGGCCATGGAGGCGTTCGTGGGCTCTCGCGCCTTGGGCGAGGAGTCCCTGCAGATGTGGGACCTCAACAAGCGGCTGGAGGCTTACCTGTCGCGCGTGAAGCACCTGGAGGAGGAGAACGAGGGGCTGCGCGCCGAGGTGCAGGGCTTGCGCCTGAGCCCCGTCGAGGGCTCGTGGCGGGCGCGCTACGAGGGCGAGGTGGCGGCGCTGAGGGCCACCCTGGAGCAGGCTTTCCGCGAGAAGGCGTCGGCCGAGCTGGCCCGGGACGCGCTGCGCGACGAGGTGCAGCAGGCGACGGGCCGGTGCCAGCGGGAGCGGGCGGCCCGCGACGAGGCCAAGAGGATGCTGTCGCGGAGCAGGAAGGAGCTGGAGGAGGAGCGCCGGGCGCAGCTGTGGCTCCGCGAGAAGGCGGCGCAGCTGGAGCAGGAGGTGCGGGCGCTGGACGAGGCGCACCGGGACGAGAAGGCGGCGCTGGGCCAGGAGGCGGCCGGCGCGGGGAGCCTGCAGAGCGGCCGGCGCGGCGCCCCGACGGCCGAGGGCTGCTTCCAGCCCGCCGAGGTGGAGGACTACGCGCAGCGCCTCTCCAGCATCTGGAAGGGGGCCGCCGAGACCTACCAGGCGGAGGTCTGGCAGCTGGAGGCCGCCCTGGGCGAGGCCAAGGAGAAGCTCTGGAGAGCCACCGAGGGCAACCGGCAGGGCCAGCTGCGCCTCCAGCAGCTGGAGAAGGAGCTGGCCGGCCTGAAGATCCGCAAGGAGGTCCTGGAGGAGAGCCTGGCGCAGCAGTGGCAGCAGCAGCACGGCGAGGCCGGCCAGCTCCAGGTGGGTCAGCAGGAGGGCGGGTGGGGCGGCCCTCCGGTGCACTGAACCCTTGGGGGTCCCTTCCGACCCCATGGTTCCAGGTGCGATTTGGGGGCTGGGGGCAGAGACCCCCTCTGCTTGGAAAGGCACCCGAGGAGCGGCAGCAGCAGCGAGAGAACTGCCAGGCGGCTCCTCTAGCGCCCAAGTGACCCGCCCACTGGGGAACCGAGTGGAGATGTTGGGTAGATGGGGCGGCCTGTGGGTTTTATCTGCCCATGAGTCAAAGAGGGTTGAAGCCAAGCCTGGTCACTGAGGGAAGGGGGTTCATAGAGCAATAGAGTTAGGACCTCCAGTGTGGTCAAGTCCAGCCCCTGCGATGCAGGAATCCCGCGCAGAGAATCCCCAAGAGGGGGCCATCTCAGCTCTGCTTAAAACCATCCAGCACAGGAGAGCCTGTCGCCTTCCAGGGGGTCTGTTGCACGTGCAGGACATTGCGCCTGGACCCGTCTGGGGGGGGGGGGTCTCCTGCCAGACTCCCTACTCTGAGCGTGCAGGAAGAGGGGGGATCCCAAGAGTCTGCGTCTGTGCCAGGGGGTGGGAGGGGCAAAGCTTTGGCTTTTCCCAGGACAAGAAAACTCCCATTTTACCTTGGACCCTTTTACACATGCCTGGCCCTTGCTGGGGGGAATAAGAGCCGTCTCTCTTTCCTATCTGCATCAGCTTTCTAGACTGCTGCTGCTTCTTTTCAAAATATTCTCATTTGTGCTGGACCTCCGGCCTGTGGTGGAGTTTTAGGGCCCCCTCACTGCTCCCTCCATGGCATGAGAGACTATAAGGTCCAGCTGGCCAAAGGGGGTCTGCCTCGTCCAGCCGCCTGTCAGCTGCCCATCATTCCTGAACTGAACTGAATGACCCTTTGCGCCACTTCTGACTCCGCCATTCTGTGATTTGTGCCTCTTTTGTGGTTTGTGTGCCACCATGGGCTTGGACTCCAGGTGTGGAATCGGGAAGAGATTTGGGGCAAGGAGGGGTGTGGGGGCGGGGGGGGGTGTGGTTCAGGAGCAGGGTTGGGATTTCTGCTAATTCTCGCTCACTTGGAAAGAGAGAGAGGTGGTTTTGGAGACAGCCAGGAAGTGGCAGTGTGGAACTTCTGGTCCTCAGATATTGCTGGCCTCCAGCTCCCTTCAGCCTTGACAATGGGTCATGCTGGCGGGAGAGGAAGCTTCAACTGACCACATTGGGGGGGGGCTAAAGGTTCCCCCATGTAAGCTCTTTGGGGAAGCCTGTCTCCATTCCCCCTTCAGCAGGCCCAAGTGATGCTGTGCTGCAAGGCAGAGTGTCACGATGTCACAAGGCAGACCCTGGAAGGATCACAGAATCCTAGAATTGTCGGGTTGGAAGGGACCTCAGGGGTCATTTAGTCCCCCCCCCCCGGCTGATGTGCCCTGGCGAAGGGTGTCTCCTGAGCCAAAACACCCAGAGGAAATGCTCTCCCTGCTGCTGTGCCCATCATCCTAGTGGGCACCATGAGATTATCTGTGCTTCCTGCATTGCGGGGGGTGGGGGTGAACCCTTGGGGCTCTATGGGAGGTGGAGGTGCCTCTGGCAATTCCCAGGCCAGGGCCAGGAGCTGTGTCCTCCCCTCCAGTCCGCTTGCCGTGGTGGCCCTTCCGTGAGCTGAGGGAGCCCCCTTGGCTGACAGACCCCTCTGTCTCTCCTCTGCCTCAACAGCTGGCCATCGAGTCCCTGGAGGAGGAGAAGCAGTCCCTGCGGGTCCAGATCGCCCAGGTCCTGGAGGAGCGCCAGCAGCTGATGCACCTCAAGATGTCCCTCAGCCTGGAAGTGGCCACCTACCGGTGAGAGAGCTCATTGCCCCAGGGGCTACTCTGGGGAAGGGTGGGGCCACGTGATGCCTGGGGGGCGCGACACAGGAGCAGACTGGCCCTCTGGCCTCTTCCCGCCCTGGCAAAAGAGCCCTGTAGCTGGATCCAGCCAAAGGTGGACCATCCTGTCCAGCCTCCTGTCCTCACAGGGGCCAAATGCCCCAAAGAGCTTGGGAAGTTAGACTGCCTCTGGAGCTGGAGGTTCCATGAGGACCACAAAGATCCTGGCTGCTGTGTCAGGCCAAAGGGAGCCCGTCTAGTCCAGCCGTCCGTCCTCGCAGTGGACAACCAGATGCCTTTTTAGGGAAACCTGCAAGTAGGATCCAAGCACAAGGGCAACCCGCTCCCCTCCTTTAGATGCATTGCTGCCTCTTCACTAGGGAGGCAGAGCAGAGCCAGCACAGCTGGTAGCCATTGAGAGCCTTCTTTTCCTCTTCAACTTTGCCCATCCAAGTGGGTGGCCTGCCAGGAAAGTGTCTTCAAGTGGTGAGTCTTGCCTCTTGCTTGCCTCAGTGAAGGTGCAGGAGGAGAAGAGAGCTGGGTGCGGAAACCTCTGGCTTTTGCATGGCTGGCATGCGGAGAGGCATCTCAGTTGCTCTGCCCACCTTTTGCCCCTGGCCCCGCCCATGGCTGGCATGCGGCCCCTGGGAGGCTCCTCACAAGGAGAGGCGGCCCTTGGTCTGATAAAGCTTCTCTGTTTCTGATCTTGGAGGCCCAGAGGAGGCCGGGGGGGGGGGGGCGGGCGTCCCTTGGATCTCAGCCGCTGCCTCCTTCAGGGAAGGGCAAGTAGGGAACAGAATCTGGCCCAGGAGCCCGACGTTTGCCACATGTGAATGTTAGACTGACTCACCCTTGCTAAAAAAGCAATACAGCTCTTTAAAAAAGAAAAAGAGGGGAGCAGCAGCAACTCTCCCCTCCACCTTCCCAGAGACCCTTCCCCATTTTGATTGATTTCATTGATTTCTACAGCTCTGTGATTCTGTGGTTTATTTCTACACCAATTTCCATTCAAGCGAATCCCAAAGTAGCTGATAAACAACAGTAACTTAACAGCACATCACAAGTGCAACATAAATAACAAATAATCAGTAAAAGAATTTTGATCTATAAAACTGCACTAAAACTTCAGCAACTCAAATAACAACAACTACAAAGCATCCCAATTACAACATAAGCTGCATTATATGATTAACAAATAACCAGAAAGGCATTTATGATCCAAAAAGCAATATTAACAAAACAGCAACTAACCCCCCCCCTTTCTTCACCACTTGTTCCTCCATAGGCAGAAGCAGACTCTATAAAAGGCCTTCCAGGCGTCTCCTCTAACTCTCCCCAGTTGGGTGGAGCGTCTGGGCTTTGGCACCCTGCTTTCCAGGCTGTGTTCTGGGTGCCCCCCCCAAGGGGAAGGAAGAGGGACCCCCCAAAAACACCCACAGCCCCTTCTCTCCATTCCTGGGGCCTGTTTTCTCTTCTCCCTCTACCCCAGAGACCCCTCCTCCTCCTGGGAACTGGGCTCTGGTTCACAAGCCCCCTCCCCGCATGGCTCCTCCAGGACAAAAGTGGGCTGGCCGCTGAGGGGGTTCAGCACTGCCATTAGCATGAGAAAGGGGGGCCCTGTCTGGGAGGAGGAAGAGGAGGCAGCAGAGGCTGCCCATGACATCACCCCAATGGGCCCCCAATGCAGCTGCAAAGGAGGTCAGAGCAAGGTGTGTGGCTGGAAATGACTCTCTTAACATGCTCAGAAATCTCCTGGCGTGTTTTAAGTGACGAGGTGGGGGCTTTGCAGGCTCCATGCCTCCACAGGCACTGCAGCCGCCAGCGGCTTATTTTGCTGGAAGACTCAGGTCAGATAAAAGAAAGGGCTTCCCCACCCTGTATAAACTGTGGAACTCCCTTCTGCAAGAGGCAGGGGGGGGCGTCAGCTTGGGTGGCTTTAAAAGTGGGCTGCCAAGTTCATGGAGGAGGAGGAGAGGGCTCTTGAGGCCGCCAGCCTTGATGTCTAAGCTCTGCCTCCACAGTGGAGGCAAAAACGCTTCTGAATCCCAGTAGCTGGAAATGGCCAGAGGGGAGAAAATGCTCTTGTGCTGGGATCCTGCTTGCGGGTTTCCCATGGAGGCATCTGCTTGACCACTGGGGGAGCAGGAGGCTGGGCTGGCCGGGCCAGGGTCCGGATCCAGCAGGCTCTTCCGAGGTTCTGATGGCCTTCCTCTGCCCCCTCTAAAATGGGTTCTGTGCGAGAACAAATCTTGAAGGATTCGGTTCAATGGAGGGGGGCGAGGGGGGCTGGCTCTGTGGTGAGAAAGGCCACCTTTTGCAGGCCAAAGGTCCAACGCAGCATGGGCAGCATCTCCCGACAGGGCTGGGGAGAGGCTCCCCTGCAGAGCGGCTGCTGCCCGTCAGGGCCAAGGGAAGTCAGCTAGAGGGGCCTGGGATATTAAAGAAGCTTGCAGTGCCCCCAGTGCAGGCAAGTGCCCTGTCTTCTCCCAAGAGACCCCCACAAACCAACTTGCCCCTCTCCCACTTTTCTTTCCAGGACCCTCCTGGAGGCTGAGAGTACCAGGCTGCAGATCCCAGCTGCCGACTTCAAACTGATCAGTGGCATCAGAGGTATGTATAAGCAGGGCAGAGAGAGAGAAAGATGGAGGGAGAATGAATGATCGGAATGGCAATAATCCCATAGGAGAAAAGAGGCTTATTAGGACTGTAGAGCTGGAAGGGAACCCCAAGGGTCATCTAGTCCAACCCCACTGGAAGTCAGGGATCACAAGCTAAAGAAATGTTTTGCGTCTCTGTTCTCTCTACAGATGGGAAGCTGGAGTTGAGCAACGGCCTGTCCCTGGACAGAGGCCACCTGGGCCCCCGAGACCCCTGGCTGAGCCCAGCCACCTTCCCGAAGGCCAGCGCAAAGCCCCGGCTGCCCAGGGTCCAGAATGAGTCCTCAGTGGGCAGCTTCACTTCCTCTGCGCCCCCCAAGAGCAGGAGCCCCTTGGCCAGGGATTTCCAGAAGGCCAGCACCATCCTCCCGGATCCCTCCACCACAAGTTTTGAGGACCCCTTGCCAGCCAAAGACGTCCTGGCTCCCGTCGACTTGCCCGCTTTTGAGCAGACTGAGGTCTGGACGGCCACCCAAATCACAGCTGTCTCCCAGTCGCTCTTGCACGAGTCCCTTCCGCCTTTCGACGCTGCGGCTCCTGACGCCTTGGAAGAATCCAGCTTGGGCACCGAGCAGAGACTCCAGGCGGCCGGAGCCATGAGGGGTGGCAGAGAGACTGAAGCAGGAGAGAAGGAAGGACTTTGTGAGGAGGAGGAGGAGGAAGAAGAGGAGGAGGAAGAGCAAGAAGAGGAGTGTCTCAGCAATGAGCCAGCAGGGGAGGCCACGACCCAGAACGGTCCTTACCCTGACCGGCTGGTCACAGAAGCATTGGAAATCGCACTCAAAGTAGTCAACGCGGCGGATGTCCAGCCAGAGACTGGCTTCCTTGAGGGCTCCAACTCCCCAGCCAGCCTCCCTCTGGACGGCTCTCCCCCCTTAGAAGATGAAGGCAGAGCAGACCCTCCTCCCAGTACAGAGTCGGTGAAAGAAGCTGCAGAGAAAGTGCTGAAAGAGCCCACAGGGGACACTCTGTCAGGGGCAGACCTTGTGTGGGGCATCCGAGGCTCTGAAGAGCCCACAGAGGCGAACGGCAGCCCCGGTGAGGCCTGCGCAGAGCAGCATGAAGGAGAGACTCAGGGGGCTCTGGCAACAGACCCCCCAACTCCACAAGAAACGGAGTTGCTGGAGGTAGAAGGGGAGGCCAGGGAAACTGCAGACGGCGTCCCGGTCACCGGGAGGATCGAGGCCCACCAGGAAGTGGTGCCTCCGGGAGAGGAAGGCGAGGAGCTCCCGCCGTCATGTAGCACGGAGCAGGGCGGGCACAGCAATGAGGAGGTGCCCGAGTGCCCAGAAGGGGCAGGTGCCCTGGGCAAAGATGCGGCTGTGGCGGTGAGGGAGGGGGAGGAGAGCTGGGACCCTGGCGCCAGCAGCCCCCCAGAGGAGCAGGCAGGTGCCACGGGAGGGTACCTGGAGGAAGCGGAAGACCTGGAGGTGGTGAGCACAGAAGCCCTGCACCTGTCGGAGGATGAGGAAAGGAGGGAGCTGTGGAGCCCCTCCAAGGAGGAGGAGGACTTGCAGGCGCTGGAGGGGGAGCTCCTGCAGGCAGAAGAGTTTGTTGCTTGTGAGAACGTGGCACCACTGAGCCACGTGGCGGCAGAGAGTTGCTCAGAGCAAGCCTTTCTTCAGCTGGAGCAGGCACAGCTCCAGGCACCAGGAGCCCCTCTGGAAGAGAAGGATTTGGCCCTGCGGGAGGGAGGGGTGGGAGAGGCATCCCAGGAACCTGACGCCTTTCCTGCAGAGGAGACCCCCTTGGCAGAAGAAAACTCCGCAAGGGAGGAAGGAGAGAATGTGGAAGGGGAGCCCAGAATGGTGGAAAGTGCAAGGGATGCTGAGGGGGGCAAAGAGAGGGGGGAGGAGGAGGAGGAAGACATCCCCAGGCCCCCGAGAGAGGATGGGTTGGGGAATGAGGATGTCAGGGAGAAGCAGGGGTTCTCAGACACAGAGCCTGTCTGCTCCCAAGAGATGGAGGTTGCCTTGCGGGGCGAGGATGTCCCGGAGCAAGGAGAGATCTCCACGGCAGAGGAGCAGGATGTGGCAGGAGATGCTTCAGAGGAGCAGCAGCAACTGGCAGAGGAGGAGGAGGGAGCAGGAGAAGGAGGAGGAGAGATCCCAGCAGCTGCTCTTGACGCTGACAGAGACATCCAGGAGGGAAGCTTGGTGGTGGGCCCAGGAGCCTCCAAGGCTGAAAGGGAAGAGGAGGAGGAGGAGGAGGAGGCAGGCATTCTAGAGATGGAAGACATAGCAGCCCCCTTGGAGACAAAGGACCTGCCATGGTGCCCGGAAGCGGAACAGGACGAGGCCGATGTGCAGGCAGAGGAAGAAGAGCAAGCAGTGGCCAGAGTAGAAGAGGTTCCCCAAAGTCAGCTGGCCCCCCACCTGGGCGAAAGCCTGCCCCCCCCTGCTGACAAAGAGGTGGAGGTTCCCCCAGAAGTGCAGGGCAGCCCCACTGACGGGTTTGAGGGCAAGGACCAGGCTGACACCAGCTATGGTCAGTCGCAAAGTGAGTCTTTGGGGTCTGAGGACTCCCTTGAATCTTGGGACAGCTCCCCAAATGCCAGCCGTG
Source organism: Podarcis tiliguerta (assembly GCF_965153285.1). Lineage (NCBI taxonomy): Eukaryota > Metazoa > Chordata > Lepidosauria > Squamata > Lacertidae > Podarcis > Podarcis tiliguerta. Next base: position 178,799 of record NC_139549.1, read on the forward strand.
AGGCCGAGGGGATTGAGAAGGGCCTGGAAAGTGGCAACGCGATTATGCTGGAGGAGACTCTGCCGGATCACACCCCCTTGCATCTGTATGAGGGGCAGATGTTGCCTGCCTCTGGGGAGCCCCAAGAAACGCCTCCAGAGAGCCAAGAGGCTGCAGAACTGCCTCTTGTGACCCAAGATGGATCTACGTCTTTAGAGGAGGTGCAACATCCTCCAGCAGAGGACGAGAGTTTGCACAGCCCCCCAACAGAGGAGAACATCAACAAACAAGAAGGTGCAGAAGAGGAAGGGGGGTGCGCCATAGAAGCTGCTCCCATCCAAGGCACAGACGATCCCAAAGTTTCAGAAAAACCTACGGCAGATGCTCTGGAACTCATCGGAAGTGATGGAAACCTACTTGAAGAAGACTCCAAAGAGCTCAGAGGGGAGGAGGTTGCAAAGGACTCTGCACAGTTGGACGCAGAATCTGAGAAAGAGTTGGCTGGTGGGGAAGTCCCCCAGAAAAGAGGCGAGGTAGAAGAAGAAGCCCAGTTTGTAGAACAGTTCTGTGAGGAAGAACCTGGCCAGGATTTTGCTTGGGGACCAGAGGAGGACAGCACTTTCCAAGTAGAACGGCTGGATCCCAGCAACGTGGAGGAAAATGCCTTTGTAGAAGGGGACGGTCCATTGGAGCTGGGTGACCAGGGCGACACAGAGGCTGAAGGTGGCCACAAGGTTTCTCCCCTGACCAGCGTGGCTGACTTGGGTGAAATTGTGCTGGAGGGGGAAGAAGGGTCTTTGGATATGCAGGGAGGAGACCTCACGGGACCAGAGGCTCCAGCATGTGGCAAGGATGAAGATTTGCCCTGTGCCCAGGAGACAACGGACCTTGAAATCTGCAGAAGAGAAGACCAGGTCCCACAGGAAGATGTGGCTGAGGGGGACCCACGTGGCGAGGATCTCCCAGGTGAGACAGTTGCGAGCATCTCAAGAGAGAGCATGAAAGATGCTGACATCCTGGAGATCGTGGAACAAGCTCTGGAGTTCAACCAGGAGCTGATCAAGGCAGCTGAGCCGTGTGCTGAGGCCGAACCAACAGTGACAGGAGGGGAGGAAGGTCCATCCCTGGAGAATGAGGAAGAGGAGAGCCAGGCTGCACCAATTGCCTTGCCCGATGTCAGTGACTCCCAGGTCCCAACAGAGGCCCCAGAAATCTCCTTCCCCGATGCCAAAGACCCAACAGAATCAGGTCCTCTGTGGGCTGACAGCAATGCTAATGGGCTGCAGCAAGACCCCGGCGTTGCCGATTTCACAGAGGAGATCCTGAATGGGATTGGGGTCCTCCAGCCTGGTGAGACAGAGTGCAATGGGGGCATCTCTGAGGAAGAACCAATGAAGAAGGTTACCATCACCCAGCAGTTCCTCAGGGAGGAGCTGGACAAGCCCTCCGCGGTGGAGGTGACAGCAGACCAGAGATCGCCTCAAGTGCCGTCCCATGAAGAGACACCAAGGATCGAAGATGTGGAGCCGGAAGTTCATGAGAAGGTTCTGCTGGGACATGGCAAAGGCCTGGAGGCCACGGATCCCAATGAGAACCTCTTTGTCGACATCTTGCAGGCTGCCTGTGTCAAAGGGGGAAAGGGCGCTGATCCAGGGGCCGTCTCCATCCCACCACACTTTGGGGATGAAGTTCTCCGCCTGGAGTCCAACCAGCACCTGAACTTCCGGACGGAAGAGGAGGAGGAGCAGAGATGGTCTTCAGAAGACAACTGAAACCCTGCCTTTGTCCCTCCCAGCAGCTGACTCCTGCCAGAGGCAAAGCAAGATCTCTAGGGGACCAGGGGATCACTCTCTTCCCATGCCCCACAACCTCCACAACCTTTTTAAATTTTGTTTTTCTAGATGCCATACTACCATTTTTCATTTAAAAAATAAAAATAGGCCGTCAAATTGACAATCAAAAGCTTTGATTAGATAGAACTCTTCTTTTTTTAAAAAACCTCCTTTGAGACTTTATGGTAGCGATTTGTTTAAAACCTCCTGTTTGTTGGAGTGAGCATTTGAGCCCAGTGCCTTATAGGGTGGCAGAATATAGGGCCAGGGTTTTAATCATGATAGGCCTCCCCTTCCCCTTAAAGTGGACCCTGTGACACCTGTGTGACTGGCTGCTACTGTGGGGGAAGCGGCTGGATCTAACACCTCAGTGCCAACACTCGAGCCCTCTGGACCTTAGCGCCTTCAATCCTGGAACCGTCAGCCTCCCCTAAATTACGTTGCAAAAAACAAACCCCCAACGCAGCTTGGCACATCCTCTTTTCAGTATTTTGTGGCTGGCACAGCAATTCTTAAGCTCCTCAATCCACAGATCAAGGTATCGCTGAGCTGGGGCCCCCCTTCCTCGCTGTCTGAGCGCCTCCTGCTTCTTTGGGACCTGATAGTTTATGGAGATTAAAAAGTGGGTTTTAAGCTGCAAAAATGTTGGTTTCTGTGCAAGTCAGGCCAATGTCTCCCAAGTGCAAATCTGAAGGGGCTGCTTTGAAGTTCACCCTATAAGCAAGCCAGCAAGAGGAGTGTTGGCAGGCAGCAGATCCTGGGGTGTGGAGGGGCTGGTGGTTTGGTGTGGACCCTGTTAGTTGCAGAGAGAGATGCAGCTGCTCCCTGGCCTTGAGGTGCAGGACTTAAGAATTCTGCTGCTTTGTTGCCTTCAGATATGGAGCCAGCAAGACGGACCCCCAGCTTCCTACGACTGAGCCTCCTTGATCAGCTAATAAAAGCAATTTGTTTCCCACCACTTGCAAACTCACAGCGTCTTCTTTTAAAAACTGGACTTTTACAAAGAATGTGTGATTTGCAAAGCATTATATTTTGATGTGGCTTTTTCTTTGGGTGGGTGGGTGTGGGAGGGAGAGACAGAGAACACAGGGCACATGGGCTTGTCAAAGAAAATAGGCTGGTGATCTCAAAGAGGTCTTTGAATGCAAGTCTTCATTTCCAAAGTGTGTGTGTGGGGGGGGGGGTGGTTCTCCAGGGGTTGCAGAACGACCCTTGTCCCCACCCCTTTCCATCAACCGTGCTGGCTGCTGGGGCTGGTAGGATACAGAGGCCAACATCTGGAGGGGCACAGATGCCATAGAATCATAGGGACCCCTAAAGGCCATCTAGTCCAACGCCCTGCAATGCAGGAACCACAGCTAAAGAATCTCTGACTAGCATCTGGTTAAATACCATTGAGGAAGGAGTCCCCCACCTTCCAAGGGAGTCCATTCCGCTGTCAAATGGCTCTTGCCCTCAGAAAATTCTTCCTAAGAAAAGTTCTTCTTTTCTTGCCATTTGAATCCATTGGTTTGAGTCCCACCTTCCAGAGCAGGTGAAAACAAGCTTGCTCCCTCTTCTATGTGACAGCCCTTCAGCTCTCTGAAAATGGCTGTCATATCTCCTCTGAGTCTCCTCTTCTCCAACTCCCTCAACCGTTCCTCATAAGGCTTGGTTTTCAGGCCCTTGATAATCTTGGATTCCCTCTTCTGCACACTGTCCAGCTTGTCTACACCCTCCTTAGCTTGTGGTGCCCAGAACTGGACACAGTCCAGTCCACCCTCCCTGCCACAAAGAGGTGCCTTCCTTGAACTTAGACATGATGATCAGGCCAAGGGCCTACTGAGGCCAGCAGTTCCGAGTGGTCAAACAGGTGCCCTGATGGGAAGCCCATACGCCAGAGGTCAGGAGCCCAGGTGTTGCCCGGTCCTTCTTGCATGACCCCACTTCCTGCCTAGAGGATTGTGCCTAGCCATCATGACTAACATGAGCCATTAAGCAACTTTATTCTCCTCTGCTGTGAATTTGTCTGGCTCCCTTTGAAAGCCACCATTGCATCCAAGAGCAGCGACTTCCACATGTTTAACTGCCTGTGAAAATGTCCTCCATCCTGAATCTTCCAGTGTTCAGCTTCGCTGCAGGACTTCATGACCTTCTGTGGCACAGTGGGAAGTATGTCAGACTAAGACCTGGGAGACCATGAAGCTCACTGGGTGTGACCTCTCAGCCTAGCCTACCTGCAGGGTTGTTGCTGGCGGAATTAAATGTGGGGTCGGGGGTAAGAACCATGTATTCCACATTGCGTTCCTTGGAGAAAAAGGCGGAATGGGAGAGCCAGTGTGGCATGAAGGTTAGCGTGCTGGACTAGGACTGGGGGAGCAGGGTTCAGATTCCCACTCAGCCATGAAGCTCACTGGATGACCTTGGGCCAGCCACCATCTCTTAGCCCAACCTACCTCTTCACACGGTTGTTGAGAGGGTGAAATGGGGAGGGGGACCACCATGAGATTGTTGGAAGAGAAAGGTGATATAGTCAATCAATCAATCCACCCCTACAGTTTAGCCCCTGCCTCTTCATCCACCCTAGAACTCCAAGTGGTGCTCATTCAGTGCTCATTCACACGGACCTGAATGGAAACTGGCCACCCATTCTGGCACAGATGCAGACCTGGGGTGTGTGTACGTCTGGCTGGCTTCAGGGGGCTTCAGCCCAGACCCCCTGGGCACACAGCAAATTTCTGCAAAACTTGACTCACCATGAGGAAGCCTCCTAAAGTCTCTGAGCCAAGGAGGATCCCTAGAGGAGAAACCTCCCTCCCCTGGTGGGGATGTTCCCTGGCCAGCATCCTGCCTTTGTGGAAAGGGTGTCAGACAGGGAGGGGGGAGATGGCTGTGTCTTTTTATAGCTAGGGCCAGAAAGCAGGACTGATGGAGGGCCTCAGATATGCAGGTGGCTGATGCAACCTCCCGCTCATCTCCCTGGAGGGCAGGAATATTTTGGGAAGCAGGGAAGGGACTTAAATGCTTCCGACTTCTCTCCCCCTGCTGGGACTGAGAGCAGGCAGTGCCAGCGGGGCTGAGAAGAGGGTCCCTGCATCCCCTGGGGGCAGGCAGAAGGGTTTTCCCTGCCGACTGCATTGTGAGGCTGACTTTGAGGTCCTGGGTCCCCATTTCTTCTCCTCTTCTCCTTTAATTAATTTAAAAATCATGAAAAGGAAAAACATAACAGCTGGTGACACAATATTATACACTTCGAAAACAAACTGACATACTGATAAAGCCCTAAAGAAAGAGAGAGAAAATAAATAAAACAAAAGTAGGCAATGGTGGATCTGCGTGGATCCAAGAGTCGACTCTATCCTAGCAGAAGGCGGCTTCCGATGTTCTAGAAATAAGGAAAGAAATCCAGCAGGTTTATGAAATGGTGACTGGATTGGAAAAAGGTAGAGAGCCCATGAAGGCGCAGGGCAAAACAACCAGAATGATCAGGGTTGGGATGGATGTCCTCTCAGGACGCCTTTCAGCCCTGCGAATTGTATAGCTGTATGACTGGAGTCTACATAAGAGGAGAATCGCAGATCATTTTATTTATGTAAACAGCATGATCCATCGCCCTTTTGTTGGGAGGAGGGTTTTCTACAAACTAACAAGTTCGGCAGGACAAGAGGCTTGTTGCCATAGGGCATAGTGGTTGGGGATCCTTCTGAAAGGGGACGAGTCTCTCTGCCCTGGCCAGAGGTGATGCCATTGTGGTGTCTGTGGGTCAGAGGGGAGGGGCAGGTTGGCAGCTGGAGTTGGCAAAGACACAGTGACCCGATTTTCTCAGCTCTGGCTCCGGCTCCCCACCACCACCACGAAATCCAAGGGGGGAGCAGGATCTTTCCCAACCCAAGGGCCACATTCCTTCATGTGCAACCTGCTGGGTGGGTGTGGCCAGAGGCTAAAGTGGGCGGAGCCATGGATGTGCGAGAGGTTTCTCTGCTCCCCACTTCTCCATCATCTATCCAGGCCAGCAAGGAGGGTACAAAGGAAGACCGTGTGTGTGTGTGTGTGTGTGTCACTCAGCCCTCGGGGATAAATCGTACCAGCCTTAACTGTTAATGTGATCAATCATTCATCTTATTATTTACTCTATTCCTCAGTCGTCCTTCACCAGTTGAGACCCCAGGGGGGTTTACCACATATTCAATACATTCAATATAACATATAAAAAGCATATATCATTACAGTACAAACTCTTTAATTTTTATTCCCTTTCGAAACATAACTTTTAGGATGGCAGCCATTCTGTTGGCCAAAAGGCGAGAGAAAGAGAGGTTTTGCCATCCTTTTGAAGGGACTGTTGCATCTAGTCCAGCCTCCCTCCTGATCTCTCAGTGGCCAAATGTCTCTGAGAACCTACATAAGCAGAACCTGCGGATGAGGCCAATGGCCCACCTAGTCCAGCCTCCTCTGAACAGTAGCCTGTGGGAAACCCACAAGCAGAATCTGAGCAGGAGAACTTTTGTCACCTCCTTTAACTCTTTCCAGCCCAGCTGGGTGCTAACAAGGATGCTACATCTGAGAGCTGCTAGCCGAACTCACCTATTTTTCCTCCTCCCTCCCCAATCCCTTTTCCTTTTGTGCTGTGGTCTTTTTATATTGTATTTGGAACTGCCTCGAGGGGAGTCTTCTTCTTTGGCTGGCCAAAAGAAATTGGCTTCAAAATAAATAAAACGCTTTAAATAAATAAATGACAAGGCTGTTTTGAGGTATGGCATGCGGTGCCCACCCCTGGCACTGCCACGGCATGCCATTCCAAAAAGCGCATTACATGGCATGCCTCAATTGGGCCTTTTGTGATGGCGCCGCTGAGTCACGGGAGGCAGAGAAAGGGCTGCCTTTGTGCTCCCTGGAGGGGAAAGGGTCTGAGTCACCCAAAGCCTGGCTTGGAGGTGGCTGGGTGGGCTGGAGAATAAAAACAGGCGGGTGTGTGTGTGTGTGACGAGGATTTCTCTCTCTCTCTGGCTTTTCTGTTTAGATGACCAAGACAGAGAAACACAGACTAGTGGTCAAGTTATGGACAGCATGAATATGTGGGGTTTGGAGACGGGGGATAGAGAAAAGAAAGACGGGTTTGACTCAGTGTGGTCTCGCTTTAAAGCATTAGTTAACAAGAGTGCCCTGAGGTCCCTTGTATTCTCTGTCACAACAGCCACTATGGAGAAATTATCTTTTAACACTTTAGTTTAAAGTATTCACTGTGGGGGGACGTGGGTGGTGCTGTGGGTTAAACCACAGAGCCTAGGACTTGCCGATCAGAAGGTCGGGGGTTCAAATCTGTGATAGGGTGAGCTCCCATTGCTCGGTCCCTGCTCCTGCCAACCTAGCAGTTCAAAAGCAGCATGTCAAAGTGCAAGTAGATAAATAGGTACCGCTCCGGCAGGAAGGTAAACAGCGTTTCCGTGCACTGCTCTGGTTCACCAGGAGCGGCTTAGTCCTGCTGGCCACATGACCCGGAAGCTGTACACCGGCTCCCTTGGCCAATAAAGCAAGATGAGTGCCGCAACCCCAGAGTCGGCCATGACTGGACCTAACAGTCAGGGGTCCCTTTACCTTTTTATTCACTGTGGGTGTGAGCTTAATCCATAATGTAAAAGATTTCCCATCTGCTTTGATGCCACGTGCACCACTGCATACAAGACTTTAGCATCTGTGCATGTGTTTGTGCTGGTAGGCAACAATTTCAGCACTATGAGGCTTGGGATTCCTACCGTGGAGGGGCGAGGGAGGTATGGCGGTGGGGGCAGATATTATAGGCGAAGGGGATCGAGATATGGATATGCTCGTACCCCTTCCAATCTGCGCCTCATCCCGAGGGACGAGGGTAGGGTGAGCAAGGATTACTCACCTCCGTCACTGGTGTTGTGCAATGCCAGGTCTATAGGCAACAAAACCGCCACCCTGCGAGATTTCTTTATCTCGCAGGGGGTCGACCTGGCTTGTGTGACGGAGACCTGGGTGCGCGAAGGGGCAACAGTTACCTTGCGAGAGATGGCGCCCCCGGGTTTCTCTGTCCTCCACCAGTCGCGGACTGTGGGCCGGGGGGGAGGGGTGGCATTATTAATCCGGGAAGATTGTCCTTTCAGGGCTCTACCATCGCCATCGATCCCCGGCATTGAATGTGTTGGCCTAGTGTGGGGCTCCGAGGAGAGCTTGGCTGTCTGGCTGGTGTACCGGCCACCTAGCGCACCAGCAGCCACCCTGTCAGGCCTATTGGAGGCGGTGGCCGGCTGGGCCTTGGAGTTCCCTAACCTATTGGTATTGGGGGACTTCAACACCCATGCTGATGCCACTCCCTCCTCACAGGCTCTGGACCTGGTGTCTTCCATGGCGACACTAGGGCTCTCCCAGTTTGTTTCGGGCCCCACACATCAAGCAGGTCACACGCTGGATTTGATCTTTGGCGTAGGTATAGATGTGATCATGTCTCCTTCGATGAAGGTACCATGGTCTGATCACTACGCTCTGAAAGCCAGGATTGACTTTCCACCCCCACCCTGCTTAGGTGGCGAGCCAATTTGGGCTCGCCCGCAGAGGCTGATGGACCCTGATAGATTCCGCCAAGCCTTGCGGGACCTTGCTCCCCCTGGCGACTCATTGACTGAGCTTGTTGAGGGCTGGAATATCCAGCTCCTGGCAGCCATCGATGAGATCGCACCTAAGCGCCCTCTGCGACCCCGCAGAAACCGGGCTCCCTGGTTTACCGAGGAGCTCCGGAAAATGAAGCGGGACCTCAGACGGCTAGAGCGAGTATGGCGGGGTGCCCGTGACGGAGCCTCAAGAACATCTTATAGGGCTTTTATGAAAACCTACGAGATGGCGGTGAAGGCTGCTAAGAAGTCTTACTTCTCGGCCTCCATTGCATCCGCTAGCTCTCGCCCGGCGCAATTATTTAGGATAATCAGGTCTTTAACGTCCCTTGAGGGACAGCCAAATTTAAATAACAATTTGACACATAGCTGTGAGGCATTTGCGAGCTTTTTTGCGGAGAAGGTCTTGTTGCTCCGCCATGACCTCCCTGCCAATTTGGATACAATAAAGGAACTGGAGGCCCCTCGACTGTCCTCGGGTCCAGTATTGGACCACTTCAACCGGATATCCCCAGCCGATGTGGACAGACTCCTCCGAGCTGGAAAGCCCACCACCTGTCCTCTCGACCCGTGCCCGTCTTGGCTGATTAGAGCGTGTCCAGACGAGGTGCGGGCCCTCCTGGGGGATATCATCAATTTGTCCCTTGGCACGGGGACATTCCCAGGAGAATTGAAGGAGGCAGTGGTGCGCCCGCTCTTAAAGAAAACATCATTAGATCCTTTAGATCTATCCAATTACCGCCCAGTTTCGAATCTTCCGTTCCTGGGTAAGGTGATTGAGAGAGCGGTTGCTGAACAGCTTGGTGGGTTTCTGGATGAAACATCGGCTCTCGACCCATTCCAGTCCGGCTTCCGCGCTGGTCATGGGACCGAGACGGCTCTGGTTGCCCTAACAGATGATCTTCGTAGACAGCTGGATCAAGGTGGGTCGGGGCTGCTGATTCTTCTAGATCTGTCAGCAGCTTTTGACATGGTCGACCACGAACTTCTGGACCACCGCCTTGCCGACGTGGGGATTCAGGGCACAGCCCTTCAATGGCTGCGCTCGTTTCTCTCTGGTCGGGGACAGAGGGTGGGGCTTAGGGGGGAATTGTCATCGCGCCACTCCTTGGTGTGTGGAGTACCTCAGGGTGCGATACTCTCCCCGATGCTTTTCAACATCTTTATGCGCCCCCTCGCCCAGCTTGTCCGGAGTTTTGGGCTGGGCTGCCATCAGTATGCTGATGACACCCAACTCTATCTGTTGATGGATGGCCATCCTGACTCGGCCCCAGACACACTGACCAGATGTCTGGAAGCTGTGGCTGGATGGCTACGTGGGAGCCGGTTGAAGTTAAATCCTTCGAAGACAGAGGTCCTGTGGCTGGGACGAGACGATATGGGATTGAGGGGGCAACTCCCATCTCTTGCGGGGGTGCAATTAGTGTCAGCACCGTCCGTTAAAAGTTTGGGTGTAATCTTCGACACCTCCCTTTCAATGGAGGCGCAGATTGCAGCTACAACAAAGGCGGCATTCTTCCATCTCCGCCAAGCTAAGCAGTTGGCTCCTTACCTCTCTCGCCCTGACCTAGCCACTGTGATCCACGCGACGGTCACCTCCAGACTGGATTATTGTAACTCGCTCTATGTGGGGCTACCCTTGAGACTGACCCAGAAACTCCAGCGGGTGCAGAATGCTGCAGCGAGACTCCTTACGGGGTCTTCGCTGCGAGATCACATTCACCCGGTGCTATACCAGCTGCACTGGCTCCCGGTGGAGTACAGGATCAGGTTTAAGGTGCTGGTTTTAACCTTTAAAGCCCTATACGGCCTAGGACCCTCGTACCTACGGGACCGCCTCTCCTGGTATGCCCCACAGAGAAACTTACGGTCTTCAAATAAAAACATCTTGAAGGTCCCAGGCCACAGAGAAGTTAGGCTGGCCTCAACTAGAGCCAGGGCTTTTTCGGCCGTGGCTCCGATCTGGTGGAACACTCTGTCACAAGAGACCAGGGCCCTGCGGGACTTAACATCTTTCCGCAGGGCCTGCAAGACAGAACTGTTCCACCAGGCCTTTGGCCAGGGCACAGCCTGACTCCCTCCATTGGCAAACTTCGCAGAGCTCTGGCCCAATGGTTGCCAGTGGCTTGAATTAATTAATTTTATAATGAATGATTTTAAAGTGTTGTTTGTGCTGTTTTACTGTTGTTAGCCGCCCTGAGCCCGGCTTCGGCTGGGGAGGGCGGGATATAAATAAAATTTATTATTATTATTATTATTACAAACAAAATGGAAAACATTTTTTTTTAAAAAATTCCAATAAAATTTGAAATAAACAAACAGAAAGAGGATAAGAGAGAAGTTTCTCTTCCTTGTCTCCTAATGTTTGAACTTGTGGACTTCCCAATGAAGCTGAACATCAGAAGAATCAGGACACAAAAAAGGAAGTCCTTCTTCATGAAGCACGTGGTTAAACTATGAACTTCCTCCTTCAAGAGGCTGCGATGGCCACCAACCTAGATGGCTTTAAAAGAGGTTTAGACAAATTCATAGCAAAGAGGCCTATTGATGGCTACTAGCCAAGATGACTATGCTCTGCCTCCATGCTTGGACGCAGCTGTTGTTGGCATCCGTCGGTCTTGAGAGACAATGGAGTGGCCTCTGGGGGTGAAGTCAAACCTCTGGATTAGCAGCACCAAAGGGGCCTCCCAAGGACACAAGTCTGGAGGCTGCCCAGACGACAAGACCCCCCTCTCGGCCTCACTGATGTGGCCCAAAGGAAAGCAGAGAAAGATGTTTGGCCCCAGCTTGGCTGCCAGAAGGAGGCGTACAAAGCGCCATCCTACTGCCTTAGGGACTCCACTCCGGATCTGTGCAGGGTTTACTCCTGAACCTTTTCTTCTCCCAAAGATATTCTGCAAGGCAGAGGAGGTTTAGGAGCAGAGTCTTCCTTCTCCTGGAGGGGCTCCCTTTCCAGGTGGACGAGCCCCGTCTGTCCCTCACTTCCCTCTACAGCACATGCAGAAGCCACCTTCTTGACCACTGGACACCCTCTTGGTCTCGTCCACTCAATATGCCAGAGCCTGTCTTCAAATACAGGGGAAGTCCTTAACACCCTGAGGGCTGGAGACCCATCGGCTGCCCTCACCTGGTTTAGCTGGCCATTTGATGCCGTTCCCGGGGTGTGGCTGCTGACAGCTTCCAGGAGCCGCAGGTGAGAGCGGAGTGCAGGGTGGGGACCAAAGGTGGGCAAAGGGCCCCAGAAGGAGCAAGATGTGTCTCCCACCAGAAGTACCTTCCCTCCCCTAACACCCCATAAACCCCTGGAGGCAGCAATGCTTCTGAATACCAGAATCCCATGATGCCACAACGCAGGCAGCAGTTTTTTCAGTGAGGTCCATTATCAACTATCGAGAGAGGGACCTTTAACTGTGAGAGCAGCAGAGGCTGTTTTGATGCTGCTATGTGTGCCTCTAAATCAGTTTGTAAATATTAGTCAGTCCCATGTAGAAATCCATGTCAATGTGCTCCAGTATACCAAGCAAAAGTCATGTGTGATTTTTACATATCTTGCACAGTCTTTTCTAGGAGAGGAAAAAAAGAGCAACTATTAAAAAGGGTCAAACGACCCGGGGGAACTTCTGCTATACTCTTTCAAATATAATTACCACAGATCAGTGCTGTCAACTCTGGCTGGCAGCAGCTCCCAGGGTTTGAGGCAGGCATTGCTCCTTTCTTGCCTTGGAGGGCTGTAGGTATTTGAGGGGTGGGGGGTGTTTCAAGGTCCTGACGCTACAAGGCTGATTCCTGTGTCCCAAATGGGAGGCTGGGGCTTTCCTGATCCCAGGGGCTTTGCATCCAGAGGCCAGCCTGGCAGGGATCCCCCTCTCCTGTGCTCAGCCGTGCTGGACGGAGCTGGTGGGGAAGGAGCCTAAGCTAACAGGCCCCTTCCAGCTGCCCTGACCAGGCCTGATAAGCGGCTGCCTGGCAGACACCGAGCTCCTTTTAAGGGCAAACTGCAAGGCCAGAGAAGGAAGCAAAGTCCCGCTCTTGACTCAGGAGCGAGACCTGACCCCAAGGTCTCCATGTTCCCTGGCCTGTGCCAAGCCCAGCTGTGTTTTCTCTGTCCATTGGGGCGCTGGCTGAGGGTGCAGATCACAGCCTGCCCTCTCCACCTCTGCCTCCGCGAGTCTTGGCTTTGGAGGGCATTCTAGGGGCACCCTGCAATGTGCACCTTGCTTAAGTTAAGGATGCTGTTCAACCTGAAGGGCGCCTGAGCTCCAGCCTCTTCAAGCAGCTCATCTTTTGCAGAGTCCACGTTTGTGCATGGTCCTTCTGGCAAAATATGGACACCCTAGACGTGTTGAGTCTCTTTAGGGTAGGGAACAGGTTATGACTGAGGGTTAGTCTGGGTTCCTTAGGAGTGCTGGCGCCTCGGTGGGCATGGCCAGCGAGCCAGCCCTTTCAGACGCCACCTCTCCCTGGATGGATGTGGCCGGACCTTCACATGCAGCTCTTTTTCTTTTTTTAAAAGTTTGTTCATAATTTTAATTTATAACAAATAAACATTTGAACAAAGAAATTAAAACAATTCTCACATATCAAACTTTGACTTCCCTCCTCCTCTTTCAACAGTTCAATGAGTTTACCTTTTCTTTCCCCTTTCGCATATCCCAATTTATTCATTCTTTTCCTCATCTATTTCATATGTTTTAGAAACTGCAAGTTTTTACAGGAATCCTGCTAATGCCTTAATTTGTTTACAATTTGTTTGTAAATATTCAATAAATGATTTCCATTTGTGCGGCTCTTTTATCCTCCAGCTTTTGGGGACAGACTCTTAAGGGATGAAGAGAGGCCAAAGAAGCAAACTTGCGGAAGCATACAGAGCTACCCGTTTGTTTCTTTCACATATGACACGGTGGTTGGAGTGTTGAACTAGGACCTGGGAGAGACCAAGGTTCAAACCCTCACTCGGCCGGGGAGCTGACTGGGGGCCAGTCACAGCCTCTCTCAGCCTGACCTACTTCGCAGGGTTGCTGTTTTGGGGATTAAACAATGGGGGGGGGGGGAGAACTATGGGAGCAGCCTTGAGCTCCATGGAGAAAAAAGTGGGATATAAAGGTAAATTTAAAAAAAGGACTCACTTCCCATGAAAACACATCAAAATGATGGACAATATAAACCATGAGACTCATAGAACTGTAGAGCTGGAAGGGTCATCTAGTCAAACCCCCAGCAAGGCAGGAATCAAATCTAAAGGAAGTTCAGGAAGGCATGAGCTTAGAAGGCACACAGGGTGGGCCCAGTTTATGGAAGACGACATCTGCCAGAGGCCCCTTTCTGTGATCAGCCGGGGATATAAGGGGTGAAACAATCTCCCAGCGCCCCTGGGCTTGTCCACACTTACAAAGCCCTGCTCCTTTCCCATGGAAACCCCTCTGTTTAGTGCTAAAGCTGAGCAAATGTCAATCCAGAGAAAAAAAGGATTTCCCTGGGGAAAAGCAGGACAGGAGGAAGTGTGGATAAGCCCAGTGAGTGAGTGTTCACCAGGACTAGCACCTTGAACTTAGCCCCATAACAAACTGGCAGTCAATGTAACCATTTCAGCAACAGGATAGTACTCTGGTGGGGAGTGAGCAGCTTTTGCAGCAAGAGGCTGGCCAGGGAGCCTTGAGGAGGATGCTGAGCAGCTACAGCTGAGCTGCCTGCCCCCATCTTGGGGGAGTGAAGAATGAAGAGAGAGGCAGGCATACAAAGGGGGGGGGGGCAGGAGGAGGCCACATACCAGCTGGTGAAACTGAAGCACATTCTTTACCACTTTGAAAGCTGACAGATGAGGGCCAGAGAGATACAGATGGCTGTTGCTGGCGAACTTTGTTCCCCAGGGAAGAAGAGAAGGGGAGCGAAAAGGCACCATGGAAGCTGGTGGGTTGGGGAAAATGGGGGTGGGGAGGACTCAGGGGATCTGTGGGGCAGGAAGGCGTTTGCCATGGGGCTGCAGAGCAGGCAGGGCTTGCCCAGCAAGGCCGGATTGTCAGGAGGGGGCTGTGCGGCAGGAGTCACCTTGACCTCTTGGCCTGGACCCTGTGGCCACAATCTCTGCTCCTGGACGTGAGCTGGGGCCAGAGAGAGGGCAAGAACAACCCTCCTTGTGAGAAACTAAGAACTGCCTCCTGGATCAGGCCTAAGGGGGCCCGTCCAGTTCAGCCTCTTGCTCTCACAGTGGAATCTAGACAGAGCGCCTTTGGAGCTGGAGGATTCATAAGAACATCCGAAGAGCATGCTGGATCAGGCCAATGGCCCATCTAGTCCAGCTTCCTGTTCTCACAGTGGCTGACCAGATGCTTCTTAGGAAAGCCCACAAGCAGAATCCAAGCACAAGAGCATTTTCTCCCCTGCTGTGGTTTCCAGCAACTAGCATTCAGAAACACTTCTGCCTCCAGCAGTGAGGGGCAGAGCCCAGTCATTGGCTGTGGCTTTAAAAACTTGAGTAGGAGCTTGGTTTTTTCCTCCCTCTTCCTAGTCCCTTCTTCCTTGTGTGTCATATCTTTTTGAGCTGTTTTTTGTAGGCCTCCCAGAGAGCCATTGTGGCTTAATGGGTGAGGAATTCATGCTATAAACAGGTAAATTATCTTAACATGCATTGATTGTATGTGGGCCACTCTGGGAGCTTCTCTGGCTGACGCGCAAATGCTCTGAATAAATAAAAATAGTCTGCCTGCCTGAAGTCTGCCTGCTCCTCCATGCTAGGATATCACAAGGGAACAATCCAACTCCCGCTGGTCTGAGGGGAGGAGGCTAGATGGCAGCAGGAGGAGCTTTCTGTACCTGGACCCAGACCCAAAATGTACTGAGGATGAGGTTTCCTGGAAACAATGAGCCCCAAGGCCGCCCCCACCTTTTTGGTCACAAGGAGCCACTGGAGCAAATGTAAGCCTCTTTCATGGGCCAGGACAGACGGTTGGGGATTGTTAAATGAAGCCGTTGGGGCACACTTAATCTAATTTGCAAGTGGTGCTGGTGGGTGTGCATGTGTCTGCAGCAGGATTATGGGATGCTTGAGGAAACAGTAAACACAGCACTGCGCAATTGTGCACGGGGTGCGGACCACAACACAACCGCACTTAAGAAGTGCCGCACCTGACAGTCCTTCTCCTGATCTACAAAAGTGGTTTTGAAAACAGGAGGGAGCTTAAAAACGGCACAAAGCCACCCTCAATGCACAGTCGATGAATCCGTGACATTTCAACCTAGGGGAACAAGAACTCTGCGGTCCTGAAGTTCAAGGTGCAAAGTGGGCCATTAGTAACCCTCAGTTTGGCATTTCCAGTTTTGACGTCACAGAGAAACATGTGCTTTGCAGCCTGAGAGATTCTAATGAGGTGACTCCCAAGTTTTAAATGTCCTTATTTTAGCTTAGACGCACAAAATCTACATAGCAAGAACAGTAAGCCCGCAAACCTGAAGGGGCAGGAGTAAAATGGAGCATGGTCCAGGGAGTCATAATTCACTCTGTAGCTGCATCTCGCTAACACAACTTCTTTTTTGTTTTCATTGCTGCTCACATCAAGTAATACTGAAAGGAGGGAGATATCTAACCCAGAACAGCCACCTGTGGGAGTGGACCTTGATGGGAGAATCTGCCTGATTTGCACTTTCTGAAACAACTCAAAACTGAAACACAGACACCCTTCAAAATTTGCATGCAGTTCTCCAGTCAAGTAATGTGTGAAAAAGTGCATGTGCACATGTGAAGCATGAAGAATGACATACAAAGATGCATGATATCAGGCGGAATACCCCTGCATAGATGGGTATGGGAAAGGCAAGATTGTGGTGGGCATGGGGAGGAATTTGAACAAAAGTAATGCTGAATTTTCATGAGGGCTCATCCTTTTAAAAAACCCTCAGTCTGATGTGGAGATGTGGGGAAATAAGAGAAAGCAAAATGCCCTTCTGTACTTCCAGGGGATCCTTGGCTGTGGCCTCCCTCCGAACCGAACCATCCACACACCCTCTATCATCCCACCCAAGGACAAGGCCACATCGCCATGGAAAATGGAGGGAAGCCTCCCTTTCCAGCAGGCAGGCGGCTGATGCCCCCCTCCCTCTCTTGGCCCCAATCCAGACAATTAAGAGCTTTGTTTCCTGTGATGGCTGCTTCAATGGAGGCCCACACAAAGAAGCTCTGCAGGGGGAGGATGGGATGGGGATTGCGGGGGGGGGGGGGGGAAGAGACGATGACCTCAGTCCAATGACCTCACTCAGCACAACTCCCCAAATCTGCAGGCCTTATAAGGCTAGATTTGGAGGAGGGGCAAGAAGGGAAGAAAAAGACACACAGACACACACACACACACACACCCCACCACCACCATGCCCCCCCATCCTTTGGGGCTTCTAAATATAAAAGTCTTTTTCTTTTCTTTTCTCTGGAATGAGTTTAACATCCTGCTATTTCGTCCAAGTCGTCTGTTTGCGTGAGATGTTCTGTTTATTAGCCAGGTCTTTTTCTTTCTTTCTTTCTTTCTTTCTTTCTTTCTTTCTTTCTTTCTTTCTTTCTTTCTTTCTCTCTCTCTCTCTCTCTCTCTCTCTCTCTCTCTCTCTCTCTCTCCCCCTGCCCCAATTCCTTGAAAAAGCCTCCCCCCCCCACTCATTCCCAAAGAGGGACTCAACAATGGAAGCCCCTTTGTTTCAAGGGATGGGGCACTGGGGGCAGAGATGTGAGGAAGCGTCCCGGGCGGATTCCCTTCGGCCCCTGAGGAATGTCGAGGAGGAGGAGGAGAGGAAAAAAATGAAGGGAAACGAAAAATGGTAAAGGACAACATTGTCTGGGTAGCTGGTTTGTTTTTCTCTTCTCCTCCCAACACCAAGACTGGCTGTTTGCTGCGTATTGGTGAACAACTGTTCAGAGCGCAGCCTGCGCTGCAGCAGGGAGCATGCATTGCATGGGATCTCCTGAGCATGTGGGGATTTCAGTCCCAAGAGCCGGAGTGATGCCAGGCTCTTAATGGAGCCAGGAGAATGAGGAGCCACAGCCCAGTCATGCCTCATCCCTAAAGAAAGAGCACACCAGGATAAAAAAAGATCATAAGCATTTTGCAAATTCAGAGTGATATATATATATATATATATATATGAGAGAATGAATGAGAGACTCAGCAGAAGGAGAGCAGTGACAATGAATGAGCTATCTGGGGAAAACCCACAGTATTGCACTTTCCCTGACTCAAATTATGACTTTGCAAAATGTGATAGCCTAGAAAACAGCAATTAATGTTTACCACTTTGAATTTTATTGTGCTATTATCTTCTTTGGTGGGTTGTGGAACGTCTGGAGAACGTTGCTTTTGGGTTTTTTAGGGGGCACTGGGAAAGAGTTTCCAGAACCAAGGGACAGTGGTCCTGAAAAAGGTTCGGGAACCACTGGACTAGAGCTTTTGTTCACCATTTCCTCAGCAACTCTCATTCATTGGAGGTTTTTACGCAGACCTTAGGTGACCATCTATTAAGGATGTCATGGCTGCGAATCCTGTGTCACAGGGGGTGGGACTAGATGACCCTCAGGGACCCTTCCAACTCTACCATTCTAGTATTCTATGCTTCTACTGAACAGGAGTTTCTTTTCAGGCGCTGCTCATGATGAAGAAGCGAGGGAGGGTGGCAGTGTGAATCCCACCCTTGCCGTGTGGACTTTCCAGAGATGAGGGATCTCTCAGGCAGCTTCCAGGCAGCCCACTTGGTCTGAGCAACAGTGAGGAGTGATAAATCAGGAGACAGCGATGGAGATTCTGGCCAGAGCCAGAAAAGGCAGGTTAGCTCAGCCTTTGCTCTCCCCTCTCTCTCCTAAAATAGGGCCTCCTTTGGAGCAGGGGGGCTTCCCATCCTCCAGTTGATCCCCTGGCAGCCCCTCCCTATCTGCAGCTGTTGCCAGCCCAAGGCCCCAGAAAAGTTGAAGCAGGAGGGGGGGGGGTAGGTTTATTATTTTTTTAAAAAAAATTAAGTGTCTAAACCCCAGAAAGCAAAAGATCACAAGAGGCCCCCTCACCTTTGACTGGACTCCATGGAGACGGATTAAAGCCCCTCAGCTGTGGGGAGGGGGGCGCTTTCTGGAATGCGCTTTCGGAGACATCCATCAGCAGCCTCCCAGGGGTGGGGGGAGAAGGGGGTCGAAGGAAGGGGAGCAACGGAGACTGACAGAGCTCTCCAGTTTCATGGAAACTGGGGAGGGGGGGAGATGGACCAGGCAGCAGATGTTGCTCCTCTGTTTGGAGACCCAGGCCCCTCTCTCGCACTCCAGATCAGGCAGGGGGAGGAATTGGGGAGGGGGGCACAATGGCGGGTCCTGCTGCTTCAGCTGCTCCAGTCGCTCAGAGGTAGCAAAACGGCTCACAGTGGAGAGTTTGCAGAATCCAGGATGGTCCAATAGTCCAATCCCCAGCAATGCAGGAATCTCAACTAAAGCATCCCTGACAGGCGGCCATCCGACCTCTGCTTAAAAGCACCCAGGGAAGGAGAGTCCACAGTTTCCAGAGGGAGCCCATTCCACTGTCAAACTGTTCCTAGAACTGTAGAGTTGGAAGGGACCCCTTAAGGGCCATCTAGTCCAGCCCCCTGCTATCTTGGGTGCACCTTGCATGGGGAGCAGGGGGGGGGGGGGAGAGAGAGAGAGAGAGATGAGTGGATGTTGCTAAGACGCTGCCACTGAGTCCTGTGTCTCCAGTCCACTGAGAGCTAGGAGACTGGTGGATTTCGGCAAACGTAAAACAAGAGGGCAAGATAAAAAGAAAGACCTTTCTGTGTGCCTAAGCATCTTCTCAAAGCTCCTTCGTTGCCATCAGGAAACAGTAATTTCTTGAATAGTGGTAAACAACACACAGAATCTTAGTATGGTAGAGTTTGGAGGGATCCCTGCAATGCTAGGAGTCAAAGCTAAAGCATCCTGGACAGGTGGCCAAAATGGCCACCCAGCCTTTCTTTAAAAACTTTCAGGGAAGGGGAGTCTACAATGGTTTCCCTCTAATAGTTGGGCTCTGGGACCGAAGTCCTCCCAAGGGAAAGGTGACAGAGGAGGGGGGGGCAGAGGGCAACCAAGGTTCCTTTGAGGCAGTGGGCTCCTCAAAGGTCCACTGGGATGCCCAGAGGCTGCCCCCACTGAGAAGAAGGTCTGTGGGTGGATGGAGGCTTGTGTGTCTCCAGGCTCTTAAAAGATTCGGGACAAGAGTTCAAGGCCAAAGAATCACAGGTGCAAATTTACAGAGCCAAACTTTGGCTTCAATTTATTTACTGCATTTATTTCCCACCTTTTCCTTCAAGGAGCTCAAGGTGGCATTTAATCTCAGGCTAGGCTGAGAAGATAACACCCAGAGAACTTTCTGGCCAAGTGGGGGGATTTGAACCCTGGTCTCCCCCAGGTCCTCGTCTGCTGCTCTAAGCACTAAGCAACATGGCCTCTCTAACTCAAATGCCAGAGAAGGCAAGCCAACCAATTTCCCATTTGCATTGCTCTGGCTAAATCATAGAATTGTAGAGTTGGGAGGGACACCAAGGGTCATCCAGTCCAAACTCCTGGAATGCAGGAATCACAACTAAAGCATCCCTTCTTAAAGTGATTCAAACTTCAGCCCAGTTCACTCCAAACCGGGTCTTTTAACCCTTTCCTCAACAGAGCCTGCTCCAGACCAACCCACTTCCTTTCAGTTGCCTCCAACTGTTCATCTCCTCTCTAGGATCCAATCCCCCCCCCCCAATTCATCACCCACCCAGAAATGTTTGACGTCCCAGGGAAAGAGCCAGGCCCACTGGCCCCCCCAGGGGGTTTGCCCCTCACAGAGCCCCTAGTGGTGAGAGAGGAGCACTCCTACCCCAACACCAGCACCCCTGCCCCAAAATTCTATTTCTGTCAGGGAGTGAGCTTGGGGAGGCCAGGAGGGCAGAAAGCAGCTGGCTCTCTGCTGTGGAGCAAAGATTAGACTGGAATGGCATCCCGTCCCAGAATGCCTGGACTCTGGGGTGGGCTGCTCTGCTGCACCAGCAGCACACATGGCCCCCCACCCCATGGAGGGTAGAGAAGAGACTGGACTGCAGGGAGGCCTTTGCCCCAGGGAGCAGGTGCCAAGGGTCTTGTGGAGTATTTGCCTGCTGGCGCTTGACTCTGCTTGGGGGTCAGGGATGGGCTGACTGCTTCACACCAGCTGAGCCGGTCCCCAGTGAAGCTGCAAGTCAGCAGCAGGGGGAGACCCCCCCCCCCAATATGGGGCCAGACACATACCATGACAACAGGCCCTCTTCGCTTTGTGGAAAGGGAAATCTAGTGTTCCTTGCCTCTGAAAATGTGGAAAGTGGTTCTGTGATTTAAAATTTGCTCAGTTAATCATTTCTCCTTTTTTACCCAAAAAGGAGGAGGGAGGGGAGAAAACTGGGGCAGCTTTCCTGCATTGTAGGGATTGGACTAGATCTACCTTGTGGTCCCTTCCAATTCTAAGATTCTGGGATTTCAGGGCAGCCTTCCCAGATGAGATTTTGTTAAGGTCTCCTCCAGATTTGGGGGTGGTGGTGGTTTTTTTTGGAGGGGGGCACTGTACTTGGCCACTTGTTCTTGACACAATAAATGTGCATTAGTGGTGTATTTGAACTGGACAGTCCACACATCACTTTGCTTTGTTAGTGGTTCTGCTTTCCCTGATTCTTCTGCATTATTGCTGTTTAGAGGTGCAGCAGCACAAGAAAGCAGGATAAGAATAAGCACAAGAATCCCAGGACATTTGTAGGATGAAAAGTTCCAGGATTTCAGCGGGAAGTGACAGGACGTGCCCTGATGGGCAACGAAGCAGGATGCTCATTTCAAACCTTTCGCAGGTATAAACAAGAGTTGGAAGCGAGATTATGGGTGATCGCCCCGATAGCATCGTGGGCACAAATAATCTTGAATGCACAATAGAAGAGAAGACCTGGAGGGGCCCTCACTGGACATGGAAACCAGTGGCAGGAAAAGCTTGGCTGCCCCATTCATCCTAAAGCAGGACAAGGAGGAAGCCATTCTTGCACAAGTGGCAGCAGAGGGGATGACAGAAGGTGAGGTCCACATTTTAGGTGGGGGGACTGTGGGGGTCCTGCAGGAGGCAATGACAGCCACCAACCTAGATGGCTTTAAAAGATTAGACAAATGAGTGGGAGATACGTAGCTACCAGTGGCTACTTGCCATGATGGTCAGCTCATGATGACTGGGTTAGGGTTCAGATGTTTTCTAGGTTAGTTAGCTGACCTCTAACTCAGGCAAAAAAACCAACCCCAAAGCCACTTGCTTTGAGATGGTAACTGGGGCAGCTTGGTTTGATCATATCCCTTGTCATTGGCAAGGTTGGCTAGCCCAGCTGCAGATCGTAGAATTGCATTGGAAGGGACCCCAAGGGTCATCTAGCCCAACCCACTGCTGCAATGCAGGAATCACAGCTAAAGAATCTCTGACAGGTGGCCATCCAGCCTCTGTTAAGAAACATGCAGTGAAGGAGAGTCCAGAGAGAAAGCCAAGAAGCCTCCTTCCAAAGTATCACAAATCACAGAAGCTGCCCCCCTCCCCACCCCTGCAAAAGACACATGAGTGAGACTTCCAGCTGGTCAGCTCCACTGAGGAGAGACAGGGTTATTTTCACACCAGTTGGCTGCCAACTGTCTGGCTGGGTAGGGTTTCAGTTCTGGGCTTGTCGAGAAGCAGAGATGGATAAGCTTCTTTTGAGCAGGGTGGAAGCCGCGGTCAGGCTCAGAGCAGTTGGGCTCCTTTCCTGCTGCGAGATGGTTTTGCATCCCCAGAGATCTCTGGGGTATTTGGGAAGGGGTCAGGGCTCGGCCCCACCTGCTGTCCCTCGGCAGGAAGGGGGCAGCCCTCTGCATGTGGTGCAGGATCCCTCTGTAGTGGCAGCTAGAAAATGGCAATAATAAAGAATTATTGGGGGTTTGCCAGAAGGAGATGTTGCTGCAACACTGAACTGTAAAAGATTGTGAATGTTGATTTCAAGTTTTACTGTTGGGCAGTAATTATAGTGTTTTTGTGTAGCGCTAACCGCAGAGTGTTCCTTGATGAAGGGCAGTCTATAAAATGATTGTGATGGCAATCAGAAGACATTTTTCCCAGGTACCAGCTGCCCCGTGGATGCATTCTGGTTGGCAATTCTGTTTTCTTTATCACTGGAACCCAAGAAGAGCCTGTTGGATGAAGCCATTTGGCCTACCTAGTGCAGCTTCCTTTCCTCACTGTGGTTGAGTGGTTGCCTGTGGGAAACCAGTAAGCAGATTCTGAGTACAAGAGCACTTTCACCCTTCCTGCAGTTTCCAGCAACTGGTATTACCCAGAAGCATTACTGCAGCCAATGATCACCAGGCCATGTAGCCATCAAGAGTGCTCTCCTCCTCCACGAATTTGCCCAGTCCTCTTTTAAAGCCATCCAGGTTGGTAGTCCTCACTGCCTCTTGTTGCAGACAGTACCATAGTTTAACTATGTGTTGTGTGATGAAGGACTATCTTCTATCTGTCCTGAGTCTTCCAACATTCAGCTTCACTGGAAGTCCACAAGTTCCAATGTTAGGAGAGAGAAAAACTATTCTCTCTCCACTTTCTCCATGCCAGAGAGCTGCTTGATCTATCACAGTTTGCACTACAGTCAGTTGACAGAAAATCGGGTGGGACGTTTATCTTGTGCCTTGTGGGGCTGGTCAGAGTCCCCTTGACCTGCTCTGTGTCTTTAGCAGGGTTTGTGGTCCTTTCCCTCTGAAGTGGACCCCTTCTTTATGCCATTGTGTCCTCATGACCAGGGAGCTCAGTCTAGGCACTCTGTGTTTGCCGCCCACACACACTCTGGGACCCTTGTACATCAGTGTTTAGGGAACATAGATTCTGCCTTCTACCGAGTCAGAACATTGGCCCATCCAGCCCAGTACTGCCTACACTGATGGGCAGCAGCTCTTCAGAGTTTCAGGCAAGGAGTCCCTCCCAACCCTACTGGGAGATGCTGCCAGTGGGGTCTGAGGCCCGGACCTTCTGCATGTCAAGCTCTACCACTGAGCTGCAGTCCTTCCTTGCGGGGTTCCAGTGGTCCTTCAGGCTGTAAACTGGATTCCAGGAGTCATTCATGGTAGTTTTGACTTAAGCCCCATAAAGAAAACCAGAAGAGCCCTGCCTTGCTGAACCAGGCCAAAGGGGGCCCAACTAGGTCAGCATTCTCTTCCCACAGTGGCCAACCAGATTCCTCTTCTGGAAAGTTCAGTCTGTACTGTGTCCCCTCTTAACTGCCTTTTCTCTAAACTGAAAAGCCCAAGATATTTCAGCCTTTCCTCCTAGGGGAGTCGTTCCTTCCCCTTGATTGTGCAGGTTGCTCTTTTCTGAAACTTTTCCAGCTCTGCAATGCCATGAGGTGAGGAGGGCAGAACTGGACACAGGACTCCAAGCGGGATTGCTCTGAAGATTTGTATAATGTCACAAACGTCCCAAGCCGTCAGTCCTGCCTAGTTAGGAGAGTTTATGCTTAACTCAAGAGTTAAGTTCCAGCAGCAAGGGCAAAAGCAGCTGGCAAGGACCAAACCCCAAAGAGGAAATGTATCACCAGTGCGAAGCCAAGACTGGATCTCTCCCCCGACCCCCCCCCCTTCAGCCCTTTTCAGATAATGGGATGACATCAGACTCTGAGTAATGCTCTCTCAAAGGTCTGGAAATGCCTTTATCCTGAGAAGCAGCAAAGAAAGAAAAGGCAGCTTCTGGCTTAATTTGGACTCTTTCCTGTTTTCCACTTTTTGCTTGCAGGTGGAAACAACATAACCCCAAATACAAGGTTTATTTTTTATTTTTTTAAATGTACATTCTTATTCAATTTCTCAAGTTGCTCGGAGCAACTCAGAGAGGTTCATAGTGTGCGGAACATCATTCTCTTTGGCCTGATCCAGCATACTCTTATGGTGTTCTTATTTTTCTCCCTTAAAACCTAACTAGTGTCTGGGAAGCAGTGCAGATTCCTAGGATCTTTGGGGTATCTGGCCACTTTAAGAACAGGATGCCGGCCGTTGGCCTGATCCAGCAGCCAGGCTCTTCTTATGCTCTGAATACCAGTTGCTGGAAACTGCAGGAGGAGAGCATGCTCTTGTGCTCAGACCCTGCTTGTGGGTTTCCCACTGAGGCATCATTTTCACTGTGAGAAAAAGATGCTGGACTGGATGGGGGACCTTTTGGCTTGATCCAGCTGAAGGGCTCTTCTTATTTATCTTGCGGTTCTCTGGACAACATTCAGCCCCCTAACTCTTAACTTAACTCAGGTTCTAAAGAGCTTTTGGCATGGCACAGGCTAACACATCCTATTTAAAGGCAGGGATTTCAGAGTGTCCCAGGGCACCCCAATGGTGAGAAAGACTTCTGCTCCCCAACAACTCAGACACCCAGCCCCTTTAATTACCGCTTTGTATGACGTGGTCCCAGGGGAGTCCTAATATATTCTTCCTCCTAAAAAACAAAAACTCTCCTTTGAGGTGGCTCAATCCAGATTCTTCGGCCACAGCCCTTATCTGCCAGCAAAGTATTTTAAGCATCTCTGCCAATTTGACACAGCTGTCTGAGTGATGTAAAGCTGACAGCTGATTTAGAGGTGAGGAAGGGAGGAGGGTGCCGCCTAGTGGCTAACTCCAACTAGTTGAATGCACAAGGGCTTTTTAATTTGGGCCACTACTGCATGGTTGGAAAGCTTAAAAATCTTCTTCCCTGAGCTCAAGATCTTGGAGCAAAAAAATAATAATTAAATGATGACAAATAAATGTTTACTTCACCAGGAGTACATGGACCTGCCACCGGGATATTCTGGTGGACTCTCCTTCATTTGCGGTGTTTAAACTAAGTTGGATTGGCCAACTACCAGAGATGCTTTAGCTGTGATCCCTGCATTGCGGGGGATTAGACTAGATGACCCCCAGGGTCCCTGCTAGCTCTACCATTCTATGATTCTATAGAAAGCAAGTTTAAAGGCTTTCCAGAACTGTTGCATGAAGCATCTTACAAACCTTAAAATACAAATGTGAGTTGCTGGAAACCACAGGAAGGAACAATCTGCTCTTGAATCCTGCTTGCTGGCTTCCTACAGGCAACTGTTAGGCCACTGAACACCACATGTTGCTGATTGAACCCTGGACCTTCTGAAAGTAGGTGTTCTGCTGCTGAGCTTACAGCCCTTCCCAGAAGGGCTGTGGTGGAGATGGAGTGTTTGTTCGAGGCAAGAAGCCCCTTTGGGATCCTAGGTAAGGGCGGCCAGCCTGAAGGTGACCCATCTTCTTGACACCCCATTGTCTGTGAATCTTCTCAGCCGTTGGCTTCCAGGTGGCTCCAGGGGGCCTCTTCCACCCAGTGAGGGCTGCCAGGAGGTGATCAGAAAGGCATCCGTCTAGGTCTGCTCAGAAGCTGTTTGCAAAATGACAGACCTCATCCTTTGCTGCCCGCCCAGCACCTGCCCTCCCTGACCCCCGTTGCCGTGGTCTTATTTGCTGGGGGAGAAGCAGCTCTCTCACGCCCGGTTGTTGCTTTTGAGAGCGAGCCAAGCTGCCACCATCTTGCACCACCTCCCCACTCAGTCCCTGGGCTGCACCCACTTTCCCAAGGGCTCTTTCTCCCCAACAACTTGATTACTGCCCTCTTAGGTCATCTTGCTCTCTTTGCCGTCTGCTACAAAAAATTTGCTTTCTTCAAAACTGGTTAGACACACAGAGGACTGGTTTCTAGGTCCTTAAAGGTACCAGGACACCACACATATCTGCATGCAATTTACATATGCTAATCTATATACACCGACGGCTGGGGCAAATTAAGATTGGGACAGGGCAGTAACTCAGTGGTAGAGCAACAACAAATTACTGTAATTTTTTCTTGATTTTCTTGTTAACTTTTTGCAAACTTGATTGAGGTTACTGTTGTTGTTTTGCAATCAAGCAGCATATAAATTTTATGAAACAAATAATAAATAAACAAATCGCTGGCAGCATCTCCTGGTAGGGCTGGAAGAGACTCCCTGCCTGAAATCCTGGAGAACAGCTGCCTCCAGTCAGCGTGGACAGTCCTGGGCTGGGTGGGACCCATAGGTGCCAACTCCCTGGGGTCCTGGGTTCCCAAGCACCCACAAAATTCCCCATGAAGGGGATGGGCACCCACAAATTTCAGTGCCAGGGCCATGCATGCTGCATGGCCCCCATGGTCACAGGGCCAAGCTGGCATTCCTGATGGGACCCCAGTGTCATACTCTACACAAGGTGCTTCCTGAGTTCCTAAGGCAATAGTGGCTCAGTGCTGCCAGTCACCCTGTAAAGGAAAACC
Organism: Podarcis tiliguerta; assembly: GCF_965153285.1. Taxonomy (NCBI): domain Eukaryota; kingdom Metazoa; phylum Chordata; class Lepidosauria; order Squamata; family Lacertidae; genus Podarcis; species Podarcis tiliguerta. The sequence goes on from NC_139549.1 coordinate 205,538, forward strand.
TTCTTTGCTAAAATAAACACTCTCTCTTTTAAAAGATTATGTAATCCATGGCAACAGTAGTGGGGTTCAGGCCCCCAACAGCATCTGATCCAATCTGGACTCCTCCAGCAAAGGCTGGCTGGTAAAGAAGGCAGGTGCTGCCCCACAGTGGCCACATTCAGAACAACACCCAAGCCCAAATCCCCTAAATTAAAGAAGCAACAACACTGTACATTTAGTGTGCTCCCCCCCCCCCCACCAAAGAAACCTGGTAAGCTGTATTTTGCCCCTCACAAAGCTGTAATGCCCAGCACCCTTAAACAAGCTACAGCTCCCAGAGTTGTTTTTGGGGGTGGTGAGGAAGTGCACCTTAAATGGATGCCATGTAAGCAGCACAGCATCCTACATTCCACTTCTGGATAATCTAAAATAAATCCAAACTGCAAGTGGACGAAATATACTGATTGCTGTATTGTTGTTGTTGACACCTGTCTGTCTTGAGAGACACTGGAGTGTGCCTCTGGGGGTGAAGTCAAACCACTGGAGAATCACAGCACCTGCTTTGGCTGCAGAGACTTGTATCTTCTGCCTCCTGCGTTGCTTTTGCTGCATGGGCAGCATCCAAGTGACCTCTCCGGGGTGCAAGCCTGGGCTGCCCAGACTACAGGACTCACTGATGTGGTCCAAAGGAAAGCAGAGCAAAACAAAACGTTTGGCATCAACTTGACTACATGTTATGGCTGTGAAGGCAGATGAAAGCTTCAGCAAATAAGAATCTACCAGTTGACATGATATTCGTGCCATTGGAATAGAGCCTTACTGCTAAGGCTGCGCAACAGTCAACATGCACTCATCTTACACACATAAAACAAATTCATGCACTGGCGTCTTCCAAAAACCCATCCCAAACCCAAAAACATTTCCATGGTGATTGGCAAATGGTAACGGGGGCAGGACCTTGAAATCTGGAAGTCATGAACCAGCACATGGGCGGTGGATATAGATTCAGTCACAGTGATTCAAGGAAAACATGGACCACTTCTAAACGTCATCTCCAACTCTTTAAAAGGTTCTATCAACGGTGTCTCCGAAACATTTTACACATCACCTGGGAAGACAGGTGAACTAATACCAGTGTACTGGAAGAAGCAAAGATCACCAGTGTTGAAGCAATGATTCTTCAACATCAACTTTGTTGGACGGGTCATGTTGTGCAGATGCCTGATGATCGTCTTCTAAAGCAACTGTTGTTGTTTAGTCGTTTAGTCGTGTCCACCTCTTCGCGACCCCCTGGACCAGAGCACGCCAGGCACTCCTGTCTTCCACGGCCTCCCACAGTTTGGTCAAACTCATGCTGGTAGCTTCGAGAACACTGTCCCACCATCTCGTCCTCTGTCGTCTCCTTCTTCTTGTGCCCTCCATCTTTCCCAACATCAGGGTTTTTTCCAGGGTCTTCTCTTCTCATGAGGTGGCCAAAGTACTGGAGCCTCAGCATCACGATATGTCCTTCCAGTGAGCACTCAGGGCTGATTTCCTGAAGAATAGATAGGTTTGATCTTCTTGCAGTCCATGGGACTCTCAAGAGTCTCCTCCATCACCAGAATTCAAAAACATCAATTCTTCGGCGATCAGCCTTCTTGATGGTCCAGCTCTCACTTCCATATATCACTACTGGGAAAACCATAGCTTTAACTATAAGGACCTTTGTTGGCAAGATGCTGTCTAGGTTTGTCATTGCTTTTCTCCCAAGAAGCAGGCATCTTTTAATTTTGTGACTGCTGTCACCATCTGCAGTCATCATGGAGCCCAAGAAAGTAAAATCTCTCACTGCCTCCATTTCTTCCCCTTCTATTTGCCAGGAGGTGATGGGACCAGTGGCCATGATCTTCATTTTTTTATGTTGAGCTTCAGATCATATTTTGCGCTCTCCTCTTTCACCCTCATTAAAAGGTTCTTTAATTCCGCCTTACTTTCTGCCCTCAAGGTTGTGTCATCTGCATATCTGAGGTTGTTGATATTTCTTCTGGCAATCTTAATTCCGTCTTGGGATTCATCCAGCCCAGCCTTTCGCATGATGAATTCTGCATATAAGTTAAATGAGCAGGGAGACAATATACAGCCTTGTCGTACACTTTTCCCAATTTTGAACCAATCAGTTGTTCCATATCCAGTTCTAACTGTAGCTTCTTGTCCCACGAAGAGATTTCTCAGGAGACAGATGAGGTGATCAGGCACTCCCATTTCTTTAAGAACTTGCCATAGTTTGCTGTGGTCGACACAGTCAAAGGCTTTTGGATAGTCAATGAAGCAGAAGTAGATGTCTCTCTGGAACTCTCTAGCTTTCTCCATAATCTAGTGCATGTTTGCAATTTGGTCTCTGGTTCCTCCGCCCCTTCGAAATCCAGCTTGCACTTCTGGGAGTTCTTGGTCCACATACTGCTTAAGCCTGCCTTGTAGAATTTTAAGCATAATCTTGCTAGCATATGAAATGAGTCCAATTGTGCGGTAGTTGGAGCATTCTTTGGCACTGCACTTCTTTGGGATTGGGATGTAGACTGATCTTCTCCAATCCTCTGGCCACTGCTGAGTTTTCCAAATTTGCTGGCATATTGAGTGTAGCACCTTAACAGAATCATCTTTTAAAATTTTAAATAGTTCAGCTGGAATATCATCACTTCTACTGGTCTTATTATTAGCACTGCTTTCTAAGGCCCATTTGACTTCACTCTCCAGGATGTCTGGCTCAAGGTCAGCAACCACACTGCCTGGGGTGTATGAGACATCCATATCTTTCTGGTATAATTCCTCTGTGTATTCTTGCCACCTCTTCTTGATGTCTTCTGCTTCTGTTAGGTCCTTACCATTTTGTCCTTTATTATGGTAACCTTTGTACGAAATGTTCCTTTCATATCTCCAATTTTCTTGAACAGATCTCTGGTTTTTCCCATTCTGTTGTTTTCCTCTATTTCTTTCATTGCTCGTTTAAGAAGGCCTTCTTGTCTCTCGTTGCTATTTTTTGGGTTCAATTTCCTGTATCTTTCACTATCTCTCTCACATTTTGCTTGCCTTCTCTCCCATGCTATTTGTAAGGCCTCGTTGGACAGCCACTTTGCTTTCTTGCTTTTCCTTTTCATTGGGATGGTTTTTCTTGCTGCTTCCTGTATAATGTTGCGAGCCTCCATCCATAGTTCTTCAGGCACTCTGTCAACCAAATCTAAATCCTTAAACCTGTTCCTCACTTCCACTGTGTATTCATAAAAGATTTGATTTATATTGTATCTTACCGCCCCAGTAGTTTTTCCTACTTTCTTCAGTTTAAGTTTGAATTTTGCTATAAGAAGCTGGTGATCTGAGCCACAGTCAGCTCCAGGTCTTGTTTTTGCTGACTGTATAGAGCTTCTTCATCTTTGGCTGCAGAGAATATAATCAATCTGATTTCGATGCTGCCCATCTGGTGATGTCCATGTGTAGAGTCGTCTCTTGTGTTTTTGGAAAAGAGTGTTTGTGATGCCCAACTTGTTCTCTTGGCAGAACTCTATTAGTCTTTGCCCTGCTTCGTTTTGAACTCCAAGGCCAAACTTGCCAGTTGTTCCTTTTATCTCTTGATTCCCTACTTTAGCATTCCAATCCCCTATAATGAGAAGAACATCCTTCTTTGGTGTCATTTCTAGAAGGTGTTGTAAGTCTTCATAGAATTGGTCAATTTCAGTTTCTTCAGCACCAGTAGTTGGTGCATAAATTTGGATTACTGTGATGTTAAAAGGTCTGCCTTGGATTCGTATTGAGATCATTCTATCACCTTTGAGATTGCATCCCAGTACAGCTTTTGCCACTCTTTTGTTGACTATGAGGGCCACTCCATTTCTTTTATGGGATTCTTGCCCACAGTAGTAGATATGATGGTCATCTGAACTGAATTTGCCCATTCCTGTCCCTTTTAGTTCACTGATGCCCAGGATGTCAATATTTATTCTTGCCATCTCATTTTTGACCACATCCAACTTACCAAGGTTTATGGTTCTTACATTCCAGGTTCCTATGCAATATTTTTCTTTACAGCATTGGACTTTCCTTTCGTTTCTAGGCATATCCGCAACTGAGCGACCTTTCGGCTTTAGCCCAGCCGCTTCATCAGCTCTGGATCTACTTGTACTTGTCCTCCGCTCTTCCTCAATAGCATGTTGGATGCCTTCTGACCTGAGGGGCTCATCTTCCAGCGTCATAACTTTTATATGCCTGTTGTCTTTGTCCATGGAGTTTTCTTGGCAGGGATACTGGAGTGGCTTGCCGGTTCCTGCTCCAGGTGGATCATGTTTGGTCAAAACTCTCCACTATGACCTGTTCATCTTGGGTGCCCTGCTCGGCAGAGCTCATAGCTTCTCTGAGTTCTTCAAGCCCCTTCGCCACAGCCAGGCAGTGATCCATGAAGGGGTCCAAAGCAACTACTCTATTCCAAACTTAAAAATGGAAAGCATAATGCTGGTGGTCAACAAAAGAGGTTTAAAGACTCTCTCAAGGCAAATCTAAAAAAAGTAGTATAAACATTGACAAGTGGGAAACATTGGCCTGTGATCACCCTGAGAACAGCCTTTACCAAAGGTGTCATATCTCTGAAGATGCTCAAACTCAGGAAGAAAAGGGAGAAACCTGTTAAGAGGAAGGCACACCTGGCAAACCCTCACCATGATCAACTCCTGATCAGAAACCTCTGTCCCCACTGTGGAAGGACATTGTGGGGATCCAGAATTGGCCTCTGCAGGCACTTACAGACACACTGTTAAAACCATGTTCATGGAAGACAATCACTTTTTTTTAAGAATAAAAGGGGCTGGTACTCACCATGAAGTTGTTACCATAAGTGCCACACTTTGAACATCTGGAAAAGGTGCCGGTACTGTATACTCTTAAGGAGACCCAGAAAAGAAGCACCGGCAGGCCTGGATTTTTCCTCACGAATGAGTAGAGCTGCAAGGCAGGGGAGGTTTAGGGTGGGAGTTTTCCTTCTCCCGGAGGGGCTCCCTTCCCAGATGGAGGAGCCCCACCTGCCCCTCATTTCCCTGCAGCCACTGCAGCCCATTGCCCTGGGCAGCCCCCCAAAGGAGACCCGCCATGGAGCTGGCTGCCGGGCCTGGTCTGCAGAGGCCGCTTTCGGGAGGGAAAGAGGAGCCAGAGCTTGTCTCGCCTCGGCCCGGCCTCCTCCGCAGGGTTGCTGCTGCTGCTGTGGGGATGGGGTTCGGGGCCCAGCCAGGACTGGTGAACTTCAACCCGCCTCTTTGATTTCAGGGCTTCGTTTTTTGCTGGCCACCCGCTGTGATAGCCGCTCTCTCTGCTTTAACGTACATTATAAAATGCCACGAAGGCGCTCCTTGAGATTCCTACATGGCCGGGGGTTGGACTGGATGACCCCCGGGGTCCCTTCCCAAAAGGAAATATTTACCCAAATATATGTGTATATATGGCTTCTGGGTGCAGGTCTCCCGGGCAGCCCGGCCGTCGAGGCCTCCGCGCCGCCTGAGGCTGAGGCGCGTGCGCGGGAGAAAAAGGCGGGAGTTTCGGCGCTCCCCTCCCCCCCCCCCGCGCGCCCAACCGCCGCCTCGCGGACCAGAAACCGGCGACGAGTTCCCGCTCTTCTCGCTCAAACCGAAGCTCGCCCGCTCAGTGGCCGCCGTGCGGCTGACGAGCGTGGAGCGCAGCCAATCCAGAGCCGCAGAGGAGGCCCGGTCGCTCTCCCCGCCGCCCAATCGCGGGGCTCGGAGGCGCGGCCTCTCCGGGCGCGAGGGAAGGAAAACAACCAAGCCCCGCCCCGTTTCTCGGCCTCTTTCTCAGGGGGAGGGGCGGGGCTTCCTCGGGAGGGCGGAGCCTCGGCTGCGTCCGCCGGCCAATGGGCGCCGAGCGGGCGGGGCGGCGCTTCCAGAGAGTTCCTCTCGAGGAAGGAAGCGGTCGGAGCGTCGGAGGGTGAGTGAGCCGGAGGGGGGGGGCGGGGAGCTCCTCGGACGCCTGGGTCCTTTCCCCTCTTCTCCCACGCCACGCCCCCCTCCTTCCCCGGACGCCTGGGTCCTCTGGTGTGTGTGGGGGGGGGGCGCTCCTCGGACGCCTGGGTTCCCCTCCTGCGCTCACCCAGCAGCCGCTGCTGTGAAAAACTCCCTTCTAAGGCCCTGGCTGGCTATATTGACGTCTCTCTCTATTTATTGTGTTTCTTTATTTCGTAAAATGTACACACCGCTAGAGTGTAAAACAACAACCCTCAAATCGGATTACAGAAATATAAATAAATCAAGAAAAATATACGATGGTACTTTAAAACATACGAAAAGTCAAAATATTAGAACAGATTCTAAGGATCTGGTTGGACTTACCTAAACAAGAATGTATTTAGCATTTTTAAAAATGTATTTTTAAAGAGGGTTTTTTTGTTTCTGTTTTCTTTTTTAGCTATGGGTTTTTATTGCTTTCGTTATTGTGTTCTTGCTGTTTAATCGTTGTGAAGTTTATTTTGCTGTGCCTTTTTAATTCTTAATTTCTTACTGTATAAGCCGCTTTTAAATACTTCACTGGGGGAGGTTGAGGATTTAGGGGCAGAAACTCAGGCGAGGCTCTTCTGGTGGTGGCCCCTTGGAGGCTCCACACTCATGTGTGATTTTTCCTTCTTCATTAGAGGCGTTGAATAAACTTCCTTTATCACCTGATGAGAAACTAGGGCCCAGGAAATCTCCTGGAAGTGCCATAATAAACTTTGTTCAGTCTTTAAGCTGGAGCTGCAAAAATCTTGCCTTGATTTCCGCTGCAACTTTGGCTACTTTTGAGCGAGTCCTAGTTGGAGAGAGAAGGTCACACACAGAGAAAGCAAACAAGACGTCCTGTTGTTGTCCATGGCTGATAAGAGTCTTCCTTTCCTCTCCCAGACTCCTCCTCACGTGCCTCTGGAAGGGAGCCCAGCTGACCTCAGGGGGACTTGCTCCCAGCTCAGTGCACACAGGATTGCAGCCTGGGTCCTTCCTGGGGGAGTATTCTCAGTATAGGGCTGTGAGCCATGATCTTTCAGCAGCATATTTTTAAAATGACTTGTTGCAGATAAAGCTGAAGCAAAATAGGCTCTGCCCGTGGGCAGCGTACAACTTCCTGTCTCTGCTTTAATTGTGTTGTTCCTCCATGCATCTTTCTTGGGCTTGGACTAGATGACCCTTGGCTTCCCTTCCAATTCTATGAATCTGTTGCTTAGCACTGTTAACGGAGAAATCTGAGGGCTCCCTTGGACAAAAAACAAGGACACCAGCCAGGAATACCAGAGCAGCCAGTAGGCTTGGTCTTTACTGAAGACCGTTGCGACAGGACTCCCACCTGCCACCAGGTGGGACAAGATGGAAGCCCCAACAAAAGAGCCCCCAAACTTTTATTAGCTGCTAATCCCTGTGTTACACCCCCCCCCAAACTACATCACTCATACATCGTGGCTACATCATGAAAGGGGAGGTCTGGTGGCCGTAATCTGAGCATCCTGGACCCTGCCCCATGGTTCCCCTTGCCCTCCACCAAACACCCATCAAGTGTAGCAAAAGAGATATTTACATTTCCCTGTTTCCCAGCCACGTTAATCACACCCTTTTGTCTTCATCATTACCTGTCTGGCACTCAGGTATCAGGATGCCAGGGATTATCACTCAGGCAGAGGGGCTGCTGAGGAGCTGAGCTCACATCTCTAGATGAATTTCTGAAGTTTTCCCAGTGAGCCAGTACATAGATATAGTGGTACCTCGGGCTACATACGCTTCAGGTTACATACACTTCAGGTTACACACTCCGCTAACCCAGAAATAGTGCTTCAGGTTAAGAAGTTTGCTTCAGGATAAGAACAGAAATCGGGCTCCGGCGGCGTGGCAGCAGCAGGAGGTCCCATTAGCTAAAGTGGTGCTTCAGGTTAAGAACAGTTTCAGGTTAAGAACGGACCTCCGGAACGAATTAAGTACTTAACCCGAGGTACCACTGTACATTAACAGTGAATTGTTACATTTGGTATCGTGCAGCAGAGGCCCTTTGAATAGGCAGGAAGAAACTGATGAAGTGTTTTGTGGGGACAAATCACAAAAGTCACAAAAGTGATTGTGCTGATTCTAGTAGTGGGCTGCATGTGCATGGTATCAGCTGGAGGAGCAACCCCCCCCCCCAACCTATACATAAATTCCTGCAACAACACACTGTCACTCTTTTTACACAACTGGTGGACATCCCAGGAAGCCGCATGTTGGAAGATTCAGGACAGAGGAAAGGAAGCCCTTATTCACACAGCATGGAGCTAAACTATGGAACTGGCTCCTGCAGGTGGCAGGGAGGACTACCAACTTAGAAGGCTTTGAAAGAGAATTATACAAATTCATGAGAGCGGGTATTTATGGCTACTAGCAGTGATGGCCATGGTCTGCCTTCTGAATAAGAGCTGCTGGGAACTGCAGGAGTGGGGGGGGGGCGGTCCTACTTGTGGGGTTCCCACAATAAGCATCTGGTTGGCCACTCTGGTTAGCCCCCTCCCTTTGGTCTGATCCAGCAGCCAGGCTCTCCTTATGTCCTTAGGGAACCTCCATCTTGGTTCCTAGATTCTTTGGACTATTTGGCCACTGTGAGAACAGGAGGCTGAACTAAATGGGTCATTGGCCTGATCCAGCAGGCTCTTTGAGTGTTCTTGTCTGCTTTGTGGCAGAGCATCTGAGAGCCTGGGGCTCAGTTCCTGCTGGCGTCTCCAGGTGGGGCTCTGAAAGCAGCCTTGGAAAGAGCCACTGCTGTTGCTGGTGTAGACAGCCCTGGTCTGGGTGAACCAGCGGCCTGACTCAGTATCAGTCAGCTTCCTTATTTGTTGGGGTGCAGCTGAGGTATCACTTGCCGGCCCTGATCCTGTTGCTTTAGGGTGCTGACTGAGCAAACAGGATGCAGCCTGGCTTAGAGGGGGAGGATCGTCCTGGGAGTCTTGCTCTCCTGCTTGCTCAGTCTGTCTCGACTTGAGCAAGAACTGAAGCTGACGGCACCAGATTGCGGCAGCTGATCGAAGTTCTGAGGAAATCTATTGCACCCTGCTCCTTTAAAAAATAGGGCAACCCAAGGCACATTTCCTAGAATTGTAGAAGAGTCAGAAGGGACCTTCAGAGCCATCTAGTCCAGCCCAATGCAGGAATCATCTGGCAAGGGGCCACCCAGCAAGCAGTTGTGCAATGAAAATCAACCACAAGCGTCCCTACCTGGGCCTCCATCGCCCAGCCGTGCCAAGACCTTGTTCCAGGGATGGAGGGAGGTGCTGCTGGCACCTCAGAGGCTCACCCCGCAGCCACAGTCTCCGCGTGCCGTGCTGGTCACGCTTGTGGAGCCTGTGGTGGCGCCTGGGCTCTTCCCGGGTGCAGCTGCAAGCGCCCAGAGAACCTGTTTGGCTGGATGCCGGCCGGGGTAGGCCAAGGAGGGAAGGAGAGGACTGGAAGTGGCAGCTCCACAAACCTGCCCTAGAAAGCTGTTTCTGCCCCCAGCCGCTGGGAGGCTCCTGCTCTGCTGAACGTGAGGCAGTGCGCTCCTCTTTAAATCGACCATTTATTCAGAACCATGAGGACTGGAACCTTGCCTTATTTTCAAAGGGAGGACTCTAGCTGAGTGCAGTGTTAAAAATTAGCCAGGTGCATTTTGTCACGGGTCCAATGGCGACCACGTGGAGACCTCTGGATGCCAGGCTGGCGGCTGGGAAAGCAAAATGTCACTTAGAGAAGGATACTTTCCTTGAAGGTGGAATTTGTCTTTATTCTGGATTGCTTTATTTGATGCTTTAATGTGCTGTAAACCGCTTTGAGATTTGTTCTTCAAAATATAAAGCGGTATAGAAATAACAACAACAATAATAAATTTCCTGGGGGGGGAAGGCACAAGACATTCCCTTCTGGCCACCGTAACCCAGGTCTGAAACCCTGGAGAGCTGCTGCCAGTCCGGGTAGACGATGCCAAGAGCAGCTTTGTATGTCCTTGGATGGATGGGGACATAGGAGGCGGCCTCATATTGAGCCAGGCCATCGGCCCATCTAGCTCAGGATTGCCTGCCCTGACTGGCAGCAGCGGCTCTCCAGGGTTTCAGACCAGGATTCAGCCCTCCATGGAGATGCCGTTTGGAAGCTGCCTGGCTGCTGCGACCTTTTCTTCCAACTGGAGGGCGGGTGGAGTTCAGATGTGGAGCGGACGCCCTGCTCTCCTGCCCAGTCCTTGGGTTTCCCCAGAGTGAGATAGCCTGGCCGAGAGTGCAAAGCTGTTCTGGTCAAGGCCAGGAGAGCTCTTCCCACATTTCCTTTGAGGCTGCTTTGAACCAGGCGCTGAACATGTAGAGAATTCCTTTGCACTTGGAATGTAAGAGCCTGGCTGCTGCTGGATCAGGCCAAAGGGGGGGGGGCCCTCTAGTCCAGCCTCCTGTTCTCATGGTGGCCAACCAGGTGCCCCTTATGGGAAACCTGCAAGCAGGGTCCAAGCGCAAGACCACTCTCCCAGCCCCTGGGATTCAGGAGCATGGCTGCCTCTCCGCTCCGGAGGCAGAGCCTGGCCATGGGGACTAGCAGCCTTCCATAGCCCTCTCCCCCAACTTTCCAGGTTGGTGGCTCTGGCTGCCCCTGCAGGAGGGAGTTCCACAGTTGAATTCTGTGCTGCATGAAGAAGTCCTCCTTTTCCTCTCTCCTTTATCCTCCAACATTCAGCTTCACTGGGTGCCCACCACTTCTGGTGTCATGAGAGGGAGAAAAACTTTTCTCCAGGCACAGGGCCGAGTTTGCCTCTGCCTGCTTTTCGCTCTCTGCTTTCTTCATGCCGTGCATAATCTTATAAACTTGCAGCATGTCGTCTGTCCTGTCGGATTTGTTTTGGCTCATTCACGAGTGGAGCGTGGAAGTCGGACAGGGTGTTGCGTTTGGTTGAAAGGCTTTCAGGAACAAGGCTTTGAAGTGCTGAAGTTGAAAAGCTTTAAGGAACAAACAAATCCCTGTCTTGTGTTGGCTTTGTTGTGGGGCAGGATCAGACCCTGAAATCTGCCGTCCCAAAGCTTTTCCTTGCCGACTCCCCTGTGCACTGCTTCCAGTGTGGGGCAGCGTTTTTTGCCCACGGAGGAGCTTTTCTGCCCCTGAGCAGGAGCCTCAGGCCAGCCAGGTGGGGCAGCTCTGCACACCCAGCTTTGCCCGGGAGATCAAAGGCCCAGCGTGGCCTCTGTGCGCCTCAGAAGTGGCTCTCTGAGTTCTTGGTTTCTTGCTTGTTCATGGTAATCTGGGATGTCGTCCTGGGAAGAAGAGTTTTTCCCAGGCTCCCTCCCCAAGACTCCCCGTCTGGGATGCGGCTTGGCTTTTCTTGCTAAGCATTACATGTGGACTCCTGGCAGCCCTCCCATTCATAGGACCATAGACTTGTAGCGTTGGAAGGGGTCCCATGGGGCATCTAGTCCAACCCCTGCATTTGCTCACCTGGAATCAAATCATCTTACACTGGCCGGCAGCAGTGGCTCTCCAGAGTTACGGAAGCAGGACGCTCCCAGCCCTACTCAGAGATGCCTGCTCTGCCCATTGAGCTGTGGTGCTCCTTCCCCAAACCTCACCCAGGCAGGCCAGGATAAGTGAATGGGCTTGCAGCCCTGTTCACTTATTTATTTAAGAGATTTCTTACCCGCCCTTCACTGTAAGGTCCCAGGACGGGTTGCAGTGACATAATCGTTCCGCTAAAAACAAGAGAGGTAGGGCAGTTTGTGGAAAGAAATGCAAGGACTCTGAGCAAAAACAACAAAGCAGGAGGGCTGAGCCCCACACAGAAGTGCTGTCCCAGGGCCGGGGGCACAGGTGTGTCTGCCACCCACGGCGGGACCTGACTCAGGGTGGTGCCAGACGCATCTCTGTGGGGTGAGAGGGTCACCGCTTAGGGGCAGCGGCAGAGAAGGCCCCCAACCATCATTCCCTCCACTTCTGCAGCTGACCGAATGGCCAAGAGGGCCCCCCCCCCGACTTACAGCGGGGTCCCAGGTGACTTGCCCAGTTTTCTGCCCTCCGGCAGGACCCTACTAAGCAGCCCCTGTTGCTTGGCACAAAAACGGTGGAACAGCCTACTCTCCTCTTTTGGAGGCTTTTTAAATCGAGATTCATCAGGGATCCCTTAGCTGTGGTTCCTGCAGTGCAGCGGGGGTTGGACTAGATGACCCTTGGATGCCTCCCAGCTCTACAGCTCTATGCTTCCATCAGGGCTGGACAGCATCTGTGGCCCTCCAGGACTTGTGGGGACGACACTGTCATGGCTGAGCCTGGCTGCTGGGAGTTGGGAGTCCAGCGGCACCCAGTTTGCCAGAGGGCTTTGCAGAATGAGGCTCTTCTCCTCTTGCAACCCGTGGCCGCTTGGCTCCTCTTGGGCAAGGCCTTCACAAGGGAGTTTTTCTGCTGACTCAGTGCTGCCAAAAGAGCTGAGGGAAGCAGGGCACCCAGAGACCCTCCTCCCGCTGTTTGGGCAGAGAAGAGGGGGCAGCCCACATGAACTACAGTCCTCTGCCTGTGTGTGCTTCCCAGGGCTGGAGCGTGGCCCTTTGGGGCAGGCCCATCACGATTTAAATTGATTTGATTTAAATCATATCCGCCCTGCTGAGCTGGATGGGCCAGTGGTCTGATTCCGTCGAAGGTAGCATCCTCTGTTCCTAGATGGACCAATCGGCCTGGCTCTGTCTGAGGAAGATGCCCTTGTTCCCAGATGAGGACTAGAATCTTACTTTATTTCCAGGGGAAGAGAGTGACAGGCGGCCCTGGCCTAAGTGTGCCACGGGCGGGCGGGGCCAGGCTGCTTCGTTAGCAAATGGCAATTAAGGCCTTAAAGGAGGGCTTGGTGTGCTGGGTTGCGCAGCGGACGGAAAGTAGGGCAGGGGAATCTTGCTTGGTCTGGGCTTTTATTTTGGTGCTGCTGCAGCTCCCGTCCCACGCCCTCCGGGGCTCAGGAGGCATTCACGCTCGCCCTGTGAGGCGGGCCAGGTAATCAGCACCTTTGGGATCTGACGCACTCAGCCCCGCCACGCCCTCCTGCTTCCTCCAACCGGTCCGTCCGCACAGGGAAGAGCGAGAGGAGGAGGCACTCTTAATTGGGAAGCCGCAGCAGCAGGGCACTGGCAGCCCCACCTGCCTGACAGGTGTCTGTTTGGGGGAAGAAGGCCAGCGAGACTCTCTGGGAGCCAGCCCAGCCATTAAGGGGCCGCTTCTCCTTTTACTGTCCTCTTCCCTCTTTTGGCAGCCAGCATCCTGGGGCTGCCATCACAAGAGCTGCTTCTGTTTTCCTGAATGACCCCCAGGTCCTCTCTCTAGGGCAAAGGCTCTCTCTGGGCTTGGACGGGTGAGCCAGGGGGACGTGACGCTGCCGGACGCTGACCGCTGAACTGCCTCAAGGAAGATGGTGAAGGAAACCGGGTACTACGATGTGCTGGGGGTCAAGCCCTGCGCCACGATGGAGGAGATCAAGCGCGCTTACCGGCGCCTGGCGCTGAGGTACCACCCAGACAAGAACCCCAGCGAGGGGGACAGGGTAGGTGCCGGGGGCTGGGCTGGGCTGGGCGGGCTGGACTACATGACCCTTGGGGGTCCCTTCCGGCTCTCCCTTCCTCTGACTCGACACCTTCTCTCCCCCCCCCCCCAGTTCAAGCAGATTTCCCAGGCCTACGAGGTGCTGTCGGACCCCCACAAGAGGTCGATGTACGACCGCGGGGGGGAGCGGGCCATGAAGGAAGGCAGCAGGGGCGGCTTCGGGCCCCCCATGGACATCTTTGACCTGTTTTTCGGAGGCGGGCCCCGCACCCACGGTCCCCGCGTGGAGAGGAGAGGTACTTGGGGGCAGGGGGGGGCTGGCCTGGCGGGGGGGGGGCTTTGCTTCCTCTGGGAGACAGGCTCTTGCTGAGAAGGCTGTACTTGGAGGAGCAGAGTCAGGCTCCATTGCCATTTATTTATTGAACCTTCCACTTTCCTGCTCAAAAAGTTCTCACCCAGACACCTTCTTTGAGTTCTAAATTTATTTGCTATTTTTAAGCGTTTTGAATAATCCTTGGTGTCGCCTTGAGACGGTTGTATAGAATGAATCCTGAAAATGGAAAAACAGAAATGAATCTTGTGGCCACCTGCCCTTTGGTAGGGCGGTTTGTGGTTCACGGGCCATGAGGGAGAAGTGGGGTGTGGGGACGGGGCCCCCACTGAGGGATGGCAGCAGCACCCTGAAACTTGGCTGCTTGGTAGTTCGGAGGGAGGGGAAGCCTTCTAAGCCAGGCGTTGGGGTCCCCAAAGGCACGCCTCCCACCCCTTCACCGCTGACCTGTTCCACATGGATATTTTAGTGTGGCAGCCCCTGCTCTGTGGAACTCCCTGCCTGTTAACGTCAGGCAGGCACCATCACTGCGTTTTTTATGGCACCTGCCAAAAAACCACATTTGTTTAGACAAACCTGTATCCAGACGTTGGTGTATGCTTGTTTTTAGTTTATTCCTGATTTTAATTTTAAATGTTTCAAATGGTTGTTTTTGCTGATAAATTTTATTCCTTTCTTTGTAAACCTCCTGAGGCTTTTCTTTGTGTGCAAATTTTATGAAATAGATGCAATGCCTCCCCGTGGGCCCCGCTAGCTGCTTGGGCTGGTGGCAGTTGGACTCCAACACCGTCCTGGAGTTCCGCAGATCCCCCATCCCTGGCCAAAACAAATCCCTGAGAGCTGATGATCTGCTCTGGCCTTCCTGAGGTCCATTGACACGGATAGGCTCACTGAGGCCCATTGATTCCAAGGGTGCAACTGAGTTGGACCCCTGCCATCACAGAGCAAGGAGGGGTGTGTTGCTGTGCTTGTTTCAGATTGAAGTGTTGTTGTAATGGATGTATGTTTTTGCAAGGTGCGTAGAATCAGGCCACCCAGCCCAACCCCTTGCAATGCAGGAATCACAACCATAGCCGTCAACGGTTCTCTTTTTTTAAGGGAAATTCCCTTATTCCAAATAGGATTCCACGCAAGAAAAGGGGAAAGTTGACAGCTATGATCACAACTAAGTACCCACGTGGCGTATGCTGCTGGAGAGAGGCTCTGAAAGATCTGAAAAGACGTTTAGGAACGCCTTTATATTATTATTAAATGTTTTCCTATTCTGCCTGGGATTCAAGGCGGCTTCTGACAGTTAACAACATCATTCTAGAGTAACAAAAGCAAGCAATAGTTAGAACACAGACAGAACCCGTCATTAAGGTGCAGCGATTTGCCCAGCGGATCTGCATCGCCTGCCCCAAAGGCCTGTCTGGACAGGAAGGTCTCAGCCTCTGGCGGCAGGATAACAAAGAGGGAGCCAGTTTCGCTTCTCTCCGGAGGGAACTCCACAGGAGTCATAATGAGGATAAACACCAGTCCCTTGATTTCAGTGGGTCTCCTCTGAGTAGGCCTTGGTGGCTGGATGTAACCCGGAGGGTGGGGGGCTGTGCTGGTGCCCCCTTTAGACTGGCCGAGGTTGTCCTTCTGGTCCTCCTCTTCCTTCCAGGGTGAAGGGTGTGACTCTCCTCCTCCCCCCCCCCATCCAAGCTCCCAGTAATTGCATCCTGTTCCCTTTAGATCTCTGAGAAGGCTTTGCCGGCTGCCTAATTGCCCTGAGTAACCCTCTCAGAAATGCTGCCTTCCTGCCGACAGGGAGCTTTGCAGCTTCAGGACGCCTGCCATGTGGCCCTGGGGACTTCTCAGCAGCCTACAGGTGGGGGCATTGGGTGGACAAAGAGGGGGTGATATCGCACAGCCCCCTCTGCTGATCCATACAGGCCCCTCTGTGAGAGCCAGACTTGCTGAGAGTGTCAGACTTGGGCCTGGGTGGGACCTGGGTTCAAATCCTCCCCATCCATCCTCAAGCGCTCACTGGGTGTGACCTTGGGATAGTCTCAGCCCTGGCCTCCCTCATAGGGTTGTTGCTGTGGGGATTAAATGAGACGGGGCAGAGCCATACTGTTATAATATTTATTTATATCCCACTGAGGGTGACTCAAGGCTGCTTACAGCTAAAATAGGAACAGCTAAAAGCACTGAGGGATGGGAAGCAATAATTTTAAAAAAAACCAATTAAACATTTAGACATATAAATAAAATACCTGATCTGTTAAAACATACGGATCATTACAATAAAAGTATCCAAGCCACCTGGAGCTCCTGGGAGCAAAAAGTGGGACAAGCATGCCAATAAATGAATCAATCAGTCCTGGTGGAAATTCCCTAGACTAGGACCCAAAGCAGTGGATTCAGATGACCAGCAAAGAGATTCCGACTAATCACCAGGAAGAACTTTGTGAGCGTGCAAGCTGTTCCACAGTAGAGAGGACTTTCTCAGAAGGTGGTGGACTCTTCTACCTTGCAGGTTTTAAAGCAGAGGTTAGGTGGCCACCTGCCAGTGATTCTTAAGTTTATTTACTTTATTTCATAAAATTTACACACCATTTGATTGTTAAAAGCCTTTGATTGTTAAGTGACTTAAAACAGTAAAATCAAGAAAAAAACCTACCACCCTACTTTAAAACAGACAAAAGTTAAAATACTGAAACAGAATAAAATTAACTCAACTTTCATTCTAGGAACAACTGTTTAGAAATGGGTGCCTGAGTTTTGAGTTTTGCTCCTCCCTCTCTGTCCCCTTTCCCTTGCGTGTCGTGGTGGGTTTTCTTTCCAAACCAGACTGTAAGCCTGCAAGGAGGAATGGTCTTGCTTTGATCGTATGTCAGCCACTCTGGGGATGAAGAGCAGGACGCAAAAGGCCCCAAATAAACAAGCGGTAGCTCCTTGGGGAACAGCAAGAGGTTTCTGATGCTTTGGCCTCCTTGTTTCAGGGAAGACAGCCGTCCACCAGCTCTCGGTGACCTTGGAGGACCTGTACAATGGCGCCACGCGGAAACTCTCCCTGCAGAAGTCCGTCATCTGCAAGACCTGCAACGGTGAGCGAGGAAGGAGGGGGCCGGAGTGTGTGGCAGGGGCTCCTCTGGGTGATGGAACTGCCTCCCGCAGGGGGCGGCGAGGATCGTCAATGTGGACGGCTTTAAAAGAGGATTGGAAGACAAATGCATAGAAGAGGAGAGGGCTTCAAGGGCTACTGGTCAGAGGCAGCAATGATTCTGAATCCCAGGGGCTGGGAACTGCAGGAAGGGAGGGTTGCTCTTGGGCTCGGGTCCTGCTTAGGAGTTTCCCATTAGGGCACCTGGTGGGGACGGGATGTTGGGTTAATTGGGTCCCCCTTGACTTCATCCGGCAGCCAGGCTCTTCTTGGAGTTTTGTAGAGCCTCCAGGTCCAGAGGCAGTCCATCTGGATTCCTAGCTTCTTAGGGCCATTTGGCTGCTGAGAAGAGGAGGCTGGACTAGAAGGGCCCCCTTGGGCCTGATCCAGCTGCGGGGCTCTCCTTGAGACTGTCAGATCAGGGACGGTTTCCTCCCACGCCAAGCCGTTTCTGTTTCCTTCCCAGGCCGTGGAAGCAGGGACGGGCTGGACACGCGGTGCCCCAAGTGCCATGGCTCTGGCGTGGAGGTCATCGTCCACCAGCTGGGGCCCAACATGGTCCACCACATCCAGACGATGTGCTCGCAGTGCAAGGGCCAGGGGGAGTGGCTGAGGGCGCTGGACCGCTGCCTGGCCTGCAACGGCAGGAAGGTCATCCGAGAAAAGAAGATCCTCAACGTCCACCTGGACAAAGGTGAGTGAGCCCCGCAAGGGCTGGCAGGAGCAAGGCAGGGGGAGGGCCTGTCCGCCCAGCAGTGGCACCGAGGGGCAGATTGGGGGGTCCGCTTCTTCCTTGGGGTTTGTTGTATCTCTCTTGATGCCAGGAAGTGAGACGCTGGCTTGCACCTTTTGGGATTGTGCATTGTCTGCCAGGATGGAAAGGGAGCAGAATTAAGAGGGTCTAAAGAGATTTGGGTACAAGAAAAACCCGCTTTCCTTTTTTTAAGCAGAAAACGGAGCCCCATTTGGCCCATCAGAAAAGCGAGGCCTCCCAAACTTTCTTTGTTTGTTGGGTTTCTGTCACACCTTTCCTCCACGGAGCTCCAGGTGGCAGACACAGGTCTCCCTCTCCTCAGTTAACCCCCACAACAGCCCTGCAAGGCAGGCTAGGCTGGGAGCAGGTGACGGGCCCAAAGGCAGCCCGTGGCCGGGTCGGGATTCGAACCCTAATCTCTCCCAGGTCCTGGTCTGACCTCTAGTCACTGGGCCACCACTTTTTCTCTCAAAATGGCTTCACCAACCAAAACGTCACAAAACTGCAGCAAGCTTCTGAAGTTGTTTTTTTTAAATGATGTTTTAATTGAATTTTGTTCTCCAGAACTCTTTGTCAGGCAGAATTAGGGGGTGGGGAGGGAAGAGCCTAAGAGCTCATGGAAGGACAGAGATTTGGCTGGGTTTTTGTGTAGGCTTGGCTCCACGGTGGGGGCGGGTGGCCGGCTGAATCAGTCCCTCCCAAGCCCTGCAGAAGCCTGGTTGCCTCTGCCGGGGATGAAGTCTCCGTCTGGTCGCACCCACGCCTGGCATAACACCAGCTCTGAGAAATGGAAGACGGACTTGTCACCCAGCCCTGAAATGCTGCTCAGAGAGCGGCCTCCAAAGCACACTTGAGCGGGGAAGCTGCAGTTGTCTTTTCATTTATGGGAAGAGGCCTGTTTTATGAGATGCCATGCACATCTCAATTTACCAAGGCTCCCAGCCTTGATAAAACGCAAACCCAAGCCCCAATTATTTATTGATTTTTTAAATAAGCCTGGCATACCTTCACCCAGGGATCATAGGGTGGTTTACATCATAGAAACACAAAATGCATAACATAAAAATTAAAGAATATCTTCCTGCCCACACTTTCAAAAGGCCATATAGGGTTTAATCAGCTGAAGACCTGGTTGAAGAGGAACTTTTTCACTTGGGGCCTAAAGGTTTATAAGGAAGTCGCCAGGGGAGCCTCCCTGGGGAGAGCATCCCACAAATGGGGAGCCACTGCAGAAAAGGCCCTGTTCTTGTTTTGCTTCTCATGGAGGAGGCACCCAGAGAAGGGCCTCAGATAACAATTGCGGGGTCCAGGCTGTTTCATATGGGAAGAGACGATCCCTGAGGTAGTGCAGTCCTGAGCCATTTAAGGCTTTATACATCAAAACCAGCACTTTGAATTGGGCCTGGAAACTAATTAGCAGCCAGTGCGGCCGGGCCAGGATTGGCGTTATATGCTCAAACCACCTTGCCTCCGTGAGCAACTTGGCCACTGAATTCTGCACCAAGTTCACAGTACAGTGTAAAAGCACGTAAAATGTCCTAATCGTTTTAAGTGTCTGTTTTGTAACGATGCCAAGAGCCCAGCAAGCCAGTGCAGAAGGAGACTGAGAGGTAGAAGGCAGCCGGGTCAGCGGTGGTGGTTTTCTGGCCTCCGTGCAGCTCTCTCCTCCCTCCTGCAGGGATGGCCGACCGGCAGAAGATCACGTTCCACCAGGAAGGCGACCAGATGCCCGGCTTTGAGCCTGGCGACGTGGTCATCGTCCTGGACCAGAAGATGCACCCCATCTTCCAGCGCCAGGGCAGCGACCTCATCATCAAGAGGGAGGTGAGCCTGGTGGACGCCCTGTGCGGCTGCCGGCAGATCATCCACACCCTGGACAACAGGAAGCTGCTGGTCTCCTCGCGGCCAGGTGAGCGCAGGCGGGAAGAGGGGAGAAGGAGCCACGTTTGCCCGTGCGAGTGAAATGGAGAAATGGCCCTTTGCTTTAAGCAGGGCCTGAAATGCTGGGAGGGGAGGTGTTTGGCATCTGCCTGCCAAGCCTGTGGACTTTCCTGCCCTGGCCTTGGCCCTCTGCATGCGCCCAAGTGAGGCTCTGAGAGGTGGAGAAGGTGGTGTCTGGCTCTTCCTCCAGGCCTGGGAACATCAGAAAGGAGGAGGAGGAGGAGCCTGCTCGATCCCACCTGGTCCAGCATCCTGTTTGCACAGTAGCTGACCAGATGCCCATTATGGGAAAGCCCTGGAGCAGGACCTGAGCACAAGGGCTGGCTCTCCCCTCCTGCCATTTCCAGAAGCAGGGCTGCCTCTGACTCCTGGCTGGGAGCCACCAGGGCCCCTCTCCTCCTCTGTGAATTTGTCCCATCCTCTTTTGAAGCCATCCAGGTTGGTGGCCGTTGCTGCCTCCTGTGGCAGGGAGTTCCAGAGTCACATGAAGTGTAGTAATTATACTTGTCAGAGTAGTGCCGAAGTTGCCCCGGGTCGTTTGACCCTTTTTAATAGTTCTCTTTTTCTCTCCTAGAAAAGACTGCGCAAGTTTAAAAATAACATGACTTTTACTTGGTATGCTGAAACATATTTACATGAATTGTGTGTGTGTGTGTGAATGTGGCTAATATTTACAGACTGATTCTGAGGCACAGAGCAGCATAACACAAGACCTGCTGCTCTCACAGCTAGAGCTCCCTCTCTCGACAGACAATTGATGGTGAACCTCACTGAAAACACTTCCGCCTGTGGTTGTGGCATCAAGGGATTCTGTGCTAATCCCCAATGTCCACCTTCAATGGATGCCCAGCACTTTCGCTGTCATGAGAGATGGAGGAAGAGGGAGGAAACCTTTATTTCTGTCCACAAATGTGTATTTCCCTCCTGCCCCCTCTGTGAATGAAGAACCCCCAGGGGCGGCAGCAGCAGGCTTTCTGCTTGGGGGAGCCTCTCCACCCCCTTGGTCATTTTGGCGGCCCTTTCCTGGCCCTTTCCCCAACTCTGCCCTCTCTCTGCCCCTCAGGGACCATCATCAAGCCCGGGGAGGCCAAGTGCATCCCCAACGAAGGGATGCCCATCTACCGGAATCCAACGCAGAGGGGGAAGCTGATCATTCAGTTCCAGGTACTGGGGATGCCGGGGGGGGCAGGGGGGCATTCAGGCTTAATCCAGAGCGAGAGGGACAGGGAGCTGGGAGGGGGGACTTGCTGCAAACCAGTAATCCACCATTCTTAATAGAATTGTAGTTGGGGTGGATCTATTCCAGTCCCTTTGCAACGCAGGGATCTTGTGCCCAACGTGGGGCTCAAACCCACAACCTGCAGATCAAGAGTCTCATGCTCTTCCCAGCTTATGGTTCCATATCCTCTAAGGAAAAGCTTTCAGAGGGGAAGACTGGGCAGGCGGGTTCCCTGGAAAGGAGGTGGGCCCTCTTTCGTTGGAGGCTTTTGAGCAGAGGTCTGTCAGGCATGCCTTGGCTGAGATTCCTGCCCCCCTTGGGGTCCCTTCCAGCTCCACCGTTCCCTGATTCCCCCCCCTCTCTTGCCCAGGTGAAGTTCCCGGACCCCGGCTGGCTGCCCCCTCACCAGCTGCGCCAGCTGCAGGCCTTCTTCCCTCCCCGTGAAGAGGTGATGGCCACGGAAGACACCGAGGAGGTGGAGCTGCGGGAGCTCTTCACGCAGCCCCACTTCCAGGAGAGGGGCTTCCACCACGAGGACGACTTTGAGGACCCCATGCGCCACAACGTCCAGTGCCACACGTCGTAGCGCCGCAGACTGAGCCCCGCGGGGCCTGGGGGGGCTGGCGAGAGGCCTGGAGGAGCCCCCCTCACAGCGCCTGCCAGCCAGGGACAGGCCAGCCCCCCCACTCCTGCCCTCCCTTTCCCTGCTGGATGTGCCTTCAGCCTGAGTTGAGGGGGGGGGCCTCGGGACCCCTCCCTGGCCTCCGGCGCCATGGACTTCGCCATCATTCCTGACCCCGTTGCCTTGTTTCCCCCGTTCCGGAAGGGGCAAACTCTGGACAGTTTTTCAAAGCGGTTGGTGAGCCCCAGAGCTCTCCAGGAGCCCCTAGGGGGTGTGGGGTGGTAGAGTAGCCTGGGGTGGGGGTCTTTCCTTGGATGCTGGGCTAGGAGGCCAGAAATATCTGCTGTTTCCCCCCGGTTGGTGCAGCCACATAACTCCCTCCCTTCCAGGGCACCTGGAGTCCAGAATCCCAGAGGGAAGGACGGGCTGCCGTCACGCCTGACTCTGCATCTCTTTGCCTCCTTGGCAGGTTTCTTTTGGTGCTGGGCCTTGGTGCGTAGAACGAGGGGCGTCTGCAGTGGGGTGGGGGTGGGGCAGCAGGCCTCGTGGGTGACTCTGGGAAGAGGTTGGGGGCAAACCGTGCCCAGTCTCCTTTGCTTTCTGAACCTGTTTGGAGACTCCATTTGCACCCTTCTCTGGGGGTTTGGCGCTCCGTTTTCATCGCAGGGCTGGGCTTCCTTGAAGATGGCGGGGTCCCACTCTGGCCACTTCTGGGCCCTCCAAACAGTCATGCCCTCCTCCTTCCACCTGCTGCCGTCCTGCAGAGGGTTGGCACCTCCCTGCCCAGTCGCCAAACGGAAGCAGGTGAGGTCAGTTTGGCAGTGGCCGAACCCCACATCCCCCCTGGGCTGGGACCCCTTACTGAGGCTGCTCCAGCCCCCAAACCTTGCCCCCACTCCGGCTCCTGGGCTGGCTGGAGCGGACCCCCCCCCCTTTTGGGGAGAAACGACTATTCCCCGTGGGATAATTTTGTGGGTTTCCTTACTCCGAATAACGTGTGTGTAATTTCAAGCACCCGAAAGGTCTCAGGATGGCAGCTCCTCCTTGCCACCGTCCTGAGAGGCAAGAGACTCCATTTTACATGGGGGTAACTGAGGCTGGGGAGAAAAGGCTCATGGGAAGTCTCTGCAGAAGGATTAGGCTGTATGTATGTGAGGGGAAAGGCGGATGTGGGGGTCTGTGCCCCCATGACTGGAAGAGGCTGGGGGCAAAGGGGTGGGGATCATGCAGGGCTTCTGGAATATCTCGCTGAATGGTGAACGATAGAGCGTAGGTTGGGTACTGAGGGTCTAAATCCGTAGGCAAGCAGCTCATCAGGAAATCGGAACTACCTGAAAACAAGTTAGGTCTGTATCTCCGTCTTTCTTTCTGTGTCCTGTCGTAGAATAAAGAGGCAAGGTGGATCTTCACAGTGTGGTGAGTGAGGAGTTTCAGAAAGCCTGGTTTGGCCCAGCCGGGATCCCACCCCAAAAAAACTGGGACAGGGCAGCTCTGAAGGGACAGCTTTCGTCAGCAGGGGATGAAAAGCTTTATGTTCTCCCTCTGCCTGCATTGAAGAGGGTTGGACTGGATGACCCTTGGGGTTCCCTCCAACTCTACAATTCTGTGATTCTTCTCCCCCACCTTGGTTCTCCTAACTCTCGGACCTCCCACCGCTCACTTTCGGTCTTATTTTTAAGCATGTTAATTGAAAAAGGGCTCCTGGCTGTGCTCTGCTGTCAGAGCCGGAGGCAGCGATGCTTCTCAAGAACTCCAGTTTATGGAGACCACAGGAGGGCAGAGGGATCTCATGCGCGGGTCCTGCTTGCAGAGTTGGAGGGTGCTGGAGTAGATCCAGGAGGGCTCTCACATTCTTATGCTCCCTTTCCCAGGGAAAAGCTGAGTGGCAGCAGCAGATGCCAGGAGAAGCAATATGGCCAGAGGCAGGACTTGCCTGGCCCCCTAAGCCTTGGGGTGGGGGCTTGCCCCATGCAATAGCAGGGAGGTCTCAAGTGCCATAGGACTTCTAGGGAGCAGAGAGAGGCCTCAGAGAGCAAGGGACCAGACATCTCTGGGGATACAGGCCAGCCTTGGAAAATGGAGCCATACTCCTGCCTTGAGTCCTGCTCAGAAAAAGGGGGAAGCCCCAAGGCAGCTAGGTATTCCCAGGGGGAGAGCGGACCCCAGAGAAGCCCACCAACCCACACCTGCCTGCCTGCCTGTGATGGCCCTGCAGTGCCAGCCGTGGCCTCCAGAGGACAGTGTTGGCTCAGCAAAGATCCTGGGTCACTTGCAGGTGCTTTGGGAAGGAAGAGGCTGCTGGGCCGGGAAGAGTCCGGCTTGGCTTCTGCTCCAGGGAAGATGGAGGCAGCTTTTCTGCTACCCGAGAGGAGATGATGGCAACCGATGGGTTCCATTGACCAGAAAGGCTGTTCTGACTGAAGCCTAGGGAGGGTTTTCTGAGAGCAGGAGCTGTGCTCCCCCTGAAGGTGGTCGTCTCCTTCCTCGGAGGCCTTTAAAAGATGCTTCAGCTGCATTCCTGCATCGCAGGGGGTTGAGCTGGATGACCCTTGGGGGCCCCTCCCAACTCCTACGGTTCCCCAACCTGGTGCCCTCTGGGAGTTGCTGGGCTGCGGCTGGTCAGGGGTGGTGGCAGATGCAGCCCGGCAGCATCCGGAGGGCACGGGGATGGATAAGGCCACTTTGCCTGCATTTGCATTCTAGAACATGGGCGGGGGGGCAGAGAGGGGCAAAGCGGGGGGGGGGGCTTTTCTTGGGAACTGTCCGAGCTGCTAATTCTCTGGCTGGCCAGCAGGAAGGAGCCCATTTGCACTGGGGGGGGGGCGAGGTGGAAGGCAGTTGTTTCTGGTCTGAGCCCCGAGGCAGGGCAGGGCCAGGCTCCGGGAGCAAGCGGGGTTTATCCCTTCCTCCAGCAGCTTGCAGCTATTCCGGGTCTAAATACCCAGCAGCAGACTCGGGGGGGGGGGCGCATGTTCCGAAACATCTTGGCTGGCCTACGGTCGCGCCAGAGCGCCGCTTGCTGGCGAGGAACTCTTTGCATGCGCAGAGGCGAATTGTTACCAGGTGGAGAGGAGTTAGCGCCCCCTTGCAGCCCGCCACGCCCTCGGAGCTGAGGACAGGAGAAACGAGACAGAAAAGTCTCTGCCAGGGGGGCGCGTTTCAGTCCCATCCCCTTCAGGGACTCTGCAGCCGGCCCATTAGAGGAAAGCGGTGAGCCCTTGAATTGCAGGAAGATGAAGATATATCTCTATATTAATCCTGCCGTGTTCGTGGATGGGCTTACCAATGCCAAGAATTCTGTGTTATCAACCACCACTGGACTCTGCACCCCTCCCCCCAGTAAATTGACGCTGCTACTAAGGCAACGGCCCCTTTTTTGTTCTGTTTCCCCCGTTTCCTTCTCACCTGTTCTCCCCCTGCTCCGCCGGTGACGAAGAAGGTTGCATTGCAGGGGTTGAGCTAGATGACCCCGGGATCCCAATGTCTTCCGTGAACTCCCAGGGAAAGACTCTGAGGCCGCGGCAGCTCCTTTCACAATAAACGGCGTCGCCTTCAAGGTGCCACAGGACTCTTTGCTGCTGCGCGCAGGTGGGGGGGGGGGAGGTCGGGGGGAGGTTCTGTGATCCTCGCCAAGTGATGGCAACCGGCGGCCGGGGAGGGGAGAGGGGTTAACAAGCGGAGACGCCCCGCAGGTAACCCGGGACAAGCCTGGGCCAGCAGCCCCGTTCCGAGAAGCGCGGGAGCGGGGACCCCCGGCCTGGGGCTGCCGGGAACATCGGCATCGGGGTGGGGAGAGGAGGGAGAAGCCGCAGCTGCACCAGGCGAACTTCGGGCTGCTCAGCCGCTGGCCATCTTCCCCGGCCCGTCGTGGCTTCCGCGGGCGACTGTCATTTCGCATCGGGGCCGCTTGGGAAGAGGACGCTGCGGTCTCCTCATTCGGGCATCATCGGAAGGTCGGGCAGCCTCGCGAGGGCCCGACTACGTGCCTCCAGGGAGCCCATGATCCCGCGGGCACCACATTGGAGACCCCGGGCAGGCGGAAGATCGGTGTGCCTTCGCAAAGGAAAGCAGCAACCTGCCTTTTTCATGCCCTTCCGGCACTCCTCCCCCCCCCCCCGACAATGTATTTGGGGGGGCATGGAAAGGTTTCAAGCAGGGACCTCGGAATAACAAAGGCAGCCCCCTTAATTTGGGGGGCACACCTGAATGCCTCTTGCTGCCTCCCTCCCTGACAGGCCATCCATCTCTTTCAGAAGTGGGGGGCGGCCGGGGGTCGCAGCTGCTCTGCCTCGCAGCCCCCGAGTCAGGGGCGAGGAGGGGACGAGCTGGGTATTCAGAGCCCGGGCGACCCTCTTCGCTGGCCTCTGACCTGCCCGGGCGCCTGAATGGGGCGGGGGGGGGTTGGCATTCCCACCGCACTGAGACAAAAGAGGGGCTGAGGGAGGTCGCTCTTTGTCTTGGGGGATGAAAGGGCGCCCGGGGAGGGGAGGGGGCTGGCCGAGACCCTCGCTTTCTCTGCCGGCCTGGACTTGCTCAAAGGAGACCGGAAAAGAGCATGATTATTTGGAGGGGCGGGTTGGGGAACGTTTTCTGCTGCGCCCCGTCTGCGCCTTCCCTTTAAAGCGCTCTGGTCCCGCTTTCAGCAGGCATGGCTCCGCTGCCCCCCACCCCTGATTTTTGGGAACTGTAGTTCAGGGCGCTTAGAGTTGAGAGTCCTCCGTTGCGCAAGACTGAGCTACAACTCCTCGCGTTCCCTAGGACCAGGGTCTGGTTTATAAGCTGCTCTGGGAATTGTAGTGGCAGGAGGAACAGGGTTCTCCTAAGGCTTCTCAACATACTGCTTTTAAGCAGTATGAAGCCGGCTTTTTGACGGTGTGACCCACTCTTGGACTGTCCGCTGGAGCCTTTCTTCACGTGCTGGGGAGGTCTCCCCATCAAAAGAGGATCAAACCCATTCCTGGCTGGGGGGCGGCGGCTCTGGCTGTGTGTGTGTCAGGCGCCCCCCTTCCTGCCCTGACCTTGCATTAAGCAAAGCTAGCGGCCCATCCATCTCCCTATTCTCGGCTGCCACAGTGGCCTCTGGGTGCCCCCTGAGCCCAAACCACTTTTTCAGGTGGAAATGTACCCAGAGAAAGAGCAGGCAGGCAAGCAGCCCCCCCACCCGCTTGTACCTCTGCAAACGGCCATGAGGGGGGTGGGGGAGAAAGCAGGACATGGGAGAAAGCGGAATATTCTCTTGCACACACGCACAGAAAGGGAATCTGCTGCCTGAAATTAACCTGTCCGACATATTTTACTTCTCCGAGTTTCAATGCACAGGTAAATCCCGGAAAATTCCTAGGTAGAAGCAAAGAATCCAAGCCGGTTAAGCAGGAAATTGTTCTTAAGTAGATTGACAAAGGCTTGATTATTTCGGGGTGAGGTTGTTTGTTTTGGGTCACTTAACCTTGAGAATGGGGGTGTGTGTCTATGGCAGATCAGAGATAAAAAAATAAATCACATAAGAAGAGCCCCTTTGCTGGATTAGGCCAAAGGGGCTCCTCTTCTCTCAGTGTTCACATATACCTGGGATAGACTGCCTCTGGACCTGGAGGCTCCACAAGAGCGCCAGAAGAACCTGGATGCTGCTAGATCAGGCCAAAGGGGACCAGCAGGTTCAGCCACCTCTTGACACCACAAGCGGACTCTGATCCCAGCAGAAGCAGCAACACTCTCCCAGCCTGGATTCAGAAGCATCACTGCCTTCCATAGTTTGGGCAGAACACAGACACCTTGGCTAGTAGCCCCTGGTGAACATGCAGGGCTCAGAAACGCCACCAGCAGATTTGTTTCAAAAACGAGGGTCTCTCTTCCCAACACTTTCTGAGTGAAGCATGCCAGAGGTCTGACTCTTTCCTGGATTTTGAGGGTGCAGCTGAACCATTTATGAGCATGGCCTTTTTGGGGGCGGGGAAGGTATCTTTGGAAGCAAAAGATCAAGAGGAAGAAAAAAGGGCAAGGCAGACAAAAATGTAGACACTTTTTTAATGAGACATTTATTAGGAAGGAAGGCAAACATCAAAGAGGTGGCTTTTGAACAGGAGACCCGGTGCTCACATAGGGAGGGGGGGAGGGGCTTGTTTTGGGGGAGGGAGGAAGTGGTTATATCCTTTTTCTTCTCCTTTTGTTAGTACAAGGGTAGCAAATAAATACTTTTAAAAAATCCTAGCAATTAACACAGAAGGTCCAGAGGTAAGAAGGCATCTCAATTTGGTGGGTGACACTCAGCTAAATTACACCTTTGACGCTAACGAGATCCGGTGGCCCAGAGGGGCAGGGCTGGCCTTCAAGATGCTTGGCGTGAAATGAAATGGAAACCTGGGCAGCCTGTTTGGTTTTAGTTCCCTTTCCCAAGATGCTGAGCAAGAGGGGGCTCAGGATGCAGGGGTTGAGTCAGGGGGCCCAGGAAAATGGCAGCCTTGCATAACCGAAGAGTAGAGGTGGGAGGGGGCTCTGAGGGTCATCCAGTCCAACCCCCAGCAATGCAGGGATTTCCTTGGGTGGGGAGACTGGGTTGTGCCCCCCTCATCCCATCTAGTGCCCACAGGAGGGAGGAAAAGAGAGGTCAGTGCTAGGGGTACTCTGGCACACACACAAACACCTCCCCCCAGTCTGATCCCAAATCCCACGACCGGATTCTGAAACAAGGGGATTCTCTGTCTGCAATGGGGAGGGCGGCAGGTGGAAGGGGTGGGGGTCACGGACCCTTAGCAGACAAAAGGGAGGCTGGACCCCAGAAGAGACTGGAGGAAGGGAGGAAAGGCTGCTCTGAAGGGGCGGGGGGGGGGCATCACAAGGACAGAGCCTGCTTTATCCGCCCCCTGCCCCCTCTCAGGCCGGAGGGAATGTGATGAAGAGCCAGCTGCTCTGCTTAAGTCTTTCTGCATGTAGCGCTCTCTGAGCATGGGCAGAGAGCGAAAGGGTGATGGGGAGGGCAGGCAGGGGGTGGGGCTGCCATGACCCAGAATGGAAGATCCCTGCCCATTGGACCCTGCTGCCCCTGCCTCCCCAAATCCAACCGCCACCCCACAAGCAGGCCTCGCTCACTCCCGGACGTAAATCCTTGTGCAGACAACATCGTCAGCCATCATGGTCTGGAAAACAAAGAAAGATGAAATCAATGAGAGCAAAAACGAGAGAGAAGGGGGGATGGATCCCTCCAACGGTCCTCCTTAAGGTGTTGGCAGGGACATTTCAGTATGGGGGGAAGTTGTTCAGCCCCCATGCTGGCCCCACCTGAAACAGACCGTGTGCCTCACTCGGGGGGGCGGGGGGAGAGAGGCAGCACACCCGGTTCTCAGTTCTGGAAACCAAATTTCTGGGCTGAGGAAGACTTGCAGGGGCCTCGTTCCTCGTTCCCTACTTTCTAAGAGTAAGTCTGCTCTGCTTCTAAGTCAAAGGAGGTGCAAGGGGGTCTAGCCCAGGGACAGAGGAGCCCCTGCCTGGCATGCAGAAGGCCCCTGGCTCCATCCTCACCAACAGCATCTCCAAATCAACCTTGCCAGGAAGTGTCAAGAAAATGGAGCCAAGCACTTTCCTGTGTCCCTGCTCAAGTGTCCCAAACTGCAAGGGTGTGTGTGTGTGTGTGTGTGTGTGTGGACCTGGGGGTGGGACAGGGTGGGAGGGAGGGAAGTTCCCTTACCAGAATGAGCTCCCCATCGTTGGTCATCTCCCTGGACCAGCCTGTCTTGGGGCCGTCGCCTTTCAGCAATCGCTGCTCACAGACCATCTTGTTGTTGCTCTCCCACTTGGCCAAACTCTGTGGAGAGAACAAAGGGGGGGAGCCCCCCCCCCAGCCAGTGAGATGTGGAGCCTGCCAGCAGCCGACAAAGGGCTGACCCCCTCCCCATCAAAACCCCCACCTCTGCCCCCAAAAGGCACTCATTTGTCACTCGGCAGGCAGCCGGAGCTGGAGGAGGGCAACTGGCTCCCCCCACCCAATTTAGGCTGACAGCTCCATCCATCATCTCCAAAGGGCTGGCCAGGAAGGGGGAAGGGGGGCAGCTGGTGGAAAAAGGGAGCCGGCAGCCCCCAAGTCCTTTGGGGATCTAAATCATCTCCGTCATGCTCCTCAGCATTTATTATCGATAAAGGGGAGCCAGCCCTGATGAAAATGAGCGGGGGCTCAAGAGGCAATTGCTCAGAGGTCGGAATATCGTCCTTCTTCCCTCTGGCAAAAAATAAATAAATGGAGAGGTGCATGTAAGAGCTGTTGCCAAGGAGAACACGACATACTGGTTAGAGAAATCACGGAATTGTAGAGTTGGAAGGGACCCCAGGGGTCATCTAGCCCAACCCCCTGCAATGCAGGAATCTCAGCTCAAGCACATGGGACAGGCGCCACCCAACATCTGCTTAAAAACCTCAGACAAAGGAGAGTCTGCCACCTTCCGAGGTTGTATCCACTCCGCTGCCAAATGGATCTCACCACCAGACGGTTCTTCCCAGGTTTTAGTTGGAATCTCGTTTTTTGCCATTTGAATCTGTTGGCTGAGGTCCAGCCCAGCAGAGCAGAAGAAAACAAGTTTGCTCCAAGGCAACTGGGCCAGAAGTGCAGAGGAGACCTGGCCAGCTCAGAGCCCAGCAAGGCTGCTCAGACCCAAGCTGGTTTGCGGGAAGAAGAACAAGAGTTTGGACATGATATCCTGCCTTTCACTCCCTTAAGGTTGGCGGTTTGAATCCATGACAGGGTGAGCTCCCATTGCTCAGTCCCTGCTCCTGCCAACCTAGCAGTTCAAAAGCACATCAAGTGCAAGTAGATAAATAGGTACCGCTCCGGCAGGAAGGTAAACGGCATTTCCGTGCGCTGCTCCATTCGCCAGAAGCAGCTTAGTCATGCTGGCCACATGACCCGGAAGCTGTATGCTGGCTCCCTTGGCCAATAAAGTGAGATGAGCGCCGCAACCCAAGAGTCGGCCACGACTGGACCTAATGGTCAGGGGTCCCTTTTACCTTTAAGGGGTCTCAAAGCAGCTAACAATCTCCTTTCCCTTCCTCCCCCACAACAAACACTCTGTGAGGTGAGTGGGGCTGAGAGACTTCAGAGAAGTGTGACTGGCCCAAGGTCACCCAGCAGCTGCACGTGGAGGAGCGGAGACGCGAACCCGGTTCCCCAGATTATGAGTCCACCGCTCTGAAGCACTACGCCACACTGGGAAGAAATGCATCAATGTGCCTAACAGTTGGGGGAGTTTGGAGTGCCTGGCATGACAAACAGGAGAGGAAGAGGGGATCTCATGGCCACCTTCAAATATATACAAGGCCGTGATGTTTGTTTTCTGCTGCTCCAGAAGGGAGGACTCGAACCCGTGGCTTCAAATAGCAAGAAAGGCAATTCCAACTAAGGAACAGGGAGAACTTTTCAGGGTAAGAGCTGCTGGACTGTGGGGTGGTCTGCCTGGGAAGGTGGTGGTCTCTCCTTCGCTGGAGACTTTGAAGCAGAGGTCAGCTGGGCCTCCGCCAGGGAAGCTTCAGCCGATACTTAGCCCTGCCATTCTGTGATTCTTTGTAGTATTTCCTAAGGAATGATGGGGTGGATGTGGATTGTGGCTGACATCTGCAGAGGCTCCTTCCCAAAGGAGAGGTGGGGGGCACATGCCTGCAGATTGTAGGTCTTGGACAGGGCCAGGGTCTTGGGAGAGAGAGCGAAGAAAACCTTCTCTCCCCCACCTTTCTCAGGCATAACCTTACAAATTTCTATCAGGCTGCCTCTCACACCTTTTCACCAAACTAAAAGGCTTCTCCAAACTGGAAAGTCCCAAACGCTGCAGCCTTCCTTCCCAGGGGAGAGTCTCCACCCCCTCCGTCGTTTCACTTGCCCTTTTCTGAACCTTTTCCAAGTGTACAATATCCTTTTTGAGGTGAGCAGTGCAGCTTTCCAAATGTGGTCGCACCGGAGATTGGTATAATGGCATTACGATGCTGGCATTATGATGCTTTCAGTTCCTCCCGTAAGGATCCCTGAGGACAGGACCACAAAGGAGCCTACTGGCCCCCATGGGGGAAATGCAGCAACTGGGGGAGGGGGAGGGGAGCTCCTCCCCCTTGCTTTGTGCAGCAAAGTTCAGGGCCCCCCTCCCTCCATTCCCAGGCCAAAGTCCAGCTGGGAAGAAAAGGTTTGCTGAGAAATATTGGACACGGGAGTTAGGGGAGCCCCAAAGGACCCCCCTTGCAAAGCCAGGATCCATCCAAGAGAGGGCAGGATGGGGATTTGGGAATCCAAGAGGCAAAGGAGGAGGGTTACAGCTCAGGGACAGAGACCCTACTGTGCTGGCAGAAGATCCTGTGTTCAGTCCCAGGTGCTGTCTGCGGGGGGGGGGGGGAATATCCCAAGACTGAAACCAGAGAGCTGCTGCCAGCCAGTGCTGAGCTACATGAGCCAATGGTGCAATGAGACTCATGGGATTGTCAAGTTGGGAGGGACCCCAAGGGTCATCTAGTCCAGCCCCCGGCATCACGGCTAAAGAATCGCTGACAGGTCCAACTTAAAAACCTTCAAGGATGGAGAGCCCACCTCCTCCCAGGGAGTCTGTTCCCATGTCAAACAGCTCATACTCTCAGAAAGTTCTCCTTATTGCCCCAAATTTAATCCATCCCGAACCAGGAGGACTGGAATCTGGTTTTATTTGTAGACAACACACTGTAGCTCATTTGGAGAGTCCCTGCTCTGCCAGGTCCCAGGTTCCATCTCCACTGGCAGCGTCTCCAGGGAGGTTTTGGGGGAAAGCCTCTTCCTCGAATCCTGGACAGCTGCTGCTGCTGGCCAGTGTAGACAACACTGCTAAATGCACCCAAAGTGACGGGGCAAAAGGGGGCTTCCTGC
The DNA here is from genome assembly GCF_965153285.1 of Podarcis tiliguerta. NCBI lineage: Eukaryota > Metazoa > Chordata > Lepidosauria > Squamata > Lacertidae > Podarcis > Podarcis tiliguerta. The sequence goes on from NC_139549.1 coordinate 237,913, forward strand.
ACTTCTGGTATCGGCTGCTGAGGCCCAAAGGCCGACGTCAAGCAAAGCAGCTGGAGAGAAGCAGATCCAGCCCAGTTTTGACCGACAAGGAAGAGAATTGATGCTCACCTCCCCCCCCCCCTTGAGATCTCTGTCTTAAGTTCCGTTTCTCCCTTGGGCAACAGAGGGTGGCCTGCAGGCCTGGAGCGCAGGATCACTAGACCCCCCTGGACCCCCCTCTCCCCTCCCTGCCCCTCACCTTGCAGGGTCTCCCGTCCACCGTCTGCTCCTCGAACTCTTCCCCAATCTTGAAGCTGATCTCGGTGGTGCGGACGGTGGTCGAGGTCTTGATGTAGAAGGACTCCCCGTCCTGCTTGATCTCCACGGCCGGCTTGGAGGCGGCAGCCACAGCGATCTTGCGGAGCATGACATTGACGCCTGGAACGAGACAAGGCAGCAGGGAGTGAGGAGAAGGCAGGTGGCGGCAGAACATAAGGAGAGCCTGACAGATGGATTAGGCCAAAGGGGGCCCACCTGGCCCAGCCGCCTCTTCTCACCAGTGGCCAAATGCCCCATGGAACCTAGATAGACTGCCTCTGCACTTGGAGGTTCCACAAGAACGTCAGAAGAGCCCTGGTGGGGGGGGGGTCACCCAAGACAGGAGAGTCGGAAACTCAACAGAATGGACGGAAAGGGACCTCTTGCTTTCCGTTCTTCCTTTCTCCCCATTGAATTTCAGGGGGAGCCCCTCCTTGGGGGGCTATGGGAAAGAGCAGCACTCAGGGCCTTGTGGGTGCAGAATCAGAAGGAGGTAGACAGGCAGCCCCTCCTGAAAAACACACAATTTGGCCATGTCTGGGGAAGGCAGACTCAACTGACATTTAGTGGATTTTGGGTGCGCCTGTTTCTTCCGTGACCTTCCTGGATCAGATTGAGTCACTGGGAAGTCAGTCTTGCACCCACAGCCATGTCTCATCGCAACAGCTTTCCAGAGAGAGAGAGAGAGAGAGAGAGAGAGAGAGAGAGAGAGAGAGAGAGAGATGCATGCAGAGGCAGCGTTGACACAATAACCTTGCACAAGTGTGCAATTGTGCAACAGGCGGGCGAGGAAGGAGATGGCTCAGCAGCGTAAGCGCCGTGGGAAAAAGAGGCTCCATCGGCTTACACTGGCGTAGCCCCACTGAAACCCCATGGGGCTACACCACCCACAGGACCGCACCTGCAATTGGTGGGAAACTGGCAGATGAGGGTGCTTGTCTGAATTAATGGGTCATTCAGAGTTTTGCTCCGATTGTCAAATTCAGCCTCTTGGAAAAAAATGAGCCAAAGTCAGTCCTTTGTTTTCCTGGTTCTGCCTGCAGAGGTGGCGCAGCTGTAGGAAAACTCACCCTTTCAGGGAGAGAGAGAGAGAAATGGGAGCCATCTCCCTGCCTGCCTCTGGGAACAATTATTGCAAAGGGAAATATTATTGCCCAGCCCAGAGCCGTTCCAGGGTCCAGGCGGTGCCAAATTTCCCTTTTCGAAGACTGATTACAAGATGTGAACAGAGATTGTAATTTTATTAGGGGAGTGGCAAGGGTAAGGCCCTCATGACGGGAGAGGGGGAGAGAGAGACTGCCTGATGTTAGAAAGGATTTTTTAAAAGGAAAATAAATTGGCATGTGGGGTTGCCAGGCCTGGAGTGCAGAGAGGAAAGTTTTCTCACGGAGAGAGCGGAGGGATAAAAGTTTTCCGCTCTCTCTCCTCATGCTAGAACGGGTGAACATGCAGTGGCGCTGAATGTTGGGAGGCACCAGGCAGAGGAAAGAAAGTCCTTTGTCACACATTGCAGAGCTGATCTATGGAACTCCCCCCCACAGGAGGCATAGATGGGCACCAACTGGGATGGTTAGGCAAATCTGTGGAGAATAAGGCAATTGACAGCTGCCAGCCAGGATGGCTCTGTTCTGCCCTCCACAGTTGGAGCAGCAATGCTTCTCAACCTCTTGTCCTCCAATCCTGCTTGCGGGTTTCCCAGGAGAGGCACCTGCTTGGCCACCGTGAGAAGAGGAGGCGAGAATAGATGGGCCGCCTTTCTCCTGATAAAGCAGCTGGGCTCTTGTGGTCTTGCAGCCACTGGCAGGCCGTTGTGCAACTGGTGAGGTTGGTAGGGAGAAGAAACCTTTGCCCAGCTCCAATAAGAACCAGCTTTAAAGGACCCGGAGCCTGCCTCTCCGTGATCCTCATGAGTGAGGGTTAGAGGACGGCCACCCGCCAGGGATGCTTTAGTTGTGATTCTTGCATTGCAGGGGGTTGGACTGGATGACCCCCTGGGGTCCCAACTCTACAATTCTATGGCACTCTCAAAGCAGTGAGAAAGAGAATGGGGGGGGGGAGAGAGAGCAGCCCCCCTCTTTGCGCTGCTAAAATGCCCATAAAACGCAGCTCGGAGGTGGAGAACCAGGCCCCATTACTCCGTGGGGAAAAAGAGAGTGAGATTTAACAATGCTTTGGCAGCCAAGGTCTCCCCCTCCTCAAATCGGTTTCCTCATTCCAGCCCCCTCCCCATGCCGGCTGATTCCCGCTTCCCCCTCCCCAGCATCTGAGCCTTTCTGCCCGAATAATTCAGATATGGGGGGAAGGGGCGGCTGAGGAGTGAAATATAAGCATGTGATAATTATCCCAAAGTATGTTGCACAAGCCCCCTAACCTGGAAAGTATTTGCTGTGACCAGCGCAGGGAGATCGGAGGGGAGGGAAAGGAGGTTTTCCTGGCGAGAAAACGAAAAAATGAAAAATACTAATAAATTGCTGGATTGGAATTCGCCTCCCTCGCGGGGTGGGGGGGGGAGAGAGAGGTGTTGCCCCATTTTCTTCCCCTCGATTTTGAGGGCCTCGTCCTCCCCCCAAGTCCTGCTCAGAGCATTGCATGCCAAGCGGGTTTCAGTTACGGGGCCTCAAGGTGGTCTCTGGGGTTCGGAAAGGAGGGAGCGAGGCAGAGCCATTCTCTCTCTCTCTATTGTTCCCGGAGACAGAGGCTGGGGGCGGAAAGGGAATCTCTGCCGCTAATGCAGCCGGAGGGATTTTCCAAGAGAGGCAGGATGGCATCAGCCAGAGCGAGATGGAAAGATTTAAACTTTTCACTCATTCAGGCCTGCCAAGATTGAAGCCCACACTGCAGATGCAATTCAGGTCAGTTGTTGGCACACGAACACACAGGCTCTCCTTTCTAAAGGTTTCTAGGCCTCGTGGATGCAAGGGATACACACCCAAGCTGGGCTTCTAAGCAGAGGTGGGATGGCCATCTGTCAGGGATGCTTCAGCTGCGATTCTTGCATTGCAGGGGGCTGGACTGGATGACCCCATGGGGTCCCTTCCAACTCAACCCTTCTATGATTCTGTGTATTGCTACCCAGAGCTCCCAGAAGCACAGCTGAGCATCCCCACCGCAGCCTGTGCCTCCCCTCCGCCCCCTGACTGGCAGCAACTCTCCAGGGTCTTGGGCAGGGGTAGAAAATGGAGGGGGTTGAACCCAGGACCTTCTGCATGCCAAGCAGCCACCCCACCGCTGCGTCAGGAGAGCCCTTCCCTGTTCCCAGCTGGGCTGCCTTGGCTCAGCTGGGAGAAGGTTGCAGAGAGGCAGAAGGGGAGGGGGCAGGGAAGGCCTTGGATCTGCTGTCCTGTGGAGTTGGGGGCCAGGTAGGAGCTCCTCCAGCCCCCCCTCCTTAAGCTGCCTCCCTGGGCTGGATCCCAGGGGGCTGCTTCAAAAGACAAACACACCCAAGCTCCTCCGACTCGCCTGTCGCCACCTCCCCACCCCCAGCGGTGCGCGCAACCTCCTGCCCGGCAGATGGCAGGGAGCGCCAGGGGTCAGCGGTCGCGGCCCTTCGTCATGCCCGGCCCCCGTCGGGCATTATTATTAGGAGAGCGGCGGGAGGGGAGGCCAAGCCTGCCCCGCTCCTCCTTCTCCGCTGGGTGGGGAGAGGTTATTTCAGGAGGAATTTGTCATTGCGGCGCCCAGAGCCAAAGGCCGGGGAACCCAGCAGTGCGCAGGCCTCCCTCGCAGGCGGGATGCAAGAGCGGCCTGCCCCGGGGCCAGCTCAGAGCACGGGCCACTCCTGGCACGTGGCCTGGATGAGGCCCTCCACCAACTCCTCGGAAGCAGACCGATCCAGTCGCAGGAGCAAAGGAAACAGAGTCGTACGAAATCAGCCCACCCAGCTCAGCACTGTCTACACTGGCTGGCAGCAGCGGGTGTCCAGGGTTTCGGGAAGAGTTTATTCTCCCCAGGCCTTTCTGAGGTTGAACCCGGGGCCGCCTGCAAAGAAAGCGGGTGCCCTGCCACTAAGAAATGAAGGTCCTTGTTCTTATGGTTCCAGATCATTATGTTCCATTTTAAATGGGGGCATAAGAAGCTATATTGAAGTCACGCCATCTAGGCTGCTATTGCCTGCACAGACTGGCAGCAGTGCCTTCTCTGCAGGTTCTTAGGCAGGTTCCCAGCCGTACCTGGAGATGCTGCCAGCGAAAGTTGCACCCGGGACCTCCTTCTGTTGGAAATGCTGGGGTGCAGCTCAGCTTACAGGAGGGGTCAGCAACCTTTTTCAGCTGGGGGCCAGTCCACTGACTCTCAGACCTTGTGGTGGGCCGGACTATATTTTTTGGGGGGGAATGAACGAATTCCTATGCCCCACAAATAACCCAGAGATGCATTTTAAATAAAAGACACATTCTACTCATGTAAACACGCTGACTACCAGACTGTCTGCGGGCCGGACTGAAAAGGCGATTGGGTCAGATCCAGCCCCTGGGCCTTAGTTTGCCTACCCCTGTCTTACACTAAGCCATGGGGAGAAAGAATCATAGCATTATGGAGCTGGAAGGGACTCCCGAGGGTCATCCAGCCCACCCCCTGCAAAGGAGATGGGGGGAGAGAGAGAAAGAAGAACCTCCCAGCTTCTGAGACCGTCTTTCTGACCCGTCCTCAAACACTAGACAGATACACCTGGGGCTGCCAACCTCCTGATCCCATCCGGGGAGGAGATCCCTCTCCTTTGTCTGTTTCTCCTGCAGAGACAAAGTGGATTTCTGAATCTCCATCTCACTGGGACAGAACTAGGAATTCTTTCCTATCCAACTCCCATTTCTCGTGATGATCTTGGCTTCCTTGCTTCCGGCTTCAGAGCGCTGGCTTCCAGGGACCTATGTGTCCCCCTGAGGGATTTGGGGGCGCAGCTCAAGCTCCTGCTGAGGTCTAGAGACTCCAACCTCCTCGACCGGCCAAAAGCAGCTCCTTGCCCTCTCCATAGGATGGCTATGTTCTGTAAGGCTTCTGAATAATCCCAGTTGGAAGGAACTGCTTGCAGATTTCCCACAGGCAGCTTTTCAGCCCCTGTGACGGCAGCAATCTGGGCTAGAGGGACCAGGGGCCTGATCCGGCAAGCTGTTCTTATGTTCACAGCAACCTTTTTGTTTTCAGGAGCTGCACTCTAAAGGGGATACAACGTGCCTTTTGTGGGGGTGGGGGCAGGGAGAAGCCACCCAGGAGAAGGTGCATTGGCCAGAACTGCCCTGCCCCACTGCAGATCGTGTCCAGCAGGAGACTGGCTGGGTAGTGGGGTCTTCACAATTCTGCAAGGTTGCAATCCTGCCATGAGGCACCCAGAAGACCCAGATGGCTCTCAGGCAATGCCAAAAGGGCCGAGCCCTTTGCAAACACAACCGCTTCCAGGGACCTGCCATTTCCCCCCTCTGAGTCCTGAGTTTCCCTCCTGGTTCTGCATGTGGCTTCCAAACCCTTCCAGAGGCATCCAGGTGGTGACTCAGCCGGCCACGTCAGAGGACAGGCAAAATGGGATTATGAGGATTTTACTGGGGGGGGGGCAGGGGTGGAATCCTAGGAAAGGCCCAGACGGTCAGTTCGCCTGAACCCACCAAATTAAAATCTCATTTTTAAATAAAACAAATGGCTGGTCAGCCTTAAGAACAAACAAACATGGATTGTGAAATTCCTGCTGCAAAACTTAAACAAGTGCTGAGATGGTGGGGGCAGGGAGGAGCCGTGCTAAAAAAGAGGGGGCTCATTTAGCCCAGCATCCTGCTTGCCCTGCCTGCTACTTTGGATTGGCAGTCTGAGGTAGACTGCTCCTGACCATGGGGGCTCCACCAGAGCTATCAAGACTAATGGCAGGGGATGGATGCCTCTCCCCTCAATTCTCTATACAAAAGGGTAATCTATGGGTCTCCTGCAGAGCCATTGTCCAAAAGGAAAGACCTACCATGGTTACACAGTGGGAGGGGGGCAGCAGCGCTAAAAGAGCCCCTTTCTCTAATAGAATTGCCCAGAGGGGCGGAGGGGCGCTTTCGAGCCTGGTGTCTCATGGGTCCCCAAATGGCAAACTCCACCGCAGTGGCAATGCAAATTCTCAGCCGCGCTTCCCTCCCTCGCGGGGCTGTCGTGAGGATAAACCGGGGTTGCCGTTACTGTGAGAGACACAGTCAGGGAGGGGACCTCCTGCCTCCCGCCACGCCCCCCCCCCCCCCGCTAAGTGGGGTCCAAGTCCCATCAGGCTGAGTGGGGTTCAATTCCACTGGGTCGAAGCCCACCAGCGCTCCCGGTTCCATCCGCCTAGGCTGGCAGGAGAGGAGCCGCCCTCCGCCTGACCCACCAGGGTGGTCCTTACAGCTGTTCACACGTTACAAAATCCGGGGGCTTCTCCTCCCCGCAAGAAGCGGAACCCCAGACGCCCCCGCAGGGCGATCGCTCCAGTCGCAAACTTTGCTTCTGGAGTGACGACGCGGGACACGGAGGCGGAGGCGGGTGCGTTCTTCTAAACACGCGTGAACACGCTGAAACTCCGAAATGGGAAGACGCGGGTCTGCAGGTTCTCCCCCTGCATGCAAATTAAGGCTCCCAACTGCACCCCCTTCTCTTCCCCACCCCAATAATATTCTCCAAGGCTGCACATTGGGAACCTCAGGCGCCCGACCCCAAACAGCCCCACATCCTTCAGAAAGCAGGAGCCACGGGTGCGCCAGACCTCTTCTATCTCTCCAGCCTATGTTCCCGCCCCCCAGGTTATCGAAAAACAGCAGGTTTTAAGGTTGCAGAGCTGGAAGGGACCCCCGGGGTCATCTAGTCCAGCCCGCTGAGATGCAGGAATCCAGAAGGCGGCTCCCACTCCACATATGCCCGGATCCAAATATTGGAGCCATCCGGAAAGCCCCGTTCTGTTAAAGGAGGGGGAGCCCTCCTCCCAGGGTGGCCTCCGCGCGCGCCCCTGCCGGGGGGGGGGGGACGCATCCAGAGAGGGGTCTAAATATAGAGGGAAAATAGAGCGGCGGCGGCGCTGCGTCATCGGCTATTTCTTAGGCGCTGGACTCAGCCCTTCCCAGAAATAAGCCTCCTCCTCCTCGGGCGCCAGACTCACCCAGAGCCTTCAGCAGTTCCTCGAAGTTCTCCGAGCTCTTCATCTTCCAGTTGCCGGAGAAGTTGGGCATTTTGGGGTGGGCGTTTGTCCGGCGGCGGGAGCGGCAGCAGCGGCGGGAGACCGGCCGGCAGGCGGAGACGGAGGCGCGGCGCGCAGGTGGGACTCTCGGCTCCCTCGGAGGAAGCGAGCAGCCTCCGGAGCCAAAAGCAAGGGCGCTGCTGCTGCGTCGCCTCTCCTGCGGATCGAGGCCTCCCGCGCGGAGTTTTGCTCCCGCAGAGAAAGGATGAAGGGATGGTGCGAACGAAAGAGAGCGATGGGGGTCCTGCGCTGCTCGGTCTCTCTCGCTTCCCCTTCGGAGCCTTTTCTCCCTCCTCTGCTCTGCCTGGTCCCTCCCTCTCTGCCCCAACCATGCCTAGGGGAGGGGGAGCCGGAGCAACGTGATCCCACCCCCTCAACTGCCCCGCCCCTTCCCAGACCCACCTGGGTCCCGCTGACTGACCCTGCCCCAGAGCAGGAGGGGAACAGCCCTCCCCAAAGCCCGCTTCCCCCCTTCTCTTTGGCCGGGGCTGCTGGGCTGCTACCTGGCTGCCTGCGAGGTCTCTCCCTAGGAAGCCGGAGGGCGAGGCTGGACCACGACTAGCCTCCTGCCTCCGCCTTCTGAACTTTAGCGAACTCTCTGCGCTCCCACACCCTCGGCATCGGCTTCCAGAATAAATAGCGTCGAAGTCATCTGTTTTGACGGGGCCTGTTTCTGGAAAAGGAAGATGGCCGCGATTTCTGCACGGCAAGGGGTTGGACTAGATGGCCCTTGGGGGTCCCTGCCAAGTGCCAACTGCAGTTCTACGATTCTACGACCATGGCCCGGTTGGCGTTAGCCCCTGCTGGCAAAGTGGATCTAGTCTCGTGGGTGGAGAGGGGAAGACCGCGGAATGAAGCCAGGACAAAGGGGCGGGGGTCCATGTGGCTGCAGGTCCTCCGGGGGCGCCATAGAATTGTAGGAGTGGAAGGGACCTCGTGAGTCATCTAGTCCACCCCCTGAAATCGTGCTGAAATCGTATCTCTTTATGGATTAAACTATAGTCCCTGTGATTCTTTGCTGGGTGGGGGACTGGGCTTTAACTGTATGGTGCACACGTAGCCAAAGAAAGCGAATAAATAGTGCCCGAGTTTCCTTTTCCTCCTCCCTCCAAATCCCTTTTCCTTTTCTGCCATGTCTTCTTAGAATGTAAATCCACAGGGCAGCAACTTTCTTATCAACCACATTTGTCAGCTGCTCTGGGATATGCATATCAGATTTAGGCTCAGATGCACTTCCTCTTCAGGAAGCCCATCTGCAGGGAGAGCCGGGGTGGGGCAATGGAGATGTGGGTTCAAATCTCCACTTGGTGTGACCTTGAGCCCCACGGTCCCTGCCTCTCAGTCTAACTTACCTCACAGGGTTGTTGCGATGAATTAAATGAGGAGGCAGGAAACCATGGACTTCTGGGCGAGAACGGTAGAATATATGTGCAAGAGCAATTAAAATCAAAATCTATAAGGGCCAGCTCCCCCTCCCCATTTCAGAAAAAGCAGAAATCTTCTCAGTTGCTTTGCACATGATAAAAGTGCAAACATCTGGCATCAATGCACGTATTTGCGCAACCTGCGGAGGGTCCTTCCAATGGGAAACGGGAAATTAATGGGGGAAAGAAAGAAAACTGGTTTTCATACTCCCCCCCCCCTTTTCCGTTGATAGATCTTGAAATCCCGAATGTTCAGTGGAGGTGATGGTGTGTCGCTTCCCCCAAAGCTGTGCCATCTATCGATTACACACACATGCAAACTACATACCCATGAAAAAAAATGATTTCTGTGCCAGGAGTGAGGAATTAATTTAGATGCAACAATTAATCTAACTGTTGCTCATTCAGCAAAGTGCCCCCGCCCCAAATTTAAAGCAATTAACGAACGTTGAACATTACATTAAGGGAAGTCAAATTAACCCAAGCAATGAATCAGAAAGCAGACTTGCTGAGACTACAAAATTCAGGTTGCGGAAGGGTTGACTCCTGGACTCGTGCCTGAGGCCCAGGAACTCCGTGCTAAACTCCCAGACACAATGGTGGGAGGGGCTTCTGTTTAGGATTGGGGCATTTCCACATTATAAGGAATGGGAATTATTTCAGCTTCAGGTCTGGGCACACCTGGGATTAAAAATCTGAGGAAGTCACAGGGTGGATATGAGATGTGTGAAATCAGGCCTCCCCCCCTTTTTTTAAAAAAATAACTTTTATCATAAGAAAAGCAAGAAATAATCTTCCAAAATGGCATATACAGCATTGATGGAACCAAACACGTTGCCCATGCTTTATGATACAGAATTTCTGGGACAGGTGAGGAGGAACGGGTTTCTGTTTGGGGCCTATGCCATTTAGGTAGCTCAGTCCTTTAGAATAAAAGAATTGCAGAGTTGGAAGAGACACCCAGGGTCACTGAGTCCAAGCCCTGCAATTGCAGGAATCTCAACCAGGTCACCCAGGACAGACGGCCCTCCAACCTCTGCTTAAAAACCTCCAGGGAGGGAGAGGCCACCACCTTCTGAAGAAATGCATCCCCCTTTTGAACTGCTCCAACCGCCAGAAAGTTCTTCCTGATGTTTGGTTGGAATCCCCTTCCTTATCATTTGATTCCATATATATACATACACACACATACATTTTTATTAGGTTTTTTTTTAACATATCATTTCCAACAATCTTATAACATAACTTCTTATACAATATTTTAGACTTCCGTCAACACTTCTGATGATTTTCCATTCTTTATCACTTATTTGGCATTTCTTGATTTCTCTATTACCCTTCATTAACTAAGAGTTCTCCTCATAGTCTTTCTTGCAATATTTCAAATAGTCCTCCTTACAAAACCTCTTGCAATCCTACTAGCATAATCTGTTCATTACAATTACTTTTCAAATAGTTCATATATTTACTCCAGTCTTCTAAGAATCTCTGGTCCCGCAGGTTTCGAGTCCTTCCTGTTAATTTATCCGGTTCTGCACAGTCCATCAATTTCATCCACCATTCTTCTTTCGTCAGTAATTCTTCTTGCTTCCATTTTTGTGCCAATAATATTCTTGCTGCTGGTCATTTGATTCCATCGGTTTGGGTCGTCCCCCCAATCTTCTTCCATCTTCCTTGGGGCAGCCCTTGAGATATTTGAAAGCGGCTATCCTGTCACTTCTCTTCTCCAGGCTAAACACCCACAACGGCTCCTCACAACTCTTGCCTTCGAGACCCTTGATCATCTCAGCCTCCTTCCCTCCCTTCTTCCAGCTCCCATGCCCTTCTTCCACTGGGGTGCCCAGAACTGGACCAAGGCAGAACAGAGCGGGCCTATTCCTTCCCCTCATCTAGACGCTTTCTCCTTAAAGTCATAGCCCCCAACTCTAGGAGAATGTTGGGATGTCTTTGAAGGAAACTTTTAGAGGTCCCCTACGTGGGCACACCTGGTTGCTATGCGTGTCTCATCACCTTCATAATTAATAAAAGAGATACCTTCACTCCAAGTTGCTGACAAGGAGTTTGCCACGACCGGGTTTCCTTGCTGCCTTAAGGGGAGGGTGTCAGTTTCTCCGTTACACTGCCAAGTCCCACCAGTTCTGGATATTGAGTCCCAAGGCAATTTTCCAGCACAATGGAAACACTTTGTGCTGCCAGGAAGATGAACCTCATCAAGCCCTGAAAGGGTGCTTCTCCCGCACTGAGAAGAGTCTGGCTGCTGCTGGATCTGGCCAAAGGGAGCCCATCGAGCCCAGCAGCCTCATCTCCCAGCGGCTAAATGCACCTAAGAATCTAGGATTGAGATAGACTGCCTCTGGACCTGGAGGTTCCACAAGGACATAAGCAGAACCCGGCTGCTGGATCAGGCCAAAGGGGACCAAATGCTCATGGAAACCTGCAAGCAGGATTCAAGCCCAAGAGCAACTCTCCCCTCCTGCGTGTTTCAGCAACTGGTATTCAGATGTATTGCTGCCTCTGACATCCTTCGCCTCCATGAATTTGTCCAGCCCTCTTCACAGTCACCCAAGTTGGTGGCCCTCACTGCCTCCAGTGGGAGGGAGTTCCACAGTTAAGGATGCGCTGCATGAAGGATTTCCTTTTATCCACCCTGAATCTGCCAACATTCAGCGCCAGTGGATGTCCACCCGTTCTAGTGACCATCTTGGCCATTGTGGAGTTTTGAAGACGCTCTCCCTGCCTTGCAGGCCTTTTCCCACCTGGCTTGGCAGGACGGGGCCCGGACTGACTCCAGCTGCAAATGCTGAGGCTGCTGAACAGACACGTTGCCATTATCAATCTTAATCCTTGTATCTTTATCTTAGATCTTATGATGATTTATGTGGAAATTGTTATTTAATTGAGCACGTTTGATGTTTCGTTTATTGTTTATGACTACCTTTATTATGCATGTAAGCAGCCTTGAGCATGGGCTGAATTATGGCAGGCGGGATACAAATAAAGTTATGCATGCATGCAGAGGGGAGGGGAAACTCTTCTCTACCCGCCTTCTCCACGCCAGGGCCCCTCGCCGCTCGAAAGGGAGGCAGCAAGAGCCAGTGGGGGCCCTCTGCCCCAGGAGAAGGAGGCTTCGACAAGGCCGGTGGCTTTGATTTTAACTCACCTGCCCTTTAGGAAACCTCCGAAGCAGCCAGGTTCCTCCTCCTCCTCCTCCTCTCTCAGCCTGGCTGCCTGCCTGGGCTGTTCAGCTTCCTCCCCGAGGGCAGCCTGTTTCCACATGCCCAAGTAGATCACCAGGTGAGCTGCCGTAAGAAAAGTTTGTCTGTCTGGTGGATTTAATAATCCCGCTTTGGGCTAGGCGGGGAGATAAGCCGTTTTCTCTCTCCGACTTTCCCAGGGGGATGACGGAGCCTGAAGGAGTTAATAATAATAAATAGGAATAATAATAGGAATAATCTACAGAGGAGAGAATGCAGGGCTGACCACAAGGGTGTCTGAGTAATGCTGGCAGGGATGTTGCTGCTTTCTCCGGAGTCATCGGGGATCATCTCCACAAAAGCAGATGGAGGAGCAGCCTGGAAAGGGCACAAGAATCTGCCATGACATCAGAGCTTCCACAGCCCAGCGCAGGCGACACAGGGAGGGAGGAGCCATCAGATCACAGCTGTCCCTGTGGCCCCGGGTGCAACCCGAGATTCATCTGGCACCCAGAGACTCATGACACGCCCACACACCTTGCTTCCTCTTAATAATCTTAGGATTGTAGAGTTGGAAGGGACACCCAAATGCCATCTAGTCCAGCCCTCTGCAATACACGTATCACAACTCAAGAATCCCTGACAGATGACAGACTACCAGGAAGGGCGGTTTTGTTTTTTCAATTCTCTGTCCTCCCTCCAGTTTCTTCTTTTCTCTCCCTCTCTCCCATTTTTCGTTTTGCTTCACGGTCACCCTGAAGCAGACCTGTGATGAGTCCAGCAACTTCCTCACTGCCTCCTTTCAAATTGCTATTAAATCTGAATTTGGAAGAGTTGTGCACAGTTAGGAAAGCAATCAAACAGCTAAACAAGGGCAACAGAGCGTGCGCTGTCCATGACGATGCTGCTACATTAAGTTGACAGAGAAGCAGCATATTAAAAAGGATATATGGCTTTCAGCTTCTGCAGAGAGACCTGGGATTAATGCCCTGGATCCCTGCGGTCCCACTGCTGCCGGGGGGGGGGGGGAACAGCAGGGAAGATAGATGGATCCGTGGTCTGACTCTGATTCAGGAAGCTTCCCACATTCCTCCTTAAACCAGGTCTTTAATCAGAACCACGAGGACCGGAGTCTTCTTACTTTACTTCAAGGGGGAGGGCCAGAGCTCAGCTTGGCATGCAAAATGCCCCCATTTTAACCCTGGACATCTCCAAGCAGAGCTGGGGGAAATCCCCAGGGAGACGCTGCCAGTCAGTGCAGTTGATACTGAGCTGGCTGGACCCATCCTCTGGCTCTCTAAAGAACTTAATAGCTAAGAAGAGGCTGCAGAATCAAATTAATTAATTAAACCTCCTACAATGCAGGAGTATGGGAAGTGGGTGGCGCTGTGGGTTAAACCACAGAGCCTAGGACTTGGTATCAGAAGGTCGGCAGTTTGAATCTCCGTGACAGGGTGAGCTCCCGTTGCTCAGTCCCTGCTCCTGCCAACCTAGCAGTTCGAAAGCCCATCAAAGCGCAAGTAGATAAATAGGTACTGCTCCGGCGGGAAGGTAAACAGCGTTTTTGTGGGCTGCTCTGGTTCGCCAGAAGCGGCTCAGTCCTGCTGGCCACGTGACCCGGAAGCTGTGCGCCGGCTCCCTCGGCCAGTAAAGCAAGATGAGCCCTGCAACCCCAGAGTCGGCCACGACTGGACCTAATGGTCAGGGGTCCCTTTACCTTTACCTTACAATGCAGGAATCTTCCTCAAGAGATTGCACCACCCTGGCAATCCTCTCCTCCACACATTTTTCACCCCTCTGTGGGCATTCCCCGTACCCTCCAACATTTCTCTGATGAAAATAGGGACGTCCTATTCAACAATATAACAACAACATATATGTCAGCCATTAAACATTAAAAAACATCCCTATCCAGGGCTGCCTTCAGATGCCTTCTAAAGCTTGTATAGTTACTTATTTCCTTGGCTCGGGGGTCACATAACTCCATACCCTCCAACATTTCTCCAATGAAAACAGGGACATCCTAAGGAAAAGCAGGACACTCCAAGATCAGAAACCGGGATGGCTTCTGTAAATCCAGGACTGTCTTTGGAAAATAGGAACAGTTGGAGGGTCTGAGGTCCCCAGGGCTGCAGAGGAAGACTCTGGGCTCCTCCAGGCAGCCTGTTTATTCCTCTTCTGCAGAATCACTGAATTGGAAAGGTGGGTGGGACACCAAGGGTCATCTAGTCCAACCCCCTGCATGGCATTTGTTGTACAAAGCTTACAGGGAGGTCAGACTGGATCTGATCTTCACCAAGCGTTTGTTCTGAGTTGCTTGCAGGATGCTGACCCGCCTTCCCGCTAAGGTGATTGTTCACCCCACGCCTTTCAGTGCACTTCCCCCGTCCCTTCACCAACCACAAAAGCCTGTTTGTTTTCAAAGGTGGATTTCTTGCACCACGGAGGTTGTAATCCACTTTTATTGCACAAACCGACAATTGCCCTGAAATCCCTCCTGCGAAATGTTGACAGCCTGGAGGACAGAGGAGGGTGTGACAGACGAGGCCCCTTGCTTGCCGGATGCCAGCCAAACCAGCCATACCTGCCCCTGCTGCCCCCACTGTGGGGTCCCTGCCTGGCACCTCCTGGGCCCAACACAGCTGACTCTGGGAGGCCCCAGGGAGATGGAGCGAGACAGATCCAGCTCTGCCGGGAGTTGCCCTCTGCTGCGCCGGCTGGGCCTGTCAGGCTGGAAAAGGGAGACTCAAGCGGGAGAAGAGGCTCTTGGAAGGAGTCTCATCTTAGCAGCGGCTGGCAGAGAGAGAGGAGGCTGGCATCGAGGCTGCGGCATCACCGTGGTGGTGCCCTGGGGCAGGGCCAGGGCTGGGGCAGGAAAGCAGAGGAAGGAAGCCACCCAGGAGCTCAGGAACGGAGCCATCTGCTGGCAAGCTCACAGAAGCATACCACTCTAGAGCTCTAGTCCCGCATCCTGCTCTCCCGGTGGCCAAATGCCCCTGAGGACACGGGAATCCAGGCGGACTGCCTTTGGACCTGGAGGTTCCACAAGGACACCAGAAGGGGCTGCAGTTGGATCCGTGGTCTATCTGCTGCTGCATCCTGTTCCCTGTGGGAGACCCTCCTTGAAGCAAAGGCAAACTGTTGCGGAAACTCTGCAAATGCCATCCTGGCAGTCAAGATAACCCCACAATTAATAGGCAGTTTTTGTAGCAATGCACTCATATATGTTTAGATTCATTTGCTGTGATATAAGCTAATGGGCTGGCTCTGATGGGGCTTGCGGTGCTCTGAGCCCAGAAAGGGGAGCAATCTGTAAGATTTGGCTGTTTGCCCTTTGCCCTCATCTGGGCAGGTGAAGGCCAAGTCCTGGCCAAAGTGACAGATACTGCTTGGTGTATAAAGACGCAGGCAAGTTTGCTTGGGTGCAGACATGCCGCCTCTTTGCTGCGTTGTCCATCCTGTGTCTCTAAAGGCCGGGAGACCTGGCCGGCTGATTTGATGCAAGACCATGCCTTTATTTTATCAAGGCACTAGAACTGATCCCTCTGGAGTTCTGGACACCCTTCTTTGGTATCCTTGCACCCAACCGCTCCCAGGAGCCCTCCTTTGGGCCAGGGGATCAGGACCAACCCACAAGCAGGACCTGAGCGCAAGAGCAAATCTCTCTTCCTGCGGTTTCCAACAAACTGGCGTTTGGAAGCACGGATGCCTGTGGGGACAAAGCACAGGCATCCTGGCAAGTCGCCATTGATAGCCCTCTCCTCCTCCACGGATTTGTCGGATCCTCAGCTTGTCTGAAACCCTGGAGATCCCCTGCTGCTGCCAGTCAGTGCAGACAATACTAAGCTGGATGAACCAGTGGTCAGACTCTGCATAAGACGAACTGGAAGGTGCATAGAGGAGAACGACCAAGAGGATGGAGAGGGGACATGAGAGCCGTCTTCAGATATCTGAAGGGCTGCATCATGGGATTTGGAGCCAGCTTGCTTTCTGCTGCTCCAGAGAGGAGGAACCAAACTGTTGTATTCAAATAACAAGAAAGGGGTTAGGAATAAATTTCTGATGGTAAGATCTGTTCAGCAGTGGAAGGAGGCTTTTAAGCAGGAATCAGGTGGCCATCCGTGAGGGATTCTGTGGCTGAGATTCCTGCATTGCAGGGGGGTGGACTAGATGAGCCTTGGGGTCCCCTTCCAAGCCTAGGATTCTAGGAGAGCTTCCTATCAGGAGGAAGAGGAAGCTTTGTTATAGGACCCTGTTTTTCTGATTCCTATCAGTGGAATCATCCCCCCCCCCCAAGCTCCTGGAAGACTCAAGAGAGCAGTGGAATGGACTGCACCAGCCAGCAAAGTCCTTTGTCCTCGTCAATTTTGCAAGGAAGGAAGGACAGATGGACAACTGAGGCAACTGATCCGTTGCTTCCCGTCTTTGTTTCAGAGCCCAAATGACTTGGTGCCCAGCGGGTGCCAGGAGATGCCAGCCGAAGGGTGAGCAGCGCAGCCTCCTCTCCGCCAAGACGGCTTGCCGTCTGCCTGTGAGATCTGACATTCACGGGGAAATAGGAGAGAGGGAGAGAATTTTATTCTGTTGTGCAAAGTTTACTTTGGCTCTGGATTTGGGACGAGGTAAGACGATTAACTGCTTATGTTAGAGTTAAAAGGGAAAGAAGGCAAATGGGGGGGGGGGGGTGAGGGCCCTATTCAGAGCAGGATCAAGTCTTGCTGCTCTTTTGGGCTTTGCTCCAAGATGGGGGGGGGGGCGGCAGGGGGCAACCGTGGCTGAATGGTCCCTCACCAGGCCTTGAAGTAGCCTCCCCCCCCAACTAGTGGTTAATCAGAGAAAATGGCAAATGGGGGGATGTGGGGGGGCATCCTCTTTTTCTCTCTCTCCAGAGAATCTAGACTTTCCAGTCCTGGTGTTTTGTGAGGGGCAAGGAGGTGTCACCTGTCTCCCCCCCCCCCCCAAACCTCTGCCAGCTCCAAGAATAATCCCCTTCTCTCTCTCTCTCTCTCTCTCTCCCACCCCCCAACCTTCTTCATGCATGTTTGGGCAATTTTGTGACACAGGATCTCCCCCCCCCAACCCTGCAAACTGTGCCTAATCCCCCAGGAATGAGGGTGTGGGGTGAGAAGGGGGCCCAGCAGACACCTCTGGGCCTGGATGCGGATTCTCTGTGTTCCTCCTAAGCCTTGAGAGCAGAGCTGTCACCAAAGATTTGCAAAGGGCTGGGGGGGGGGGGGAGAGACGGACACACAATTCCTCTACAGACACACACCACTGCACACCAGAACAAATACTGCTTCCATCCGAGAAGCATCGCTTACAAAACCTATCTCACAAAAGTCTCCCTCCATTTGCTGGGGTGTCATTTGAGACCCCCAAGTGGGTGTTTTCAGCTCAATGTAGCTCACATGGACACCAGGATTCAAATGTTTAGCCGCTACCTCCTCCCCCCCCCCGCCCCCACGAGAGCGGCTGAGCCGGGAGCAGGCAGAAGTCTCCTGACAACCCCCTTCCGGCCTGCGCAGAGCAGCTGGACCCCCTGTCTCCCCAATAAACAACACTCCTTGCGAGGACTCCACCCACTTCCTTAAAAGACACCCTTCTCCCTGTCTGTGGCTGCCTTGCATAAAACTGGAAAATTGCAGAGTTGAAAATGACCTCAGGGATCATCTAGTCCAACCCCTGCATTGAAGGAATCAATTAAAGCATCCCTGACAGGTGTCCATCCAACATCAGTTAAAAAACCTCCAATGGAGCATTCCTCCTTGTTGTTGTTTAGTCGTTTAGTCGTGTCCACCTCTTCGTGACCCCCTGGACCAGAGCACGCCAGGCCCTCCTCTCTCCCACTGCCTCCCTCATGCTGGTAGCTTCGAGAACACTGTCCCACCATCTCGTCCTCCGTCGTCCCCTTCTCCTTGCGCCCTCCATCTTTCCCAACATCAGGGTCTTTTCCAGGGAGTCTTCTCTTCTCATGAGTTGGCCACAGTATTGCAGCCTCAGCTTCACTATCTGTCCTTCCAATGAGCACTCAGGGCTGATTTCCTTCAGAATGGAGAGGTTGGATCTTCTTGCAGTCCATGGGACTCTCCAGAGTCTCCTCCAGCACCAGAATTCAAAAGCATCAATTCTTCGGTGATCAGCCTTCTTGATGGTCCAGCTCTCACTTCCATACATCACTACTGGGAAAACCAGAGCTTTTACTATACGGACCTTTGTTGGCAAGGTGCTGTCTCTGCTTTTTAAGATGCTGTCTAGGTTTGTCATTGCTTTTCTCCCAAGAAGCAGGCGTCTTTTAATTTCGTGACTGCTGTCACCATCTGCAGTGATCATGGAGCCCAAGAAAGTAAAATCTCTCACTGCCTCCATTTCTTTCCCTTCTATTTGCCAGGAGGTGATGGGACCAGTGGCCACGATCTTAGTTTTTTTGATGTTGAGCTTCAGACCATATTTTCTGCTCTCATCTTTCACCCTCATTAAGAGTTCTTTAATTCCTCCTCACTGGGTCATCTGCATATCTGAGGTTGTTGATATTTCTTCTGGCAATCTTAATTCCGGCTTGGGATTCATCTAGCCCAGCCTTTCGCATGATGAATTCTGCATATAAGTTAAATAAGCAGGGAGACAATATTCTCCTTTCCCTTACCTCCTTAAATCATGCAATGCACTTCATGAGACTCAAGTGCTGTCCAATTAACCCCAGTGCACTTGGGGGAGCTGCTGCAGCCCTCTAGCTCCTCCTTTCCTCCTCCTGTGGGATCCTCACTGGGATTTCCCTGCTCTGGCCTCCAGGGCACCATCCAGCCTTGAGCCCCAGGGCCCCCTGCACTCCTCTCTGCGCCCCATTCTTCCCCTCCTTGCTTGGGGGCTTCTTCCTCTTTGGCTCCAGGAGCTGAGCTTGCATTAAAGAGGGTGACTCTGCTGAGACTTGGCATGGCACCTTCAACAGCACACCTTAAATCCTGGGTCTAGACAGACTTCAATCCTCCCGGAGTCTGGAGATTTCCTGGCCTACCTGCAAGATAAATTACAGGCCTCTTTTCCTATGAGTGGAATACCCAGCCAGGAGTGGAGGAGCCCCCTCGGCTGTGGAAGCCATAACAAAGGCCATTCAGGAAAGAGAGTCATCCCACTGGCACAAGACCCCAAGTCCAAGCAACAGTCTAAATCCAGATCTCCTCCAAACCTTACATTCACTTCCTTTCCCCAAGAACATAGGCCAGGCATGTCCAAAGTCCGTTTCGGGGGCTTAATCCGGCCCCTGTGGCAGTCTACCTCCTGGGGTAAAATCCTTAAAAAAGCGCAACAATTTCAATCCTAAAGAAAGGTCAACAACTTTGGTCGGCCCCCACGCATGTTCACTGCATCAAATCTGGCCCTCTTTGAAAAAAGTTTGGGCACCGCTGATCACAGGCCTTTTACTCACCTTGCCCCACCTGACAGCTTCCATCACTCCTGCAGGTGCCGTGTAAGACTCCTCCTGCATTTGCAGGAGTCATTTAGTGCGGCAGCATCTTCACTCAAAGCATTGCTAAGACAGGCCTATCCAGATGCATAGAAAGTCGATTTGCATTTTAGTGTTTGGTATCTTAACTTTCTGTGCATTTTAAAGTATTGCAATTTTTTCCTTATTTTCTTGTTTCCCCTGCAAACTGCTTTGAGTTGCTCTTTTCAAATGATCAAATGATGTAGAAATGTCACAAAACAAACAAAAGCCAGTCTCGCCAGTCCGTTTAGCTCCATTTTCTCAACACTGACTGGCAGGGGCCCTCCAGGTCTCAGAGAGAAAGAGAGAGAGAGAGAGAGAGAGAGAGAGAGAGAGAGAGAGAGAGAGAAAGAGAAAGAGAAAGAGAAAAAGAGAGAGAGAGAGAGAGAGAGAGAGAGAGAGAGAGAGAGAGAGAGAGCGCACATTCCCTGTGGGGCATGAACCAGATGACACTTTCCTGAGATGTTCCCTGGCTGGAGGACTGAAGGACTGAAGTGGGGGCCTTCTGCATGCAAGGCAGGTGCTCTGCCCTTTGAGCATGCTGGCCTGGGGGGGGCACTGAGATCCACCACCCTAGAGGCTGGCCACTATGGGACCCGTGAGCCCCCCAAAGCATCGCTCAGACCATCTCACGATCCATGGGCAGAAAGAAGAGCCTCCTGCAGATCTGGAGTTTGCATCTTCACACAGTACCTAATAACTATTTATGGGGTTTAATTTAAGGGGGGGGGGCACAGACAAAGATAAAAAATGATAAAGCAATCCAGGAGGAGCTTTGGGGTGGGGGTGTGACCGTCACCATTTACGTCTGCTGGAGCCCCAGAGTCTGGGAGCGTCTTTAATAATGACAATAAAAGCCATTATTTGTCGACTCTGAAGAATTCCTTCAACTCCAGGCTGCTTCTTGCAGGCCTTTGCAGTTTTTAATAATGCTTTGGGAGGGACTCAAGGTTAATTTCTCTTTCCACATTTATTCCTTCTCCCCTCCCCTCTGCTCAGCTCTGCAATCCCCTCTCCCCAGGCTTTCTGGGCTGAGATATTTGGAAGTCGGTTCTTTTTTGGCCTGGAGTGGAGATTTTACACACACATTCAAATCCTGATTCCCCGAGGAAAGGGATTTATACCAGAACGGTGCTGACATGACCTTACCTACAGCACTGCCTGCTCACTCATAGCTGCAGAAAGCAGAGGATGGGTGGATGTCTGCCGGGGGGGGGGGGGCAGGGGGCAGACAGGGAGGGGTCACGTGTGGTGGTGGTGGGGAGCTCATATTACTGGCACCCCCTGTGAACTCCCCAGGTCCTGGCCTGACCCCTGAACCACTATGCCACCACTGGATGTAACCTCCGATAAATATTACTGTAAAACACCGCAAAAACTTTATGGGAGCCCAAAAAGGCAAAAGAGATAGTACACCAAGGATGCACCAAGCTAGAAAATTTCTCTTTGATGTGCTAGATTTCTGCTTGCAGGGAATTTGGGCTTTCCCTGCAAGAAGTAGTCTTCGCCTGCCGCAAAATATTATAGGTATAATCCACCAGTTCAGTGTGGCCTAACTGGGCTCTGCCTCTCCATATCAGCCTCACAACAACCCTGCGAGGCTGGGAGGGAGCGACTGGCCCAAGGCCACCCCAGGGATCTCTATGGCCAAACCAGAGATTTGACACCCCGTCCACTGTGGAAGGGACCCTGTGGGTCATCTAGTCCAGCCCACTCTAGAGGGCAGAGCATTGCCATCCTGGCTAGATGCCCCCCCCCATGGCCCTCTCCTCCTCCATGAATTTGCCCCACCCTCCTTTAAAGCCATCCAGGTTGGTGGGCATCACCGCCTCCTGTGGCAGGGAGTTCCCCAGTTTAACTTGCATTTCATGAAGGACTTTCTGTCCTGAATCTTCCAACATTCAGCTTCACTGAATGCCAAGGAGTTCTTAGGGGAGAGGGAGGAAAGCTTTTTTCCGTCCGCTTTCTCCGTGACGCACATCATTTTGTAAACTTCTCTCATGCAGCCTCTTCCTAAGCAGAAGAGGCGGGTGGGCTCCTCTGGACCCTGGGGCCTGACCCTGCCCTCAGCTGCCTCAGCCTCCCTTGGCCCCAATCCTGCAGTCGCTGTGACCAGGTGGCTCCCTTCCCCGTCACTCTCCGACAGCTGCACGCTCCAGCACGCTTCCTGCGCCAGGGATTCCTCCGTCCCGCAACAGCTGCAGAAAACTCTCTCCTTTTAATTAATGGAAGCTGACAGCTCAGGAAGAAAACCCAGAGATGGGTGGTTGGGGGGAGAGAGAGGGAGAGAGAGAGAAGGAGACAGAGAGGGAGACAAACAGAGAGCGAGAGAGCGCACACCAGACTCCACTTGCCCTCACCAGTGTGGTCCCAGCAATTATTGAGAAGTCCTTCTTCACTCGGCGCAGAGCTGAACTCCGGACAAGAGGCAGAAGGACCACCAACTGGGGTGGTTTTGAAGGGGCTTAGGCAAATTCACGGGGAAGGAGAAGGCTGTCTGCGCCTATTAGCCACAAGGGCTATATTCTGCCTCCACCATCAGAGACAGCAATTGCCTCTGAATAATACCAGTGGCAGGAGACCACAGGAGAGGAGAGCGATACTGCCCTGGGAGCTCTGCTTGTGGTCCTCCCTTTGGAGCATCCGGCTGGGCATTGCGAGAGGAGGATGCTGGGCTGGATAGGCTCCCCCTGGCCGGATCCAGCTCCAGCCAGGCTCTTTCATCCACGGCAGGCAGGGCTCATGGAGTCACAAGAAGCAGCCCCCCAGAGCACGTGCAGAGGGCCCTGCCCTGCCCTCCTCCCACACGCCTGGACAATCAGGACACAACATGCCGGATCTTAAGGCGGTTCCTCCTGAAATCTGCCATGGAGGTGTCAGAGCATCCATTCCTCCTGGAACAGCCAAAATCGCGCTGTGTGTGTGTCGGCCTGCGCATTAAGCGCTCCAGACCTTCAATGTGCAAACAATTATGTGTGTGCACAAACTGACTTCATCACCCTAATGGATTCCAGTTGGGGAAGCTGGCCTTGAAGGGGCTCTGGGCTGGTGGGGGGGGGGGGAGGCACTGTTAAAGTGGGAGGCATGGGAGAGGAGGGTAGGGGCAACAGGGGGAGGAAGACGGTGGGGGGGCAGGACCTTTATCCACAGGGAAGGAAGAGGGAGGGGGCCACTGTACGTGCCAAGACCTCTCGCTGCCTTGAGGTGCCGGCTCTGCTCCCCAATTCCCTGCACAAGGGTTTCCAGCCAGGGCGGCCGAGTCATGTGGGCAGTGTGGCCTAATGGTTAGAGAGACCAGGATTCAGATCCCTGCTTGGCCATGAAGCTCCTTGGGTGCCCTTGGACCAGTCACCTCCTTCACTCAGCCTGGCCTCCCCCACAGGGCTGATGGGAGGATAAAATAGGAGAACTATGCCGGCCACCTTGGGCTCCTTGGAGGTAAACGTGGGATCAACTAATGAATACCTGCAAAAGTGGGAGGCAGCGCTGCTCCTGAATCCCAGGGGGAGAGCTGCTGTCGTGCTCAAGTCCTGATTGCAGGTTTCCATTAGGGGCACTTGGTTGGCCAGTGAGAAGAGGACACTGGGACACTGGGCGAGATGGGCTGGTGGTCTGGTCCAGCAGCCCAGGCTTCACTTATGTTCCTGCAGAACCTCCAGGTCCAGAGGCAGTCTATCTCGACTCCTAGGTTCTTTGGGGCATTTGGCCCCTGTGAGGACAAGAAGTTGGGCTAGGTGGCCTCTTGCTGCCGGGCTCAGTTTCTGCTCCTGAGGCCCCCCTGTCCCCCCTCCACTGTCAAGATGCCACTAAATGGCAGTTCTTGGGCATCGCAAGCTGGGAGGTGGGTCCTTGTCCCCAGGCTCCCCGGTAACAGATGCAGGCTGCATTAGGCCAGCGCTAAGCCGGGATGCAGCCAGCGGAATGCACTGCAACAGGATGGGTGCAGAAGGAGAGGTGGGCAGCGGCCATGGGGGGGGCAGTCGTGTCCCCCAAGCACCCACATTCGTTTCAACCCCCCAGGTCCCAGTGGGGACCTAACTACTGCCCCCCATTGGGGCATATCTCCTGCACAAGGGGGTCTGCCAGTTCTTGAAAACAGAGCCCTCCACCTTGGTGGGGCTGTGCCTGGGGCAGGGCCAGCCTTTTCACCTGGGGGGGACAGAACAAGTGCCTCTGGAAGATGGAGCCGGTTTGTCTTCTGATGCTGAGAGTTGTGGGGCAGCAGAAGGGACTCCCTTGGGAGGGGATGGAGTCTCCTTTCTGAGTCCGCTGGCCCCCTCTCAGGGCTTCTTTCATGGTGGTTCCTGCATTGCGGGGGTGGACTACATGGCCTTTGGGGGAGCTTTTCAGTTCCCCTATTCTATGCCCCCTGGTGCCCCTTTTCCTGGCTCTGGAGAGGCTCCCTCTTCCCCCTGGCCCAGACCCAGCTGAGATGGCCTGGCTGGCTGGCCGTTGGCCCTCAGAGTCCCTCTCTTGACCTGCTGCCTTGGCCCTCCCCCTCCCTCCTGCCCTGCTCAGAGAATGGGACAGAGAGACAAGGGGGGGGGGTTGTCCCACCAGGAGGGGAGGGAACATCCAGACACATATGGAAAAAATTCTCTCTTTCCTTTGTTTGGGTCCAAGAGTTGCTTTTTGCAAAATTGCAAATTCTTTCCTTTCTTCCCTCATTTTCCCACCCTCCCCATGGCTCTGCATCTCATTCGTCTCCCCTGGAAGTTTTTTTTTTGGGGGGGGGAGTGTGAGTGGCAGTGGGGCTTAGGAGAGCCATCCGTCCCCTGATTCCAGAGCGGAGCGTTCCTGGCCCTGATCTTCAGATGCAAGGAAGCCCTGATGGAGAGAGAGAGCAAAGAGGTCTTTCCGCAGGGCACATGGCTGAGAGCAGGAAAGGCATTTCATCTGGTCCCAAGCTGGTCCAGATCAGCTATTTTCCACCACTCCGGAAACAGCTGCTTTGGGTTGGGGGGAGGCGGGACCTGGGTCTGGGCAGATGGGCACTTTGCTTCTGGATTCTCCTGCACACCTTCCCACTTCCAGCCCAGAGAGTCAGGAATGCAGGACCTTAGAATTGGGACCAGGCAGCCCACAGTTGGAGGCAGCAGTGCTCCAAAACAGCACTTGCAGGAGGGGAGACGGCTCTTGTGGGCTCAAATCCTGCTTGCTGTTCTCACGGGGCTGCTGGGTGCTTGGCCACTGTGAGAACAGGATGCCAGACTAAATGGGCCCCCTTTGGAGCTCTTCTGACGTCCTGGTGGAACCTCCAGGTCCAGAGGTAGTCTATCTGGATTCCTAGGTTCTGCGGGGTATTGGGCCACTGTGGGGACAGGAGGCTGGACTAGATGGGCCAGTGGCCTCATCCAGAAGGCT
Source organism: Podarcis tiliguerta (assembly GCF_965153285.1). Classification (NCBI taxonomy): domain Eukaryota; kingdom Metazoa; phylum Chordata; class Lepidosauria; order Squamata; family Lacertidae; genus Podarcis; species Podarcis tiliguerta. Next base: position 262,843 of record NC_139549.1, read on the forward strand.
CCTCTTTTGTCATCTGGTCCAACCCCTTACAATGGGGCTTAGTCATCGGCTGTTCTTTGAGGAAGCTTGGGCACATCTGGTCTGGCCCACATCTGGGCATGTGAGTGACTCCGCAGATGGAGCAAACCCCCTCCTGCCCTCTCGCTCACAGCGGAGGCCGTGTCTGAGAAGGGCAGAGGCCACGTCTTCTGGGCTCTTGCATCCTCAGCCCCACAGGCAACCAGGTCTGGTGTGATTTCTCAAGAGCCGGAGGGAGCAGAGGGAGTGCCGCCAAAGGCTCCGTCCACGCCTGGCTGCATGTGGAGGATGCCCCAGCAGGGAGCTCTTTGTCCGAGTCCACGGGATAGCTGCAGTGCTGACAGCTGGCTTGCAGGCATCGCAGGATGTCCGGTGCGAACGGGTTCAAAGGAAAGTCAGCCATCGAAGTGCAGAGGCAAGAGGAGCCGCCTTCTCCCAAGCTAGAGACTTGGTCAGTCTGGTTCGGTATTCTCCACGCTGACCAGCAGGGCATATTGCTTGCCAGGCCAGGAGATGCCGGGACTTGAACCTGGAACCTTCTGCATGCCCAGCAGGTGCTCTAGGACTCAGCTGCAGCCCTTGCCCTAATGAGACAAACCCACAGTGGATCAGAAAAAAATATAATTACTCCAAGCCACGAGGGCTTTGTCCTTCCTCCATTGTCAGTTGCTGGGAATTGCAAGTGGGGAGGTTTGCTGCTCTTGCACTCAGATCCTGTGGGGCATCTGCTTGCTCCCCGTGAGGACAGGATCCTTTGGCCTGATCCAGCAGATCTCCCACTGGCTTGATGTTCTTATGGAGCCTCCAGGTCCAGAGGCAGTCTATCTAGATTCCTCCTGGCATGAGAATAGGGGGCTGGATTAGAAGGTCCCTTTTGGGCCGTTCGGTTCTCTTGATGTGCTTTGGGGACGCGGAGGGCACCGAGTTGACGCCGGCTGGTTCACGTTGCCCCCTGTTTGCAACGCTTTGTTCCTTGCCTGGACCGAAATGGCTGAGAGACAGCGGGAGACTCCAGACCCGGGAACCTTCCAATGTCTGCGCAAACAAACCCGATATCTTTGCAGGCAGAACTAAATTAATTAACGTCGCAGAGCCACGGCTCCTGCACCCTTGGAGGGGGGGGGTCTTGCTGGCCGGCAAACATCTGCCCTAATCAGATCAAGAGCCGCCCTGGGAAAGGTGGAGGGACCCCGAAGGGACCGGGAGGGCAGCGCGGCGCAGGGAGGAGGCCGGACGCCTCCCGGCCCCTCGGAGGTGGGTGAGCTTTCACATCTTCATGCGATTATTAAAATAGCTCCAGGCCCTTTTCTCAGGGTCTGCCTGACAAGGCGGCAACAGCAACAGATTATTTCAATTAGCCTGAGCTGCGCTTCGGAAAAGGAAGGAGGAGACGCGAGGGGCGGGGAGGGGGGGGGGCTCTGTGCCCCCGAGTCAACGCCAGGTCCCCTTTCTGGGGGGCTGCGGTGGCTGGGCGCCCGTGTGAACCGGCTCACACAACGCGCTGCAAATTAAATCCCAGGAAGAAAAACTTCACAGTTCTCATCTCTCCAGCCAGACTTGGGGCTTTTTAGCTTGGAATCCTAGAACTGTAGAGTTGAAAGGCGCCACCAAGGACCATCTAGTCTGACCCCCCGCAATGCAGGGCTAACAGCTAAATCACCCCTGACAGGGGGCCAGCCAACCTCTGCTTACAAACCTCCCGGGACGGAGAGCCACCCCTTTCCGAGGGAGTCCGTTCCTCAGTCGAGCAGCTCTGCCTGTCAGAATGCTCTTCCTAGTGTTCAGTCGGAATCTCCTTCCTTGTCGTCTGAATCCATGAATTTGGGCACTCCCCCCCCCCAGCAGAAAACAAGCTTGCTCCGTCTTCCCTGCCTCACAGGTGGCCTTCACAGAAGTTTATAAAATCACGCGTGTCATGAGGACAGCGGGCGGATAATTTTTGTCCTCCCTCTCTCTTAATGCTAGAACTTGTGACCCTCCAGGGAAGGAGGAGGCTGGAAGATTCAGGGTAGATTTTAAAAAAGCCCTTATTCACGTGGCACAGAGTTAAACTGTGGAACTCACTGCCACAGGCATCAGGAGTGGCCACAGACTTGGCTTAAAAAGAGGATGGGGCTAATTCCTGGAGGAGGAGAGGGCTGTCACTGACCAGCAGCCATGACTGCTACATTCTCTCCCTCCATGGCTCCTGCCTATTACTTGCTGGAAACTACAGGAAGGGAGCGGCCTCTCGGATCCTGCGGGCTGGTTTTCTGTTGGGGCATCTGGTCAGCTACTGTGAGAAGAGGACACTCGGCTAGATGTGGGCCCCTTGGCCTGACCCAGCTGCAGCCAGGCTCTTCTTCTGTGCTGATGGAGCCTCCAGCTCCAGAGGCAGCCTATCTTGATTCCTGGGCCCTTTGGGGCATTTGGCCACTGGGAGGATGCTGGACCAGGCGGGCCCCTTGGCAGCTGACTCAGCAGCTCCTCTGCTGTTATAACTTGCGGCCGCAGAGAGGAACAGAGCCAGGAGGGCAAAGCCCTGGAAGGAAGAGGACCCTCCAGGTTGCCCAAGGCAGCCATGCCTGGGGTCTGCCAGAGCCAAGCTCTGTGACGAGCCCCTTGGACTTGGCCTAGACTTGCCAGGAAGAACTGATTCTATTTTATTTTTTAAATGAAAACTCCACAGTTCAGTCCGGACAGCTGGCAGCATAACGTATCTCCACATCTGGGGCAGAATCATAAGTCTGAAGAACTAAAAGGGACCCGAGGGCCATCCAGACCAGCCCCCTGCAATGCAGGAACCACAGCCAGAGAATTCCCTGTGCTTGGCCCAGTCTGCCTGGAGGCAGGGGAGCGCATGAGGCTGTCCTAAGCAGAGTCAGGCCACCAGCCCACAGAGCTCGGGAATGCGGACACGGACAGGCAGCGACTCCCCAGAGTACCTGGCGATGCCAGCATCCGAACCTGGGACCTGCTACATACAAGACATACCCTCTGCCCCTGAAGTAAGACTGCAGCCCTCGTGGTTCTGGCTGCGGGGGCAGGACCTTCCACATTCAGGCAAGTGTCCCAGCCCAGAGGGGGCCAGGAAGCGAGGGGTGTGCCTGCGCAGCCCCATGGCCTGTCCCTCGGCTGCCGCATCACGTTTTCCTGGATGGCCACCAAGTGGCAGCTGGTCTGCTCCGAGCTCTTTGCTCCAGGAAGGGAAATGAGGCGCAGATGGGCAGAGAACACAGCAGGCGGGCTAGAAGGGGGCCTGTCTAGGGCAAGAGCAGAGCAGGGGGGCAGGGGAAAGGCCTCCCCACTCCTCCAAGCTGAGCTGCGTCCAGCACAGTCAGCAAAGCAGAGCCACGTGAGAAGCTGCCTTATTCCCACACAGAGCTCAGTGCTGCTCACACCAACCGGCAGCGGCTCCCCAGGGCCTCTCCCAACCCTGCCTGGAGATGCTGCCAGCGGGGACTGAGTCGGGGCCTTCTGGGCTGAGCTACGGGCTTCCCCAAAAGCTAAAGCAGGGTTCTTGTTCTAAAAAAAGAAAAGAAAAGAAAAGAAAAGAAAAGAAAAGAGGTTTAAACAGGGATGGAGAGAGCTGCCTTCTTCTGAGTCAGGGGACTGCTTCAATGCTGCTGCTGGTCAGTGCAGGCAGTACTGAGCTAGGTGGACCGATCGTCTGGCTCAGTGTAAGGCCGCTTCCTGTATTCCCGGAGGGCAGTGCTTAAGCATGAAAACAGCCCCTCTGCTGGATCTGGCCAAAGGGGGCCCAGCATCTTCTCACAGGGGGCAAATGCCCCAAAGATCCTAGGAATCCATATAGACTGCTTCTAGACCTGGAGGTTCCATAAGGACTTGAGGAAAGTCTGGCTGGACCCACCTGGCTCAGCCTCCTGTTCTCACAATGGGACACCCAATGATCCCAAGGGAAAACCCGAGAGCAGGATTCGAAACCAAGAGCCATCTGCCAGGTTCTAGACTAGCTACTAGTCCTTGAAAGCCCTCCTCCTCCTCCTCTCTTAAAGGGATTCCTGGGGAAGGGAGTTCCACAGTTTAAACTGTTCCCTTCCAAGCATGACGGTCATTTAAAAAAAATGGGAGGACTGGGAGCCTGGACACACGTTTGCCCCCCCATGGAAGCCCCCCATGGAAGCCCCCCCCCCCGCCCAGCCACAGGGAGCCAGGGGCTGACCCCTCCCAGCTCTGGGTGATTCTTCAGGAGAAGAAGAAAGGCAAGGGTCATGGGGGGCAGGCTCCCCCCCCCAATCCCTGAGCCTCATTAGAAAGGGGCTCCTGGTTCCAATTTCCAGAGGCATTTAGAAAAAAACACAGATTTAACGACTGGCCATTTATATAAGCAGGACCGCAAAGCCCGAGGTTTAATTGCCTCCAAATCTGGGCCAGACACAAAAACTGACCCCCCCCTCCCCTCCCCTTTGTCCCTTCGGATTTAATGGCTTCCTAAATCTCAGGAAAGGGGTCCTCCCCCCATCGCCGCCGCCTCCTCCTCGCAAGACATTCCTCCTCTTTGTACTTCCAGGGAAGGCGGGATGCTCTCGCAAGGCAGAAAGGTCTTAAGTTACACAAAGGACGGAGCCTCGTCCCGCCCCCCAGCAGCCCGTCTTCAGACCCCCAGAGCAGAGGGCACCTGCTTCACGTTAGGCGAACAGGAAGACAACCCGCCCCTGGTAAAATAAAAAATGCTCTCACTTGGCTGGATGGAGCGTAGCTGAGCACTCACCCGCACCAGGTGCTTAGAGCAGGTTTAAAGCACGCACCAAAAAGAACCCGGGAACTGTAGCTTAAGGGTGCTGCAAACTATAGCACCAGGAACGGGGGGGGGGGGTGTTCATAGAATCATAGTTGGGAAGCACATAGGCCACGATTTATTGGCCCATAGAAGACGGTCTTGGTGGCTTGAAAGAAACTCTGTGCATCATGAGTGTCGGCTAAGTCCTGGATCTCTTGAGCTTTTTTTATCCACAGTGTTTATCAAAGATAATCTTACTCAGCTACGAGTGATCGCCAAAGGAGTTCTAAGGTTACCAGATTTTTTTCAATGACTCCAGGAACACTTTAATTAATTAATCAATCAATCAATTAATTACTACACGTTCAGGGATGTTGATGCTGCAGTGATGGCGGTGGCAGAGGGGCGGCCACCACCTTGACCTCAAGCGCCATGTTTCCTCTTCCTCCACATCTTCTCTCTCCTTTCTCCATGAGGCTGGGCAGCCCCTGAGTTGTTGGTTCTTCCGTGGTGAAGGAGGGCCCAGGCTCAGGCACTGCAATGCCCCCTTCCCATCAGAGCAGCCCCAACCCCATTCCTACTTGCATGCAAGCAGGAGGGCAAGGGGATCCCTCAGCTGGGAAGGGAGGCTTCACACTGCTTTTTGGAGCAGCCCCATCCCAACTTCTACTTGCATGCAAGCAGGAGGGGGCAGGGATCTCTCAGGCAGCGCGATGCCTCCCTTCCCATCGAAGCAGCTCCAATCCCATTCCTACTTGCGTGCAAGCAGGAGGGGATGGGGACCCCTCAGCTGGGAAGGGAGGCTTCCAGTTGCCTAACTGAGATCCCTGCCCCCTCCTGCTTGCACGCAAGCTCTGATAGTTGCTGGGGTCAGGGAAGGTGGAGGTAGCCCGGAAGCTGCGTCTTTGAGCCCCTTCACCACCATCATATGAGGACTTCCGAGCAGCTCCTGAAGCCAGCAAGAGCCACCTGCTCCAGGCTGCTCAGACTGCCATCGCCGCGTTTCCCGGGGACATTAGATGAAATCCGGGGACATTCCGGGGACGGAATTTGTCCGGGGACTTATTCGCAAATCCAGGGACTGTCCCCAGGTAACGGGGACGTCTGGTAACCCCAATTTGGGAGGAACCCTGGGGGTCATCTAGTCCAACCCGCAGGGATCACAGCTAAATCACCCTTGTTACGTCCCCCACGCCCCGAGCTCTGCTTTCAATGTCTGGCGTGTATGCAGGCCAGGAAGATAGTGCTGTGTTGTGGCTCAATCACAAAGCTGGCTGGGTGCGGCTGCCGGGGCCGGACGCTGCCTCTCTCAGGGTCTCCTACCTCACAGGGTTGTTGTAAGGCCCCCTGAGCTCCTCGGACGAACAGGTGGTCTGTAACTGGAATAAACCAATCTGTGTTTGCTCCATGTTCACACATGCAGCACACATCCCAGGCACTGGTGGCGGGGCCATGGATGCAAAGTTCACCTGTGTAGCATTGCCTGGTTTCTATGCACACCCTCTGCCTTCCCTCCAAGCAGACAAGAGACTCAAGGACACCTTTCCAGCCAGGCAGAGATATTATGGGATGCGCAGGGAGAGTCCTGAGGTTTCCAGGACAGCCTAATCCAGGCAAACATTGAGATGTGAAAAATGCCGCCTGCCTGCCTGCCTCCGTTGTTCTTGGCTTCCCTGCCTATTGTCTCAGCCACCGCAGGGAGGGAGGGAGGGAGGGTGGGGCGAGAGCCCCCACCCCTGGCCCTGCAAATAAAAAAGGGGAAAGTGGGGAAGGCTTCCAAAAATGGGGGGTTGGTGGGGTGGAGGCTGCGGGAGGGAGAGGAAGAGCTGAGCTGTGAGGTTTGCAGCTGGTATTCATTTACGCCATCAGTCTCTTTCCACTTATCTCTGTAAACATGGGGGGAGAGAGGGGGGGCCATAATTACAGGGCCTCCTTTGCACCGTCTGGCCGGCAGAGTCAAGGCACGGTGCTCTGTGTGGTCCTTGCAGAAGGGGGCAAGTTCCCACAGGCAGGCAGGCAGGCTGAGCACCTCAGGTGCAGGGGAGCAGGAAAACATCCTGGGAGCTATCCAGACCCATCCAGTCCTGTTCTCACAGATGCCCAGTGAGAAACTGGCAAGCAGGACACCTCTCCCCTCCTGTGGCTCAGGAATCAGATAGACTGCCTCTGGACCTGGAGGTTACATGAGAACATAAAAAGGTGGCCAGAGGGGTGACATCAGCCTCTTGTTCCCACAGTGCCATCCAGGTGCCCCCAAGGGAAATCCACCCCCCCCAAGATGCAGGGGTGACCCTGCGTCTCCCCGGGTTCCCAAGCCCCTCCAAAGCGCAGCCTGTGGGGCAGTAGCTTCCTTCACTGAGCACCCAGCCCTGCCAGCTCCCCAGGGTCTCCCTCTCTTGCTCGACTGGCTGATAAGCCGCCTGCTGGCCGGTTCTGACCTGCTGCTGACCCAGCCCAGGAAGGAACGGGCATGGAGCTAAGTCTGCCTGGCTCTCGGCTGCCACAGACGCCACCAGGCGCCTTCAAGACAATTCTCGGGGGCGGAAATGGGTGTTCAAGAGAGGCCCCGCTGGCCACCTTCCACATGGCGTGGGCAGGGAAATGGGCGTCAGGAAACGCCACTAGGCTTGACCGCTCAGTGGAGCCTCCAGCCCCAGCGGCAGCCTATCAGATGCTGGGGGAACAAGCACAAATGAGGACGTGTTTTATTTACTTCTTCAATGTGTATCCTGCCCTTCATTCAAAGATTGCAGAATGGTTCACAACACAGAAATGCAAAATGGGAACACAAAATAACTAATAAAGCAAAATCAATACCCCCCCCAACCCCCATTTTAAAGGCCACAGGATGTTAACCAACCCAAGGCTTGCAGACTTTGTGGAGCTATTGGACGATAGGAAATGCTTCTGAATAGCAGGTGCTGGAAGCTGCAGGTGGGGGGAGAGTGGCTCTTGGGTTCGAATCTGGCTGGGATCTGGGTGGCCAACGCAAGAACAGGCTGCAGGACTAGAAGGGCCCCGTCTGGCCTGATCCAGTGCTCTCCTGTTCTGGTGGAACCTTCAGGTCCAGAGGCAGTCTATCTGGGGCATCTGGTCACTGTGAAAAGAGGAGGGTGCCCTGGATGGGCCATACATGCCATGCTCTGGATTCGCAGCCATGGCAAAAAGCAGGATTGGGCCCAGGGGGTGCAGGCGGGAGAGAGCGAGAGCGAGATTTGTGCCTGGCCATGGCATGCCCATACATCATTTTTATGCTCTGGAGTATTTCTTCAGTTGTTTTAATGACTTCCCGTTTCAGTAACGAGGGAGGAAGTCGTTACTCTCGTTTCTTCTTTGCCTTCAACCGCCCCCAGCGAACACACAAAAGAGGGCGAGACGGATCCCTTTGGCAACGGGGCCTGGGAGGCTCACGGGAGCGAGGGCAAAAGGTGCCTCTGCAGCTGCCAGGCCAGCACTGTCTGCACTGACTGGTGGCAAGGGCTCTCCAGCGGTTCAGGCAGGGAGCATTCCCAGCCCCACCGGGAGACGCTGGGCCTTCTGCATGCCAAGCAGGCCCTGTTCCCTTGAGCCCCCTAAGCAAGGAGGATTCTAGTCCTCAATGTTATGAAGGAACGTTTGAAATTGAAACGCAAGAGGCTTCCCTGGGCACTTAAACCCCCCAGAGAGAGATTTCTGGGCAACTTGCAGACTGCTCTGTGCTCGGCACGCAGATTTAGTGCAGGACTTGCTGACAGATGCAGAAATATTAAGCATCGTGACATGGCACTCCTCTTAAACCCCTAACAGCTCAAATTAATGGCTTCAGCAAAGATGGCATTTTGCCCTGATGGGAAGGCAGGATTGTGCGTTGACTTGGGAGACGGCAGGAGAAAACCTTTTTGAGTCACACCAGAAAGCTTAACCAGAGTCTACAGAACTGCAACCAACTATTAAAACAGCCTTTCCCCTGCTGCCAGGAGGGCTTGATCACTTATCCTGGAATTGTAGGGTCATCTAGTCCAGGCATCCCCAAACCCGCCCCTCCAGGTGTTTTGGGACTACAATTCCCATCATCCCTGACCACTAGTTCTGTTAGCTAGGGATGATGGGAGTTGTAGTCCCAAAAAACATCTGGAGGGCCGAGTTTGGGGATGCCTGATCTAGTCCAACCTTCTGCAATGAAGGATACACAGCAAAAGTACCAACTCCAGATGTTGTGCGTTTCCCTTCCTCTAAAGGCTTGTGGTCTTTTCTTTGTGACTGTTTGATCCAGATTCTGCGCCAGGATGCTGCCTCGTACCGAGTTGGATCATTGGTCCACCCAGCTCTGCATTGCTTGCACTGACTGGCAGCAGCCCTCCTGGGCTCTCTCTCCCAGCCCTACCTGCAGGGGCTGCTGGCGGGGGCTGCACCTGGGCCCTTCGGCTTGCAAAGCAGGGGCCTCTCCCACAGGGCTGCAAGGGCCCTTCGCCAGGCAGTGGCTCTACAGCAGAGCCGGCCCACACAGCCCCCTCTGGGCAAGGCTGACCTGCAGCTCCCAGCAGCCAGCACAGCTCATGCTCTTTGGAAGCCATCCAAGTTGGTGGCCCTGCCTGCCTCCTGTGGCAGGGAGTTCCACAAGTTAACTCTACGCTGCAGGAAGAAGTCATTCCTTTTATTCGTCATAATCCTTGCAATACCAGTTCTTATGTTATGGAAGGCAGGGTGGGATATCATTTCTTTATCCTTCCATCCTGCCTCCCCTCCCTCTCCTTTCCTCCAAACACTGCACAAGGGGGGGGGTATCTCCATCCCCTTCATCGCCCCCCCAGCAGCCCCTGCTCTGCGTATTTATTAGGTACCAGGGTTCAGCCGTGTCATCCCATTATTGCTTTGGAACAAATGAGGTGCTGATGAGGAAGCCCTGAGTCAGCAAAGCGCCTTGCCAGGAAATTCTTAAAACATGTCTCTTTTTTCAAAAAACCCGAGTACTCCCACCCGCCCTGCCTCAACCATCCCAGGGCGTGAGAGAGAGAGAGAGAGACTTGGGGGCCCTTAAGCCCTGGCCAGAGGCTGCTGCAGCCTGCAGACGCTGCTTTCAAGGCAAAGGGACAGCCTTGCTGCTGTCAGTACAAAAAGCCCACAGCCCATGGAGGAAGGAGAACGAGAAAATAATGAGGCCCCCTCCCTGTCACAGGGAGCTGTGGCCTGGGGGACTCCCCTCCCCAACCTCTGTCCTTCCTCGGGTGAGGGTCCGGCTCCACTGGAGGGGGGCCTCGCTGCAACAAATCGAGGGAGAAGCTACTGCTGGCCCCTAGCCATGAGGCCCCTGCTCTGCGCCCTCAGCTGGAGGCAGCAATGGCGCTTCTGTGCCCTCAGCTTCTGAATGCCCCTTGCTGGAAACTGCAGGAGAGGAGTGTCTTGCTCTTGGGCTCTGATCCTGCTCGTTTCCCTTGGGAGCACCTGGCTGGCTCCTGGGAAGCTGGGCTAGATGGGCCCCTGGCCTGATCCAGCAGGCTCTTCCGAGGCTCCAAGATTCTCCACGTCACATACCTTTGAAGGTGACCCGAAAACTACAACTAATCCAGAATGCAGCAGCCAGACTGGTGACTGGGAGCGGCTGCCGAGACCACATAACACCGGTCTTGAAAGACCTACACTGGCTCCCAGGATGTTTCCGAGCACAATTCAAAGTGTTGGTGTTGACCTTGAAAGCCCTAAACGGCCTCAGTCCAGTGCACCTGAAGGAGCGTCTCCACCCCCATCGTTCTGCCCGGACACCGAGGTCCAGCGCCAAGGGCCTTCTGGCGGATCCCTCGCTGTGAGAAATGAAGTTACAGGGAACCAGGCAGAGGGCCTTCTCAGTGGTGGTGCCCGCCCTGTGGAACGCCCTCCCAGCAGATGTCAAAGAGAACAACTACTACCAGACTTCTGAAGGCAGCCCTGTTTAGGGAAGCTTTTAATGTTTGATGTATTACGGTATTTTAATATTTTGTGGGAAGCCGCCCAGAGTGGCTGGGGAAGCCCAGTCAGATGGGCGGGGTATAAATAATAAATTATCATCATCATCATCATCCTGTCCCTGGAGCAGCGTGGGAAACGGCACATCGGAGGTGTGAGGCCTGCAGCCCAGTCTCTCCCAAATTCATGTGACGTGTCACAAGGTTTGGGTGCCAGAATTGTGGTGAGGCCCCCAGGAGGACCCGGCCTCTCGCCCCCGAACATCCTGGGGGGCCACTGGAATCCTGGAAGGCCAACCCCTGGTCGCCACCCCAAGCGGAGGAGCTTAGGGACGAGGCCCCACCAGGGGATCCGGCATGAGAAACCAGACTGGCAGGTGCCCCATGGAGAGCCAGGTCCCCTGGGTCTGCCTGGCTATACGTTGCCCCTGCCGGCTCTCCAGGGGTTCAGAAAAGGCGACATGGCTGCCATTACCTGGAAACGCCAGCAGGGACTGACCCTACGACCTCCCTTTACGCAAAGCAGATGCTCTGCCACTGAAAATAAAGCAGGGTGCTAGTCCTCATGGTTCTGAATAAAAGACAGGAGTGGGGAGCTGCTCACCGCAGCTCAAACCATCTCGCTTGGTACTGCCCAGACTCCTTGGCAGTGGCTCTCTGGTGCTTTAGATAGCAGGACTCTTCCCCCGCTCTGGAATGAACCTGAGACCTTCTACAGGCCAAGCAGGTGCTCTACCACTGAGCTTTGGTCTTTCCTCCAGTGAACAAAGACAACAGGCTTCCCTGTGCAGTCAAGCCAGATAGATAGACAGACCGACAGACACAGCTTAACTGCCGTGGACCCATTTCTTCATCCCTGTGTTTAGGGGCATTGCTCAACCCTCCTCTCTCGAAGTTTGCCCCAGGCTCCTTCAGAATCGGGGCCTGTCTTGGCGAGCCTGGGAGCGAGAGGGTGGGGGTTGCGGCTGGTCTCTGGGCCAGAGCAGCCCTGTCAGAACTGACAGGTTATTTATGTATGAAGGGAGGCAGTGGAAGAAAATACAACCGGGCCCATTCCTCCGACGGCCATTCCGTAATTATCGAAACGCAGAGAGCCGAGCAAAAGCAAACAGAGGGGAGAGCTTCGTGTTATGACAAAGTTATAAATAGCTAAATGGTATAAACACTCCACACCGGGGCAAGCGCAGCAAAAGACACCCTCGGATTTAAAAGGATGAGGAAACTGAAATTTTGGGACCAAAGTGGATTAGGAAGAATTCATGGAGAGGGCCATCGAAGGCGACTTGCCTGCACCGTGGGAGGCGCAATCTTTCTGAATAAGTTTCTGAAAACCACAGGAGGGGAGAGTTGCCTTTGCGCTCAAGTCCCACAGGCATCTGGTTGGCCACTGGGAGGAGGGGATGCTGGGCTGATCCCAACAGGCAGGCTTTTCTCGTGTTCTTAGAGAACCTCCAGGTCCAGAGGCAGTCTATCTCCACTCCTAGGATCTTGGGGGCATCTGGCCCCTGTGAGGACAGGATGCTGGCCACTGGCCTGATCCAGCAGCCAGGTTCTGCTGATGTTCTTAGAAACTGGCTCCTCCTCCTCCTCTCCTTCTCTGATTTGCATTAAGACAGGCGAGAAGTATTTTTAAAGGAAGAAAGAGAGAGGAGGTGGGGAGGCCACACAGAGAGCAAATCCGAACGAGCCCCGAGCGACAGATTCATCATTGGCTGGGCTCTCACCCTCAATCCCAAGACAGAGGCCATATTTCACCTTTAAAAGCTTTCGTCTCTCCCAGCCCTGGTGGGCCACAGCACATTCCTCCCCTTCCCCAACTGAACGGAGAGGTGGGCTTTGTTTTGCAGTCAGCCCCAGCTCCAGGCTCACTGGGAAGCTGTGCATGCATCTCTTTCACACACACACTCACCTTCTCGCCCAGGGAGGCCACAAGCAAGCAGCCCTGCCTTTCATGCAGAGGATCCCCACTTGGCCTGCAGAACGATGCAACTCAGGCTGGTCCTGCAGCTTCCCCTGGTGGCAAAGAAGGCGCCAGGTCTGCACCAACCGCCAAAGCCACAACGCACACCCCTCAGGGTGCAAGAGCCACTGCTGGCTGAGCAGGGCGACAGCCCCTCCGCCAAAAGCAAAGCAGGGTTCTAGTCCTTGTGGTTGTGGATAAAAGGGGGGAGTGGAAATGCAGGGAGGTGGGTGGCCAGAGGCCTTGCAAAGAACCTTTCCCTTCTGCCTCTGCACTCCAGGGAAGCTGATCCCGCTGGGTGAGCAGGTAAGATTTTCACTCCTCTGGCCAGAAGGATTGGAGGCCCAGCCCTGGAGGGACTCGCAGGCAAAAGCAACGTGGCTCTTTTCATGGCTGCCATCTGCATCACCAGCTGTCCTGGAGCACCTTGGGACTCGATGGTTCAAGATGCAGGTCTCTTGCATGAGATACGTAAGGGGCTGCTTGGGGTTGGGTGTCCAGGGAGAGGGTCCCGCAGAGACTGCCACCCACCCACCACCTCCTCCGGGCCCCCTGGAAGCGCCCAAGATCTGAGGAAGTGGAAAACCAACGAGCCAAAATTCAATAAAACAATGATGATGCTTTGTGTGGCAATCCTTCAGGTGGTATGATGCCGTGTAAGGACGACATGGAGAATGCAGGGAGAAAGGTTTTCCTCCCTCTCTCATCACACTGAACCTTGTGAAGATTCAGGACAGAGAAAAGAAAGGACTTCTTCCCACAAACTGTGGAACTCCCTGCCACAGGAGGCAGTGATGGCCCCCAACTTTAGAAGAGGGTTGGACAAATTCACGGAGGAAGAGGGGGCTATTGAAGGCTACTCACCTTGGTGGGTTATGTCCTGCCTCCAATGTCAGAGGCAGTTGCTGGAAAAGGCAGGGAGAGCGCTGCTCTCGCACTCGGGTCCATCGTGTGGACTTCCCATAATGGGCAGGTCCCCTTTGGCCTGATCCAGCTGCAGAGCTCTTTTCATGATTTTCAGATACAGCGGCTCTTCGGATCAGGCCCCTTCCCCCTGCCATGCCTACGCAAGCACACAGGTCTCAAGACAGCCAGTAAGTGAAATATTTTACTTTTTTAGAAAAAGACAAAACAATCCCAAGCACAGACAGAAGACACGCCCGTTCATAATTACCAGCATTAACACAAATGGAATAAGTAAGTTTTTTTTTGCAGAGTGTGTGTGGGCTTCTATGTAGGAAATCTATTTCCTGCGCGTGTGGTTTTAAAAAATTCTTCCATTTTTGTCTTTGTTTTAAAAAGATGCTCGCTTTAAAACTGCTCGAGAGGAATCTTTCTGAGACTGCTGCAAAGGATCCGCATCAAAGATTTCCGTGGGGAAAACACAATACGTTTGGCAACCGTTTTTTAAATGTTCAATAAAGTTTGTTTAAAATAAATTAGGAGTTCCATGGAGGCCCACTTGGTGGATTGCGAACGGCCCTTTGTGGCGAGTCCCCAAGAGCCCAGGAGGAAGGGGCACAGAACCCCCCCCCCCCCGGGAGGGACAGAGGCTGCGCCAAAGGCAGGAGAGACGGACCTTTGGAAAGTTGTTCTTCTTTTATCGGGGGGGGGGGGGGGGAGCAAATGGGGAGAGATGGGAAAACCCACCTTAACACCTTTTCGGTATCTCATTAAAAGCCATGTGCTTCGGGGCTCCCTCTTCTTCCCAGAAAGACACACACACAAACACACGTTGCATCACAACAGCAAGGTGACCTTCTTGCTTCATGGTCACTTGGTGGGAAACAGCACCAGAGAGAAGACAGAGAGTGGCAGAATGAGACCCTCACTGGCCAAGACACAGCGATGGAGCCACTTTTGGGACGCAGGGGGGGCAAGGGGGTGTCACAGTGTTCCAGGGAATTTTCAGCATCAGAATGAGAACATGTGCCCCGTGTTTACCATTGTGGTTTCTTCAAGGATGGGAACTTTGTGCTCCAGGAATGCTCCATTCATTCTGATTGTGCAGCTGGAGGTATGAAGAGGAGGGAAGGGGGAAAGAGGAGCCTCTGCAAATCCAAAGGGGAGGGATGCCTGCCCTTTGCAGAGAGCCCTGCGCCCTAGACCAGCCCTGGGCCAACCCCGTGTCCTTCAGAGCCTGGGGGGCTACAGCTCTGGGGCCAGAACAAGCCTCTGATGCTGCGGCTGATGGGAGCTGCAGTCCAGGGGGGCCCAGACAGAACAGGCAAAGCTCATCTGGGCAGGATCCTACCCATCCTGACCTTGAGGATGTCCCAGCCAGGACCCCAACGCCTGCTGAGCTGAGAAGGGCAGCGCTATGGGCCAACACCCACGGGGCCTCCACTCTCTCTGGGGGGCATTTGCAGGCTCTGGGCTCCATAAGGCGCAGGGTGTGTGCGCGTGTGCAACGGCCCCCTTCCCCTCAAGGGGAACAGAGATACAGTGGTACCTCGGATTAAGAACTTAATTCATTCTGGAGGTCCGTTCTTAACCTGAAACTGTTCTTAACCTGAGGTCCCACTTTAGCTAATGGGGCCTCCCACTGCCACAGCACGATTTCTGTTCTCATCCTGAAGCAAAGTTCTTAACCCAAGGTTAGCGGAGTCTGTAACCTGGAGTGTCTGTAACCCGAGGTACCACTGTATTCCTTCCCCAGCCCCACCAGGAAGAGACCGTAAGGCAGACGGCACCTGCTCCTCCTGCGCAAATGTTCCGGGGGGGTTTCATCTTCTAAGTTCAGGGGGCCAAAGTGGGGAGGGCCAGGGGGACGTTCCTGGGATTGCAAACTGTTTTGTGTTTTTCATTGGTGCAACCCACCCGGGGACCGGCTGGTGGAGAGCAGGAGAGAGATTTAAGGAGAATAAGGAGAGATTATGAAGGATGTGGAGAAAGCGGGAAGAGGAAGGGAGAGACAGACACCCAAGGGGGTCACCGTCCACACAGGGGGGCTTCCTTGACCCCCGAGGGAGGGGGTGGGGCCAAGGAGGAGGCGGCAGAGGGGAGCTCAAGATCACCAAGTGCAGGGGGGGGGGCTCCCATCACCTGGCAAGGGAGAGGGGAGACCCACAGAAGTCAAGCTAGGGAACTGAGTGCCCCCCCGCCCTTTTAAGAGGGTGGGGGCAGGAAGCCAGTCTCCCTGCGCCACCGCAGAGGCGGGGAGGGGGGTCACCAAAGATCCACCGGCTGAGGCAGCAGGATGGGCACCTTGGCCTGGTTGGCGCTCAGCTCCAACAGCACACGAGCCCCACAGCCACCGGGGCCTGGGGAGTGGATAGCACCATGTTGAAAGCCCCCCTGCCGGGGAGGGTGAGGAGGCCCCCCTCCCTCTGAGGTCCAAGCCGAGAGGGAAGGAGGCTCAGCACCGTCACAGAGAGGAAGGGGAGGAAGACGCCAAGGCTGCCGTCAGATGGAAGCGATGTAATGGACACACTTGCCTCCTTCCCCCCCCTGCCCCCAGTCACTTCCTTCACTCTGCCGGCCCTCCTCTCCCTCTGCCCCATGGACCCGTCAACATCCTCCTCCAAGCGGCTCGGGGGGCAGGGAGGGGAGTGTCGGCTTCCCCCAGCGACTCCGGGTTCCAAGGCTTGGTGGCGGCTGGAGTTGGGATCAGTCCTGGGGAGAGGTGGCCAGTTGCCTCTCCCACTCGTCCTCCACCACCTTGTACAGTTCCATGGTGGCCCGGGCGTCTTCCACCGAGGAGTGGCCTTTGTTCCCCACCTGGGGGAGGGGGGTAAGGAAAGAAGGAAGGAAGGAGGAAGATGAGGGCAGGGGTCACGTCTCTCTGACCCCCACAAAGCGAGAGGACACCCCCTCCCCCCACAAAGCCATCTTCAAACACCTCAAGGGCTGCCCCATGGAAGACAGAGGGCAGGACCCAAACCGAGGGATTCAAGTTACAGAAAAAGAGTTTCTGTGGGCCAGAGCCTCCTCGGAAGGCGGTGGGCTCTCCTTCCTTGGTGGTCTCAAAGCAGGGGCTGGGTGGCCCCCTGGTCAGGGATGCTTGCATTACGGGGGGTTGGGCTAGATGACCTCTGTGGGTTCCTTCCAACTCTACAATTCTATGATACTAGGAAAAGGGGCCCAGATAAAGAGAGAGGTGCACAGCAGCTTGGCTCTGGAGTCACTCAGGGAACTTCTGCTCTTTGGGGACAAGATAAAATGGTCCCTTTTATACTGCAGAATAGGGACGCGGGTGGTGCTGTGGGTTAAACTACTGAGCCTCTTGGGCTTGCCAATCAGAAGGTCAGGGTTCGAATCCCTGTGACGGGGTGAGCTCCCGTTGCTCGGTCCCTGCTCCTGCCAACCTACCAGTTCGAAAGCACATCAAAGTGCAAGTAGATCAATAGGTACTGCTCTGGTGGGAAAGTAAACGGTGTTTCCGTGCGCTGCTCTGGTTCGCCAGAAGTGGCTTAGTCATGCTGACCACATGACCCAGAAGCTGTATGCCGGCTCCCTTCGGCCAGTAAAGCGAGATGAGCGCCGCAATCCCAGAGTTGTCTGCGACTGGACCTAATGGTCAGGGGTCCCTTTACCTTTATATTGCAGCTCACTATAAATTTATGGAATTGCATTGTTTCAAAGGATTTGCTCTGGTTGCCTGCTTTATTTATACGCTACTGTGTTTTGAGCTTACAGGAACTGCAGTATTTGCTGTTCTTTTCTGCTGCTACTTTGAGCTGCTCAGAGTTCAATATTAAATCCAATGCCGGATCTCCTCCAAGGCCAGGGGACTCTGTTCCTCAGCGGCCCTCCAGATGCTGCCAGACTCCGTCTCTCACCAGCCCTGGTACCACCACGGCCCAATGGGCAGGGGTGATGGGAACTGTAGTGTGGCAGCCACCTGGAGGGAGCCACAGGGGCTACTCCTGCTCCTGCTGTGTCGGGGGGGGGGGGGCGGGTCTAAAAACTGCACGGACAGATGGCACAAACAGATTTGGAAAAGCTCCTCCTGGTCAATGTCCGCAACCTTTTTCTCTCCAGGCTCAAGGAAACAATGGTGTGAGCTTTTTGATGCATATGAACTGACTTGGACCCTGCAATTGTCATCTGAGGCCCTTCTTTGAGAGCCTCCTCAATGTCTGGAGGGTGGCAACACAACAGCAGGGCCTTTTCTGTGGTATCTCCCAGTTCATGGTATGCTCTCCCCAGGGAGGCTCACTGGGCACCTTCATTATATACAGTACTGTATCTTTAAGTGCCTGGTGAAAGCTTTCCTTTTTACCCAGGCCTTTTCCCTCTGTCTGGCCTTTTAGGGTGGGTGGGGTGTTTTAAAATCTGTTTTAATGAGGTGTTTTTTTGTAATGGATCTATGTGGGGTTTTGCTTGTTTACTTGGTTGCACGCTGCTTTGAATTCCCTTTAAAACGATGAACAGGGTGGTGATACAATGACTACTGCAATCAACACAAGATAATATCACCCAGGCAACTATCTGTACACAAACTCTAAACGTCCATCCATAAAAATGGCAAAAGTACTTTCCCCCCACAACAGGTTGCATCTTGAGCAACTGCAAACACAGTAACAAAGTCACGGAGCTTTGTAGGAAATAATGTACCGTACAAGAGAAGAGAGTACGGAAACAACTTAAAGCAGGGGTGTATCTTTCCCTATCTGCAAGTTTCCATCAGGAAAGAGGACGATGACCTTCAGTTTGTTAAACTTCCTCCAACAAGTGAACCACTTTCAAGTCAACTCTTTATTTACCGCATTTGCTATTATTTATGATAAAACCTATTTGGGAAAGAAACTACTTTTGCCATTTTCATGGGCGTTTATGGTTTGTTTGTTTATTGATAGTTGCCTTGGTGATATTATCTTGTGTCACCTGAATTGCCTTCGGCAAGAAAAATCAAGCAATGCAATTAATAAATAATAACAACAACAACTACAGCCAGCCAAGAGGAGGGACTCTTGAAAAGGAAGTCTGCCAAGACACTGTCATTGGGCCTTTCTCCAAAGAGCTGGCTGCCAGCCAGTGTAGGCAACACTGAGCCAGATTGGGGGGGGGGAGAGCAGACGGACAAGGCAGGGGGTGTTACCTGGATGTCCCTGTGGAGGAGCTGCTTGGTGAGGCGCTTCAGGGAGGCCTGCTCGTTCTCCGGGAAGCCGGCCTTGCGGTTGAGCAGAGGGTTCTTCGAGGTGTCCCTGGTCAGCGACTTGGGATGGAAATACTTGAGGGCTTTGAAGTCATTGTGGATGGCGTGGCCCACAACTATCTTCCCAGAGAGGACCTTGAGGATCTGAAAGGCAGGGAGGGGGGTCATCAGTCAGCGCTCAATAGCTCAAGACTCAACCTGTAGCCCAGGCTTCCTCAAACTCGGCCCTCCAGAGGTTTTGAGACTACAATTCCCATCATCCCTGACCACTGGTCCTGCTAGCTGGGGTCATGGGAGTTGTAGGTCAAAAACTTCTTGAGGGAAGAGTTTGAGGAAACCTGCTGTAGCCAGTCAAGCACAGCAGGATGCAGACCCACAAAGACATCGTAGCTGCAGTCTGACCCACTTCACCCATGAAGGTAAAGGGACCCCTGACCATTAGGTCCAGGCGTGACCAACTCTGGGGTTGCGGCACTGATCTCACTTTATTGGCCGAAGGAGCTGGTGGCCAGCATGACTTAAGCCGCTTCTGGCGAACCAGAGCAGCGCACGGAAACGCCGTTTACCTTCCCGCCGGAGTGGTTCCTATTTATTTACTTGCACTTTGACGTGCTTTCTAACTGCTAGGTTTGGCAGGAGCAGGGACCGAGCAACGGGAGCTCACCCTGTCACGGGGATTTGAACCACCAACCTTCTGATCAGCAGGTCCTAGGCTCTGTGGTTTAACCCACAGTGCCACCCGCGTCCCTTACTTCACCCATAAGAGGATATAAAAGAAGAGCCCTGCAACAGGATGAGGTCAAAGGGCTCCTTCCTTAGTCCAGCATCCTGTTGTCACTGTGGCCAAATACCCCATAGAACCTAGGAATCCAGACAGACTGCCTCTGGACCTTGAGCTTCCATAAGAAGAGAGTAAGAGCTGCTAGGCCAAATGCCTCAACCAGATGCCAGAATAAAATTACATACTGCCTTGGTTTTAATGAAAACATGGTGTCAGGGCTGGCTCCTGGTCCCAGCTCACAGAGGACCAACGCTGGCTGGTATTTATGTACAAAAGTCTTTATTGAAGTACAGTTTCCATTTCCACGCCGCAGCGCTCCATCCCTACGTCTAAACTTTAGACCGGCGAAGCTCCCTCTGAGTCCCCGCCCCCTGTACACCAGTTTAAGACTCTAGCTTTACTCCACCTCTTCTTTCTCCTCTGGGTCCTGTTGCCCTCCGGGGCCCCTGTCTCCCTGGATTCCTCTGAGGCTGACGATGACGACCCCCCTGACTCCTCCCGCTCTCTTCTGCGGGCTTTAGGACCTGGCTCTCTTCCCGGGCTGCCCACTGTGCCTCCCTCCTGTACATTTGAACTTGGCGCGCGCGCGCGTTTAACTTTCCTGATGACCGTTTCCTCACTCCCCGACGGAGGTGTGGTCAATCCTGCCTCATGTTCTCCCGCTGGCAGCGCTCCACCTGATCCCGATGCCTGGGACTCCTCCCCCCTACTGCCCTCTGGGGGGGACGCGGGCCCTGATTTCCAACTGCTACTCTCTGAGTCTCCTCTGGCCCCTTCTTCCCGAGGTGTCCCCCTGGGCACTCCCCTTGCCCTGACCATGGGGGCCCCTTTCTGTGAATCCTCCGAGTCACTGGAGAGACTCAGAGACCTCGGACTACTGTCGTCGCTGACATTTCCTTCAGACTCCTCCCCCTCGCTCTCCGTTTCCTCCCTCTCCTGTGACTCTGCTCCTGAACCCCTGACATCCATCCCCCCCTCGAAGCCCCCCCTTCCCCCCTCCCCTTCCTCCTGCGGGGGTGCTGGGCGCTCCGTCGTTGTGGGGGTGAATGGTGGATACAGTTCGTCCCCCGTGGCGTGCATCCAGTTAGATAAATCCGGCTCGTCCTCCGTGTCTTCGCCGACCTCGTTCTCCTCTGCTTCCATCTCCGTGCCGCCATGCTCGAACCCAACGTCCTCCCCCATCACGTCCATGTCCCTCTCACCCTCGTTCCCCTCTGGGTCCGTTGCCTGCCAAGGGCCCCTCAGCCACCTCTCCGCTCCTCGATTGTCCCACCAAAATGAGCGGTCTGAGGCAAACCCCGAGGGCGAGCCCTCCGGTGAACGTGTTTCTAATGCTGGTTCTTCGTCCGAGGTGAATCCCTGGAACGTGCTGGTAGAAAGCGTGGGTGTGAAAAGCCAGTCGTCGAAATACTCGGCTGGCATGGGCCTGTGTGGGAACAAGGCATGAAACTCCTCTTTGAGGAGAGGCTCGTCCAGGGCATAGTCCGGCACCCAACTGTTGGCGCTGGCCGGGGTACCTTCCCTTGCGAGAAAATATTCTACTCCCTCTTCCCCCCATCTCGAGTCCAAAATCTCTGTGACCTGGTTGATGGGTTCCCTTCTTGGCGACTCCCTCCTTGGGGGGATCTCCCTATACTGGTCTGGTGCTGTGCTCTGCGCCTGAAATCGGTGAGGTGCTTTGTAGGGCGTGAGCACCGACCTATGGAATACTGGGTGCATTCTGGATCCCTCCGGAAGTGTCAACCGGAAGGCCACCGGATTGATCTGTGCCTCAACTAGGTAAGGTCCTAGCTGTTTATGTCCGAGTTTCTTCTTAGCTAAGGACCTGGTCGGCACTGCGTGGGCCGCTAACCACACCCAGTCTCCCACCTGTATGTCTTCCCCAACCCTCCTGTGCTTGTCAGCTTGCAGTTTGTATGCGTGCTTTGCAAGCTCTAACTGCCTCCCAAGCTGCTCGTGGACTTCCTGCAATTCCGCCGCCAAGACTTCCGCTGCCTGTGGCTCCCCCTCCCCCAGTCTCTCTAATCCCGGGAAGGTTCTGGGATGTCTCCCGTTGTTGGCGAAGAACGGCGTCACCCCTGTGGACACGTGCTTCGTGTTGTTGTAAGCGAACTCAGCGAGCGGCAGGTAGTCCACCCATGTCGTCGGCTGTTGATTTGCATAGCATCTCAGGTACTGCTGCATGATGGCGTTGACGCGCTCCGCTTGCCCGTTGGTCTGCGGGTGTCTCGCCGACGCTAGGTTGATCTTGACGTTCAGGAAACCCATCAGCTTCTGCCAGAAGCTCGAAATGAACTGGCGCCCCCTGTCGGACAAGATAGACCGTGGCAGTCCGTGCACCCTGAAGACGTGGTCTATGAACAGTTTGGCGGTCTGTTCTGCCGTGGCCACCTTCGCGCACGGAATGAAGTGGGCCATTTTAGTGAACATGTCCACCACCACTAGCACTGCCGTTTTGCCCCTTGAGCTGGGTAAATCCGTGACAAAGTCCAGGGCCACCCTCTCCCACGGTTCGCTCGGGGTCTGTAGTGGTTCGAGCAGTCCTGCCGGAGGTTTGTGCACTGACTTGGCCCTTTGGCAGGTGTCGCACCTCGAGACGTACTCCGCGACTTCCCCTCTCATCTTGGGCCACCAGAAATCTCTGGCAACGAGTTCTGCCGTCTTCTCCTTGCCGAAGTGCCCGGCGGTTGGCGCGTCGTGCAACTGCTGCAGTACTTTCGCACGGAGTTCGTCTCCCGGTACATAGAGTGCTCCTCTGCGGATTAGCAATCCGTCCCGTATTTGGAACTCGTCGTCTTTCGCCGTGCCCTTGCGCACGTCCTCCATCTTGGCTAGTGCGAAGGAGTCCTCCTGCAGTGCTCGACGGACCGCCTCCAAGTCCACGGTTGCGGAAGCGCACGCCCACGCTTTCTGGGCGAAAATGTGCTTGGCCGCTGCTGGCGCCGCTTCTTCGAGGTATTGCGGCTTTCTGGACAGTGCATCTGCCATGATGTTGTTGTCGCCTGGGATGTATTCTATCCTGAAGTCGAAATCCGCAAAGAACTCCGCCCATCTGATGTGCCGCTGGTTCAGGAACCTTGCCGTGCGCCAGTACTCCAGGTTCTTATGATCCGTGCGAACCTGCACTGTGTGTTTGGCCCCGATGAGGAAGTGCCGCCACGCCTTGAATGCTGCATGAATGGCCAGCAACTCCCTGTCCCAGATGGTGTAGTTCTGCTCTGACTTGCTGAGCTTCCTAGAGTAGAAGGCACACGGTCTCCAGTCCCCATGCGGGTCCTCCTGCAACAGTACGGCGCCCACGGCTCTGTCTGAGGCGTCCGTCTCAACTCTCAGCGGTTTGCTGGGATTCACATGCAGTAGTTGCTGCTCGGACGAGAAGAGACGCTTAAGGTTCTGGAAGGACTGCTCCGCTTGCTCCGTCCAGATGAACTTCTTCTTCTTGGAGCTGAGCGTGTCGGTAATGGCCGCTGTCTGCATCGCGAACCCCTTGATGAACTTGCGGTAAAAGTTGGCAAACCCCACAAACCGCTGGACCTCCTTCCGATTGCGCGGGCTCTTCCAGTCCAACACTGCGCGAACCTTGGCGCTGTCCATGGCGAGCCCCTTGTCCGACAGCTTGTAGCCCAGGAAATCCACCTCCTTCCTGTCGAACTGGCACTTCTCCAGCTTGGCGTATAGCCGATGCTCCTGCAGTCGCTGCAGAACCTCCTTGACGTCCCCCTCGTGGGTCTCCTCAGATTCTGAGAATATCAGGATGTCGTCCAAGAAGCAGACGCATTTCTTGTAGAGGAGACCCGCCAGGACGTGATGCATGAAGGCTTGAAAACAGTGGGCGCCATTTTGTAAACCGAAGGGCATAACTCTGTATTCATATGTGCCCAGGGGCGTGAACATGGCAGTCTTCCACTCGTCCCCCTCCCGTATGCGAATCAGGTTGTACGCCCCTCGCAGATCCAACTTTGTAAAAACGCGTCCTTTCCTCACCGTAGTAAGCAGGTCATCTATTTTGGGCATTGGAAAGGCTGTGGGCTTGGTCTTCGAATTTAAGAGCCTGAAATCCACTACAAGCCTCTTTTGGGGCGTGTCCTTTTTCTTCACAAAGAATACAGGGCTGCCCCCCGCTGCTTTCGACTCCCGGATGAAACCGCGCTTTAAGTTGAGGTCTATGAACTCCTTGAGCTCCTGTAGCTCCTCTTCAGACATGGAATACAGTTTCCCGGCTGGCAGCGTCGCCCCTGGCAGGAGGTCAATCTGGCAGTCATAGGGCCTGTGGGGAGGCAGCTTGTCTGCTTCCTTCTCGCAGAAAACCTCCAAAAACGCTGCGTACTTGTGTGGCACTGCTTGCAGCGTGCTTAATTGTAGCTGCGTGTCTTCCCCTCCTTCTTCCGGGCTAGGAAGAATGCAATGTTCCGCGCAATAGGAGGAACCGAAGGTCAGTTGGCGTTGGTACCACGCCAATGCTGGACTGTGCCTGTGCAGCCAACTCATGCCCAAGACCACCGGCGTGTCCGACAGTTTGGTGACGTTGAAACTGATGACCTCTTGGTGATTTCCAATCCGCATCACCATTGGCTGCGTTTGTTGCACCACCTGCCCCCCTAACAAGTCTCTGCCATCCACCGTGACAACCTTCAGGGGCAGCGTGGCTGGTAGCAGTGGTATATTGTGCTGCTGAATAAAATCCAGTCCTATAAAGTCGGCGTTGCTGCCGGAGTCAATGGTGATCGGCACTTCCAGAGTGCTGCCGCTGGGCAGTTGGAGAGACGCTGTAAGCTGCACCACTGGTTTGGGTGGGAGGGGGTCTGTGGGCTGCAAAAGTGCTGGGGATTGCTTCATGGACTTGTCTGACTGGACCCCAGTGCCTCTTCCTCCAGCCAGACTCTGTCGTTTAACTGTTGCTGTGTTCTCAGTCGAGTTGCTTCTTTGACTGTTGCCGAGGCTGCAGTGTGCTTGTGGAGCCTCTGGGGACACTCTTTCGCCATGTGTTGAGCACTGTCGCAGATGTAGCACTTCCTGTTCCCTCTAGGAGGCTTCGTTTTGACTGCTCCCGGCGTTAGGGCTCTGGTAGCTGACTGAGCC
Source organism: Podarcis tiliguerta (assembly GCF_965153285.1). Taxonomy (NCBI): domain Eukaryota; kingdom Metazoa; phylum Chordata; class Lepidosauria; order Squamata; family Lacertidae; genus Podarcis; species Podarcis tiliguerta. The sequence goes on from NC_139549.1 coordinate 287,419, forward strand.
CTGGCACCTCCGAGCTCCATCGGTTCTTCCCCCCCTCCTTGGGGGGGTGTGGATTGCGCACGCGCTGCATCTCTGGGAAAAAGGGGAGGTGCTTTCGCTGGTGTGCGTCCCCAACGCCCTTCATCTCTGTTCCATGGACGTTCTTCCAAACGCACGCCGATTTCCAGCGCCCTCTGAACCACTTGCTGAGTGGTCTTAGGTCTCTCTCCTCTTGCAATCTCATCTTTCACATTTGCATTCAATCCTTCCCAGAAAAGGTCTCTGACTGGAGCAGAATTCTTCTCCCACCCCAGCGCGTGGACTAATGCAAAAAAGCGGGCATGATACTGCCTTACACTGGCTTTGCCTTGTTTGAGACCATGTATGTCTCTTCTGGCAATATCGACGTCTATCTTTGATAAAAAACATGCATCCATCGCTTTAATGAACGCATCCGCGTCTTGGAGCGCCGGATCATTATCTCTCCATAAATTTCTCAGCCACGCTTTGGCTTCCCCATGCAAATGGGATAGGATAAACCCCACTTTTTCTCTTTCATCTCTAAAGTCCTTTTCCAGCAGATTCAGCGCAAAGAGCAAGTCTGCTCGGAAATTAGGGTACTGTGGTAAACTCCCGTCGAAATGCGATACCAGGCTGCCCCCCCTTTTCCCCAGCCCTATGCCCTCTGGTCTGGCTCCCGTTTGCCCTTGTCTAGTAAGCATGTCCAACCTGGCTTGGAGATCCTTGCAGACTGTATCCATTTCTTCTTCCCTTTTTCTGGAGGCACGCACCTCTGCGTTGAGTTGAACCACAGCATTTCGCAGGTCTGTCCATTCCTGTTCTGTAGTCATCTTGTCTGATTCTTGTGAGCTCGCAAAGCACCACTTCTCTCCCCTCGCTACGTCGACTCACGTTGCGAGGTTCTTGGTGGAAAATCTTCTCACTGGGAGGGAGCTTACTGTCAGGGCTGGCTCCTGGTCCCAGCTCACAGAGGACCAACGCTGGCTGGTATTTATGTACAAAAGTCTTTATTGAAGTACAGTTTCCATTTCCACGCCGCAGCACTCCATCCCTACGTCTAAACTTTAGACCGGCGAAGCTCCCTCTGAGTCCCCGCCCCCTGTACACCAGTTTAAGACTCTAGCTTTACTCCACCTCTTCTTTCTCCTCTGGGTCCTGTTGCCCTCCGGGGCCCCTGTCTCCCTGGATTCCTCTGAGGCTGACGATGACGACCCCCCTGACTCCTCCCGCTCTCTTCTGCGGGCTTTAGGACCTGGCTCTCTTCCCGGGCTGCCCACTGTGCCTCCCTCCTGTACATTTGAACTTGGCGCGCGCGCGCGTTTAACTTTCCTGATGACCGTTTCCTCACTCCCCGACGGAGGTGTGGTCAATCCTGCCTCATGTTCTCCCGCTGGCAGCGCTCCACCTGATCCCGATGCCTGGGACTCCTCCCCCCTACTGCCCTCTGGGGGGGACGCGGGCCCTGATTTCCAACTGCTACTCTCTGAGTCTCCTCTGGCCCCTTCTTCCCGAGGTGTCCCCCTGGGCACTCCCCTTGCCCTGACCATGGGGGCCCCTTTCTGTGAATCCTCCGAGTCACTGGAGAGACTCAGAGACCTCGGACTACTGTCGTCGCTGACATTTCCTTCAGACTCCTCCCCCTCGCTCTCCGTTTCCTCCCTCTCCTGTGACTCTGCTCCTGAACCCCTGACACATGGAAAACCTTGTGTGGGGCCGGGGCATCCCTAAAGGCTCCCCCTGAGAGGCTGCCAGATCTCCCCCCTCACTCACCTCCTTCTGGGCCACCTTGAAGGGGACGGCGTTCTTCATGTGGTGCCTCTGAATGCCACTCCAGCGCGTCCGGTAGTTGGTGATGGGGCTGAGGGGCCGCACGTACTTGTCGTACATCACGTCGCCGTGGTAGCTGACCACGCTGCAGCGCGCCAAGTCACTGACGCGCCCGCCGGGGCCCGTGCCCACCATCTCACAGTCAATGGCCACCACCTTGCTGGGCTTGGGCGGCAGCAGCACCGGGGACAGCCCACTCTCAAACTCACTCAGCAGGGCCACCCTCCGGATCTCGCCCGCGGCCCCATTGACCTGCGCCCCATTGTGCCTCGCAGAGGAACCACCCCCCGCAGTGCTCCCCGCTTTGCTCGAGGCTGTGGCACCCCCAGAGGCATTGCCTCCCTGGGACCCAGAGTCCTTGGCCCCGCGGGCGGCCTTCTCCTTGGGGAATGTCTTGGTCCTGCGGGCCGAGCTGTCCTCCCGCAGAGGCTTCCTGTCCTGCCCGGCGGACGCCCCCTTTTTGTCCACTTTGGGCCTCTTTCTGTCCCGCTCACAGTCTGCCCCGCCGTGCTTCTGAGAGGCATCCCGCTGCGGCAGTGGGGCTTGCCCAGGGAGCTGCTTCTGCTTCAGGAAGCCTTTCCGCTCCAGGAACTGCCGGCGCTTGATGAACCGCTGGTGCTTCTGGTTCCCCTCCGAGGCCTTCTTGGGCTGCGCAGGGAGGGACGTGTCCAGGTTGAGAAGGAGATCCGACATGGTGCCCTCCTCCATGGGCGAGCCGGGACCACGAGGAGGAGAGGCCAGCAAGCGGGCACTGCTCTAGAGAGGCCGCGAGGGGCGCGATGCTGGACATGTCCACATGCTAACAAGGCTGGGGGAGAGATGGGGAGGGACAGGGTGAATTTCCAGCATTTGGGGGGAGGATTCACAAAGTTCTAAGCCACGCTGACTTATGTTCAGGATGTTTGCTCCGGAGGTTACTGGAAACAAAACTGCAGAGCTACTCAGGGGTCCTAGTTAACTCAGTCCAGAGCCACGAGGACCAGAATCTTGCCATAAAAAGTTGAATCCTTTTAATATTTAATTGTTTTTAATGACCCCCCCCCCCAATGTTTTCAGCTGTTCTCATTTTATCTGCTCGGTGGGCAGAGCCCCTGCTTCAGATGCAGAATATCTGAGGTTCAATCCTAGGTGTCACCTCTAGGTAGGGCTAGGGAAAAGGACTCCTGTCTGAAGCCCTGGAGAGCCCCTGCTGCCCGTCAGCGCAGAAAAATAAGCAGCTGCTCTGGCTTGATACAAGGCAGCCTCCCGGGTTCCTGTTCCTGTGAAGGTGGCCTCCATCACCCACCCACCCACCCAGGAAGTGTAATGCCAACCTGTGCCAGCCTCCCCCTGCCTGGCGCCCACTGTGAAGGCTCCTCCTCCTGCAACATCCTGAGCGGCCAGGCAGCAACTGGAGACGAAACGTATTCCCCAGTCCACTGGGCAAGGCTTCCCTGCTCACACTCTTGGGGTGCTATGAAGGGAGAAGGGGTGCGGCCCCGCTGCTGGAGATGGTACTTGATGACCTTTGGGGGTCCCTCCCGGGTTCCAGGCAGATGGCAGGAGGGAGCAGGATGGCCGGGGTCCCAGGGCAGAGACCCTCCCTCCCAGCCTCCCCGGGGGCGCCCTGGCCAAGGGGTGGTGCTGCTGTGGGAGCCAAGAGACGCCCTCCTCCCCGCCCCCGTCCCCCCCACCTACCCGGCTCAGCCCCACTGCGCCCCCGGGATTGGCCTGGCGGGGCTGGAGAGGGGGGTTTGTGACATGGGCTGAGCTCACCCGGCTCCTCGGCAGGGAGGGGGGAAGGAACGGCAGCCCCCCCACCCCGCCCTCGGGGCCGGGTGCGCCAAGGAGGCCGGGCCTGGAGAGTGGGAAGGGGCCCCCAAAGGTCATCCAGCGCAACCCGCCGCCCCGCCCCGGGCTGCTTCCCAGCCTTCCTCCCCTAAGGCCGGCGGGGAGAAGCGGGAGTCCCGTCCCCGGGGGAAATGCCCCGCAGGCCCGGCGCCCGCCCCCCTCCCCTTCCGCCGAGGCCCCGTCCGGCCCGCCTCGCCCGCCTCACCTGCCGCCGGGGCTCCGCCGCCGCCGCTCACCCGGAACCGGAAAGGCCCGCCAGTCCCACTTCCGCTCCCGCGCCACGCTCCTTTCTTTCCTCCCTCTCCGTCTCTCCTCCTCTCGCGAGACTTCCCGTCTCTCTCGGGGCGCTTCTCCCGGAGGGGAGAGAAGGAAGGCGGGCGGCCGAACGGGGCCAAGGGGCTGGCAAAGCAAAGATACTGAATCCCCATTGGTTGGCTGCTCGCCCCGCCCAACCCCGCCGGCGACCGACTGGAGTTGCTATGACGACGCGCCCACAAGCCCGCCTCCTGCTCGCCGGGTCGTACCATTTGACCGCGGGGGGAAGGCAGGCTGGCGCTGCACGTGGCGGGGAACTACAGTTCCCATCATGCCTGGCCGCTGGTCCTGCTAGCGAGGGATGATGGGAGTTGTAGTCCAACAGCAGCTGGAGGGCCTCGTTTGGGAAAGGCGGTCCTGGAATTCCCGCTTCTTACTGCCAAATGTTGTCGGTCTTCAAGGTTTCAAAAACATCATTGTAAAAGACAAAGGACAGTCGCTATTCATGGAGGCGCATCGTTAAACTGGGGAACTCCCTGCCACGAGAGTCTGGATGGCTTTAAAAGAGGACAGATTCGTGGAGGGCGAGGGCGCTGTGGATGGTGTTACGGGGGGGGCGGGATTAAATGCCATTATAAATGCACGGGGATATGTGTGGTCACACCATCAAGAAGGCTGATCGCCGAAGAATGGATGCTTTTGAATTCTGGTGCTGGAGGAGACTCTTGAGAGTCCCATGGGCTGCAAGAAGATCCAACCTCTCCATTCTTAAGGAAATCAGCCCTGAGTGCTCACTGGAAGGACAGATCGTGAAGCTGAGGCTCCAAGACTTTGGCCACCTCAGGAGAAGAGAAGACTCCCTGGAAAAGACCCTGATGTTGGGAAAGATGGAGGGCGCAAGGAGAAGGGGACAGCGGAGGACAAGATGGTTGGACAGTGTTCTCGAAGCTACAAACATGAGTTTGACCAGACTGCGGGAGGCAGCGGAAGACAGGAGGGCCTGGCGTGCTCTGGTCCAGGGGGTCACGAAGAGGCGGACACGACTCAACGACAACACACACACACACGTGTCCACAAACACCAAATCTCTTTCATTGTAACTACAGGTAATGCAATAGGATTCCTTCTGCACATGGCCTTTGGAACACAGCTCAGTTACATGCTAACAAATATCTACAATATTTTAATCACTTTTAATCTAAGACAAATTTCTCAAAGTCTCAGATTCAGTAGATGAGAAGGTACATATTAATTTCAGAAAAATAAGGCATCTCTCCTTCATCATCAAGCATTTCTCCTTCGCCAGAGTGGCTGGGAAAACCCAGTCAGAGGTACAAATAAAAGCAGCAGCAGCAGCATCTGACTTAATGGATGTATTGAAGCAGAGCTTGAATGTCTGCCAGGGATTCTTCAGTTGTGCTTCCCCTTCCCACTCTACAATTCTATTATTCCCAAATTGGGAAGGGTCCCTTTTTGGGGATCCATGTTCTCTATTAGGTACTGGATATGATTTGTTGCACAATGTGCCATTTAGCCACGAGGTGGCAGCCTGTGCCCATCAATACTGCATTCACAACCTGCTGGCCACTGGTGCAAAGTGAAAACACTTGAGAGCGCAAGACCCCTGTTACTTGACCTGGTCAAAGACCCCCCACCCCAGTTCAGCATCTTCTTCTCACAGAGGCCAAGCAAAGCCCCCTCTGTCGAAGGAGATGTCTCATCCAAGCCCAGATTTTAAAAATGGAGGGAGATGAGAAGAGCGACCTTGAAGTTTGCTGGCTGCTGGGAGAGCAAACTGAGCAGGAGCCCCCTCCTCTTCCTCAATAGGGTGACGCAGATCGTTTTCCTTTCTAAATTATAGTCCCCATGAAAAGTCACCAATGTTTGAGTGCAAATTGCTCCTAACCGGCACATGTACAATTTTCCCTAATAGACACATTTTTTGCAAAGCAATTCCCCCGAAGGCAATATATTCTTTTGTATGTTATTTTCACTAATGTGGATGAATTTTAAATCCACAATTTGCCCTACTCTGTTTATTAATATAGACATTGCTTGCCTGGAGAACTATGCTTCAAAAATTGGGGAAGTGCAAATTCTTTCAAATTGCAAGAAAGGAGATTCCATCTAAACATTAGGAATAATAATAATAGTAATAATTGTATTATTTATACCCCACCCATCTGGGAATTTTCTGACACTAAAAGCTGTTTGACAGTGGAACAGACTACATCAGAAGGTGGTGGACATTTTAAGGCATAAGTCAGACGGCCACCTGCCAGGCATTCTGAGCTGTGGTTCCTGCATTGCAGAGGGTTGGACTAGATGACCCTTGGGGTCCCTTCTGACTCTATGATTCAGTGCATTTTCAGTTCCCATATTGTTTGGGAAAGTGCAGATTAGGCAGGTTCATCTTCCAGTGCAAAAGGGATCAATTTTCTTCCTCCGCCCTTGCATTTTATAGATGAACTGCAATCAATCCTTTCTGTTCCACACGCTCTGAGCGAGGCCGACCTGTTGCCGCTCCCTCGATGGGCAAAGAGCCAGAAAGGTCAGGACTTCATCTGTGTGAACCGGGCAAGATCTAAGCTCTGCTGTGATGAATTCTTCCAGCCACCCCCCTGGGGGCCTGCGCAGTGGCCGTCAGTCTTCCAGGCACTTGGCATTTTTGCCGTTTCAGACACTTTTTGAGGGCCCCTGCGGGCCCAGGAATATTGAGGCAACAATTCACACTCAACACTAAACAAGACATCAGCAAAAATTGGGAAAGTCTGAAAAGGGAGCCTCGGTGGGATAAATGCGTGGACCACAGAAGAACCAAGCGGGGGGAGGTTTGATTCTGTTCCATGACGGCAAACTTAAGAACATGTGCATTGTTAGAATTTCTGCTCCGTGATTGCAGTCATGGGATTGTTGTCAATCCCATGACGGTGTATGTTTTGACTCCACAGAGTGGGAAGTGACGGAGACAGGATGTTTGTGTTCCTGTGTTCTGTGAAGTGGGACTATTGTCCTTTGTTCTTTTTCTCTTTGCTGTCTGATGCTAGAGAGAGAGGGAGCCATGCTGCAGTGCTCCATGTGTGTTTATATGCAAATAAAGTAGATTAGCCAAAATGCTGAGTTGCTGAGGTCCGTTACGTGAAATGCACCAACTCTGCGGATCCCAAAGTGTACCGGTGTCAGTGATGTTCGGGCTGAAGAAAGCTTTTGAAGCTCCCGAATGATCGAGCGGGAGGGAGAGAACATGCCAGTCGGGCATGTGTCTCTGCCAGGGTCCTACTCAAGTATAGGCCGAACTCTTGACATCAGAAGAGCTCTACAGGGTTAGACAAAGAGCCCATCTAGTCCAGCTCCCAGTTTTCATAGTGGACCCTCAAATGCACCAAAAGGGAAACTCACAAGCAGAAACTCAGCGCATGAGCCCCCTCCCCTCCTGCGGTTTCCAGCAACTGGTATTATTCAGAAGCATCACTGCCTCATAGCTGTCATCGCAAGCATCCTTCAGCGGCCCTTTCCTCCTCCATGAATTTGTCCCATCCTCCTTTAAATCCACCCAGGTTGCTGGCCATCGCTGCCCCCTGTGGCAGGGAGTTCCACAGAACTCTGCTCTGTGTGAATAAATCCTTTCTCTCTCCACCTGCTAGAGGTAGCCTGGCGGCCTTTATTAACTTCCCTTTCCTCCTTCCCAGCCTCAAGGGCTGCCAGCTACAATGCCTCCTGAGAGCTGATTTCAAGACTCCAGGCGGCTGGCCCAGGAGAGCACCCCCTCCCTTGCAGCAGAGCGGATCTGGGCCCAGTCACTGCAAAGAGGGCAAGAGTAGCTGCAGCCGGAGCTTAGGACAAGTGGAGCCAAAGAATTCCAGTTTCATCTGCATTCTCCTCCCGGCTAAGTTCCAAAAGGGGCAACACTGAGACAGCCACGCCACCCCCTGGACTTCGGCCCCCCCCCAGCGAAATATTTGAGGGGGCTGGGAATGGGTGGGCATTGCCATTCAAATGGTGTGTGCGCACCGTGTCATGTGATCGATTGTGTGCCGCAGGGCTTGCCTCCCTCCTCCAATATTTTATTCAAGCAGATGGGCGCTGGCTGAGGCTGCTGGATCAGGCCAAGAGGGGGCCAACTAGCCCAGCAGCCTGTTCCCTCCTGATGCCTGGGCCTAGAGAGAAACCCAGGAGGGGGACCTGAGCCCAAGAGCCCTGTCTCCTCCTGGGGCCATTCAGAAGCATTCTCTTATTTTGAAGCCAGCCAAGTTGGTTGGAGGTTGCAAGGCTTCTGAATCCCTGGAAACTGCAGGAGGGGAGAATTGCTCTTGGTCCTGGTCCCGCTTGCAGGTTCCGCACAGGGATCTGGCTGGCCACTGTGAGGACAGGATTCGGGAAGAGGTGGCCCATTGGCCTGATCCAGTGGACTCTCCTTGTCAGTATGACCGGCCCAAGGTCACCCAGTGAGCTTCATGGCTGAGTGGAGGATTCAAACCCTGGTCTCTCCCAGGTCCCAGTCAGACACACCAGTTGCCACTGGCTGGCGGGGCCACGACACCACAGGCCCTGCAGAGCATCTGATGCGCTGAACTCGCCAAACACTGCTTGGAATGGTGGCATTCCTCTGAGGCAGTTTTGTTTGCGGTGGGATAAGCACTAAGCCTCATTCGACCTGCATTAGATCTATTACTCGGACGGTTGTGTGACTTAATCAAGCTTTAGCTTCCCGATGCCTGCATTTTACGCCTGCCCCCGCAAAGGTGACTGTGAGATTTTGCAAGAAACCCCCCCCCCCCCACATATATATGCGTGTTATATTTTATTTTTGTTACCGATCAGTGAGGGCTCCGCTCGGAAAATAAAGCACCCACTCGCTCAAGTGAGCAGGCGATAAAAGCGCTGGCAGTGGAAAGAATGAGCGCTGTATATCAGAGGCCTCCGAGGGAGGAGACTCCGCTCCAGAATGCAAAGGAGGCTCCTTGCAGGGCCAGTGGGGGCTTTCCCGCAGATGCGCTGGGTGTGCGGGGAGAAGAGGGTTTTGCTTTTTAAAAATGAACAAACAAAATGAGAGGCATTCCAAAATTTGACCTTCCCACCGCCCCATGCGCCTGCCGTCACCTGTAGTGAAACAGCCCAAGGAGGTCCTTGCCACATGATTCTGGTATGGTCCTTTTCAGGTCTCGGCCACGTGAATCTGGAAAATGTGCCTCCTCCTCCATTGTTAGGCTGCACTTACGCGGCACCTTGTTCTGGTTTCCCTGAGTGCTAACTTCCACATTATATTTGAGCTTTCATAAAAGCCACTTCGGGAAATACAGCAGAACCTAGTGCAAATTCGTGTAATTTGCTTCCAGGAAGAAGGGAAAAAAATACGTGCTTGCAAATAACAGGGAAACGAGAGCTAAACTTGCTCTAGATTCTGCTGGATTTCCAGAAGCAGCTTCAACATTGAGAGGAAGCTCAGATACAATGCCGAAATTCACAGAAGGAGGTCAGGAAGTTGAGATAAACTGCCGTGTGAACCGAGCCTGAGCTTCCCCACTTCAGTCCAAGCCCTGGAGAAGCCATGCATGCCAACAGCTTACAGCAGGCATCCCCAAACTCGGCCCTCCAGATGTTTGGGACTACAATTCCCATCATCCCCGACCACTGGTCCTGTTAGCTAGGGATGATGGGAGTTGTAGTCCCAAAACATCTGGAGGGCCGAGTTTGGGGATGCCTGGCTTACAGCAAGGATGAAGGATGTTTTTCGGTTTGGGGCTGAGATCCACCCCCAACCTTCCGGGAGCTGCATGGCAGAGATGGGCGGGGCAGAGGCAAAAGTGGGTGGAGCAACGAATGCATATTTTACGTCAAAGTGCAAGTAGATAAATAGGTACCACTCCGGCGGGAAGGTAAACAGCGTTTTTGTGGGCTGCTCTGGTTCGCCAGAAGCGGCTTAGTCCTGCTGGCCACATGACCCGGAAGCTGTATGCCGGCTCCCTCGGCCAGTAAAGCGAGATGAGCGCCGCAATCCCAGAGTCGGGCACAACTGGACCTAATGATCAGGGGTCCCTTTACCTTTACCTTTAGGCCAATCCCCGGCCCCACAGCAGTGTGTCTTCCAAGCAGGCCACCAGGGGGCGATATTAGAGCCAAATCATTCAACGCAGCTGGGAAGGAGGGCTGGCGAGGGGCGTGGTCTGAGGGGGCGTGGCTGAGGAGGGTTCAAAGGGCCGGATAGAGAGAGCTGGAGGGCCACATGCGACCCTTCCCCACCCCTGAGTTTACAGCTTAAGGAACACGATTCTTCCTTTTCCTCTCCTTGCAGGTAGAACGAGACAAGATGCAGATTTATGCAAATGCTGTTTGACTCACTCGCCTCTTTGTCGCCTGTTTCTTTCTCAAAGTGCAGGGACCCCCCAGCTGAGCAGCGATTTCTCTCTTTCTTCCTCCCTCTGTAATTACAGATCATCTCCTCTCCCCGGCACGCATAATTATGACACTAGGGATGGAGAGCACAAAAAAATAAAAATCACCCTTGAGGTGGGAGGGTGAGAGAGCGGGAGCGCGAAGCGAGGCTTAATCTGTGTTGTTTGCTAAGTAGATTTTACTCCTCCTATAAAAATGATGTGATGCAGGAATGCAGATGTTTATGGCCCCTCTCGCTTCAGCAGAAAATGTACCGTTGCAGGTTTTCTTTCTTCCAAAAAAATGAGGGAGAGAAGTCTGGAGGACTCTTCTGGCCCGCGATGCGCGGGGTTCGGCAGGGCTTGGAGAGACGCTGTCCTTACCTACAATCGTCTTCGCGGTGAAACAAATAACCACCCGAAATTATTCAGCCTCCCGGTGAATCATTTCCAGAACACCTCGTCATTTATCCGAGGGCTTCTTCCCGCCCTCTCTCGCCCTCGCCGGCGCGTTGAGTCACAAGCTCCCGTTTTATCACAGGCTGGATAAACTCGAACTTAATATAGCCAATTTGTTTAAAGGCAATTTCTGTGGAATTGGGAGCGGCTGGCAAATGGGGTCGTATTTTGGGACTGGAGCGAGAATGATGGGGGGGTTGGAGATGCACATGCTCAGGAAGGGAATCTTTCCCCAAAAATTAAGCAACCACCACTATGAATTCTTCTTCCGGGCTTCCTATAATGGGCATCTGCTTGGCCCCTGGGAGAACAGGAGACTGGACTAGATAGGGCCCCCTGGGCCTGATTCAGCAGTCAGGCTCTTCTGAGATTCTTATGAAAGAGGGCATCAAATTGCAGCCACTGCTCTACCCGTGATTTGTTGTTGTTGTTTAGTCGTGTCCGACTCTTTATGACCCCCTGGACCAGAGCACGCCAGGCCCTCCTGTCTTCCACTGCCTCCCGCAGTTTGGTCAAACTCATGTTGGTAGCTTCGAGAACACTGTCCCACCCTCTCGTCCTCTGTCGTCCCCTTCTCCTTGTGCCCTCCATCTTTCCCAGCATCAGGGTCTTTTCCAGGGAGTCTTCTCTTCTCAGGAGGTGGCCAAAGTCTTGGAGCCTCAGCATCACAATCTTGTCCTTCCAGTGAGCACTCAGGGCTGATTTCCTTCAGAATGGAGAGGTTGGATCTTCTTGCAGTCCATGGGACTCTCAAGAGTCTCCTCCAACACCATAATTCAAAAGCATCCATTCTTCGGCAATCAGCCTTCTTTATGGTCCAGCTCTCACTTCCATACATCACTACTGGGAAAACCAGAGCTTTAACTATACGGACCTTTGTTGGCAAAGTGATGTCTCTGCTTTTTAAGATGCTGTCTAGGTTTGTCATTGCTTTTCTCCCAAGAAGCAGGCGTCTTTTAATTTCGTGACTGCTGTCACCATCTGCAGTGATCATGGAGCCCAAGAAAGTAAAATCTCTCACTGCCTCCATTTCTTCCCGTGAAATCACTACCCGTGATTCACCTGGGTGTAAACCTCGTTGAACTCAAGGCAGGCTAGTTTCTGAGTAGACACGGGCAGGATTACACGCTTGGTCTGGGATGAGCTCTTGCAGATTTTGCAAAGCCTTTTCAAAGGTGCAACACCAGCCCCGCATCCTCCTCGATGGGTATTTCAAAGGCTAGTAGCCATTGCGGCTGAGTGATGCTTCCAGGGTGGGAGGCAATGTGCTTCTGAATGATACCAGTTCCTGGGCATTTCAAGTGGGGAGAGCCGCGCAGCTCCTGCTTGTGGGTTTCCCAAGGAGTCGGGCATCTGGCTGGCCACTGTGAGAAGAGGAGGCTGCACTAGGGGGGCCATTGGCCCGATCCATTAGGTTCTTCTGGTGTTCTTGAAGAGCCTCCAGGTCCAGAGGCAGTCTCTCTCGATTCCTAGGGGGCTTTTTGGCCACGGTGAGAACAGGAAGCTGGGGCAGATGGGTCCTCACTGAAGGCGGTTTCATCGGTTCCTGGCTAAACCAGCGCTTCATTCAGAAATCAGGAGGACTGGAATCTTACTTCATTTTAATGGGACTAGGCTGCCGTGCAATGCAGCCACTTTGCATGCAGAAGGTTCAGTCATAAGAACAAATGAAGGCCCAGCTGGATGAGGCCAATAGGGTCCATCTAGTGAAGCCTCGTGTTCTCACCACGGGCACCTAGAGGCCCTTCATGGAAAACCCGCCCCAGAGCCTCCCTCCTCTTGCGCCTTTGTAAGCATTCCTGCCTCCGACCCTGGAAGCGCATTGTGGCTGGGATGCGTCAATAGCCCTCTCCCGCTCCCCGAATCTGCGCGATCCTCTCTTAAAGCCGCCCAGGCTGGTGGCCCTTGCTGCCTCCTGCGGAAAGGAGTTCCACAGGTTGATCCATGCGCGCTCTCCAGGCCGGGCCACGAAGGAGCTTCCCCGCCCTTGCCACCACCTGCCTCCCCGGAGAGGGGCTGCTGCTGCCGCTGCCAGCCGGTGAAGACAGCCCTGCTTTACCCGGGAGTCAGGCTCCTCCTCGCCTGGCAGCTCCTTGTCTTCCTCCCGCCTCTGAACCAGACCTCACAGATGTTCCCCGTTTCATCCTACACGCTCCCCAGGCGGCCTGTCAAATCAAGGCAGGACAAAAATACGTTGAAAGCGAAGCTCTTCTTTTAAAAAAATGTATTAAAAAGTGGGGAATCAAAAGAGAGCCCCCTCCCCGGCTTCTAATGGCTTGTAGCCCTGTCGAAGTCTGCGGGGGAACATCAGCGAGGAGGCGAGAGCAGCGCGCCGAGCGATTCCTGAACAGCCGCGAGCGGCTCCCCGCCTCCCGCCTCCCCGTTTCATCCTGGAATAAATTTGAATACATCTCTGCCTCCCGGAATACGCTCGCCACCTGGCGCGGAAAAGAGGGGGCCGGTCTCCCTCGGTGGGAGCGGGCATCGCTTGTCTCAAAAAAGGCCTCCCTCCCTCTCGCCACTCGTCCCCGGACCAGAGAGAGAGAGGGCAGGGGCGCCAAAAGGCACGCAAAGCGGGCCTGCTCATCCCCGCTGCCCTGCGAGGAAGGGGAGTCGGCAAGCTGCCCCGATTTGGGCAGAGTCGTGGCTCCAAAAAAAAAAAGAACTCCCCTCCCAATTATTTACTACTTCATTTGATTGCATTTCTCTCTCCCCTTTCCTCAAGGAGCTCAAAGTGACGCGCATCACGGCGCTTCCTCTCCCTCATTCAATCCTCACAACAACCCTGTGAAGTAGATTAGGCGGAGAGGCCCTTAAGGGCACCCAGGAGAGCTGAGGGGGCGGTGGATTTGAACCCTGGCCTCTCCCCGGCGACCGAGTCCGACACACTGCCCAGGCTGCCCTGGCCGCGTACGCTCTGAAGGATGAATTCATCAAGGCAGACATGAGTGAAACAAGAGGCTCAGAATGGGGGGGGGGGGGGAGAGTGTGGTTTGTCTTGTGGGTTTTCGTCGATGTATGTTATGGATTGTAGAAGGGACTTTTTTCAGAAAAAAGGCCCTTCCTGGGGAGGCAATGAAGGGAGCAGCCCCCTTCTTAACATCCCCGCCTGCCGCCCATGAATTTTGCAACTGTATACTCAAGCAAAACACACGAAGAGCCACTTCCATCCTTCCAGTCCTCGTGGAGGTCTCCCTTTCATTCACCTAGTCCTCTTCCAAGTGCCTCCGAGGCAGCAACCCCTCCATTTCCACAAAGCCCCATCGAGCGCCTCCCCGCAAAGCCTGCCTTTTGCCCACAAACTTGGGGGCTGATTAAGACCAGAGGTTGCCAACGTGGCGCCCTTGAGAAGCTCCCAGCAGCCCCCAGGAGGAGCGGTCAGGGATGATGCGGACGGGACTTGAGAGTCCGGCCACACCGGGGGGACCCCAGGCTTTTCCACCCGTGACTTGGACAGGAGCTCGCCTGGGCGCCTTTGCCTCCGGCTTCTCCGCCTGTGTTTCCCCTGGTCGAGAGGCCTCCGCCGCCTCTTTCCCTCCCTCCATTAATTCTCTTCTCGTCGCCATCCTTTGCGATGAAATAAAAAGTCATTTGGTCCATTTGTCTTCCAAAGGCCTGATATAAATCCAATATCCTCAGCTCCACGATCCATCCGTCGGAGCCTCTGCTCATCCTTCTCTCTCCTCCTTGTTTCCCAATAAGCTCCTCTCTCTCTCTCTCTGCTTTCCCTTTTCTCCTTCAGGGGTCCTCTCTCTCCATCCCTTGCCGGGAGCCCCGCTTTCGCTCCCTCCCTCCTTGCAGTAAGGCTCCTTTCTGAAGCATCCCATCACCCCCTCATCCCCATCGGCAGCTATTCATCTTTCAGCCGCTCGCATCTATTTATCTGCCTCCTTCGGATCAGCTCCGCGGCGCACCTTCCCGCCTCCCTCTCCCTCGCTCCTGTCCGTCCACGGAGCCCATTCAAGGGTCCCGAGAGCAGGGAAGCAAATTACTCGGCTCTCGGGTAATAAAAGCCGGGCAGGGAAACTTGCCTCTGTACGGAGATCATTAAGCCTCGCCGGCCTGTAAGATCTGCCGCTGCTCTGCGGAAGAGCCTGGCTGCTGCTGGTCCGCCCAGCCTCCTCTTCTCGCAGAGGCCAAATGCCCTTAAGAACCTAGAAATCAAGATAGACTGCTTCTGGACCTGGAGGCTCCATCGGAACAGATGGAGAGCCTTGTTGCTCGATCAGGCCAACCAGATGCCAACCATTATAGGAAACCTGCAAACAGGATCTGAGCTCAACAATTCCTTCTCCCCTCCAGCTGACAAGGCAGAGCCAAGACATCCTGGCTAGGAGCCATTGATAGGCCTTGTTGATGCCCAAAGAAGGAAAGAGGGTGGTGTAATGTAGTGCTATTTTGTGAAAAAGCAATTAAAAAGGAATGGTTAAAATATATGCAGGTGTGTTTCACTGAAACTGCATTGCGAGATTTGAACAGGTGCATTCTCAGTCACCTGCGCCAACCAGTCCTCCTGTAAGATCTGGTGAATCAAGCTGGTTAGCAATGCTGCTGCCACAAGACCACAACGCCAGGACCTGTGGAGAGCATCTGGGAGCCTCCTCCTTCACCACCACCCGAGACTCAGCAGCTGCAAGATTACAGTGGATCCACCCCTGGCTCCTTGGATCCAGAGTGCTGAGGTTCAGCCTTGCAACTGGTTGGGAAAGCACTTTGCCCAGGCTGAGGAATCCATTCCAGATCCTGGCCTGAAACTGGATTCCCGAAGGAAAACACCTCCCCCTGCAACTCAGAGCATTGGGGCTAGCTTGTCGGACTAGGACTTGGAAGAGATCTGGGTTCGAATCCTCACTCGGCTGTGAAGCTCACTGGATGCAGCCTTGGAGGCCAGTCTCTGGCTATCAGCCTCACCTGCCTGGCAGGGTTGCTCTGAGGAGGAGAAGAGCTCTATGCAGCACCTTGAGTTCCCTGGAGGAGGAAAGGGGGGACTGAAAAGCAATAAATAAGAGAAAATGCAACACGCTGCCCTCCGCCCTCCCTGAAATGATCACAGAGGTCTCCAGCTGAACTTTTTTTTAACATTTAACTTTATATATATAAAAAATTAAATATATATAATATATTGTGTTTAAGACTAAAAATATAGTACATAATATTTTTTTTAAGAATGAGAAAAAAACCATTTTTTTAAAAAAAGGAAGGTCGGTGTAGAGGGACGAGTGAAAAAGATTCACAGATATATGTCTCCATCAGGGGGGTGGAATTAACACAGAAATGAGCTGGGGGGGGGGAGACATAGTAACTCCCCCCGCCCACACACACACACACATTCTCCCCACGTACCCAAATGCAGCCTGGCCGGGGGAATCCCCTAAGGAGCAACCAGTGCTGTCAGCTCTGACCTCAGAGCGCATCCCCGCTCAAAGGCTCTGGAGTGATTATTGCTGAATTTCCCGACTGTCTCAAGGGGGGGGGGGGGTCTTGTGCTCTTGGGCAGCAAATGACGCTGAGCCCCGAAACCTCATGAGCTATGGAGATAGCGTGCCCCACATTTTGCGGTTCTGCCTACTCAGTGGATAAATCCGGTGCCTGTGTGAAAAGGATCTAGGGGGTCTTAGCAGATCACCAGCTCAACGTGAGTCAACCGTGTGACGCAGCAGCAAAAAAGGCGAATGCAATTTGGGGCTGCATCCACAGTAAGTCTAGTGTCCAGATCTAGGGAAGGAATAGTCCCGTTCTGTTCTGCCTTGGTCAGACCCCACCTGGAGTCCTGTGCCCTGTTCTGGGCACCTCAGTTTAAGGAGGATATGGACAAGCTGGAAGACGGGCACAGGAGGGAGACTGAGAGGATCAGGCTCTGGAAACTCAGCCTTGTGAGGAACGGTTGATGGAGTTGGGTCTGCTTAGCCTGGAGAAGATCAGACTGAGAGGCGATATGAGAGCCCTCTTCCAGTGTCTGGAGGGCTGCCCCATGGAAGGTGGAGCAAGCTTGTTTTCTGGTACTCCAGAGGGCAGGACCACAACCAATGGATTCCAATGACAAGAAAGATGGTTTTGACTAAAAATTAGGAATAATTTTCTGACAGTAAGAGCCATCTGCCACCTTGGAAAGTGGTGGCCTCTCCTTCACTGGAGGTTTTTAAGCAGAGGTTGTTGGATGGTCCTCGGCTGTGATTCCGGCATGGCAACTCTACCGTGATGTGAGTCTCTGACTCTATGATTGAGAGAGAGAGGGACCAGGATGACTGGAGTCTAGGATCAGGAAGTGAGAGAGGAAGAGGCTTTGGAAGGAGACATTTCCCGTCTGTCCTCAAAGATCTCTCCATTTTTGTCTAAGCTTCTCCTGGAGCACAAAAGGGTGTGAATGTGTGTAAATACCCATCACAAATGGACTTCATTCAAAGGGGTGGGTGAGCACCTCACTGTGGCCGCATGCAGTATTGCACCAACCGAGCTGCTTCCTCGAAGGGAAGGGAGCTCAAGGCTGACGGGTCAGGCAGCTCCTTTTCCTTACAAAAAAGAGAGGAGAAAATACACTGAAAATACCACTTGAAAAAGCAGCCTAAGGGACCTTGTAAATCAAATATGTTGCCTGATGAGAGACCCGCCGAGGAGGAAAAAGCAATAATGACAAATCCAAGAGCAGGAATCGAACCTTGGCAGGCGAAGGGTGCCAGAACGCCCACTGCCTCCTTCCGCTCTCTGACCAGGCAGAGTTGCAATGGCTGGAGGCAACCACAAGATGGTGCTCTGTGTGGGCACATTCTTATGCCCAGGGGCTTCAAGGTCACGTGCAGAGGGCACCCACTGCCAGAAAAAAACTGTTTTCAGCTTGCAGGTGGAAATGTAGCATGCAAAGGCAGGGGTGAGTGAGAATCTCACTTTGTAGGTCCGCCGGGAGTCCAGTTGTGCATCTCTTAGCCCCCTTTGCTCACCTGAGAGTTGAAGCATGCCCAGAAGGGGGGGAGCAAAAAAGGAGGATAAAATTGTGGGGCGTTTGGAACACGCAAGAAGCCAAAGCTCTTCGCTTCCTGCAAAACTGCTGGGGGAGAAGCCCCCCCATCTGGACCTTTGCGTCTACCACCCCCTGCCGCTGGCGGAGATTCTGCTCAGTGCTTTAGGTCAGCCTCCCCAATGTGGGGCCCACCGGACGCCGTGGGACTCCAACTCCCATCAGCCTCAGCGCCACACGGCCGTACCATCTCGGGGCTGGCAGGGGTGTCGTCCCAAAGGATGCCTAAGGCTGTTCTTAGTGGCCAAATCAAGCTCAGAGTTTTTAAGGCACAAAAATTTAAAAAGTGGGGGAGCGGGTTTCCTTGAAGAGGAGAAGAAGATGGAAGAGAAGGGGAGGGAAGACGCACACATGTCAAAAATAAACGGCATTAAGAGAGAAATCAGTTTAACCCAACCGTCTGCATTGGAAGTGCAGAGAATTGGCGGTCAAGGGGTGGGAGGCAGGTGGATCCTTTGGGCGGCAAGGAGTGGCACAGAAAGGGGAGGCAGAGCCCCCTTTTTGGAATGCACAAAGTGGGGAGACGGCGATGGGAGTGGGGAGACGTTTGCTGGACACAGGAAAAGGTTCCCTGGGATGGACGCTCCTTCCTTGGAGGTGTTTAAGCGGAGGTGGGGGGCCCCATTAGGGAGGCCTGAGCAGGGATTCCTGGAATGAAGGGGGTTGGACTAGATGACCCTCGCGGTCCCTTCCAGCTTGGCGATTTCCAGCCGGGGCACTTGGGCTGCCCCATCTCTCGGCGCGCCTCTCCCTCCACCCCACAGTTTAAAAACCCTCCAACCACCCGCAGCCAGAGAATCTGTTTCCCCCCTTCAAAGTGCAAGGGAGAAAGCGTGTGGCTGGCAAGGAGGGGAGACTGGCAGGGAGCAGGAGCCGGGGTGGTCGAGGGGGGGCAGCCCCTAAAAGAGCCCCCTCCTCCAGGGAACGATTCAGGGATGTGTCCTGCCCTCCTAGGGGTGAGGTGGGAAGAGAGACTCCCAGCATTGGGTCTCCACCCTCCGTGGACTTCAGCTTCCTGAGAGTCTTGGCTGGTGTTTTGGTTTTTCTCCCTAAACCTCTTAAGCTGCTAGTCCTCATGGCCAGGAAATGAGCCTGGAGAGAATGGAAGCCAGGTGGGAGGGGGAGTTTGAGCAAGACACCCAGAGGTCACAGGGACGGGGCCCAGGAGAGCTCCTCGGCCTTTTCCCTCGGGCGGTTTCTCCCATAAGAGCCCCCAGCACCCATCCCCTCCAACTGTGGGGCGAGAAGGGATAAAGTCTCGGAAGCGGGTGAGACGAGGCATCGCAATGGAGCTCAGCCCATTCTCTCCTCCAGGCCCTCTGAATCTGGTGGTGAGGGTGAAGAGGCAGAGGACCCCAGGCAGGATCCTTTGGCGTACCAAATCGACTCCCACATGGCAGTGGGGTGGACTAGATGATCCTTGGGGAACCCTTTCAACCCTACAATTCTACGAGTCTATGAAATTCTGCAAGGAGCTCAGTCACGGCCTCAAGGCGGGCGGGACGAGGCTCTTTCGATGTTTTCGGGCAGGTGAAACGTTAGCCCCAGACCTTGATCAGTTCGCACCCCAAGGAACGTGGGGCTGCGTTGCACCGGTGTGGGGAGATGTGAAAGCGTGTGCTGCCAGGGAGGCCCGTTCGCATGCCTGCCTGTGACAAAGAAGGGTGTTTCCACCTGCTCTGACAGAGGAGGTGTCGTTGCACCAAGCGCAGAATAGAAGAAGGGGTGGCAACCCCATTTGGTAATCAAGTCGCTAGTCCACATGACATAGAAATCAGCCTCTCTCTGTCTTGCACTCATTAGGATGAGAACCCCCCTCCGACTGCAACGCACGGCTCCCCGCGCACCCCCAGATCCTTGTTTGGGGCCAAGCCAAACACCAGCACAGCCACACTGCCCCCCCCTCTGGTTTGGTCATTTCCAACCTTCTACCTCCTTGCAGGTGTCCACCACGAGACTAAGGCGCTGCCTCAGGCAGAGAGGAGGGTCCAGTCTCACAAGATGCCCCCCTTTTTTGCTCGAAACCCTTGCAGCCCCCCATGAATCAGAAAAGGCCCCCCCCCATCACAGCAGTGTTTCATGCGAGGAGGAAGAAAAATATTTCTGAGAAACGTCGGAAGGAAGCTCGGGGATTTTGAAAGACGGACCCCCGGGTATCGCCCTCGTCCGAGGTTGGGGGGAGGTCTGCGAGTCCAGCCTGCAGGGGGGGGGGTGAAGGGGGCCGGGTTTCGGGGGGCGGGGAAGAGCCCCTGAATATCAGGGGGAGTCGTGAGGTACCTTCCGCCTGCCCTCCCCAGTCCCGGCCGCTTTCAGACGTGAGTCTGCATCCGCTGCTGGAATCGATGCCCGTAGTCCGGGGAGGTGTAGGAGAAGCGGGTGGCTGTGGTGTACTTGCCCAGGGGGTCATAGGTGTCATAGGGGGCTCGGTCCAGGGCGGGCGGAGGGGGCTGGGTGTAGCCCAGGCGGTAGGTGGCATAGCCAGCGCTGGGGGGGAAGGCCCCGTGGCCCCCGTAGTTCTCGTAGGAGAGCTGGCTGGCCGTCTCGGCCGTGGAGGCGCCCGCAGTGGGGCCTGGGACGGGCTCAGTGCTGTACTCCGAGGCCGGTCCCCGGCTGTAGGTGCTGAGCTGGGCGTAGCCGCTGGAGTGGGAGAGGCAGGACGAGGGCCGCGCCTCGTAGCGGGAAGGGCCGGGGTTGCGGTAGTCGCCGTAGAGCACTGTGCGCGAAGACGGGCGGTCCTCGTGGGCGCGGACGTTGTAGTAGCCGTTGGTCGGGTCCTGGAAAAGAGAGGGGAGCAGGGAGAGTCAAGCCAAGGAACTGACTGGGAGGCAGTGCCGTGCAGTGGTTGGAGGGCGTCGAGGCTGGCACGCCACTGAAATCCCTAGTCGGGCACCCACCTCCCCACTCCCTCTTTATTTTCTTTTATTGATTTTACAATTTAGTTTACATTCACACAAAAAATACAATCAAAACATAAAGAATCCTACGAATTCTCGGATTTTCTTCCTCCCCTCCGTCCACTAATAGCCCTTTTTCACTGCATATCTTAACGTTCTCTACTTATCTATAATATATTTATATTTCTCCCATACACCATAAATTGATTTCCTTACCAAGTGGGTTAAAAATCCTTTATGGACTTTTACCTTTTCATACCACAGATATGCATGCTAACCCAATCTGTTATCATGACCTTCCAAATCTAAAACACCCATATTTTCTAATGTTATCCATTTCCAAAGCCAGCAGAGGCAGGAAGCCTCATAATATGCCCTCAAATCTCAATTCCGTTCCCTCTTTTAACCTCTCTTGCGCAGGGATAGTCACCGACCTGGATGGCTTCAGAAGAAGATCATAGAATTGCAGAGCTGGAAGGGAACCCAAGGATCATCTAGTCCAACCCCCTGCAGGGCAGGAAGAGGCAGCTGTCCCATGCAGGGATTGAACCCATTGGGGGCATCTGGCTGGTCACTGTGTGGGCAGGAGGCTGGACTAGATGGGCTCACTTTGGCCTGATCCAGCAGCCAGGCTCTTCTTACAGCCTGTTCCTATGCAACTGCTTCTCGATTCTCTGTCTCCCAGGCTCATCTTACCTTCAGCTCATATTCTTCCCGAGTATCGATGGTGTCGCAGCGCAGGTCTTGCTTGAGATCCACGTCATCTTTGAACGGCTGGGGTGACGGAAAGAGAACGTCAGGGACCTTGGTGGGCAGGGGGGGCGGAGGACTCTCTCCGTCCCTCCTAGCCACAAACCAGCCTTTCCTCCCGCCCCCTGGAGCTCACACCCCACCCCTCCTACGAGCTTTCGAGGCAACAGCCCACAGACGGGAAAGGGCACCTCACCGAGTAGATGGCCTTCATGATGCGTGTTGCCGTGGAGACGCTGGCCGTGTCCCCCTCGCGGTCCGTGTGCAGCGTCAGAGGCTCCCGGTTGACCGTCTCCACCTTGATGTCCAGCTTGCGCAACGTCACGTCCTTGCGGCCTGGGGGGGGGGGGGGAGAGCTCAATTAGCTGCTGTCGTGTTTTTTTATATATATAGATCCCTAAGTGTGCCGGTGTCGATTGGCATCGCTCGCTGTGATGTTCGGGCTGAAGAAAGCTTTTGAAGCTCCCGAACAATTGACCAGGAGGGAGAGAACATGCCAGTCGGGCATGTGTCTCTGCCAGGGTCCTACTCGAGAGTAGGCTGAGCTCCTGACAATATCTGTGCCCACCCCCAGATCATAGAATTGTAGAACTGCAGTGCAGGAATCACAGCTGCTGGTTGTGAGCTATAAAGCCCCATACAGCTTAGGCCCAGCCTGCATTCGGACCACATCCTCCCATATCAACCTGCCCAGGCTCTGAGGTCTTCAGGGGGGGGGGCCCTCGCTGGGTCCAGCCACCCTCCCAGGCCTGCTTGGTGGGGGCGTGGCACTCCTGGTTCCCTGCCGCCGTCTCTCCACCCGCCAGTGCGTCCCACTCACTTCCTTTGCGCCGTCGGTACAGGAAGCAGGCCAGGGCCACGAAGCAGAAGATGACCAGGATGCCAGCTCCGATGGTGGCGCCAGCGATGATTCCCACGGGCAGAACTTCTGCAAAGGGAGAGAGGCAGGAGGGTGGGGAAAGGTCTCTCTCTTTCTCCCCCGTCTTCAAGCCCAGGGGCTGAAAGATCTGCCCCCCAACTCCTCCTTCATTTTAATTTAACTTGAAGAACCTAAGAAGAGCCTGCAGGATCCGGCCAAAGGGGTCCATCTTGTTCAGCCTCCTGTTCTCACAGTGGCCAACTAGATGCCTGTGGGAACTCAAGCTCAAGAGCAGGAACTCTGTAGTTTCCAGCCACTGGCATTCAGAAGACTGTGGGGCCAGAGTGGGGCCCTTGTGGCCAGGAGCCCCGGACAGCCGTCTCCTGCATGAATTTGTCCAACCCCCTTTTAAAGGTGGTTCTATCAAGGGCAGATAACTTCAGGGCTGCCACACGTCCTGAATTTCCCAGACATGACTGGGATTTCAAAGGCGGAATTGACGTCTGGGGAAATTCCCAAAAGGGGACGCTTTGGCCTGGATGTTAGACAATCGAAAAACCGCAGGTTTTTTGGCATCTTTGTAAAAACAGCAACAACACCTTGACAATTATGGGGTCTCCTGGTTTTTACTCTGTGAAATATGGCAGCCCTAGAACTTGGGTGCTTCACTTCTAAAAAATGTAGCGGGGGCAATTAGAATAAGATCTTTATTTGATTCTTGATATAAACCTCCAGAATGTATTTTGTATAGTGACGTTTTTACCTCTATCTTCAGTACATTTAATTTTATTGCTATGGCCAGTGGCTGATGCAAAGAAAGATTCTTCTTCTTCTTCTTCATTTCTGCCTCTCGCTTGAAGAGGACTTGCTGCCCAGACAGAGCCAGCCTGTCTACGTGTTGCTGCGGTTGTGATTTACCTGCCTTTCACTGGTGCATTACGGGGGCCACGCAATCCCTGTCCTGCACTGTCAAGGACTCCCTCTTTCCGTGTGCCAGCACCCACCCTGTGGAACTCCCCGCCTCTTGACAACAGGCAGCTGCCTTCAACAGCGCTCATTTGGGCAACTTCTGAAAGCCTTTCTGCTTAGGCCAGCCTGTTTCCAGACATGTAGAATTGTGCGCACGTGTTTTGAGTTGACTGCCGATTCTGCCCCCCTCACCTTTCTCCTCCAGCTGAATGATGGCCGTCCGAGACCCGAAGCCGTTCCAGGCCGTGCAGTTGTAGTGGGTCTGGAAGTCGCTCTCCATCACGTTGTTGATGGTCAAGGTGGAGAGGACGCCGTTCCCGGTGTTGCTCCTCTCCACGGTGTAGCGCTCCAGGGTGCCCGCCTCCAAAAACTTCTCCTTCCAGCTCCAAGCCTTAGAGAATCATAGGATGGCAGGGTTGGAAGGGGCCACTAGAGGTCATCCAGCACAACCCCATGCAATGCAGGGATCTTTTGCCCAACGGGGGACTCAAACACACGACCCCAAGATCCAGAGCCTCCAGCTCTGCCCACTGAGCTCTCGATTTTGCCTATTGCACTGATCCGCCCAGCTGCGAAGGAGGGACTCACCATCCGGTCAGGGAGAGGGGTGCTTCCGATGAAGCATTCCACCTTGCCCTGGTCCCCCCGCACGGCGTATTGGACCGACTCGCTGGAGATGATGGGGGGGCCTAGAGAAAAATGGGAGGAAGAAGGCGTTTGAGGGCAGAAAAGGTTTGGCCTTTTGTTGGGGAGAGAAAGTCAGCAAAGGGCTGAATAGAAGCGACACTTCCTCTGCCCCACTCCCCCCACCCCTTTTGAGTGGGGCACCCCCAGCTGTTGTGGCCCCCAGCTCCCAGGAAGGGCCAAGCTGGCAGAGGCTGATGGAAGAAGTTAGTCCCCAAAGTGTCTGCTGCGGAAGAGCACTTGAACCTTTTCGTCTAGAGAGAAGGCCAGGAAGGGGAGCCACGGCGGAGGTTCATAGGACCCACGGGCATCTGGCAAGGGGAATGCAAGGACTTCCTCACGCAGCACAGAGTTGAATTGTGGAACTCCCTGCCACAGGAGGCAGCCATGGCCACCAACCTGGATGGCTTCAAAGGAGGATAAGATATATTCATGGAGGAGGAGAGGGCTACGGAGGGCGACTGGCCAGAGCGGCTGTGTGCTCCCTCCACTGCTGGGAGGCCTCTGAGTAACAGCAGCTGCTGAGAATCACAAGCGGGAAGAATTGCTGCTCTTGGGTTCAGGTCCTCCTGGTCCCCCATCTTGTTCCTACAGTGGCCAACCAGATGCCTCAGTGGGAAACCCAAAGGCAGAACACAAGAGCCTCCTCCCCTTCTGTGGTTTCCAGGAATGAGCGTTCAGACGCATGGCTGGCCGTCCCCAAGAGCCCTCTCCTCCTCCATGAAGATGCCTAATCCTCTTTTAAAGCCATCTAAGCTGGTGGCCTTAAAAAGTAGAGACAGCATCTTGCCAACAAAGGTCAGTATAGTTCAAGCCATGGTTTTCCCAGTCGTGACGTATGGAAGTGAGAGCTGGACCATCAAGAAGGCTGATTGCCAAAGAATGGATGCTTTTGAATTCTGGTGCTGGAGGAGACTCTTGAGAGTCCCATGGACTGCAAGAAGATCCAACCTCTCCATTCTGAAGGAAACCAGCCCTGAGTGCTCACTGGAAGGACAGATCCTGAAGCTGAGGCTCCAAGACTTTGGCCACCTCAGGAGAAGAGAAGACTCCCTGGAAAAGACCCTGATGTTGGGAAAGATGGAGGGCACAAGGAGAAGGGGACGACGGAGGATGAGATGGTGGGACAGTGTTCTCGAAGATACCAGCATGAGGGAGGCAGTGGAAGACAGGAGGGCCTGGCCTGCTCTGGTCCAGGGGGTCACAAAGAGTCGGACATGACTAGACGACTAAACAAGCTGGTGGCCATGCCCGCCTCCTGTGGGAGGGAGTTCCATAGATGATGCGCTGCATAAGGAAGCAGCTTCCCCACAGGGCTCCACCGGCGGCCCTCCTTCCTCCAGCCTCAGTTTCCCCAACGACCCTCTGCTCTGACCCGTCTTTCCAAGGAAAGCAGGAGACCCCAATCAGCTCAAACAACAGGCTCCACTAATGAGAAGGATTAGGAAATTTTGCTTGGTGACATTAGGGAGAGATTACGATTCCAAATCCTTAGATCGGCTCCCACTGCTAACAGACCCTGCAGGGAACCCAGAGTCTTATTCATTCTCTCTTTAGTACTTTTTGCTGTTAACCTGGCGCTCTCTCTCTCTCTCTCTCTTGTATTTTCGGGGGAACAGTCAGCGCAGGCTGTATCAGCAACTTCTGAGCCTGAAAAGTGTGTAGGGCAGTGCAGGGCACAATCCAATGCCCCCCTCTTGTGCCAGTCCCTGTGAAATGAACAAGCGCTATGGCAGAGCACGGGTGATCCTCAGGACCGCCAGCAGATAGGACCACAGAACTGTAGAGTTGGAAGGGACCCCCCCTCCATCTCAGCAGACATCAGGCTCGTAGTCCAACAGGTGAAGCGGCTGCCTCTGCGCTTCGCGGCCTCACTCACCGTTGACGATGAGGGCGACTTCTCTCTCGCCGACCCCGATCCGTGGCACGATGGCCTTGCAGACGTACAGCCCGGCGTCCGCCTGCGTGACGGACTTGAGGTACAGCTGGTTGCTGTTGCTCAGCACCTGAGGATGCAAGCGGGGAGCAAGCGTGAGGGAGAGAGGAAGGAGGGATCCTGCGCCCGCACAAAGCCTGGAGCTCCAAGGAGGCGACCATCTCCCTCTCCCCTCTTCCAGCAGACCTCTAGCCCTTCGCCTGAACCCAAGCTAGCATAACGTTGTCTGGATGTCTTGGTCTTCCCTTCCCCACAAACTTTCTTCTGTCTTCTCTGTCTTTGTTTTGGTCTTCCTCTCTTTCTCGCTCGTGTGAAGCTCCACGGACCTAAACACCACCGCATCCCCAGGGGTGGGGAGGGGGACATTTGATGCCCTTCAGATGTGGCCAGACTTCATCCCCCACCACCCCGGACAGATAGCCCTGAAGGCTGAGGAGACCTGAATCCCAACAACATCTGGAAACTCCACAGCCGCTGGTGTGTCCATTTGATCCCTATAACCTACGCAGGGATGCTAAAACAGCTTTAAAACAACAATGGCAATGGCCTGCTATGGATGATTAAGGTTATCTGTGCTTGCATATATATTAAACCATGGAAAGAAATTGGTGTTGTGCTATGGCAAAACATTTATTCAGTGAAAGGATTCTAGCTTGGCAGGTGGAACAGTCTTCCTCCTCCTCACCCATTGTGTTGATTTAGGGCAGGGGGCGGCAACCTAAGGCCCAGGGGCCACAAGCGGCCCATGGGGGGTTGTTTAACCGGCCCATGGACCCCCACTGCCTGCTTGGCCGGCTCCCGTGCACAGTGCTAAACCGGCACGGAGCAGAACGGGGAGCGCCTTCTGCAATGCTGGCCAGCTTCCCATTGGCTGCAGGAAGCTCCTGCAGCCAATGGGAAGCTGCGCATGCCTCCTCCGCACCGGAAATAGCATTTGCGCATGTGTGTGCGCACTCCAGCCCACCGCGGCATCTGTGGGACCGTGAACTGGCCCAAGCCACGAAAACTTTGCCGACCCCTGATTTAGGGGCTCCCCCTGTGAGGATGGTAAAGGTAAAGGGACCCCTGACCATTAGGTCCAGTCGTGGCCGACTCTGGGGTTGCAGCGCTCATCTCGCTTTATTGGCCGAGGGAGCCGGAGTACAGCTTCCAGGTCATGTGGCCAGCAGGACTAAGCCGCTTCTGGCGAACCAGAACAGCACATGGAAACGCCATTTACCTTCACGCTGGAGCGGTACCTATTGATCTACTTGCACTTTGAGGTGCTTTCGAACTGCTAGGTTGGCAGGAGCAGGGACCGAGCAACGGGAGCTCACCCCTTCGCAGGGATTCAAACCGCCGACCTTCTGATCGGCAATCCCAAGAGGCTCAGTGGTTTAACCCACAGCGCCACCCGCGTCCCTGTGCAGATGGTGCATCCCAAATACCAGGCAAAGGGTTAGGCTGTAGCCCAGAATCCCTTGATGCCACAACCACGGGCAGCAGTGTTTTCAGGGAGGTTCGCCATCGACTGTCGAGAGAGGGAGCTTTAACTGTGAGAGCAGCAGGTGTTGTTTTTATGCTGCTCTGTGCCTCAGAATCAGTCTGTAAATATTAGTCAGTCTCATGTATAAATCCATGTAAATATGCTTCTGTACACCAAGCAAAAGTCATGCGTGATTTTTAAACTTTAAACAGGGCACCTTGTGAAATCTTTTCTAGGAGAGAAAGACTATTAAAAAGGGTCAAATGACCCGGGGGCAACTTCCGCACGTAGAATTGCAATGATTTGGGGGGCACAGGAGGAGGAGGAGGAGAGATGTTCCACAATACAAGCAGCAGTGCTCCCAGACAGGACTGATTGGCTGGATCTCACCCTGTCCATTTTATCTATTTACTGGTCTATATCGTTGGCCCCCTTGCCTGGATTAAGGGGCCACCCCCCTGCCTGGTGCTCTGGACTCCAATGCCCATCAGTGCCAGGGGGTTGGCAGTTGCAGCCCCAAACAGAGGGCACCAGGTTGGGGAAGACAACGCAGCCTGAACTCAGAGTGTTTCGACTTTGGGTCGCCAGATCATGTTGAACCACAACATCCTAGCCAGCTTAGCCAAGGGCCAGGGATTGTGGGAATTGTAGCGAGGGCCTCTGAGATGCTGGTTACGTCAACAGCATTTTATTTTACTTTAGAAAAACCATTTCTTTAATAAACATAAGAAACCCAAGATAAAAGATCATAAGAAGTACTGTTCAGCAGGTTGAAAGCAGCATAAGGTTGAATATTATTATCATTTAACTTGTTGTTCCAAAGCATTACCCAAAATACATTTCCCCCCATCAGTCTGCTAGGCTGGTTCATATGTCTTCTTTTGTAATAAGCTTAATCATAGTTACTAGGGGCCAAATGTTCTCAATCCACTGAGATCTTGCAGGAGATATGCTTCCCCTAAACAATGTTCTTATAATCCTAGCAGTAGTTATAAGGTGAAACACTCTTTCTTGACCATTTTTTGGAATAACGTCTGCTAGAAAACTAAGCAGAAATGTTTTCGGTCCCAACGGTATATGATATCCTAATATATCAGAGATTTTAGCCTGAACGGATTTCCAGAATATTTCTATTTGAGAACAAGTCCAAAAAGTGTGTAGTAGTACACCTTTTTTAGAAAAAGAAAAAGGAAAAGAAGTCAGTAGAAGGGATTTGTTTAAAATACCCAACAAATCACCACCGCAGAAACACTGCAAAAGCAAATTCACTCACTGCAAAAGCACACACACACTTGCAAACGGATCGATAGAAAGAGCAGATGAAACGCAGCCAGTTCCCTCATTTATAACCCAGCAAATAAACATTCTGGTCCGGGAGGCACAAGCCTGTTTTCCTCTGAGCGATCTGGGAATGGCAACGGCCGGCCTAATTTGCTCCCCTGTCCAGGCCAGGACCCCCCCCCAACACCAAGGCAGGGGTACCCAGGGACCGGATCACCCCAAAGAGGAGAGGGAAGAGAACGGTACCAACCATGTTGGATTCCTTCTTGGTCCAGGTGAGGGTGAGGGGCGGATTCCCTGCCCACACGCAGGTGAGCGTCACATCCAGGCTGATGTTGGTGGTCGTGGGCTTGGGCTCCACCACGATGCGCGGGGCAACTGGGGAGAGAACGAGAGCGTCAGGAGATCTGCCCCCATCTCTCTCAGAAGACTGGACCAGGTGGGCCTTGGGCTCTGTCTACATAAAGAAATCTGTTGCGATAGCAGAACCTCCATGGCCAGGGGCAGTCTACCTCGGAATACCAGGCGAGGCAACTGCAGAGGGCTTTTGCACGCCTGTTCTGCTTCTGGGATTCCTGTTGGGGCACCTAGCTGGCCCCTGTGAGAACAGGACGCCGGGTTAGCCGGGACCCCCTTTGGGCCTGATCCTGTGGCAGGGCTCTTCTCTCTCTCTCTCTCTCTCTCTCTCTCTCTCTCTCTCTCTCTCTCTCTCGTGCTTGACTGAACCTGTGATAGCCAAACTTACATCTAAAATGTGTGTGTCTTAAGGCAGAGATGGCGGGCAGCGGAACACAGAAGGACTGGCTGGCTGGTAAATGGATCTGGCCAGGATCTGACCAAATGCCACTCTTCCAGGAAGTCAAACAGTGACCTACCTGGTCACAGGGCTCAAGATGGGCTGGCCTCTCTCTCCGGCATTAGGGACCCTTCCCAGGCCATGCCCTCCCTGGCTGGAGATGCTCCTGCCTCTCGCTTGCCTGTGAGTCCGTACCAAGGGGACATTTGCACCTGTGCCTTCTTCCCATGTTGCCTCTGGCCAGGATCTCCAGGTGAGTCCTCCCAGGTCACCTCCTCGCCCCCCCCCGCCCCCAGCCCCACTCACAATGCACGTCCACCAGGGTGCTGACGTTGGTGCTCCCCACATCATTGTGCACTTCGCACGAGACGGGCTCCGTGAAAAAGGTGTAGTCCACCTGCGTCTCGTATCTGCTTTCCTTGGCGTCTTCGATGATGATGCCGCCTTTGGCCCACCTGGGGGCGGGGGCGGAGAAAGTGGCATCAGAAGAAGCAGGGAGGCTTCTGAAACCCTCCCCTCCACCCTCCTCCTAGGACCTGTTTCCCAGGGTTAGACTGCGGAACTCCCTGCCACAAGGGGCAGTGGATAAAATGGACACTGTGGGCGTCCAATGAAGCTGAGTGTTGGAAGATTCGGGAGGGACAAGTCTTTCTTCACACAGGTTAAATGATGAGCACCAACCTGGTTGGCTATAAAGAGAGGACTGGGCCAATACATGGAGAAGGAGAGGGAAATTGATGGCAGAGCTCTGCCCTGCACAGTTGGGGACAGCGATGCTGCTGAAGAACAGTTGCCAGAAGCTACAGCAGGGCCCCCCTTTGGCCTGATCCTGCCCTCTCCCCCTCCTTCACCCCGACTCACCTGTAGCCTTTGATCTCTGGGTTGGCGGTGGCCACGCAGGTGAAGGTGACCCGCTCTCCCTCCTGCACCGTCTGGGGCTGAATGGACAGCGTCACCGTGGGGGGGTCTGCCGGGAAGAAGAAGGAAGGAAGGGCATTGGGGGATGGGGGAGCAACACCGTTTGCCTGCAAAGCAGCCAAGACCCCCTTCCTGGCCAAGTGCCAGAAGTCAGCTGAGAAAAGCACGCCTGAAATCGGTTTCTGAGATTCCTCTACCTGGCTGACTGTGCAATATGAAAAACAACCTCTCCGCAGGATGGGAAAACAAAATAAGTCCCATGTGTCTAGAGCATATTATTATTATGATTATTATTAATGTATTATTATTATTATTATTACTACAGTCAAACCTTGGTTGTCAAACATAAAGCCGCGTTGGACGTTCAGCTTCCAAAACACGTTCGAAAACCGGAGCATTTACTTCCCAGTTTTCAGCGTTTGGGAGCCAAAACATTCCAAAACAGAGGCATTTGGGATCCGAGGTTTGACTCTATTATAATATTGATTTATATCCTGCCTTTTTCCTTGGCAGGGACACAAGGCGGCTCACAGATAAGATCGAAACAGCTAAAAACATTGAGTGGGGTGTGGGTGCGTGAATAGCAACAATTACTGTATTTTTCGCTCTATAAGACGCACCAGACCACAAGACGCACCTAGTTTTTGGAGGAGGAAAGCAAGAAAAAAAATATTCTGAATCTCAGAAGCCAGAACAGCAAGAGGGATCGCTGCGCAGTGAAAGCAGCAATCCCTCTTGCTGTTCTGGCTTCTGGGATAGCTGCGCAGCCTGAATTCGCTCCATAAGACGCACACACATTTCTCCTTACTTTTTAGGAGGAAAAAGTGAGTCTTATAGAGCAAAAAATACGGTAAAAAACATTAATTGATTTTAAACACACATATTATATGACATGATACAAAGCACCCACAACATATAGATAACTACCATCACTATCCATCTCCCCCCTTTTGCCAGCCTCTGCCACCAGCACAACCAACTTCTGAGTTGCATTAAACGGCTTTCTGCTCCAAGGAGACCCACTGGCATTGCTTTTCTCCGATCAGCCCTCCAAGATGGTGCCAGCGCCCCTGGGCATCCCCTTGGGATAGCTGGGAGCACTGAGAACGAGGCTGCCCTCCACTCACGGTGGACGTTGAGCTTGATGGAGGTCTCCTTGCCCGCCGGGATGGCGTCGTTAGCGCAGCGGCAGACGTAGACGCGGCCGATGTCCTGGTCGGTGGGGTTGATGAGGAGCTGGCTGAGCGTGGATTCTCGCTTCCCGTCCGGCAAGACTTCCTGGAGGGGCGAGAGAAGGAGACGGCCGTGTGGGGAAGGTGGAGAAGAAGGCAGCTGGTCTTCTCCTGCTCTGGAGGGCAGGATCCGGATCAACGGATTCCAATGACGAGGAAGGAGATTCTGACAGGAGGAACTTTCTGAGGGTGAGAGCTCTTTGGCAGGAATTTCTTAGCTGCGATTCCTGCATCGCAGGGGTTAGACTAGATTACTCTTGGGGTCCCCTTCCAACTCTACAATTTTACGATAACACAATATTATTACTATTATCTATCACTTTTGCATGCTGCCTTTCATCTGAAGATCTCAGGGCAGTTCACAACATAAAAACAAATGCATAATAAAAACAGGAACCATAATGATTCTAGTCCTCCAAAAATAAACTTTAGATTCTAGTCCTTGTGGTTCTGAATCAAGGGCTGATCTAAATGAGAACCAAGGAAGTTGCCTTAGACAGAGTCGGATTCTTCTGTCCATCCAGTTCAGTATTGCCCACACTGACTGGCAGCAGCTCGGGGTGTGTCTCTTTGCCCAGTTCAACCTGGAGATGCTGCCGGTGGGGGTTGATTCTGGGGCCTTCTGCATGCCAAGCAGGTGTTCTGCCACTGAGCTCCAGCCCTTCCTCACATCCAATTGTGGCGCTCTCTTCCTTCCCTCGTTTCCCTGCCAGGAAAATCCTCTCTCTGCTCTGTGGAGTGTTTCTCTCCCTTCTCAATTATGAATCCCATCTCCGCCCCCCCCCCCCCCAGTTGCCACCACTGGAGCTTCCTTGCTGACGGCCCCCTCCCTGCGCTCGCTCCTGAGCCAAGCCGTTCCCGCTCATTAATCCCCCCAGACATTTATGGGGCGATAACATTAATTCCGACAACCTCGTTGGGCCTTTAATGGGCACAGGCAGAACGAAACAGGAACTTGGTTCGGCTCCAGCCTTAATTTGGAAGCGGCCGTCCGTGCAAAATGCAGCCGGGCTCCTTCTAGTCATAAGGATGCAAGAGAAGCCCTGCAGGATCAGGTCCATGGCCTATCTAGCTCAGCCTCCTGTTCTCACAATGGCTGCATGCTGCTCAGACTCTCGATAGGCTGCCTCTGGAGCTGGAGGTTCCATAGAAACAGGAGAAGAGCCTGGCTGCTGGATGCGGCCAAGGGAGGCTCATCTAGTTCAGAATCCTTTTTCTGCAGGGCTGAGCCGGATGCCGCAAGAGCTGAGCACAATGGCAGCATCCAAGAGCATGGAAAAGAGTGGTGGATCTGGCCGGGGGCCGGGGGTGACGCACCCCCATGTTGCCGCTTGGGGAGAAACAGGCAAGGCACAGAATCCTGGCTCAGGGTGGCAAATCAGATGCCCCAATGGGAAGCCCAGAGCTGTCACTCAGAATAATAATAATAATAAAAATACTGAAAATAAATTTTATTTATACCTTGCCCTCCCCAGCCAGGCTCAGGGGGGTTAACACCAGATATAAAAACAATTGATTAAAATACAACTTAAAAACAAGATTAAAGATGGAGGCAGAGCACAGCCAAGGTGGCTGGCAGCCAGAGATAGCTACTTATCTCCCATTAATTCCTCTTTTCCCTCCACTCACAAAAGAGAGAAAAGTGGGGTGGGGGGGGGGCGAGAAAAGCTTGCTTCTGAAGCTCCTTGGAAGGAGCTGGAAGTCCTGGGCCCTTTGCTTCTGTTCTCCGTTCCAAGAGCACAGCGCCAAGCCAGAATCTGGCCCGCTCCTGACGTGGGGGGGGGGGGGTTCCCTCTGGTGAACCAGAAGGTGCAGAGTCCCATCTTCTGCTCCAGGTGAGGAAGAAGAGACAAGTTTGCAAAACTCTGCCTGGCCTGGAGAAAGCGGACGGAGAAATGTTTTTCTCCCTCTTCCGTAATGCTAGGACTCTTGGGCATCCAGTGAAGTTGATTCAGGGCAGGCACAAGAAAGTCCATGCAGCTCAGCGTTAAGCTGTGGAACTCCCTGCCACAGGAGGAGGCAGTGATGGCCACCAACCTGGATGGCTTTAAAAGAGGATTGGACAAATTCATGGAGGAGGAGGAGAGGGCTCCTAGCCACCCCGGCTTTGCTCTGTCCTCCACTGTCAGAGGCAGCAATGCTGGCACCGCAGGAGAGGACAGGGCCCTTGCACTCAAATCCTGCTTGTGGGTTTTCCATGGGGAACACCTGCTTGGCCAGCATGAGAAGATGATGCTGGGCTAGATGGGCTATGGGCCTGATCCAGCAGGTTCTGGATCTGTGCAAGCTGAAGCAAGACTAAACGACGTTACAAACTCTCTGCAAAGCCAGAAAACCTGCGATACCCTGTCCTGGGAGTTTAGGCTCCCCTGGAACTCCTGCAAGGATTTCCCACAGCTTTTTCAATTTGATCCATTCCCGGATCCAGCAAATACAGGAGGCTTCATAATATAACTTCAAAGACCCGCCTTTTCTGGGTCCAAAACGAACAGCTATGCAGCCACTGAATGCATGCAGAATGGTCTCCGGCTGCAATATCACATCATCTCCAGGGGTCTGGCATACATGCAAAAGTTGCTGCAACTAAGGAGACGGCTCCTTTGTCACCCTGCCTCCCCTGCCAGCCGGATCCGGAGCAGCCCCCCCCTGCCCCTACCGTGGTCGTGGCCGCTTCCAACTGCTGCACCCCATCCCGGAACCAGACGATGGTGGCGGCTGGCTTGGCGTTGCGCGCCCGGCACGTGAGGTTGTGCGGGGTCCCAGCCCGCAGCAGGATCTCAGGGGCTCCGTCGATCACGGGGTCCTCGGGAGGAACTACGGAGGGAGAGGCAAAGAGGGTCAGCCGTTCCTTTGAACACCTTAGGATACCCTTGGCTCCCCAGGCCAGGAAGCCATGAGAGGTCCTCCGGGTGTGTCTGAACTCCCAGAAGCCCCAGAAGCCAGCCTGGCCAATGGGCAGGGATGTCAGGAGTTGGGAGTCATAGGCATTCCCTGGTGAGCTCCCCAACCTCCGGAAGAAGCCCTGCTTAGCCCCCTCTGCTTTCTATGGGGTGGAAGATGTGGGGGTCGGACTAGATGACCCCCTGGGATCCCTTCCAACGCTATAATTCTGCAATTCTTTGATTCTACTCTTCTTCTGTTCAGTTCCACAGGGGGGATTTAAGAAGCAGCTGCCTCCGCTCCGCTCCTCTCTGATGAAATATATATATATATCTCCCTCTTTGTGATGAGGTTCTTTCCGCCAGGCAGAGAGGAACTCTGCCTGCTACCTGCGGAGATTTCGGAAGGCTGGGCTCTCCCTCCTTGTTCTCTCCTGAGTGGTCTTGTTTTAAAATTGCTCCGTGCAAGCTAGCTGGGTGGAGAGCAGCAGCTCTTCAAAACACGCCACAACTTCGCAGGATTCCACCTCCCCCAAAATAATAAAAGAACCCAGGCTGCATAATTCTGAAATATTGATGCTGCTTCAGTGACAGGGAAACAGAGGGTCCCTCACGGTTTTCCTCTCTTTTTTGGGAAAGAAAAATCAAGACCAAGTTGACAGCCTGATTGTCACTCAGGAAGATAAAGAGACAGGCTCCCCCCCCCTTCTTTTTTTGATGGATTCATTTTCCTTAGATATAGACAGGGGTCCATTATTGATTTATGATCACCCTTTTAATTTAAAATAATAATAGGAGCAACAACCTGCTAAAAAAAGGCCTCGTTCAGAGGAAGAAATGAAGATGAAGGAGGGGAGAAAATGGGGCGCCTCGTTGGCGGTTGTTAATTATGAAGCAATGGGGGGGGTCAGCTGGAGAGGGAGGCAAGGGGCGCTTGATTAGGAAAGAGATTTGGGGAGGCTTCCCTCCCCCCTCTTGCCTTGCAACTAATCACAAAGCAATTGCAGCCCAAATGTGCAGGTGAAAAGGATCAAGGGGTCTGAGCAGAACACAAGCTCAACAGGAGCCAACAGTGTGATGCAGCAGCAAAAAAGGCGAATACTATTCTAGGCTGCAGGAAGAGAAGTCTAGTGTCCAGATCAAGGGAGGTAAGAATACCACTCTATGCTGTCTCAGCCAGACCCCCCTGGAAGACAGTGGGACCTCAGTTTATGACCTCAATCCGTTCCGGAAGTCCGGTTGCAAACTGAAACCGGTTGTAAACTGAGGCGCACTTTCCCTAAGGAGGCTTCCCTTCCACCGTTCGGATTCCGGTCGTAGACCGAGGTGAAGTTCGCAAACCGGGACACTATTTCTGGGTTTGCGGAGTTCGCAAACCGAAAAATTTGTAAACTGGACTGGTCGTAAACCGAGGTACCACTGCACTGTGTCTCGTTCTGGGCACCACAATTTGAGAAGGAGATGGAGAAGCTGGAAGATGGGCGGAGGAGGGGGACTGAGATGACCAAGGGGCTGGAAGCCCAGCCCTGTGCGGAATGGCTGAGGGAGTTGGGCATGTTGAGCCCGGAAAAGAGGAGAACGAGAGGAGATATGAGAGCCGTCTTCAAATACCCAAAGGGCCGTCACAGGGAAGATGGAGCAAGTCTGTTTGCTGCTGCTCAGGACAGAAGGAGCAGGACCTGAACCCGTGGAATGACCAGTAAGGGCCATTGGGCAGGAGGACAGACACCCTGGGAAGGCGGCCCACTCTCCTGTGCTTGAGGTTTTGAAGCAGAGGCCAGGGATTATGTAGCACTGCCGGGGGTTGGTCTAGATGACCCTTGGGTTCCCTTCCAGCTCCACGATTTTTGTTCTTGCCGACCTTCCCTTGATTGACTCAGGCCAGGCCACGGGGTGGGGAGGGAGAGTCTGCCTCGGCCATTGGTATTCCTACTGGCGTGTCTCCTCCATGCGGCTGACAGCCGGCCGTTTGGGGTCAGCAGCTGGGGCAGGCCGCTAGAGACACCCAGAGATCCATTCTCATGGCCACAAGTGGGGTTTGGGCAGGGAAGGACACCGTGGGTGCAAATGGGGTGGGGAGGGAGAGTCTGCCCGCAGCTCCCCGATGTGGGTTGGGGGCTGGCAAAAGCCCCTCTCCTTTCCCCTTCGCCCTCGAAATCTGAATCAGTCGGTTGCAATCTTGCTCTCCGGAAACAAGATTGCTGCAGTTTCTATGGGGCAGCCCCCTAGATATTTGGAAATGGCCACCAAAGCCCCTCTCCGTCTTTGACAGCGCTCCTTTCCTCTCGGTCCTGGATCCCCAAAGCTGCTCCTACTTCGACTCCCCCCTCCCCCTCCCCCCGCAGGATCAGGCCGTTTCGTCCCATTGATCGCGCCTCTGCCCCCCCCCACATTCCCCCTCCGCTCTTAATGCCTTAATATATATTCATGGCCAGCATGAGTTACACTTGCCGTGGGGGGCTGTAAATTTGTGTTTTCCCCCACTTGCTTCATAAAAGCTGCAGAGGAATGTTAGACCCTGTGGAAAACTTCGGGGAGGGGGGGGAGGATCTGTGCTTCTTCTGCCTGCCTGCTCCCTCCTCTCGCCCCCACAGCAACTGCATTAGAGAGGAAAAGCAAAAATGGAGAGGAAATCTTCGCTAGGAGGTTATTTCTGCCCCTGCCCCACAAGTGAGATAGATTGCTACCAGAGCTGGGGTCAGTCTGACCCTAATCTGCCCCCCCCCAAAAAAACCGGGAGAGTCAGGGGCATCTCGGTGGCTCCACTTTGTCTTCATGAGCTCCCAGAAGGAGGGACAGGTGTCCCTTGGGAGGTTTCCTCAGGAAATCACAGAATCGTAGAGTTGGAAGGGACCCCAGCGGTCATCCAGCCCACCCCCTGCAATGCAGGAAGCACAGCTAAGTCGCCATTGTTATCTGTAGCACCAGAAGAAATGAGGTTTCCGGAAGAGGGGCATAGCCTGGAGCAGCTTTGAGAAGAAGAGGGGCCAGAGGAAAAGAAGGAACGTTCCTTCATATGTAGTGGAATTGTAAAATAAAAATAAAAAATACTGGGAAATGATTTATAATGAATTGAAAAGAATGTTTAAGTTAACTTTTGTTAAAAGACCAGAAGCTTTATTACTAGGCGTTTCAGGTCAAGATATGCCAAAAGAGAAGAAAAAACTGTTCGCGTATGCGACAACAGTGGCTAGGATTTTATGAGACCAAAGATGGAAAAGTGAAGAAATACCAACCAAAGAACAATGGCAAGAGAAACTGATGGACTATGGTGAAATGGCGAGGCCAACGGAAAGACTCAGAGACAAAGACAACAGAGATTTTAAAGAAGATTGGGAACCATTTATACCGTATCTACAGAATCAAAGTAAAGAAATGGACTCACTAGCAGGGTTTGAGTAAATATGGAAGCTATAAAAATGAGGTCAAAATGATGAGAATATAACAGCATTTAATTTAAGGATATAATATTGAAATATAGTATTGTAAGCAGGTCAAGTTCATATGTAAAAAACCAGAAGGGGAAGTTGAGGGAAGTCATGGGGGGGGGGGGAAGCGGGGAATTCAATTTGTTATTATTTGCTTTGATGTAATTGTGAACAAATAATAATAACGTTAAATTCAATATATATATATATAGAAAAAGTGGACAGAGGTTTCTCCCCTCCCTCCCTCCCTCCCTCCCTCCCTCCCTCCCTCCCTCCCTCCCTCCCTCCCTCATACTCCTAGACCCCAACGGGTTGCAGGAACAGCTAGAGATTCACGTGCAGCACAGTTTAGAACTTCTCTAAGAGGCGTCCCGAGTTCTAGTCTTCAGTTCTTCCCCAAAGGGATGGGGGGGGGGACACAAGGAGAAACGCCAGAGCAGCACTTACTGAGGACTGTCAGCTTGGCGCGCCGGGAGCGAAGGGCGGCTTCTGTGGCCTGGCACTCGTAGAGGGCATCGTCCGAGAGCTCGGCATCCGTGATCTCCAGGTTGTATTGCCCAGAATCAGAGGCTCCAATGATCCTGTACCGGGGCCAGGCTGGGAATGATTTTTAAAACAAAGGAGATGCAATGGTCAGGCCATGGTGAACAAGATTATTATTATTATTAGCCTGCTTTTTCCCAGGACTGCGACACAGGCCGGCTTACGCAGAAATTCAGACAAGACCGATAAAACATGAAAAACTAAAAACATAGAAAAGATCATCACTAGCAAATAATTAAGCTGCCGTCAAATTAAGAAGCACATCTACTAAAAGAGAAATGATAAACATAATAATAAAATCTGTGCAGCATTATTTAAAAGCCCCTTCCTTGAAAAGCAGGCAGTTCCCAAAGGCCTATCAAGGGAAAAGAGGCTTCTCCTATTTATGGCATTTATATAGCACTTGATCATTTAGCGTTCCTGAGCGGTGCAGAGAAGGAGGGAACCAGACGGAGAATAAAGCAATTGGGAAGCCAGACGCCTGGAGCACCCAAAGAGTCTTCAAAGGCAGCCCCGGGGAGAGAGGACTGCAGTAGCCCAGCCAGAATGCCAGGCTTGCCCTCCTGGGCCCCGAGTCAGCCACCATTTCTCCAAGGGAGCCTGCCAGTGTGTCCTGCCGGTCCACTTTGTATGCCTAGTTGAGGAGAAAGAGCAAAGATCTCCCCCCGAGAGTGGAGTGAGCCTTCGAGAAGCTGAGCCGCTTCTCTCAGCACCGTCCCCTCCCAACGCCAGGGATCCAGTTCCCTTTCCAGTGCCAGGGATCCACGGTGGGATCCTCCATGGAGCTGGCCAGCCTTGATGATCCCTTGGGAGCAAATCTGAGAGTGCAGCAAATAGACTAGGAGGAGTTCCTGTGTGCTTTTTGGGTTCTCTTGGCCCTTCTGCCTGCTTAAAAGGTAAAGGGACCCCTGACTATTAGGTCCAATCGTGGCCAACTCTGGGCTTGTGGTGCTCATCTTGCTTTACTGGCCGAGGGAGCCGTCGTACAGCTTCCGGGTCATGTGGCCAGCAGGGCTAAGCCGCTTCTGGCGAACCAGAGCAGCGCATGGAAACACAGTTTACCTTCCCGCTGGAGTGGTACCTATTTATCTACTTGCACTTTGACGTGCTTTTGAACTGCTAGGTGGGCAGGAGCAGGGACTGAGCAACGGGAGCTCACCCCGTCGCAAGGATTCGAACCGCAGACCTTCTGATTGGCAAGCCCTAGGCTTTGTGGTTTAACCCACAGCGCCACCCACGTCCCTTCTTCCTGCTTCCCTCTCCCTTTATTCCTAATAAAGCTCCTTAATTTGACTGCCAAAGTGTGTGTGTCTGAAAATTGGGATTTCTGAATCCCACTTGGCCTTCAGGCTACTGGGAGCTGAAGACGGACGTTGCAAGCAACCAGCGCACTCCTCTGCCAGAGGCAGGCTGCCTTTACGCTCAAGTAAAGCTGGGGCCCTGAATCAGAGCCTTTCCAGAGCAGCTGCTTGGGGGCATCTCAGGCTCCCTCCCCGTGGGGCTGAAGCAGAAACCGGGCAGAGCAGAAGACCTCCAGGCGACATTGCAGGGCTGTTGCGTTGCAGCTAAGCAGCGAAGGGAGAGGCGTTCTTCCTTAGTCACACAAGCCAGGATGAGAGAAACTCTGGGCATGTGCCGAGTTCATCGTAGGAACAGCACTTGTGTGTCTGCATAGGCACCATTTTGCGCACGCTTCAAGATGACCCTCCTCTCTCATCCCCAAATTTCGGGACTGGCCTGGGCTCCTCCAGATTTTCCTTTTGTGCCGTGCTTTGGAGTCACGGGTCTGGACAGTGGTTCATACAGATTTTTTGGTCCCACCTCTTTCTCCAGGGAAAACCCGTTGTTTACCGCTGAATCGGAACAAATGGCGATCTGCGGCAAACCCCATTGCTGCTTGATTCGATTCGGCAAGCAGGTTCTCGGGGCGAATCATCTCTCCCCACTATGGGAGGCAGCTGCAGAATTTGGAACAGATCTGTGTGGTGTGGCTACCGCGGCTTGTATTCCAAGGAGCCTGTTTTCTGCCCTTAGGAAGGCTGCGGACGTGCACTCAGAGCCCCCTGCGCAATCTGCACCCGTGCAACCTCTGCGTGGGCTGGGGAGGCAGCGCCAAGGGGGCTCCCTACTCAGTCCACCTCGCTGCCCCCCTCCAGGAAGAGCAGGTGCCAAGAAAAAGAATGTCAACATATGCAAATGAGCTCGGCGCGCATAATTTCCTCGTTAAAAGTGGCAGAGTGCAGCTTTCTCCTGGTGTACCACCGTAATAACCTCGGCGTCAGGTTTTAATTATTTTCATTTATTTGTTTTACTCCCAGGGCGCTGGTCTGTGGAGGCGGGCGATGGCTTGGTCAGGGCGGACGGGGAAAAGGTCA
Organism: Podarcis tiliguerta; assembly: GCF_965153285.1. Taxonomy (NCBI): domain Eukaryota; kingdom Metazoa; phylum Chordata; class Lepidosauria; order Squamata; family Lacertidae; genus Podarcis; species Podarcis tiliguerta. The sequence continues at coordinate 328,182 of NC_139549.1, forward strand.
GGCAGACGTCTGCAAAGTAACCGTCCAAGGAGTTAATTAACAAAGGCCAGGAAAACAGAAGGGCATCCCGCTCTGGCCGGTGGAGTCCAAGGGGGGGCTGCCCCCTCCTGCCCCCTAGAAAGAGGACCAGCCTGAATGCCCCCCCCCCACTCCATCCCCACCGGCCACAAAAGGAGCCTGCTTCCCTCTCTCCTGGCCAGAATGAAGAACACAGGAAGATACCTTGGGATCCTTTAGCTCAGCATTGTCTACACTGACTGGCAGCCAGTCCTTCTTCACACAGTGCAGGGTTGAACCGTGGAACTCCCTGCCACTGGAGGGAGTTTACAAGAAGACTGGATAAATTTATGGGGGAGGAGAGGACTATCGAGGGCGATGAGCCAGGATGGCTTTGTTCTGCCTCCACGGCTGGAAGCAGCAAGAGAGTGTTGCTTGTGGGTTTTGTGTAATGGGCAGCTGGTTGGCCACTGTAAGAACAGGAGGCTGGACTAGATGGGCCGCTGCCCTGATCTGGCAGGATCTTCTCATGAATCTTCTCAGAATCGGCTACAACGGTGCTCTGTGTGCGGCCAAAATTTAGTGCCCCTCCCAGCCCTCAAGCTGCCTTTCCAACGGTGCCCAGCTTTGGGAAGGAGGTGCTGGAGCCCTGGCAGAGTCCTGGATCCCCGTGCCTCCTTCTTAAAGCTGGGAAAGTGCTAACTGGGCTTTGGGGCATAGCTGTCAACTTTTCCCTTTTCTTGTGAGGAATCCTATTCGGAATAAGGGAATTTCCCTTTAAAAAAGGGAAACGTTGACAGCTATGCTTTGGGGAGGAGGCGGGAGGACTCCAGGACCCTGTTGGAGCCTCACTTCTTCTTTCCGAAGCCCAGCGCCTCTCTTCCTGGGTGCCCCCTCAGCTCAGCGCCCCGTGCCCCACTCACACAGCCCTGAATCTGCCCTGCTGCCCCCAGAAAGGGAAGACCGGCCTGCCTTGGAGTGGATGTCCTTCTTGCCCAGCCCTTTGCTCGGGACTCCAAGGGCTGATCTCCCTCCTCCGCCTTTTCCCTCCCCTCCTGTTTCCTCTTGTGCTGTGTCTTTTTATTTCACAAGCCTCCCTGCCCGACTTTCCCTGCCAGATTGCCTTATGCCCCATGTGCCCCCTTGACAGCTTCGATCTGCAGAACTGGCCCTGTCGCAGGTGCCACACAATCCCTGCAAGAACTCAATATTTCAGCGTGGAAGCATCCGCACCCCAGAACCCCCTGCCTTTTGGCCTTAGGCACGGTGCCCTTTTCGGCACCAGCTGAGAGCATCTTTGCTTAGGCAAGGCTATACCCGCTTGTGGGTGCCAGTTTTGATCTGCCGCTCTTTGAACTTTTTGAGCCTTCTTAAAATTGTTATTAATTCTTATCGATCATTTTGTGAAATGAAATAAAGTTGGGGGATCCATTTTGCAAGGCGATAACTGTTCCAAAATTAAAGCTAGAGCGTTAAAAAAGAAAAATAAATCAAGAATGAAATTGGAAAGAAGGGTGTGGGATGCCCACGCCCTCTCCCAGTAGGTGGCGCTGTTGGCACACTCAATGGGGCAGCCAGAGCAGAGAGAGGAGAGAGACCGAGGGAGGCTTCTTGAAATCATAAAATTCCTATGCCACCCTCCTCATGTGACAACCCTCTGCCCCAGGACTGGGAGGAGAGGAGCCACAGGGCAAGGTGGACACCTGCTCAGCATGCAGAAGGTCCCAGGCTCCACCGCTTGGCATCTCAATCTAGGGCTGGCCATGCCACCTGCCTGACAATATTGAGCTGGCTGGCTCAAGGGCCCGATTCTGCCAAGGCAGCTCCCTCTGCCCTTGCTTCAGAACAACGAGGTCTTGAGAGACCTGCATTGGCTCCCAGTATGTTTCCAAGCACAATTCAAAGTGTTGGGGCTGACCTTGAAAGCCCTAAATGGCCTCAAAGGCCCAGTAGACCTGAAGGAGCGTCTCCACCCCCATCGTTCTCCCCGGACACTGAGGTCCAGCTTCAAGGGCCTTCTGGCGGTTTCCTCACTGCGAGAAGTGAGGATACAGGGAACCAGGCAGAGGGCCTTCTCGGTGGTGGCACCCGCCCTGTGGAATGCCCTCCCACCAGATGCCAAGGGGATAAAGAACTATCAGACTTTTAGAAGACATCTTAAGGTGGCCCTGTTTAGGGAGTTTTTAATGTCTGGTGCTGTATTGTGTTTTTAATATTCCATTGGGAGCCACCCAGAGTGGCTGGGGAAACCCAGCCAGATGGGCGGGGTATAAATTATAAAAATAATAGACATGACAGAATGTCTGCTTTGTGTATAAAGGTCCCATTGCAAGCAGGGAGAGGTGCTGCCAGTCCATGTAGCCCAGTGGTGTCCAAACTTTTTTCAAAGAGGGCCAGATTTGATGGCGTGAAGGGCCGTGAGGGCTGACCAAAGTTGTTAACCTTGTTGAACTTTTTTAAGGATTTTACCCCAAAGTTGTTGATCTTTTTTGGGATTGAAGTTGCTTTTAGGTTGAGGTTCTTGAGGTTTTTTAAGGATTTTACCCACAGGAACCAGATTAAACCAACTGCCCCCCAAAATGGACTTTGGACATGGTGTAGACAATGTCAAGCCAGATGGATCTCCCTGGCCTGCCTGGGCCCCGCACAGCTTCCAGAGTTCCACCTTGAGGCACATAAAGGGGGTGGGAGACGATACTTCTTTAAATCCTCTGTTCTTACAAGGCCCTCTATTGGTAATTTTTTGGCAGAGGGTAATAGAAACGATCAACACGACTGTATGGAAGAATCTAAAGTTTGCAGAGGAAAAATATCCTTTTGAATTATATACCCAAGAAATGCTAACAAAGGGACAGTGCAAATGGACTCTCTTAGTCCAGCAAAAAGACAGGTATTGATGAATTGGAAAAATAAAAAAGAGTGCTTGAAAGGCGAAGATTGTCTCTCTTCTAGCAAGTCAGGCCACGGGTCTCCCTAGCTCAGGATTGTCCGCACTGGCTGGCAGCCGCTCTCCCGGGTTTCAGGCAGGCGAGAGTCCCAGCCCTGCCTGGAGACGCTGCCAGTGGGGATTGAGCCTGCAGCCTTCTGCATGCCAGGCACATGCTCTCCTCCATGTCACAGCCAGGCTGGAGGTGAGGAGACTGAAAGGGAAAGAGGGCGAGCGCTGCTTTGGGAAGCCAGCGGAAAGCACAACATTGCCAGCCAAGACCCACCAAAGAGGCAATTTCGCAGCCCCAGGGAAGAAAAATTCAGGGTGCAAAGCAAAGCTCCTTCGCAGGACAAAAATAACAGCGCAGGCCACCTCCAGCGCCACCCCACACAGAACGCAAGGAAGGGGTTGGGCTAGATGGCCCTTAGGAGTCCCTTCCGACGGCCCAATTCTCTGGTTCTACCTTTGAGGCCTTGCCCCATCCCCAGGGCGAGCCCATCCTTCGTCCACTGCACAATCCCGGAATAGTTCAGCACCACGCAGGAGAGCACAATCCTCTGCCCGGCCACCACCGTCTGGTCCTCAGGCTCCTCGACAAAGCGGGTCTGCAGAACTGGAGAGAGAAAGAGGCGGGAGAGTTTGAGAACAGACCCCAAATTATACCGTAGGAAGTCTTATCATCGCTGTTATTGGTCTATCAATATGCGTCTGACTGCTTTAATTAGAGCATAATTATTATTAATCCAGTGGTGGCGTAATGGTTAGAGAGTTGGACTAGGACCTGGGGGAGAGCAGGGTTCTGAATCCCCCCCTGGGCAGCAAAGTTCACTGGGTGTGACCCTGGACCAGTCACTGCCTCTCAGCCCAGCCCTACCTCACAGGGTTGTTGTAGTAGGGATTAAAGAGATGGGGAAGAACCACGTCTGCCAGCTGGAGCTCCTGGGGCAGGAGGGCAACCAATAAATAAACGTAAGAAATAAGTTGACAGCAGCTTTCCTGCCTCTGCTGGAGGAGCAGTAGGGGTACTTGAGCAACATCAAAGTGAACTGAAGTGCCTCGTGCGTGTTTTTGTCCTCTAACCGCCACCAGGCGGCGCTATCTCTTAAGTGTGCTGTTAACAAAGTGGTGTAAGGGCATTGCAGCATTGCAAACAGGGAACCACCAGGCAGCCCAACACTTTGGCTTTTTACTCCTTCACACTTGGCTGTTCTGCTTCCACCACCAGAAGACGCAGGCGCTAATGGGGACCCGACACCAGCAGAAGTCGATGCAGGCACAGGCGCTGCCCCCCTCACCTCCCTGGGCCTGACAGCACCCGCCTCGCCCGCTCTCCGCCGGCTTGTGGGTGCAAAGTGCAGCTCGCTCCCCCGTCTCCCTCTCTCTCTGCCCGGGAGGAGAGAGAGAGATCAGGTCGATAGCGGCAGATTTTTCCCTTTCTTTTTATCTAGAGCAGCCGCGGCCGTCACATGGCACCCAAATGAACCGCCAGCCCCGGGGTTACAGGGAGATTGATCGGCAGTGGGGAGAAGGCCCCTCCCCAGCGCCAGCCTCTCTGTGCGGGCTCCGGGGGGAGAGAACCGGCTGCACTGCCCACCGACTTCCAATGAAGTCACAAAAAGGAAAAAGAAATGGGAGCAGGCAGATTCTTGGAGAGAGGAGAGGAGAGGAGCAGTTTTTCTTCCCCAGCCCAGGCTGGCAGCCTGCACTCAGAGGTTTGGAGAGTTGTTTTGGAATTGACACAATAAATTCAGCCCCAAAGCCACCATCCCTCCCAATGAAACTAGTGACCCTTGTTTGTTTTTAATCCCTCTTTCCCCACCCTGGTCTGGCCCAGCTGCGGAGGCTCTCCTCTGCAGATCACCTGCTTGGCATGCAGAAGGTCCCCAGGTCAACCAGCCAAAAGCATCTCTAGGTCAGGCTGGGAATGCCCCCCCCCCTCCCGTGCCTGAAATCCTGGAGAGCCATTGCTGCCAGTCAGTGCAAGTAAGACTGATCTCATGGGAGCAATTCAGTAGATGGCAGTTTCTCATCCTGCTGTTTGGGAAGGTCTGTAGCTTAGTGGGAAGAAGAAGAAGAAGAAGAAGAAGAAGAAGAAGAAGAAGAAGAAGAAGAAGAAGAGGAGGAGGAGGAGGAGGAGGAGGAGGAGGAAGTATACCCTGCCCATCTGGGCAGCTCAATCCCCAGGCAGAATCTCAAGGCAGGGCTGGGGAAAAGATCTTGTCTGCAATCACTGCCAGCATCTTGACCATGTTCCTCTTTAATTCCGCATAACAACCGAGTGGGGGACTTGAACCCTGGTCTCTCCCAGCGCCTAGCCTGACACTCTCGCCCGGACACCACACTGGCTTTCAAACAACGAATCCATCCAACCTGCATACTCTAAGCCCAGAGGGCATTTCCTTTTTTTAAGCAAGTCCTTGTATCAAAAATAATTTGCAGTGGGTTTTTAAAAACCCCAAACCACAACACACCAACATGTTGCCCAATTCATTGGAGATGCTTTTTGAGTTGATTAAGGCTTTTTTATATAAAAAATCAATTAATCTAGTCAGTTAAACTCGATTACAGGCCACAGCACCAGTGAATGCGGACAAGTCTTCAGCGAGGGAGAAGGGATCACAGGGAGACTGAGGGGGAAGTGAGGACAGGCTGGGAGACCGCGAGAAGAACCTGCTGGATCAGGCCAAAGGGGGCCATCTAGTCCAGCGTCCTCCTCTCTTGGAGGCCCCCCACAAGCAGGATCCAAGCACAAGAGCAACTCTCCCCTCTTGCGTCTTCCAGCAACTGGCAATCAGAAGCATGGCCATCTCCTGCTGCTGCGAAGGGCGGAGGGCAGCCTTGGGGGCTAAGATCCTGGCTGCTGGATCCGGCCAAAGGGGGCCCATCTAGGCCAACATCCTGTTCTCACAGTGGCCGAGCATTGCCTGTGGGAAACCAGAAAGCAGGGTCTCTCCCTCCCTCCCTCTCTCTCTCTGGCCTGGTGTTATGTAAAGCGGGAATGAGGAGGAGGAGGAGCAGACCAAGATTCCACTGTCATGCAAACGTCCTTGCTGATAAAACAGCCCAGGAACTTTCTTCTGCTTTCCCTCTCAAGCTCCTCAAGGCCCAGGGAGGGCGAAGGGGGTGGGGGGTTGTCCTCTGAGTTGAAAGCAGAGAGCAAAAATAAAAAAAGAAAGTGGGCAGTGCGGTGCAGTGGTTAGTGTCAGGTTAGGACCAGGGCTCAAAACCTCCCACTCAGTTTGCTAAGTCAAAAAATGGCCAGCTATCACAAGCCCGACGGCAAGACCAGCCAGGGATGGCGTTTCAAGGGCTAGAACGGCAAGGTTTCCCAGCGAGGAACAGGCGAGTGAGAGGCGAAGTTGATAAAATTCTATGTGACCTGGAGGAAGCAGGTGGAGGGAAGTTCTCTTCCCCTCTCATGACGCTCAAACTGGTGGGCATCCAACGAAGATGATTCCGGAGAGATACAAGAAAGTCCTTCTTCGCGATGGACATGGGCTCTGTGGGTTAGAGCTGGTGCTGATAACACCAGGGGGGTTGCAGGTTCGTGTGGGACGGCTGCATATTCCTGCGTTGCAGGGGTTGGACTAGATGATCCTTCGGGTCCCTTCCAGCTCTACGGTTCTATGAACTCTCTTCCGCAGGAGGCAGCAATGGCCACCAACCTGGAGGGCTATAAGAGGAGGAGGAAGAGGAGGAGGAGGAGGAGGAGGAGGAGGAGGAGGAGGAGGAGGAGGAGAGGGTTGCCGGTGGCTCCAAGCCAGGACGGCTCTGCTATGGCTCCACAGTCAGAGGCAGCCCTGCTTCTGGATAGCAGTTGCTGGAAATGCCGGAGGGGAGAGTTGCTCTTGGGCTCGGGTCCTCCTGACAGGTTTCCCTTTGAGGCATCTGGTCGGCCACTGTGAGAACAGGAGGCCGGACTGGATGGGTCCACTTTGGCCTAATCCAGCAGGCTGTTCTTGTGTTCATTCTGTGTTTTATATATATATATAATATTTATTAAGTTTCCATTTTATACTATTAAAAGACATTCATATTTTCCATATTATTTGTTCAAATAAACAGTTGACCTTCCACCCATCCGTCTCATGGTCACGTTAATTCTTTTTTTATACGATAGCATTTGCACTTCTTCCTCTTTACATTGATGTTCCTTCATTTATCAAAACTTTTTAACCAATATGTAAAAAGGTATATCTCATCATTGTTACAAGTCTCCTTCATTAAGTCCTGCCAGTGTTGTGAATTGCTTGCAAGTGTCCTCCAAGCACAGTCATACCTTGGGTTGAAGTAGCCTTGGGCTGAGCATTTTCGGGTTGTGCTCTGCGGCGACCCAGAAGTAACGGAATGCGTTACTTCCGGGTTTCACCACTCGCACATGCAGACACTCAAAATGACCTCACGCGCATATGTGGAAGCAGTGAATCGTGACCCACACATGTGCAGACGCGGGTTGCGTTCACTTCAGGATGCAAATGGGGCTCCGGAACGGATCCTGTTTGCATCCAGAGGTACCACTGTATTCTATAAATTTACTCCAGTCTTTTGGGAATGTTTGATCACGCTGGTTTCGGAGTTCTCATGTTCATTCTGGGATGCATATTCCAGAGTTAGAACCGCTAACTTCTCCAACCACCGCCACCCACAGCCCGGTTGTCCTTGGAGGAATAATAATAATAATAATAATAATAATAATAATAATAATAATAATTTATTTATACCCTGCCCTCCCCGGCCAGGGCTGGGCTCAGGGCGGCTAACACCAAAGGAGCTCCCCACTTCTTGCTCTGAGCTTTGCTGGGTTTTTGGAGTTCTGCAGCTGGGCGATCTCCGCCCCACAGGGCGGAGGCTGGAGGGGGCACCCACCCAAAGACCTCTCCTTCCCCCCTTCCCACTGCTCCGCCTCCTTAATCTCATCCTAGTTTCCCACCAGCGACTCGCAGGTTGGGAGGAGTCTTCCAAACCATACGGGGAATTCAATAGGATTTCACACAAACTTTATGCAGTCCTTTGATCTTGTGTGTGAGTTTGTGCAATGTCTCCCCCAACTCTACTTGGACAGACCCTTCAGTGACATTGGGGGAAGGGGGGGGCAGGCCTGCCAGGAGCAGAAAGGAGAGAGAAAAGAGAAAGAAAGGAAGACGTGAAGGAGCTCAGAGGGAGGAAGGTGACAGGAGCAGGGGAGATCAAAGTGACGCCAGGCGCGTCAAGAGAGCAGGTGGGGAGGCTGCAAGGAGGGGGAAAGATCAGAGCAGAGAGGGAGGAAGAGCGAGGAGAGCAGATCACAGGAGAAGCAGATCCTTGGCTAGGAAGCATCGAACTGTCTACTCGGAGTAGACCAAGTGAAATTAATGGACCTTTAACTTCTTAGAAGTGAATGCGTCACCACCGTTTTGGCCGTTCTCGGGCTGGGCCAGTCCCAATGGCCTTCTGTCACACTCTGTGGAGTTGGCCAAATACATTATACCCAACAGGAAGCGAGAGGGATCCTGCTTGCAAGTTTTCCGGGGCCGAATGCCACCTTGCCCTGTCCAGCCACCTGCAGCACCATGCCTGCTTTTCCACCTGCCCTTCTGCCTCCACTGAAGTGGCACCAGCACCCATTTCAGGCCAATTCTTGCAGGATTTTGGGCATGATTTTGGCCGATCGGGGCCATCTTTACCCAGGGATGCAAGGGGTGCAGGACACCCGGGCGCCGAATCCTGGGGGGCACTGGGCACCTGCCGCTGAAGCCGCCTAAGCTCTTAACTCTCTACCTGTTATGAAATAATAAATAATTTTGATCAAGCTAGAAAACCAAATACACATATACCTAGGTATTACCGAATGTATATCTACTGTTTCACTAAAGGACTTCCGACTTTGTTTGCTCATTTACCAAAGATGCACTGTGCCAGCGGCGGTGCTTGGCATTCACAATGGCACCGTGCACACGAAATTAACTCTTATATCATCATAAAAGCTACCAGTTTGGGGGCTAAGCTAAATTTGGGGGCGCTGGGCAGATCTTTGCACCCTGGTGGTGCATATGCTAAGGACAGTGCTGTGGCCAATACTGGGTGCTTCTCATGTGCCAGTGGCGGAAGTGGCAGAGCAGGCAGGGTGCCCATGCGTCTGCCACTTTGGAGCCACTGGTCAGCCACTGCGCAAAGAGGGTGCTGGACCAGATGGGCTGCCTTTGCCCAGGCTCTTGTTCTGTCCTAATGGACCCTCCAGGTGCAGAGGCTGTCTATCTGGATTCCGAAGATCTTCATGGTATTTGGCCCCTGTGAGAAGAAGAGGTCAGACTGGATGAGCTGCCATTGGCTTGATCCAGCGCTCAGGCTCTTCTTAGGTTTGGATGTGGACAGGGAAAACGGGGTTCTTTCCAGTCCCCCATTTTTGAGTCTTCAATTCCATTCAGGCTCCTTTCGAGAAATGTTGCAGAATGTGTTTGTGTGTGTGTGTGTATGTGTACAGTACGCAAGTGTGTATTGAGAGGGAGAGGAGCCATTGTTGGTTTGCCGTAATTACACCTCGTACCGATGACATTTCAAGCAGATTAAAATGATAAACCGCACTGTAATCATAGCTAAAGAGCAGGCAGAAATAAGGTTTCCGAGGAGAGGGAGGCAGAGAGAATAGCCATTTATTCCTCCCTTCCCTCTCCGGGCCTTAATAATGCATACGCATCCAACGAAAAAATTGTCAGATGAAAAGATGTGCGGGCTTCTTCATCTGCTCAGCTCAGAGAGAGTAAGAGGTACGAGGAACCTTTTTCAAAAGGTGCTTGCCAGAGGGCATCCCCCCCCTCGCACGTCTCCTGCCGCCGAAAAACCTCCAAACGTATAATATAAAACAAGAATACCAAAAAGGCACATTTCCTTCCAGCGTGGAAAGCGCACGCTCAACTGCTCCAACCCTGTTAATTCTCCAGAATTTCCAAACTCTGCAGAACAACGCTATCAGCCTTTCCAAGCCGGTACCCGGAACAGCAGGGCGGCAATCAAGATTCCACCCATTGGAAGAGGCAGGCGGGGAGCAGCCGCCATTTTTAATGGGGCGAAAACGCAGGGCCTTCGGCAGGCGGAAATGAACAGGTGAAGCATGTCCCCGGAATGGGAGCGCAATGAGGAGGAAAACTCCTGTTAATATCTGGCGGCGAAAGATATGGAGCGTGTTTGTGTGTGTGTATTAGGTGCATTGCCATCGCTCTCTCGCTCTCGCTCTCTGAGCGCGCACACCTCCTGCCTGCCAGCAGAAGGAACACGCGGGAAGAAAAGGAGCCTGAGAAGGACCTCACGGACCCAGCAGATGTTGCTGGACTCCCCACTCCAGCCGGGGGGGGGGGGCGGGTGCTGCAAGCCCTGAAGCCTGAAAGGCCCAAGGCTCACCACCCCCTGGTTCCAGGAGAAACGCTGGTCTGCTCACCAGCGAGGTTTTAAAAGCAGAAATGGGGAACAGCGCCAGATAGCTGGATCACAACTCCCAGCAGCTCCAGGTGTGATGATGGGAGATGGAGTCCAACAACCTCTGGTTCCCCCTTGCAAACATCAGAAAAGCCCCATTGGGTCAGAAACATGGGCATAGCCAGGATTTTTGTTGGGGGGCGGGACAGGCAGAACCTCAGTTAGCCATGTATTTTCATTGATTTTTTTTTGGGGGGGGGGCAGCTGCTCCTCCCTGCCTACACCCATGGCCAGACACACAGAAGGTGGGTCTTTCAGCACTCACTCACAGAACTTATTTTCCACACCCTTCACCATCCTGAGATGCTCCACTCTGTAAAGGTCCTTTTAAAACTAGACACAGGAATGTGTCGGCACAGAACAGAACGATGGTCATGATCTACCTTGCAGGGCTATTGTGAGAGGCAGGAGATTTATATATATATATATATATATATGAAACCTGCACCGGACCCTGCATAACTGCCAAGAGGGAGTGTGCGTGATGCATTCTGCATGGCAAGTGCCAGGCGTCCCCTCCCGTCGCCCGCCCTGCTTCTTGCACACACACACAGGTAAAAAAACGCTCCTGGTATTCCAGCTACCCACAAATCAGGCTCCCTCTGCAAACAGAACAGTTATATACATGATGAGTAACACACTGCAGAGGGAGTTCATTTAGCCCTGTTGTCGCTTCTTCCCAGATAAGAGAAAACACCGCAGCCGTATCGATTATTGAGCCAAAGAAGAAAATAATGGCTAAGGCAGATCGCAAGAAATCATTTATGTACAAAGACTCCGATTCTCGCTCCAGAAACTCGGAGCTTAGAGACTCACATGGAAGCGGGGAGAGAAGAGAGCCCCAGGCAGCTGGGGAGTCAGCAACTGGGCAGCCCCTGGGCAAAATCTGACCTAGGTCATGCAGTCAGCTGACCTACCAACCGTGGGGGAAGAACACTCTCATCTAAGACCCCCCGACATTTCAGATTGGGAAGGGCCGGAAGTGTGAGAGTGCACCTGCTTTGCATCTAGAAGGTTTCAGTGGTGTCTTCAGGCAGAGCTGGGGATAGGATCCTGTCTGCAGTGTCAGAATACCCCTGCCGACCCCCAGTGCCCAAGGCTGTGTATAAGGCTTCTTGCTCTTCTCAGAACCATGAGGACTAGAACCTGACTTGAGAAAGGCCGTGGCCAACGCAGGGCTTTCTAGATGTGGCTGGCCTGCAGCAGCTGTCTCTGCAAAGCCGTCGTCTTACGTCAAAAGTCCAACTCTTTCCCTGGCCTTTATATGGGCTCACCCTGCTCTTCTGCTTGAAAATGTACTTTAAGACCAGGTCAGGGAAAAAAATCAAATGGAATAAGTGAAGTTAACTGTATTACTGTATTTTAATATTTGGTTGGAAGCCGCCCAGAGTGGCTGGGGAAGCCCAGCCAGATGGGTGGGGTATAAATGATAAATGATAAAGATTATTATTTATTAGAGGAAACTTGGTCTGCTCAACAGCGCCAGGACTAATGGGCTCGGCAACTCTACTTGGAAGGTCCTGCCCTTATGAGGCAGTCGGGGAGGCAGAAGGTCCTCTTCTTCCCACGGCTGCTGCCTCCATCCCCTCCACCCTGGTCCTTCTTCCCAAGCAATCTGAGACTCCCTGCAGGGCTGCCTTTGCTCCTCCCTCTTCATGCCTCTTCTGGTCCTGGGAGAGCAGCAGGGAGGGCAGCTAGTGACAGCAGACGCCCCGGCCTCTTCCCCAGAAGGACTCCCTCTGCCTCTTGCCCCCCTCCTCCTCTCCTGCTTCAGCTTCTGACACCGTCTTCTCCCTCGGGCTCTGAGCCGTCTTCCCTTGGGGGCTCCCCAGCTAGTGCCCCACACCACTCCTCTGCATCCAACCAGTCCACGGCGCTACCCTTGCTGTAGATAAGCACGCAGAGCCCCTGCTTGGCATGCAGAAAGTCCAATCCCGGACACCTCCAGGCAGGGCTAGGGAAACACTTCTTCCCAAAGCCCAGGAGAGCTGGTGCTGGTCGACAATACGGCCTCGGACCCTCGTACCTACGGGACCGCCTCTCCCGGTCTGCCCCAAGGAGGACCTTAAGGTCCATAAATAGCCACACCCTAGAGGTCCCGGGCCCTAAGGAAGTCAGATTAGCCTCAACCAGAGCCAGGGCCTTTTCAAAACTGGCCCCGGCCTAGTGGACCGCTCTGTCTCCTGAGACCAGGGCCCTGCAGGATCTGATTTCTTTCCACAGGGCCTGTAAGACAGAGTTGTTCTGCCTGGCCTTTGGCTTGGAATCAACTTGATCCCCTTCCCCTCTTTCCTTTTTCCTTTCTCCTCCTGTGATGAGGCTGCATTTTAACGTTGTATTTTAATCTTGTTTTTTAAGTTGCATTTCAATCAACTTGTTTTTTATTGGTTGTTAGCCGCCCTGAGCCCGGTCTTGGCTGGGGAGGGCAGGGTATAAATAAAATTTATTATTATTATTATTAATACTGAGCTAGACGGACCCTCCTTCGGTGCTAAACTGGGTTCCCTCCTACCTCCTGCCAGTTGGCATCACCAAGAGGCCCAAAGGACCACAAGAGCCATCTTTGGGCGGCACGTTATCCCGAATGGATGTGAATGCCATGCAGATGGGCTTCTGGGTGGGGTCAGCCCCTGCCACAGTGGCCCCCTTTTGAAGGTTACTGGAAGGAGCCTGGCGCCTCGCCCAGGGCGCCTCGCGGCTGTGCAAGCGCCACCGGGCCGCGGCAGCTGTGCCACCGTGACAGGCCACGCTGCGCGATCCGCAGGGAAGCCCTGGCGCGGCGCAAGACATTTTGAAGTAGGCTGAACAAAGCCTCAGAGGCCAGCAAAGAGGAGGAGGCGGCGGAGGGGGGTACTGGGAATGCTCCGTCTTCCCCAAAGGGCGAAGGGAGGGAGGGAGGGAGATGCATGAAGACCTAATGGAGAAGAGGCTGCTCCATTCTCAGCCCCAAGGGACTGGGGGGGACGGGAAGATGCGCGGCGTCGGCTCTCTGCAGCAGACCAGCCCAACCCAAAGCCCTTCCACTTGCTCACCACTGGGAACACACAGGAAGCTGCCAGATAGCGAGGCAGACCATTGGCTCATCAGATTCGGTGCTGTCTGCACTGACTGGCAGCAGCGCCCCGGGATTTCAGGCAGGAGTCTCTCCCCACCCTACCTGGAGATGCCAGCAGGAACTGAACCCAGGACCTTCTGCCTGCAAGGCAGGTGCTCCACTACACGACTCCCCAAAGCTCTGCACACTTTTAGGGATCCTGAAACTCTGCAGAGATGCACTTATTTTACCTGAGAGAGGCATGGGAATAGCAGGCGCTTTCCAGGCGGTGGTATTCAAAAGCACCAAAAAGTGTCATTTTATGTTTTAAAAGTGTGTTGTTTACGTAAAACATACATACAAAGGGTGGCACCCGACTAAGTCCTTCTTAAAGAGCAGACCCACTGAAATTCAAGGATCTAAGATTATTATTGATTGATCGATTGCCTGCCCTTCACCTTAACGTCCCAGGGCAGTTCACAACATGAAAGCACCATATTAGAAACAATCTTAAACAACTTACAACCGTTAAGAGGAGTTGCGTAGATTAGTTTCTCAAAACGTTTGCTGTCTCTGCTCTGAGCAGGACATTGGTGCAACCCCACAATGCGCACTGCTCAAAGAATGACTTTTAATGCGATCTTTCCAAAGACAGAATCCACACGAACAGAAAAGGACCTATCGCTGCAAGACTGAGATGGAGCAGAATCCATTGCTCCGCCCATCTCTACAAGCCCCTCCCCCTCACAGTCCCAAGGGTGGGCGGGGCTGATGCTACTCTATCTATCTTCCTATATGAATAGAAAAGGAAGGCTGTCATCACGCAGCCCCCCCTGGGAGGCCCTGCATTCCCATCCTGGAGTTGCATGAAGTCACAGTGCAGCCGCCACCCCCCGCTGCTGGGGAACCCCAACCCTCGCCCCTCTTCCTGCCCCTGCGACTCAAGAGGAAGCCAGAGCGATGTCAGCGCCAGCAAGCGGCACCTTTGGGGGAGAGAGGGAGTCCTCTGCTTTGGCAGAGGCTGCGGAACAGCCGGCTGGCTGGCTGCGTCGCGATGGCGGCAGCGTCCGAGTGTGTTAAAAGTGTTTCCTTGTCGCTGAGCGGAGCCATTATGTTAAAGGAGCGAGGGGGGGGGAGGGAAGAGGGGGGCCCTGCTCCTTCCAGAAAAGTGTGTCTGCTTAAAAGGCATGCTGTGTTTGGCCTCACCTCAGCCCAGCGCCGAACGTCGCAAAGTGGCAGCGAGTTAAATTATTCAAGCCTTCTGTGCCAGACTCGCTCTGCCAGCCCTTTCCGTGCCCCCCCTTTCAGAGCAGGGTTGGGCTTCTGAGGGCAAATGGAGCCCCCCCCCCATGCAGCACAATTTGTGGGTCAAGGAGAAACTCAGGCCTTGGCAATGGGCAGCCCAACACACACACAAGCAAACCTAACTTTCCAATCATAAGGACTACAGACACAAAGCGGGGGGTCGGCGGGTGGAATGAGAACTAAGGTTCCCAAGATGCCGATTTCTGGACTTTGGTGAAGTCACGGGCTATAAGGAGACCTCTGCTGTCTGCCTTCCCAAGAGTGACCCTTGTTGAGAAGTTTGGAGGAGGGAATTGCCTCCTCTGTCTCATGTGACTCCTGCGTTGCAGGGGGTTGGGCTAGATGACCCTTGGGGTCCCTTCCAACTCTGATTCCATGAATCATCCTACTGGAAACAGGATTTACCCAGCAGAAGTGGTAGGAGAGGCAAGCAGGAAAAGCCCCATCCTCCACAAGTGTTGGTGGGACTCATTGCCACCGGCATCGAAGCCTGGGCCAGATTAATGGAGCCTCCTGGCTGGAAGGCCGTCGACCTTGGGGCAGCATTTGCTGGGGAGCAACGCCAGGAGAGTCACTGCTGCATCAGGGCGGCTGCTGCGAGAACACAATCCGGGAGTGAGATGGGTCCCTCCTCTGGTCCGATTGGTTGGCAGGGCCAAGGGAGTTTTATTGTTGCAGCTGAGTGAGGAAAGTCCCACGCAGTGAGAAAACCAATTTGCGGAGTTCACTCTCGAAATCCTCATTCAGAGACAGAACACGAGGCTGGCAAGACCTCCTCATCTGCAGGCCTCTCTCTATGGCTGTGGAAAAATATTCCTCCTGCCGGGCTCCTCAAATCAAACCAAGGCTTCTTGGGCCTGTGCGCAGGGAGATGCTCCTCTTTCTTTCTTTCTTTCTTTCTTTCTTTCTTTCTTTCTTTCTCTCTTTCTCTCTTTCTCTCTTTCTGTTCTTCCCTCTCTTTCGCAGAGCTCCAAAGATCCACCTTCCGGGGCTGGCAGCCCCTGCCATATGCCCAGCCGCGTTGGGCCAGGGCCTCCTCCTCGCCCGTCCCTTGCCCATGAGTGGAGGGGAGGCTGAGCGAGAGGGGGGGGGGGAGCCGAGCAGAGAGGGGTGCTGGGGGGGGTGGAGAGAAGCAGCCATCACCCCCCCCTTGGCCAAAAGACCAGGAAGAGAGTGAGGAGAGAGAGAGAGAGAGAGAGTGCCCATCTGGGTGGGTGGAGGGTGGTGAGGAAAGGGAGAGATGGCGAGAGGGGGGGGCGCCCACTGGAGGCCTTGTCTCCCTCTATTTATCAAATGAAGGTCTGATTAAACCCCGGGGCTCCCGGCTCCTCTCTCCCTCTCTCTCTTCTCGCTATTAAACTCAGGATTCAAAAAAAAGCCTTTTATTCACACAGACAGCTTTCAGATGGAACTAAATCTCCCTCCCCGACTCTCTCTCCCTGCTTTTAAATTTAAGCCTTTTCCCGCAAGCCGTTCGCTGCTGCTCCCCGATGGATGTGTGGGTGGGTGTGGTGGACAAGGGGGGGGGGGACTAGGCTCTGAATAAAAATACTAATATCCCACCAAGTTATACTCAGAAGTAGATCCTTTGGAATGAAGGGGCCTGAGTCAGTGGCTGTGCTCTGTGCAGAAGAAACTTTGGGAATAACTTAATACCTACAAGCCAGGGGCAGCGGGGGTGTAGTGGTTAGAGCGCTGGGCTAGAACCTGAGAGAGACCAGGGTGCGAGTCTTCCCACTGGGCGTGACCTTGGGCTCAGTCACTGCCTCTCAGGGTTGTTGTGGGGGTTAAACGAGGAAGAAGCACGTATAACACCTTGGGCTCCTCAGAGAAAATAAATAAAGGAACAAAGGGGGGAGAAGGGATGAGAATTGCCCCCATCCCACTCCCAGCTGCAGTGACCAGCCGGGAAAGAGAATTGCCCCACATCTCTCCCCGCGTCCCCCTCACCACTTCAATGCTAAGGGGGGTGGGGGGTGGAGAATTGCCCCGGGACCCTCTCCCCAGGGCACTGGCCAGCGGAAAGGAAGGCTGCCCTGTATTTCTGCTGTGCTCCGAGTAAGAGGAAAGAATTGCCCCGCCTTGCCCGCTGCCTCCCACCCCTGGCAGCTGGGGACCCAGCGTTTTGACCCTAGACGTGCCCCCCCTTTTCCCTCCCAGCCCCCTCCTGCTTCACAAACAGGAACGGGGATTGGGGGGGGGGGGCACTGCCAGCGGCAAGGCAGCCGGCCGGCCTTTGAAACCCTATTAAGATTCTGCAGCTTCCTTGCTCCTCTCGCTCTGCGCTCTCGCCATCCCTCCTCCTCCTCCTCCTCCGATGTCCCATCCCTCCCTCTCTCTCCCTCCATCCTCCTCTCGCTTCTTATCTCTCTCCATTCTTCCTCTGCCTCTGTCAGCAGCAAACACTATTTCTACGGCAGGAGATGTGGAGGAGGGTGAACAGAGGGGAAGAAGAAGAAGAAGAAGAAGAATATTCACTTTGCTCAAAGACAACCAAGGAGGTTTTGTGGGGGGGCAGAGAGAATAAAATGCCTGCGCTTCGTAAGAGGCTATTAATGAATTCAAATGTGGTTTAACGGAGTGGGGGTGGGGGAGACTGGGTTCCCCTCCCCACAGTTTTTGAGATATACCAGGAACAGCCTTGCTGCAGAAGAGTCCAGAAGCTCTCCAAGGTCTTGCCATTTCCAAATTGCCACCCTCTGGAGGCTGCTAAGTGTTCAGGGCCATGGTTCAGCTGAAGAACACCTGCTTGGCATGCAGAACGCCCAGGCAGGGTTCAGAAAGCCTCCTGGTTTGAGACCCCGGGAGGGGTCAGCACTGTGTGAGGCGGACCGAGATGAGAAGGCAGCTTCCGGCAGTCCTATTGAAATCAGAGTCATGAGGACTAGAACCTTACTTTAAGTTTTAAGAGGAAAAGCCGCGTGGCTCTGTCGGTGGAGCACCTCCTTTGCATGCAGACTCAATCTCCAGGCAGGGCTGAGAAAGCCCCCAGGTCAGACACTCTGCACAGCTGCTGCCTGCCAGGGTCCGTAACACTGAGCGAGGTGCCCCAATGGCCCCATTCAATAGAAGCCGCTGGGCTTGGTGGACAGAGGAAGCCGCTTTCCGCTAACATTGGTTCTGGACTCGGATCCATGAGGACTAGAGTCTTGTTTTATTGTTTAGGGGGAAAGGACACAGCTGCTCAATAGTGGAGCCCCTGCTTTGCACACAGAAGGCCCCAATCCCCAGGTAGGGATGGGAGAAGCTTCTTGCCTGAAAGCCTGGCGAGCTGCTGCTGCCAGTCAGTGCAAGAAAAACTGGACTAGCAGGGCTCAGTGGAAGGCAACTTCCTGTGTTGCTGTGAACCTGCCACTGCCACACACACACACACCCAAATCCGCAAGGCCCTTTACACCTTCCTGCTTGGTTGTGACAGCTTAAAAAACATGCCCTGAGCCCTGGAGCGCTGCTTTGACTCAGACACAAGATAGAGGAAGAGGGAGAAGAAACTCTTCCTTGGGGCTATGAAAAGCGCCCAGCCTCTCCAAAGGAGGGAGGATCGCAGGCTGCCGAAAGGGGCTGGTTGCCGAAAGCAGCTCAGTTTTTTAAAGGAATGGGGGGGGGGCTGAAAATAATACCCAAAGGAGGCCGGAGGGCAAGGCAAGGGTGGGGAGACCCGGGAAGGCAGAGCTG
Organism: Podarcis tiliguerta; assembly: GCF_965153285.1. Taxonomy (NCBI): domain Eukaryota; kingdom Metazoa; phylum Chordata; class Lepidosauria; order Squamata; family Lacertidae; genus Podarcis; species Podarcis tiliguerta. The sequence goes on from NC_139549.1 coordinate 346,571, forward strand.
GAAGCCCATGGGAAGGCAGGGCCCAGGGTCAGAGGACTGTGGAGTTGGAAGGGACCCCTAAGGGTCATCTAGACCAACCCCCTGCAATGCAGCTCACAAATATACCCACAAGCAGTTAAGGACCAACATTTAGAACAGGAAATACAAATAGATCAGTTCTTGTATACGTAATGTCCAAATAGAAGCTTTTGTGTTTCACGTATGTAGAAATGAATCAGTTTTTTTAAACGTAATGTCCAAAGAAAAGCTTTTTGTGCTCCACGCATGTCTTAGCGAATAGAAGTGTCAGACGCCACAACTTTAAGGAGCAGCACTTGCAAAAGACGAACTCTTCTTTGTAATGTTCCACATCTGCCTTTGCAAAGGATGGTTGTTGCCTGCAGCTGCTGTGTGCAGGTATCAGACGAAGGATACGGAAGATATTAACCCGTGCCTTTGCAAAATATAGTTGTTGTATGCCGGTGTTGGTCCTTAATTGCTTCTACTCAATTAGATAATATGAAAAGAGTTACGTTTATATGACGTATAAAGAATTTCTATAGTTAAACACAGCCAGTTATGTTGTGGGTGTATTTGTTAGTTGAATTTACGTAACTATCGGTTTGACAGCGTTGTGGAATCTCATCTAAAACCTCCAGGACAGTTGGCCAGCCGTCCACTCTTTAAAAACCTCCAATGAAATCCTTATAAATTAAGATGGTTACAGACCCAAAATACCTTTTCCTAATAGTCAACAACCTAAGCATACGCGTTATGACACATCATTTCATATCTGTAAGAATTAAGAGATACATACTTTAACTCAACTTTGTTATTGTCGTCAGAAACGTTTGTTGGAGCATATACTGCTGTTTTATTTTAATTCTCATTTTATGTAACTGTTGCATGTCGTATGTCTAAATGTAATGAATAAAATTTTTGTTTTTTAAACAAAAACTTGCAATGAAGGAGAGTCTGCCACTTGCCCAAGGTAGCCCAAAAGCTCCAAAATCTTCAGTCGAGGGAACTGGACTGAGCTCCAGGGAACGCCAAGGAGAGATCCTCGCAATGTGCCCCACCCAACATGCAAGTAACACGTATGTGGGGAAGGGGTGTGTAAGAAGGCCACCAATTTTCACAAAAGGTTCCAGCGGACCTCCTTGAAAAATGGTGGGCAACCCAGCAGACCGCATACGAAACCTGCCCTGCCGATTTGGCCCACGTTGCATTTCTTGAGCAGACCCAAAGGAGGCTGTGGGCTCTCGCCAGCCGTCCAGCCCAGCACCGTCTTCTCACACAAGGGAAACCAGCAAGCAGGATTTGAACCCAAGACCCCTCTCCTCTCCTGCGGTTTCCCGAAATTGAGGCATTTACTCATTTACTGCCTCTGACTGTGGAAGAAGAACATCGTGTGGCAGGCGGCCAGCTATAGCCCTGTCTTCCACGGAGGCTACCCTAGCTGGGCACTGACTGGCAGCAGCTCTCTAGGGTTTCAAGCAGCCCTGAGACCCAGATGCTGGGATTCCTGTATTGTGGAGGGGGTCAGGCTGGATGACCCCTGGGGTACCCTTCCAATCCTCCGATTCTGTGATTCTATAAAAAGGAAGGTGGCCATGGAGGGCTTTTCCTGAGGACAAACTGCCCCTGGCTTCTCCAGCGCTGCCTGGGGGGAGCAATTTCGAAGATGCTCATCCATTGTTTACGGCTCATGGGATTTTTGCGGGCAAATACCAATTCATATGGGCACGATCTGCTGGAGCCAAGAGGTCAGGCTCTGGCGCTGTCTCTCTCTCCCGCTGCCCGGCTCTTAAATCTGGCAAAGAGGTCAGGCACTCGTGCTCCACCGTAAACCTGAGTTACTGCCAACCTCTGCGTGTCAGGAAGCTGAGAGGGGTCTTTAAATTCCCCGGAAAGGCTGGCGGAGGCCGCAGGGGCTTCCAATGCTGCTTTTGACAAATGGACGCCTCAGAGCTAGAGCACACACACACAAGCGCTTGTAAATAACCGCTAATTGGCTGCCTGGGGAGAGTTCATAGACAGAGCCAGGGAATCGTGAAGGGTTCTCCGAGGGTCATCTAGTCCAGCCCCCTGCAAGGCAGGGATCCCAATACTAAAGAATCCCTGTCAGGTGGCCATTCACACTCTCTTTAAAAACCTCCCATGAAGAGGTAGCTCTTACAGTCAGAAAGTTATTCTGCAACCTGAAGCCATGGGTTCGAGTCCTACCCTCCAGAGCAGGAGAAAACAAGCTTGCTCCATCTTCCATGTGACAGCCTTCGAGATATTTGAATTTGCCTCTCCTAACTCCTTTCGGTCTCCTCTTTTCCGGGCTAAACATACCTAACTCCCTCAAACTATTTCAGGCTTGGTTTCCTCTGTCCTCTTGGTCTCTCTCCTCTGCACACCTTCCAGCTAATAATAATAATAATAATAATAATAATAATAATAATAATAATAATAATGATTTATTATTTATTCCCCAGCCACTCTGGGCAGCTTCCAACAGAACACTATTAAACAATAACCTATTAAACATTAAAAGCTTCCCTAAACAGGGCTGCCTTCAGGTGTCTTCTAAAAGTCTGGTAGTTGTTGTTCTCTTTGACATCTGGTGGGAGGGCATTCCACAGGGCGGGCGCCACCACCGAGAAGGCCCTCTGCCTGGTTCCCTGTAACTTGGCTTCTCGCAGCGAGGGAACCGCCAGAAGGCCCTCGGAGCTGGACCTCAGTGTCCGGGCTGAGCGATGGGGGTGGAGACGCTCCTTCAGGTATACTGGGCCTTTGAGGCCATTTAATCATAGAATCATAGAAGAGTTGGAAGAGACCACAAGGAACATCGAGTCCAACCCCCTGCCAAGCAGGAAACACCATCAGAGCATTCCTGACATATGGTTGTCAAGCCTCTGCTTAAAGACCTCCAAAGAAGGAGACTCCACCACACTCCTTGGCAGCAAATTCCACTGTTTAGGGGTTTCAAGGTCAGCACCAACACTTTGAATTGTGCTTGCCAATTCTCTTCTTACATTGTGGCGCCCAGAACTGGACACAGCCTTCCAGGTGGGGTCTGGCCATGGCAGAATAGAGGGGGACCCTTCCTTCCCTTGCCCTGGACCCTCGACTTCTGTTCAGGGCACCCAGGAATCAGAAGCCACCCTCCGCATGGCCTCAAATCACCGCTAGCTTTCCGCTTGTGGGTTTCTCTAGAAGGCACGCCCTTTGTTTATGTCCCATCTTTTCCTTGGAGGAATTTGAGGTGGCACACGGGCTCCTCCTCGCATCTCATTTCATTCTCACAACAGCCCTGTGAGGTAGGCTGGGCTGAGAAGCAGGAACTGGCCCAGGGAGCTTTGAGTGGGGATTCGAACCCTGGATGCTCTGACCACTGTGCCCACTGGCTGCTTGAGCACCCCAGTGTAGACCTGTAAGATCACTCTGATCCCCTGGGAAGGCCGTTCCCTCTGCTGGACCTGGCAGGTGCCTTGCTTCAAATGCCCTGCAAAGACATATATTTGGGGCCAGGTTTTCTCTGATCCACAACTGGGCCCTTTTAGGGCCGGACTCCTGTTTTTATTATCCTGATTTACTGGATTTTATAACGGGCCTTGCTTTATTTTTAAGGGAAGGGCCTTTGCTCAGGGCAGATCACCTGCCTTGCATGCAGAATGTCCCGGGTTCAACCTGCAGTGGCATCTCCAAGTAGGCTCTGTCCCTTACCTGAAACCTAGGACAGAAGCTGCCAGTCCGCGTAGATGATACTGAGCTAGGTGGGCCAAGGGTCTGACTCAGTAGAAGGCAGCTTTCTGCATTTCCTGTTTCAACCAGGGCTTCAGAACCATGAGGACTGGAGCCTTACTTTAAGGTGAGCTCCACAGCTTTGCATGCGGAAAGTCCAGGCAGAGGAGAAAAAGGACTCTGGAAACTCTGGGGAGCTGCTGCCAGTCAGTGTTGGAGATCTAGCTGTGCTTCCTCCATTGTGTGTGTGGGGTTGGACTAGATGACCCTTGAGGGTCCCTTTCAGCTCTACATTTCTCCGACAGGGAGGAAGAATGGGGCATAGCTTGGTGCAGTAGCAGGAGCAGCCGCCTCTGTTGATGCTCCAAAGATCTAACTAGCACAGCATCAGACTTTCCCCAATAACGGAAACCCAGATTCCCCTGGAGAGAAAGCAGAAGCTTTCGATTCTGTTGCCGCTTAATCTATCGATCTCTCCAGCTGCTCTTTCTGTCCCCGAAGCCGCTTTTAGCTCGGATCATTTGTGTTTTAATGGCCGGGTTGCTGCCGGTCCCGGTTCCCTTTCACACTCCTTCTTTGCAGAGCTAGAAAGTGAGAATGATGCCGTTTTCAAAAATGAACCGAGGCAGCTTTAAAAATGGTTGCATCCTGCCCTGGGACCTGCTGCTGCTGCTGGGGAAGAGAGGGGAGTAAATTTAATAATAACCTGGAACAACAGCAGCAGCTCTCCTCTGCGGAGCCTGGCATGCACAGATAGACTGCCCCAGAAACTGGAGGATCCATTCCACTTGAGCCAGTGGTGGCTTGGGGGTTAGAATACTGGGCTGGACCCAAGTCGAGAGAGCAGGGTTCAAGTCTTCCCACTCAGCCGTGAAGTTCATTTGGGTGACCTTGGGCCAGTCACCGTGACCTACCTCACAGGGTTGTTGTGAGGGGATGAAATGAAGGGTTTAATGCTTTAAGCATGGGTAGGCAAACTAAGGCCCGGGGGCCAGCTCCGGCCCAATTGCCTTCTAAATCCGGCCCGCAGACCGTCTGGGAATCAGCGTATTTTTACAGTACATGAGTAGAATGTGTCCTTTGATTTAAAATTCATCTCTGGGTTATTTGTGGGGCATAGGAATTCATTCATTTATTTATTTCCCCAAAATATAGTCCAGCTCCCCACAAGGTCTGAGGGACACTGGACCGGCCCCCTGCCGAAAAGGTTTGCTGACCCCTTCTTTAAAGGGTTGCAATCAACCTTACGCCTCTGCCGATTCCCACCGGGTTCCTGGAAAGTTTTGAAAGTCTTCTAAGGGAACGAGGAGCAGAAAGAAAGGGTCTCCCTGAGGAATTCTGAGTTAGAATCAGATAACAGTAGTCGTGAGGGTCCCCAAGAGTCATCTAGTCCAACCCCTGCCATTCAGGAACCACAGCTAAAGATTCATTGGCAGAATTATTGTGGCTGGGAGTTCCACAGGTGCCGAACCATAAAAATTCTAGCAGCTCAAATATCTAAAGGGGTGTTTGTTATAAACAGAAGGCATGAGGGCACAGTTACCCAGAGGTATTTCCTTTTCTTTTCTGCCTGTTTGGAATGTGTCCTAGAACATGAAGAGAGAGGGGATGCCTTTTGCCTGTCTGAACGGAGGATAGCGAAGGGAGTGTGAGGAAAGAGCAGAGGGAAATGATGGATCTAAGAAGAGCCAGGCTGCTGGATCAGGCCAAAGGACTCCCGTCTCGGCCAGCCTCCTGGATGCCCAGATACCCCCAAGAAGCTAGGAATGCAGATAGACTGGCTCCGGAGCTGGAGGTTCCAGAAGGAAAGAAGGCGAGCCAGGCTGCTGGATCAGGCCAGAGGGGGCCCATCTAGTTCAGCCTCTTCCGCTCGCGATGGTCAACCACCTGCCTCCTTTGGGAAGCCCAGGAGCAGAATCTGAGCGCAAGAGAAGCTCCCCTCCAACCATCCTGCGATTCCCAGCAAATGGCACTCACAAGCTTTCATAGATCATTGATCCTGGAATCACCTGGTCCTTCTAAAGCACGGAGGACCCAGCACTTTTGCACGCGGCCCCTGAAAGGTCACTCAGGCAGGGAGGCGGCCCCTGCCCTTCTTCCAAAAACTCAAGCAGTCCCCTTGCAAATGTTGCCCCAGCCCCAATGATCCTTCCTCTCCTTGCCGGCAGGGATATTTGCACCCACATCTTAGCTGGGACCCCCATATCTAGGGGCGGGCGAGGCCAAGATCCTGCAAGGGACTTGTGGCCGCTGCGGAGAGAGATTCTCAAAGGCAGTGGGACTGGAATCCCCTCCGCCCTGAGATCCGCTGTGCTTTGCTGAGGGTGTGTGTGTGTGTGTGTGTGTGTATTTGTGTGTATCCTCTAATGCAAAGTTATTACAGGCAGCTCCGTCCGCACATAATTATCCTCGCACTCAAAAAACAAAACAAACAAGGGGGAGAGACAGAAATTAGAGCGAGCTTTAAGAAAAAAGGGCTCGTGAGCGATATCAGGAATGACACGCGGATGCAAATATCTCGTGGTTATACTAAGAAATGTGTCTCTCTCCGCCTCCCACCACGGCCTTTCGTAAATAGCAACATATTCAACTGGAACTGAAATTTAAATAAAAATAAAACGAGAGATAATCGCGGGAAGAGATGGCTGTCGGGGTTTGGGGGTTCGGCCCTGCCAGGACTCCTGTACCCTTGCACTCTGGCAGGGGCCACATAATTCCCCCTCTGCATGTGGAAGAAGTCAATCTTCCAATTTCAGATGGGGTTGGACTAGATGACCGCTGGGGGACCCTTCCAACTCTGCAATACTAGGACCCGATGATTTCGTTGGAGGTTTTCAAATGGACTCCCTTGAGAGGTGGTGGACTCCACTTCCTTGGAGGATTTTAAGCAGAGGTGGGATGGTCATCTGTTGGGGATGATCCCTCCATAGCAGGGGGTTGGGCTAGATGACCCCGGGGTCCCTTCCAGCTCCATGGTTCTACAATTCTAGGATGCACAGAGCAGCATGTGCCCGCGTCACGTTAAGGCACCGCGTGTTGAAGCGTGGCCCCTGGGGCACCGGCAAGCAAATGGTCCAAAGGCAGAGCTCCCTCTCTCTCTCTCTTGCCCACCACCAAGAAGCAGTCAGGCAGCAACTGGGACATGATTTGGGGGGGGGGGGCACACACACTGCGGGGAGGGGGAGGTTGAGAGGAGAGAGGATTATTGATGACCATTTTAAGGACTTGAGTACTTTAGGCCAAAAGGGAAAGTAGGAAAATCCCCAGGAAATGGAAGATATTTCTAGGCGGATTAACTCTGAGGCTGTGAGATTTCTCTCCCCTCTCAGCCGGAGTGTAATTGGTGTGTGTGTGTTTTGGGGGGACGGAGGGGGTGCTTTGCGGTTAAGGGGACACATTCATTCAGTTGGAAAAAAGGGGGGAGGGTCTGAAGCATTGAACCTGCCCCCCTCCCAGTTAATTTCCATCTCAGGGGTTTTGTATCCCCTTCAGTTTATTTTTGCTTTTGCAAAGCAGAGGAGGAGGAGGAGGAGGAGGAGGAGGAGATATTCAGGAGTTATTGGGCCAGATTCAAAGAATTCTGTGCAACTCAAAAGCCTGCCTATTTTACTTTTCTATCTCTTGCACCGATCTCCCACCTTCTTCCGGGAGCTCAGGTGGGTCGTCCCCTCTGCATTTAATCCCCACAACAACCCTGCGAGGGAGACTAGGCTGAGAGGCAGCGACTGGTGCAAACATCACACCCACTGAGCTTTAGGGCTGAGCGGGGACTCAAACCCTGGTCCCTCAGATCCTAGTCCAACACTCTAACCACTACACCACACTGTCCTCTTGCGGGATATTGCAAACCTAGCAACTATAACTAATTATGTCTCTGTCACTCATTTAGCTGGGCATTAATACCAGGCTCGAACAACAACAGCAGAGGAAGGTGCATTGTGCTGAATCAAGTTCAATATTGTCTACACTGACTGGCAGCAGTGACTCTCCTGGGGAAGAGGCAAGAGGCATCGGCAGCCCTACCTGGAAAGGTAAAGGTAAAGGGACCCCTGACTATTAGGTCCAGTCGTGCCTGACTCTGGGGTTGCGGCGCTCATCTCGCTCTATAGGCCGAGGGAGCCGGCGTAGCAGTACCTATTTATCTACTTGTACTTCGTGCTTTTGAACTGCTAGGTTGGCAGGAGCAGGGACTGAGCAAAGGGAGCTCACCCTGTTATGGGGATTCAAACCCCCGATCTTCTGATCGGCAAGTCTCCTCTGGAACGCCTCTCAAATATCTTGGCAACGGCCAGCATCTCCCTCTGTCCATTCCCAGCCGGGCTTGGAGGCCCCGTTAGCCACCCTGTTCCTCTGTGAAAGTGGGGCTGCGGGTCAGAGCGCGGCAAAAGGGATGGCACTGCGTGGGGTTGGACTAGATGAGCCCTTTGGATCCCTTCGAGGGCTACCGTTCCGTGACCCTTTGTGTCAGGGTGGGGGCAAGGCCCAGCCACAAAACCCCCAGCCCTCCCCGTCTTCGGGAAAAGGCCGCCAGGATCTCCCCAGCGCTGCATTTTGAGAGCGCTGCTTCTTGCCCGGGAGACGAAGGGCAGGAAATGTTAATTTAAAGGCAAAGCAACAAGGCCGTATGGATATTAAGAGTAAATAATTAAAGGGCGCTGGGATCAGGCTTGTAAACGTGCCGCAATTAAATATGCAGGAACCCCCAGCAGCCCCCCCCCAGCCTGCCAAGATGGAGAAGAAGGAGAGAGAGAGAAACAGTCCGGGGAGACGGCTTGAGGGCCATGAAAAATAGATTGCTCCCTAACTGTGCCTGTTGAAGAGTGCGGTGTAAGCTTAAAAGCTGGCACACTCTGGGGCCCTACGAGGAGAGCGCAATCCCCATTAATGGCTTGGGCCAAGGGGGGACACCCGGCCTCACCTCCCAGAGGGAATTGGGAGAGCTGGAAAAGGTTCAGGAAAGAGCCAGCGCCAGGATCCAGAGGGGAGGCCCCCCCAGGACGAAAGGCTGCAGCGCCCGGGACTTTTCCCGTTTAGAGAAGCAGGAAGAGGAGACGTGACTGAAGTCTCTAAAAAGCGTTTCTCCCTCCCGCACAAGACTAGGGCGGCTCCAACATGTGGCTCACTTCCATTTCATTTGCATCAGATGAAGAGCGTGTCTAGAAAGGAGGGAGACAGCTCAGACTCCGAATCTCAGGGTCAAGGGATTCCTGCATTGCAGCGGGTTGGACTAGATGACCTGCAGGGTCCCTTCCGACTCTACTGCTCTGTGATTCTAAACCACCCAGGACACACAGAAAGCTTTGGAACAACACTTTTTAAAATTGGCAGCCATTATTATTATTGTTATTATTATTAATGCAGTTGGACGTAATGGGGTCAATTATTGGGACAACGACTATAATTGACTGTATGCTTGTTTCTGTATTCAAAATTAATGAATATATGCAAAGACACAACCCAGAGCAGCATCCCAGGAAGCTGAATGTTGGGAGATTCGGGACAACTGAAAGAAAGGAGGTCTTCGTGCAGGGCAGAGTTAAACTGCGGAACTCCCTGCCACAGTAGGCAGTGGCTGCCACCATCCTAGATGGCTTTGAAAGGGGACTAGACACATTCACAGAGGAAGGTGAAGAGGAGGGGGCTACTGGGGGCTACTGGCTTTGTCCTCCAGAGCTACAGGCAGCAATGATGCTCTGAATACAGTGGTGCTTCAGGTTACATACGCTTCAGTTTACAGACTCCGCTAACCCAGAAATAGTGCTTCAGGTTAAGAACTTTGCTTCAGGATGAGAACAGAAATTGTGCTCCAGCGGCGCAGCGGCAGCAGGAGGCCCCATTAGCTAAAGTGGTGCTTCAGGTTAAGAACAGTTTCAGGTTAAGAACGGACCTCCGGAATGAATTAAGTTCTTAACCTGAGGTACCAGGTGCTGGGAGCCACAAGAGTCTTGCGTTTGGGTCTTGCTCTCAGGGGCTGCTTGTGGGTTTCCCATTTTGGCACCTGGTTCCCCCACCAGGGATGCGGGTGGCGCTGTGGGTTAAACCACAGAGCCTAGGACTTGCCAATCAGAAGGTCGGGGGTTCGAATCCCGGCGACGGGGTGAGCTCCCATTGTTCGGTCCCTGCTCCTGCCAACCTAGCAGTTCAAAAGCACCTCAAAGTGCAAGTAGATCAATAGGTACCACTCTGGCGGGGAGGTAAATGGCGTTTCTGTGCGCTGCTCTGGTTCGCCAGAAGCGGCTTAGTCCTGCTGGCCACATGACCCGGAAGCTGAACGCCGGCTCCCTCGGCCAATAAAGCGAGATGAGCGCCACAACCCCAGAGTCGGCCACGACTGGACTTAACGGTCAGGGGTCCCTTTACCTTTTACCCCCCCCAGGGAAGAAGCTGGACTACGCGGCCCATTGGCCTGATCCAGCAGACCCTTCTCCCGTTCCAAATTGAATGGAAAAGGCAGAGCCCTTCTTTCCCCTTGCCAATTCTTGTTTTGACCAGGAGTCTCCCCTTTTGCGGAGGGCAATACCTGCGGGCGCCTGTCGCACCCTCAGATCTGTCGCGCGGCCCTCGGATTCACGCCAGACTCCTTCCCCTCCTGACAACGTAACCTAAATGATTTCTCATTTAGCTGCCCATCTCAGACAGGAGCAAAAGCCCCTTGATTGGTTTTGACACCAATCTCACAACAAATTTAGCACCTCATTTCCCAGGCCCTATCACATATTCCACCTCGATTATCTCCCAGCCACCAAGACGGGGCCCTGCGCATCCAAACCAGCGGAAAACACCTTCGCCGGATGTCAGACTCAATCTGGCTCACTCTCCTCTGCCAAGGCTGGGAAAAGGGGGAGGCGGAAGAAGGGAAGAGGAAGCAGAGAACGGCAGAGTCTGAAGGCACCCTCAGGGCTCATCTAGTCCAGCCCCCGGCAGCGCAGAAATCACGGCTCCATCATCCCTGACAGGCGGCCTCTCAGCTTAAAAACCTCCAAGGAAGGAGAGTCTGCCACTTTCCGGGGCGTCTGATCCACTGTCAAACAGCTCTTGCCCTGGGAAAGTTCTTCCTGATGTTTAGTTGGAATCTCCTTCCTTGCAACTCGAAGCCATGGGTTCGAGTCCTACCCTCCAGAGCAGGAGAAAACAAGCTTGCTCCCTCTTCTATGTGACCAGCTGTTGTTGAAGATGGCTGTCACACCTCTCTCGGTCCCCTCTTTTCCAAGCTAAACATTCCCAACTCCCTCAACTGTTCTTCATAAGGCTTGGCTTCTAAACCCTTCATAGTCTTGGCCACCCTCCTCTGCACAAACCTAGCATTCTCCTCTTCCCACGATCCTTTGAAGCAGAGATCTTTCCTAGTCTGGACCAGGGCTCAGACCATTTTCAGACTTTCAAACTGTTTCAGGGCTTCTTTGGGAGCAAGCGCAGGATCTAAATTAAATTAATAATAAACAATAACAGCAATAGTAATAGCAATAGGATGATTCAAGGGAGGGGGGCTCGGTTTCTCGTCCCTTTTGACCCAAAACATGCTCACACCTGCTTTTCACCAGCGCCCCTCACCCAGAAGTTTTGTGAAGCTGAGTTACATACTGTACTAAAAATATTATTATTATTATTATTATTATTATTATTATTTGATTTGTCGTCTCCTTATAAAGCAGGGGTTCCCAAAGTGGGTGGTGGCGCCCCCTGCAGGTAGGAGCAGGTGGAGGCGCAAATGAATATCAGACTTGGAAACACCTGTGTCACTGGATCAAATTCATGCCTTTTGCTGAATTAATTGGCTTTGGAAAAATATGTGCAATTAATTGCCACTGTTTTGAATTGTATTGCGTTATTATCCTCCTTAGTGGGTTGGGCACCTTTCAAGGTGACCCGGAAACTACAATTAATCCAGAATGCGGCAGCTAGACTGGGGACTGGGATTGGCTGCCGAGTCCATATTACACCAGTCCTGAAAGACCTACATTGGCTCCCAGTACGTTTCCGGGCACAATTCAAAGTGTTGGTGCTGACCTTGAAAGCCCTAAACGGCCTCAAAGGCCCAGTATACCTGAAGGAGCGTCTCCACCCCCATCGCTCTACCCGGACACTGAGGTCCAGCACCAAGGGCCTTCTGGCGGTTCCCTCACTGCGAGAAGCCAAGTTACAGGGAAGCAGGCAGAGGGCCTTCTCGGTGGTGGCGCCGCCCTGTGGAACGCCCTCCCACCAGATATCAAGGGGATAAAGAACTAACTGACTTTTAGAAGACATCTGAAGGCAGCCCTGTTTAGGGAAGTTTCTAAAGTCCGATGTTTCATTTTGCTTTTAAGATTCTGTTGGGAGCTGCCCAGAGTGGCTGGGGAAACCCAGCCAGATGGGCAGGGTATTAATAATAATAATAATAATAATAATAATAATAATAATAATAATGGTATATTATTATTATTATTCATAAAACCTTTATTGGCATCACATACAACATCCAAAACAAATCAATACAGAATTACCACTACCCCAGTGGCACAAAACATTTGCTAAAAGAAAGGAGTCAGAACAGTCTTATTATTATTATTATTATTATTATTACTACTACTACTACTATTGCTACTGCTGCTATTATTATTTTGAGTAATGCTTTCCCTAGGGTCAGGGGAACTGGGGACGGGTTTAAGGAACCAAGGGGGTGGAAGCCTGAAAAGGTTTGTCAAGGAAAGGGTCTCCCCCCGCCTGTTCCTCTGGCACCAGCCCTGCCGGGCGGTCCGACAGCAAAGGGCGTGAGAAGCCCCTGGACCCCCAGCAGGCCTGATGAGCCAAGGAGGGAGGACCCAGCGGCTTGGATTACTTTTCTCCCAGCACACCTGCACTTGGGAGCCTCACCTGCTTGGTGGTGTCAGGTTTTCTCACTTTTACAGTTTAAAACTGCCCTTCTTTGCCAGGTTTTTTGGGGGGAGGCAGAAGAGAACACGCAGCTGGGGTGTGTGGCATGGGAAAAATGCAGAAATTAACCGCAGGAAGTACATAGATACCGATTTTTCTTGCTGTCTTGTAATATGAAAGGGCATCTCTCCCACTTCAGGACAGACAAGGGGAAGCCCTCTAAGCAGCGCGTCTTTAAACTGTGGAACTCCCTGCCACAAGACAAAGGGGTGGCCACCAACTCGGGTGGCTCTAAACTCAGGGAGGGGAGGGCTACTAGCCACAATCGCTAGCCACAGTCGGAGGCAGCGATGCTTCTGAACATCAGTCGCTGGAAACCCCAGGAGGGCAGAGGACTCTCGGTTCAAATCTTGATTGCGGGATTCCCAGAAGAGGGACCTGGTTGAGCGCAGTTTGGGCTAGATCCTTGGGCCAGATCCACCCCTGAGCTCCCTCTCAGTTCTCAAGGCTCACACCTGCTCTCTCTGCAACCCCATCCGATCACAACTGGGACTCTGGCGCCCTTCGCAGAGATCCCCAGAGAGCCCCTCGCTATCTGATTATCTGCGGAGAGATTCAGAGACCCGGATGGCAAAGCAGGCATTACGTCAAAACTCCTGCCGTATTCATCACCCAAATCAATTTCTTTTTAAAGAAAAGAAAAAACAGGGAGGGAAAAACCACCCCATTTCCCTTCCGTTCCCAGTCTTTCTCTGCCGCAATATCCTAAGAGGGAATAAAATGGAGAGAGTAGGGAGAGAGACAGATTTCCCAGTCCAAACATGTGTGGGAGGAAACTGCAATTAGCCCAGGAAAAACATATGAAAAATTTTTCAATTAAAATTGTGTCAAGAGGAGGCATAAATCCAGGAACGGGCTGACATGGTGGAATTGGCTGTTGTTTTCCCCTGCTCAGAATGTCCTAAATATCTCCTCCACCCCCCTAATAAATAACATTATCATTAGGATTATTATTTTTAAAAGTCTCCCCTCTTACACCCTCCCCCGGGCTCAGAAAGCAATATATAAATCCCACCACAGTCGCCACCGAAATTACATTATTTTCGGTGCCACGAAGGTGCCCAAAAGAAAGCGAGAGAAGGCGGGGGGGGGGGGAGGCCCTCAAATAAATAAATAGCTTTACTGCATTATAGCAAACAGCTCAATTTGTCTGGAGAGAGAGAGCGAAGGAGAGAGAGAGAGAGGCAGGAGGTTTTTTTTGGGCGGGGGGAATAGACTTTCAGGAGGCGGCTGCAGAAAGACTGACCCAGAGATCAGCTGTGACTGAGGACTTCAACTGGACTGAGCCAATGTTTAGACCTGGCAGGAACTGGGTTCGAATCCCCCACTTGGCCAGGAAGCTCTGCTGGGTGACTGGGGGGGGGGCAGGCCCTCCCTCTCAGCCTCACCTACCCTGCAGGGTTGGGGGGTTTTTTTGGGGGGGGGTTAAATAGGGGACGGGGAGAGAGAGCCATGAGTGCCACGCTTAGCTCCATGGAGAACAAGGTGGAATAAGATGCAATGATTGAAGGAATGAGCGAAGGATATGGACCTGGGTTTGCCTGGCACCATGGGCAGACGTCGGTAGTCACAGCTTTCTGGCAGAGCTGCCTGGGCACCAGAGAGGAGCCAGGCGGCTGGATTAGGCCAAATGACCCCCTAAACTCCCACTTGCACCAGGCATTCAATGCATGTGGCTTTCCTACAAAGAACCCTGCGAACCATAGGAACTGTAGCGCTGTCGGGGATAAATTGCAGTTTTTTTCTGGACTGTTTGGGGGAAGAAGCCATGGGCTTTAAATTGAGGGTGTGGATGCATGCCTCCCGGTCAGGGATCCTGTCCCCAGGTGCCCCAAAGATGGGCTCTGCGTGAGGCATCTTCCTTGCGCCAGGCTTTTTCTTCAGAACAATGAGGACTAGAATCGTAGATCGTCTGATGCATCTTTGCAAGGAGAAGGTCCCGGGTTTATGAAGACTGGGAAAATAATAGTAATTGTAGCCAGATGGGTGGGGTATATATATATATAAATATTATTATTATTATTAATGTGGAAATGTGGCAAAGTGAATTTAATATGGGGTGGGAGAAGAAGAAGCCCAAACTGACCCATTTATCCCATGCTTGTCGACAGATCACTGGCATAACTGTCAACTTTTCCCGTTTCTTGTGAGGAATCCTATTCAGAATAAGGGAATTTCCCTTAAAAAGGGGGGAAAGCTGACAGCTATGATCATTGGTTTGATCCAGCCAAATTGGGCCCCTCTTGCATCTGCCAAATCCACTGTCAGAAATTAAATTTTAGGCCAAACTGGGTGAGAGAGGGGGGCATTTCTCTAGCAAAACCCTCTTGAGGTCGCCTCCCCCCTCCCCTGCTTCTCAACATTTTTTTTTAGGGGGAGGAATCCATATTCCTTGGCTTCACCATCTTAAGGATGTTTGGGGGGGGGGGCGGGTTGCAAAGTACGGACACCTCTGCGAAGACCGGAGAGCAGAGGTCAAGCCTCTGACCCCCTGTCTGTTTGAAGAAACCCCTCCAGCCCCCACCCTGGCAGCAGATCCCCCGTTATCTGACTTCCTGCTGGCTGGCTGATAAGCTGGAGGAGGAGGAGGAATCTCTCCCAAGGCCAGAGATGAGATCTGGCAACTTACAGACCCAGATCCATGGGGAGGGGCCCACTCTGCTCATCCCCAAGCACAGCTGCTGCTCGTGGGGATAGGAAAACATCCTTTGGAACTCCCTGCCTGTGGACATTCGGCAGGTACCTTCACCGCTCTCTTTTGGGCACCTGAAAAAACATTCTTCTTCAGATGAGCCTGCCCGGAAATTTAGAAAGTCGATGTGAGTTTTGACATGCTTTCAGTCTATTTCAAAAGTGAGCTTTACAGGGTTGCACAGTACAACAGTTTGGGTCCCTTCCAACTCTAAGTAGAATTGTGGAGATGGGAGGGAGCCAAGGCTCATCTAGTCCTGCCCCCACCTGTCCCTAGCTGGACTCAAACCACCCAGGGCACCACAGAGAATCTTCCGCCCTGTGGGTCCACAATGGTTGCTTATCTCTCTTGTTGGCAGTTTTCTGCCTTGCCTTTTTTGTAAGCCACAAGGTTTAAAACTAGAAGCACACACACATGCTCACACCGATGCCATAATTTGCACCAGATCTTTCCGTCCGTCGGCCGCCCTGCCACATAAAACCTGTAGGTGTACGGGAGCTGGCTGCACGTACGCAGTGAAGAAGGGAAGGCACTCTGTATATGCTCAGAGGCACTCTTCTTTGCGGTGAAGATCCCGGGAGAGGTCCAGGGACTGTATATTCTGGGGCAGAGACCCTTCCTCGGGATAAAAGGGGACGGAGAATTACGAGGAAGGAGATATTAAGGAGTTTATGGTGGTAAAATCAGTTCAGCAGCGGAACGGACGACCTCAAAAGATGGGACACTTGAGGTTTTTCAGTTGGGACTCACCATCTGGGGTTAGACTAGATGGCCCTTGGGAGCCCCTTGACAATTTCGCGATCTGCCTGGGCAGCCACGAGGGGGTTAAGCGCTGTCTCCAAGCGCTGCTGTGGTGCCGGAATCCGTATTCTTTCGCTCCAGAGAGATTCCTTCCACCCCACCCCCTCCTCCTCCTCTCTCCTTTTATAAATGGGAGGCCAGGGGAATCCAATTATCTCACAAGCCTAAGGGGGGGGGGGGCAGCCTCTCCGCCAAGGCAACAGCAGCAGCAGCAGCACCCCCCCAAGCCTGGCAGGGCCTGCCCATTTACTGTGCCAGCAAAGAAGACACATAACCACCCCCCCAATGTGGCACAAATTCAGGGGGTCTTTCCCAATCCCCCAAAAGTCAGGGGCAGGGAGAGTGATGGGACCCCCCCTTCTTTTGAAGGTTATTGTGACCATCTTTCCACCTGCCTGCCTACGTCACTTTGGGGGAGAAGGAGCCCCCCTGGATGCAGAAAGAGGACAGACACACACACACACACACACACGGCTCTTTCTCTCTTTCTTTGCCCCCTCCCCTTATTTTTGGCAGTTTAATCCCCCTGAAAGGACGCAGCCAGGCAGAAAGAGTAAAAGGGATTTTGGAGCCCAGCCTGCTGGGAAGACTTGGGAAGAAAGGGAGGCTGGGGGGGGGGCAGGGGCAAGTTTGCCCCATATAAAAATTCTTTGCACTTGTACGCAGCACATTCATGCATGCGGAGAACATGAGAAGGATGAGGCCGCTGGTCCTGCTTTCAGACGGCCACTCGGAGAACAGGATGGACCAAACTGACTCACTCCAGCGTCATGGCTCTCTTTGTGCACTTGTGGAGCCTCCAGGTCCAGAGGCAGTCTATCTGGATCTCTGGGTTCTTATGGGCATTTGGCCACTGTGAGTACAGGAGGCTGGATTGGGGGGGCCCTCGCTGGCCTGATCCTAATCAGGCTCTTCTCATGCGATTGAAAAATATGGAAATTGCATGCAGACACGGGGGTGCCAAACCTGCGGCCCAACTCTACAGTAAGAGAGCCATGCCCAGCAAGTGCAAACTGCAAATAAGACAGGCCAATCTGCCACGGTGCCCCCAGTCTCTCCTCACAGGAGGGTGCCAGCCTTAAAAGAAAAACTGGACCTCTCCCCAACCAAAGTGTCCCCCATTTCTGTCCTTGTCCAGCCACTCGGCAGGCGACGGATCCCACGCGGTCATTTCCATGTGGCCTGTTTGAAAAGTAGGTCACAACCAAATCAACCATTTTCTCCCCACCCCCATCATAGGGGCAGTAGGCATTCAGAAGGACTAGAGAAGAGCTGCTGGATCAGGCCCAAGGGGCCCAACTAGTCCAGCCTCCTATTCTCACAGTGGCCCACCAGGTGCCTCAGAGGGAAACCAACCGAAGCAGGATTCGAACACAGAGCAACTCTCCTCTGCTGTGATTTCCAGCAACTGGGAGGCATTGAGAGGCATTGAAGGGGCTTGAATAACTCCAAGAAGCCGTGAGCCATGCCATGCAGGGCCACCCAAGATGGACAGGTCCTAGCCGAGAGTTTAGACTAAATGTGATCCACCTGGAGAGGGAACTGGCAAACCATGCCAGTATTTTGCCAAGAAAACTCCAAGGACATAAAAAAGGAGGAGCTTGGAGAAGAAAGTGAGTTTTCCAAGGCATGCTCTGGTTCACGGGGTCACGGAGAGTCGAAGACGACCAAGACGACTAAACACTTTGGGGGATCTTCCCCGGACCCTGGATTCAGGAGACCCTGCCTTCCTTCTTAGCATCTCTGCCACGGGCTGTTCTGACGGATCTCTGAAACGAATGTCAGGCACTTGCAGGACGGAGTTCCAGAGTTTAACCGGCAAGGACTCTTGGAATCAAAGGGTTGCAAAATGACTTGGTTATTTCAGCCTCCTTCCCTCGCCCGCTTTGACTCCTCCAGCCCCGCAGAAGCCCCATTCTTTAAGGGCCATGACGGCTGGAGGGCTCGGTTTTTGTTCCTCGTGAATAGGCTGGTGACAGGCCCCCGTCTTCCTGGGCTGGTGACTCGCCCAGCTGCCCCGGACATGGGCCAGGATCTCGGCTGGCTCCCTCGCCTGTGCCCTTTTGTTTGGTAACGCACCGTGGCCTCCTGGTGCCAGCTGCCCCCACCTGATGTCTGCACCTGCGGGACTCCCCGTGACCCAGTCCCTTGCCAGCCCATCTGCCGGGACGTCGCAGGAGCCCCTTGCTCGCTTCCTTGCTTGCGAGGGCAGATGATGGTCAGAAGTTTAGAAGGAGAGTGGAGGGCCAGGATGCCAGAGTTTGTCTGGTGGATGTCCAATGATGCTGAGCGTTTGAAGATACAGCACAGATAGAGGGAAGGCCTTCTTCACGCAGCACCTCATTAAACTGTGGAACTCCCTGCCACAGGAGGCAGTGAGGACCACCAACCTGGATGGCTTTAAAAGAAGACTGGACAAATTCATGGAGGAGGAGAGGACTATAGATGGCTAGAAGCTATGACGGCTCTGCTTTGCCTCCACAAACGGAGACATCAGTGCTTCTGAATGCCAGTTGCTAGGAGCCTCAGGAACAAAGAGGGTCCCCTGGGACATCTGTTTGGTTCCTCTAAAGATCCCAACAAGAAAGCGATCCTGAACCAATCTGCATTTCCGTTCCTGATCTTAGAATCTGGGCTCCCTGCGAGGCATCTTCCAGCGAGCACCCAAAACTCTCCCCCCCCCCCACACCCACCTTTCCCGGCAAGAAGCTTCCCTCGTTGCCCATGCATAATATCACACACTTGTTTTCTTTTTAAGAGCCTTGGTTTTCGTTCCAGGCGGAAGAGGCTATATAAATGCAAAGCATCTCCTATTCCTTGCGCTTTTTTATATATATAAAAAGGTAGGCTATCATTTCCTCATAACTCGCCTCTCGGCACAAAAGCATTGTCGGTGCTAATTGTTTGGCGCTGCCTAATGCCTTTCGCTAGAGAAAAGGGAGGGCGAGAGAGTTGGGGGAGCAAAGAGCCCCACAGCTTGGGATTTCTGTGGGTCTGGCTTGCCAGCAGTTCCTGTGGAAAGGGGTCTAGGGGTCTCAGTAGACCCCCAAGCTTAGCAGGACTCAAGAGTGTGATGCAGCAGCAAAGAAAAGCTAACGCCATTCTAGGCTGCATCAACGTCTAGTGCCCAGATCAAGGGAAGTCATAGACCCGCTCTCTTCTGCCCTGGACAGACCACACCTGGAATCCTGTGTCCAGTTCTGGGCGCCACAAGGACACTGACAGGCTGGAACATGAGTAGGCAAACAAAGGCCCAGGGGCCGGATCTGGCCCAATCACCTTCTCAATCCAGCCTGCGGACAGTCTGGGAATCAACATGTTTTTACATGAGTAGAATGTGTTCTTTTATTTAAAATGCATCTCTGGATTATTTGTGGGGCATAGGAATTCGTTCCTTATTATTTTTCTTCAAAATACAGTGGTGGAAGGGTCTCCCTTGGGAGGTGGTGGGCTCTCCTTCCTTGGACGCTTTTAAGCAGAGGTTGGGTGGCCATCTGCCATGGATGCTTTAGTTTAGATTCCTGCATTGCACAGGGATGGACTAGATGACCGTTGGGTCCCTTCCAACTCTAAGATTCTATGATATATATGTGGAATATATATATATATAGAGAGAGAGAGAGAGAGAGAGATTTTTTCAATATAAGGAACGGTTTTTAATTGCTCGTTTAATCATTCTCACTCCTTTATAATTTGTTTTATGCCTGCATATTTTATTGTAGGAACCCACCCTGGGACCTAGCTGCAAGAAAACCAATTAAATAAATAAACTAAACTTCCAAAGCATCAATTCCCTACTCCTTCACCCCCTTAAAAAAAAGTTCAATGCAAACAAGGAACAGATTTGTTTTTTCACACTGGGGGTTGGGGGTTGGGCTAGATGACCCTTGGGGTTCCCTTTCCAGCGCTACGATTCTCTGCTTCTCTTTGCCAGAGACCCAAGGAAAACCGGAGTTGACTTTGGGGGAAAGGAGGACAGCCGTCCTCTTGAGGAGGATCCGGGCTGACAAGGGAGGCTTCGCCCGGCCTGCCTCTCTGGTGCTGCTGACAGCCTTGATTTGAGCTGTGGAGGGATGAGAAGGGAGCTTGCAGGAGACGGGGGAGTCTTTGGGGTGGGGGGAGCGGCAAAGCTGGTGTCCCTTGGAGCCAGCTGCCTCGGCTCAGCACCCAGCAGGGGACGAAGGAGAACTGGGCTACACAACAGCCAGGGGCTGAGCGGATGACTCCCTGGTTGCAAGAGCTCCACCAGCTGCCGGCCTGTTTCTGGGCACAATGCAGAGGGCTGCTTGTGACCCAGAGAGCCCCAGAGAAGCAGAGGCCCAGGCGAGCGGAAGGACCCCGTTCCCTCATGCAAAGCAGCACGGGCTCCGAGATGGAATCACAGAATCGCAGAGCTGCCAGGGACCCCTAGCCCACCCTCCTGCAATGCAGGAATCACAGCACAAGAATCCCTGGGGGGAGACCATCCAATCTCTGCTTAGAAACCTCCAACGAAGGAGAGACCTTCTAAGTAAGTAAGGGAGTCCGTTCCACCGCCAAGTGACCAAGCATGAAAAAGCGCTTCCTAAGGTTTTGCTGGAGGAGACTCTGGAGAGTCCCATGGACGGCAAGAAGATCCAACCTCTCCATTCTGAAGGAAATCAGCCCTGAGTGCTCACTGGAAGGACAGATCCTGAAGCTGAGGCTCCAAGACTTTGGCCACCTCAGGAGAAGAGAAGACTCCCTGGAAAAGACCCTGATGTTGGGAAAGATGGAGGGCACAAGGAGAAGGGGGCGACAGAGGACGAGATGGTGGGACAATGTTCTTGAAGCTGCCAGCATGAGGAGGCAGTGGAAGACAGGAGGGCCTGGCGTGCTCTGGTCCAGGGGGTCACGAAGAGGCGGACACGACTGAACAACAACAACAAGGTTTAGCTGGAATCTCCTTTTTGCAATTTGAAGCCATGGGTTCGGTTCCTCCCCTCCAGAGCAGCAGAAAACAAGCAGGCTGCCTCTCTTCCTTGAGATATTTGAAGGTGGCTATCTTATCTTCTCTTTCCCAGGCTAAACATCCCCAGCTCCTTCAACCGTTCCTCATAAGGCCTAGCTTGCAGACCCTTGATCCTCTTGGTTGCCCTGCTCTGCACACCTTCCAGCTTGTCAGTATCCTTCTTTGGGGGAGGCCCCTTTCTCAGTCCCACCACCCTTAGTGGGGACAAGGGAGAGGGCCTTCTCAGTGTTGGCTTCTCCCAGGCAACTTTGGGCCTCCCTCCTGAGAGAAGCCAGGCTGGCTCCCTCCACTCTGTCCTTCAGCCAGTAGCTAAAGACTGTTCCATCCTGACAGTCCCTTGGAAACTGACTGGTTTCTAAGGAAAAGCTTTTAAATAGTGCTGTACTTTTTTGACTATCTGTATTTTAATGAACTTTTCTTTTTAATATATTGTTTCAATTCTATTAGAGTTTAATTACATTTCAACAATTGTCTTTTATATGCTCTTTGCTTTTCCAATTTTAACCATATTGTTTTGGTTAGGGTAAGCCGCTTTAAGTCCTGGTCCGGCGGAAAAGAGGTCTATAAAAAAACACAACGGCAGGACTTGGAGTGAGCCCGTTGAAATCAGTGGGACATTAACAAAAGAAGCTAAAAAGTAAGTTTCCAGTCCTCGTGGTTCTCAATATAGATCTGATCTAACTAGGAACATAGAAGCTTCTTTCTACTGAGTCTGACCTTTGCTCCATCTAGGCCAGTACTGTCTGCGCTGACTGGCAGCAGTGGCTCTCCAGGATTTCTGTTAGGGGGCATTCCCAGCCCTACCGGATGATGCTGTCAAGGACTGAACCCGGGGCCTTCTGCATGCAAAGCAGCTGCTCCGCCACTGAGCTATGCTCCTTCCCTAGTTCAGTGCTTCTGAAATAAGCAGCTTGATCTGGGATGCTCAGACACCGCAGGGCGTCAGAAACCAGTCTCTGAATCCGTCCATGCTCCCAGAGTTGCATACTCGGCGACTGGGCAGCCCTGAGACATTGGCCCCCGGCTGAGGGGCAAGACAGAGCAGGACCCCGGACAGCTCCCAGTGGCTCCTCCGGACAAAGCCATGGCAGATGTTGTCTCAGCCAAGCGCCAAGGTCCCCGTGAGCATCTCAACAGCCAGAGCATAAGAACATACGAGGAGCCTGCAGGATTGGGCCAGTGGCCCTTCTGGTCCAGCATCCTGTCCTGACAGTGGCCAACCAGATGCCTATGGGAAACCCACAAGCAGGATCTGACCGCAAGAGCCCTCTCCCCTCTTGTGGTTGCAGCAACTGGGATACGGACACATTGCTGCATCCAATTGATAGCTGTTGTGGCTCTCAGTAGCCTTCTCCTCCTCTGTCAATGTATTCAATCCTTTTTCAAAGCTATCCGGGTTGGTGGCCAGCACTGCCTCATGTGGCAGGGAGTTCCACAGTTTAACTCTGTGCTGAGTGAAGGAGGATTCCCTTTTATCTGTCCCGAATCTTCCAGCCTTCAGCTTTATGGGATGTCCACAAGTTCTACCCCATAAGGGGTCCATCACTGATTCTTCAGCTCTGGAGCAGGTCTGCATGGGATCTGTCCCACCCCCATCATTCAGCCTGGACACTGAGGTCCAGATCTGAAGGCCTTCTGGCGGTTCCCTCACTGCGAGAAGCCAAGTTACAGGGAACCAGGCAGAGGGCCTTCTCGGTGGTGGCACCTGCCCTGTGGAACGCCCTCCCACCAGATGTCAAAGAGAAAAACAACTACCAGACTTTTAGAAGACATCTGAAGGCAGCCCTCTTTAGGGAAGCTTTTAATGTTTGATGTATTGCAGTCTTTTAATATATATATATTTTTGGAAGCCGCCCAGAGTGGAGCTGGCTGACCTGACTGGAAGAATCCATGAACAGAAAGAGGAGGAATACCAAGAAGACTAGATGAAATTTAAAGACTATTTAGCTAAATATTGTAATATAAGATAATTGAGAAGGCTCTTGAAAGTACTAAGCAGGCCTAGAATGTGGTGTAGTAATATGGATTGAAGACAATACGAAAAGAGTTGACTATAGTTAATTGAAGGAACTAATTATTTAGAAAGATGTTTGGGAGAACGGTAACAAGGTGCTGTAATGAAATTTAGTTAGGGGGCATTTGGGGAAGTCACTTAACAATGGAATTTAAAATCAATATAAGAAGGAATATGGGATTTATTTTTTATTTTTTAGTATTGTGTTTTGTTTTGTCTGTTTTAGATGTTACATTTGTTATAAATGTGGAAAACTAATAAAAAAAAAGGGGGGGGGACAGCAAAAGAAGATCTCTGCTCCAACACCTGCAAGAGCTTGGAGAGGCAGAAGGGGCGGCAGACCTCAAAGGCAACTGTCCCCCTCCCATTGCCGCCCTTACGAAATAACCGACCACACAAGACAGGTCACTGGGCCAGAGGGGGTCTGGACAGGCCTGAGCCGGCTCAGACACCGGTCCTTTGATGAGTCTTCCTCTTCTTCAAAGGCAGTCAGATAAGGGTCGCTAGACACCACCCCAGAGAGAGGGCTGGTTTGGTGGAGCTGCTTCAGGGCAAGGAGAAATCCTACGGAAAGAGGTTTCTTCCATCCCAAACAGCTCTGCTCCCCTCTTCCCCATCCCCACATGGCCCCCCTGGCTGGGGCTGGTGGGAATGGTAGTCCAGAACTTCTAGACATTGCCAGCTTGGGGGGGAAGGTGCTCTAAAGAGATGGGTGTGAGACTCAGTGTGGTCTGGTGGTTAGAGTATCAGGCTGGGACTTAAGAGAGATCCTCCCACTTGGCTGTGAGGCTCAACTTTGGCCAGTCACTGCCTCGCAGGGTTGTTGTGGGGATTAAATGAGGTCCAGGACCTGGGAGAGGCCAGGGTTCAAATCCTGCACTTGGCCACGAAGCGCACTGGGTGTCGTTATCAGAGGCCGGTCACTGTCACTCAGCCGAATAAGGAACACGGGTGGCGCTGTGGTCTAAACCCCTGAGCCTCTTGGGCTTGCCGATCGGAAGGTTGACGGTTCAGATCCGCGCAACGGAGTGAGCTCCCTTTGCTCTGTCTCAGCTTCTGCCGACCTAGCAGTTCAAAAGCACACCAGTGCAAGTAGATAAATAGGTACTGCCGTGGCAGGAAGGTAAACGGCGTTTCCGTGCGCTCTGGTTTCCGTCACGGTGTTCCGTTGCACCAGAAGCGGTTTAGTCCTGCTGGCCACATGACCTGGAAAGCTGTCTGTGGACAAACACCGGCTGCCTTGGCCTGAAAGCAAGATGAGTGCTGCAACCCCAGAGTCGCCTTGACTGGACTTAACCGTCCAGGGGTCCTTTACGTTTTTTCTTTTTTTACAAAGCCTAAACTAAACCACTGGGTTGTTCTGTGGGGTAAGCCATGTCAGCTGTCTTGAGCTCCCAGGAGGGAAGGGTGGGGTCAAAATGCAATTTTTTAAAAAGTATCTGCAAGTATAAAATCAGCCAAGTAGGAAGTCACCCCAAAAGCGTCCCACAGGCACTCCACCACAAAGCAGCCTAGATCTTCTGTTTCGACAAAACCAGCAGAATTATTAATAAAAGTAGATTTCCCCCGAAGTTAATATTTCATTATCCCACTGAGCACACGCACGCTGCTCCACTTAAATGTTTAAATACCTGCCTTTCCCATTGTCATGGCATCTCTCATTCCTGAAGTTAACGCAAAAAGCATTCAGGATTTCAAAAGTTGGCAGGCGAGAAGCAAGGCTGGAGATCCGTGCCCAAACCTCTCGGCTTGGCTGCCAAGAACCCCCTGGCATTCAGAGACGTGGGCATCACGGCTGCATTTGCAGGAGGGGAAGTCTCCACACGCACCAAAGCCAGTGCGCACAGCCTGATCTTACGTCAACGAATTCCAAAACTTAAACAGCACAGAAGTTTCCAAAGACTGCAAGGCAAAATAACAGGAGAAACCTGAGGAGTGGCAGGTTTCCTGAAAGTTCCCACTACACTCATTCCTTGGGTTAAAGTTGCTTCAGGTTGAGCGTTTTTGGGTTGCGCTCCGCAGGAACCCAGAAGTAACGGAACACGTTACTTCCAGGTTTCGCCGCTCATGCATGCGCAGATGCTCAAAATGATGTCATGCGCATGCGCAGAAGTGGTGAATTGCAACCCGCGCATGTGCAGACACAGGTTGCATTTGCTTCAGGATACGAACGGGGCTCCGGAACGGATCCCGCTCGCATCCAGAGGTACCACTGTTTTACTGAAATGAAGCACTCTGGGTATTTTTCTTTAACAAATTAGTGGAATATAAATATTTTCTAAAATCAAAATATATGCTGAAGAGGCAAGCCTCAGTTGAAATTTGAAAAAGAGGCTTGCCTTTTCAGTGATGTATCCTAAGTTGTGAACAGCCCTCTCCCATCGCCCAGGGACAGCTTGGGCAGACTGCTGTGAGACGTCCCCCTTCGCTGGGGCCGAGAGGTTCAGATTCGCATTGTAGGGGGTTGGACTGGATGACCCCGGGGGTTCCTCTCAACTCTACAATTCTATTTAATCCCCAAGTCAACAAAGCATTGTAGGCTCCGTTGGAGAAGTCAAGAGTGGTTATTCGCATAGCGGCAACCTTTCGAGGTCTCCAGAAGCGTTCAGAGAGAAAGCATCTGCGGCAAGGTGCATGGGGGGGGGAGGGGGGCGGCTGAGAGAGCCTCCTGCCTCCTTCACATCAAAGGCCTAAAAGGAGACGCGAAGGCAGCCAGGCGGGGCGGGTGGCGCTCAGAAGTTCAGGAGCCCCTTTTGATCCGCAGGCCAGAGAGACCTTGGGAGCCAGAGCACATCCTGGGGTTGGAAGCTGCCGGAACGCAAGAGAGAGGAGGGACCCACCCTAAACACCCCCAAGTCAGATGCCCCAGTCAGTTGAGCTGGAACCATTACGGGGGGGGGGGGGGGGCGGCAATAATCCCCGCTCTGCAATTGTAAGAAATGCAGGAGGTTACTTTGGTGGAAACAGCTGTTTTAATTCATTCATTGGAGGTGTCTGAGCAGAGGTTGTCAGAGATGCTTTTGCTGAGATTCCTGCATTGCAGGGGGTTGGACTAGATGACCTTTGGGGACCCCTTCCCACTCTAGAATTCTATGGTTCATTCATAACATTTGTACACCACAGGATTAGAGAGAGAAACCTCCAAGTGGGGCAGCACCCGCCGTTCACTGCTATTGCCATGTGAACTTTCTGAAATTCTTGAATTCTAATCCAGTTGTCCATTCTTGTTATTGATAATTTCATTGTTTCCTCTCTCTCTCTCTCTCTCTCTCTCTCTCTCTCTCTCTCTCTCTCAGCCATGGAGGGAACAGACTTCCATCAGTGACCAACAGCCTCCGTCTTCAGGGCAGGTGCAGGCAAAGACGCCAAGTGAAGGGCACAAGGTAAGTCCTGCAGGATCAGGCCCCTGCCCCGCCCAGTCCAGCAATCCGTTCTCACAGTGGCCAAATTCCCCATCGATCCTGGGAATGGAGACAAGACTGTCCCTGGCTTCTCAAAAACTGCAGCCCCTCTAACAGATGCCTGCCTAGCGTTGGCTTCAGTCTCTCCCACCTCCCTGACTGTTAGGAAACCTCTCCTGTTGCCCCTGCAAAGTCTGCAAAGCCCACCAGTCGGTTCTCAGCTTTTCTCCCCGGTTCAACAGAAAGCAACTGGGAACCAAACCTTCTCAGGATGCTTAACCTGGAAAAAAGGAGACATGATAGCCATCTTCAAATATCTCCAGGGCTGTCACATGGAGGATGAAGCAAGCTTGTTTTCTCCTGCTCTAGAGGGTAGGACTTGAACACATGGCCTCATGTTGCAAGAAAGGAAGAACTTTCTGACAGTAAGAGCTGTTTGACAGTGGCATGGTCTCCCTTGGAAGGTGGCAGACTCTCCTTCCCTGGAGAATTTTTAAAGCAGAGCTTAAGCAGATGGTCATCTGTCACGAATGATCTAGCTGAGATGTCTGCAATGCAAGGGGTTGGGCCAGATGACCCTCAGGGTCCCTTACATCTCTGCAATTCTACAACTCAACTCTGCTCCATGTTCGGGGGGTGAAATTTCCATTCAAATCGGGAGTCAGGCAGAGGAAAGGCAAAAGTGGTCCCACACCTGTCCACGCAGGTGAGCTCACTGTAAGTCAGAGAACAGGCACACCCAACCCTACGCCAAGGGATGGTTTCCCTCCCCGCTGTAACCATTCACACATACTGCCATTTCTCAATGGGTGGAGACAAACAGCACCAATATTATTATTTGTCTCTATTTGCCCATCCTCATTCTCCTCCCAACCTGGCTTTGGTCTTGTTCACAGGAATCTAAATTTCTGAGGCTGTCAAAGAACACCAAGCGACACTATTTTATTGGCTTGCTTTAATTAATTTGTGTAATGTCCCTGTTAGGAACAATGGCTAATTAAGACTCTGCAAGCCCCCACTAACTGACACACACACACACACACACACACACACACTCCCTCTCCCTCTCTCTTTTGGAAAATAGAAGGGGGGGAAAAATCTGTAATCATTAATGCAAGAGAAATCTTTCCCAAAGAGTCTGGCATGAGTCCATCAAGCTGATTCGTCTTTTTCTCTTTTAAACACAGAAGTCTTAATGAGATGTCTTTTAATAATGGAGTTATCTTTCAAATCTAAATCAGGGCAAACAGATGTGAGCTGAGATCTGTCATGGTTTTTTTCTTTCCTTTTTTTAACTCTTTCTCTGGGCAGCTGAGAATATGGAAGATAGTGTTGGCGTGGCCTCGGCTCAATCAATAAGTCCTGTCTCCACCCCAAATGCAAAGGCTCAGCACTCAAATGAGTGGAAATCCCATGAAACTGAACCTTGGAAGATTCAGGGCAGATAAAGGGAAGGCCTCCTCACACAGCACCTCCTTAAACTGTGGAACTCCCTCCCACAAGACCTGGATGGCTTTAAAAGAGGAATGGACAAACTCACGGAGGAGGAGAGAGCTATTGAGGGCTCCTAGCCACAGTTGGAGGCAGCCATGCTTCTGGATGCCTGGGGCTGGAAGCCACAGTGAGTGAGAGGTTTCTCACAGGCGTCTGGTTGGCCACTGTGAGAAGAGGAAGCTGCTTGGGCCCTGGCTTAATCCAGCAGGGCTCTCCTTCATGTGGCCCCACTTCCAAACCATATGCATAATTCCACCTCTTTGGTTATTTTTAATTCGGGGAATCATCTGTGTGCCAGGAACAACCTGGGCCCATCCTGCCCATGGAAAGCATTTTCATGCATGTTGCTCATGATCTGTCCTGCCACCAAGGGGGAGAGCGCTGAGCTCTAACCACTGCCCCCCACTACCACCCCCCACCGGAGACTAGTCTAGCCAGCTCCGGTCTGCTAAGGAAGAACTTTCCAATGGCAAGAGCCTGGATTCCCTCATGGGAGGCTTTTAAAGAGCGCTCGGGTGGCAGCCTGCCAAGGGTGCTTTAGCTGTGGTTCCTGCATTGCAGAGGGTTGGGCTGGATGACCCCAGGGGCCCTTTGCCTGAAATCCTGGAGGGCTGCTGCCAGTCAGTAAAGGACCAGTGGTATCCATTGAGGCATCTCGTTGCACACTGGGAGAAGAGGAGGCTGGATTCAGAGGGTCCACCCGGGCCTTTCGGGGAGCAAAACTGAACTTGATATATGTAGCTCTGTCCCCCTCCTCACCCCAGCCCATTCTCCCCCCCTCACTCGGATCAGGATCTGTCTCTTTGCGGGGTTAATGGAGGGGCAGCAAAGGCCGCTGTCCTCTGCAGGCATCCCTGCCTTGTTCTGGTGGGCAGGCTCCGTGTTTCCCAAATATTATTTGCAAATCCCATCAGGAAAAAGGCTGGAGGTGAGAAGCAGGGCTCTGCCTCTTGCCTCCCTCCCTCCTTCCCAGCTCTTGTGGTTGCAAACTCTGCAGTGATTCCACAGCCCAGGAATTTGAAGAATTTCCTGTCCAGAGTCACTGGAAGACCAGAAAGAGAAAAGGAGGAGAAAGGAGAGGAGGAGGAGGAGGGAAAAAGCAGCCTTTCCCAATCCTCCCTCCTTTGTCTGCATTTGCAAACTCTGTTTTAACTTTGCCAGTGAAGAGAAGAGGAGCAGAAAGAGAAAAATCGAGCAAGGCAGAGAGAAGAGAGGAAGAAGCGCTGCTTCTGCTCTGGAGCCCATGACACTTCTCTGCATTTTCTCCATCCTGGAAAAAACAAAAAAGTTCGGAGCCAGATTTGCCAGGGAGGCCAAACCAAAGTCTCAAAGGGTGGAGTTTTGGAGGGCTGAGAAGCCCGCAGGCTTGGCCTTTTGCTGACAAAGGGGAAAGCCATATTTGAAAAGGAAGCCTGGAGGAAAAGAAAGGAAAGGAGCGGAATGGCGGGAGATGGATGCCAGCCCTGCGCTTTCTGTTTACATACCATAATAAAACTGTGTCCCTACTAACATGGCTGCAAAAGACCACATTTCCCATATGCTTCAGGCCCTGTTTTGCAAAATAATGTTTAGGGAGGTGATGGCTCAGCTGGATCAGGCCCCAAAGGGCCCGTTGAGTCCAGCCTCCCACCCTCAGGGTGGCCAAATGCCCCCCGGAATCCAGATAGACTGCCTCCAGAGCTGGAAGTTCCATAGGAGCATCAGAGGCATCCGGCCACAACTGAGGTTCTGCTGTGGCTCCGCAGTTGGAGGCAGCCATGCTTCTGAATCCCACTTGCTGGAAACCACGCCAGTGCCCTTGCGCCCAGGGCCCGCTCGAGGGCTTCCCTTGGGGGCATCTGCTTGGCCGCTGCGAGGACAGGAGGCCGGACAGGAGGAAGCTGCCAATATCCTGACACGCAGATCTAGGGTGCAGCTGCATTCGGAGTCCTCATCTCAAAAAGGATATTGTCCTTGGAAAAGGTTCAGGAAAGGGCAAGCAGAAGAGACGGCAGCGCTTGGGACTTTTTAGTTTGGGGAAAAGATGAGGGAGGGCTTATCCACACTGTGAAATGCTCCATGCTTAGAAAGCAAGCATTTCAGCCTCCTTCTGCTTCTCCCACGCTTCCGAGGAACGTCGTTCTCCCTCGGAAAAGCCACTCTTTAGCACTAAATCAAAAGAATTGGCCATCTGCTGGGAACCTGATTGCCATTTGTTCTGATTCAGCACTAAACCTCAGGTTTTCCAGGGCGAACGCAGCGGGGCAAAGAGTGTTGTGGATGAGCCCGAAGAGGCCGCATGATGATGGAAGTTTATAAAACGATTCCTGGCATGGAGAAAGAGGACAGAGAAGAGTTTTCCTCCCTCTCTCCTAACACTGAAACTTGTGGGAATCCCCTGAAGCTGAATGCTGGAAGACAGATCAAAGGAAGTCCTCCTTCAGGCAGCACAGAGTTGAACGGTGGAACTCCCTCCCACAGGAGGCAGTGATGCCCACCAACCTGGATGGCTTTAAAAGAGGATGAAGCTGTGCAACAGAAGGCCATCAATGGCTCTCTCTGCCTCTACAGTCTGAGGGAGGAATTCTTCTGAATACCAGCAGGAGAGGAGAGTTGCTCTTGTGCTGGGACCCTTCTTGCTGGTGTTACAGCAATTTTTATAATGATTATGGAGGGGGTTGCCCCTCCAGCACACAGTGTGCACCCCCCTTTGTTCACACACACAACGTCTCCTCAAAGCACCATGTAACACACTGACACCACACAATTTCCATCATTGTTCTGTTCAGGAAGGAAACCAAAATGCTTGTTTACAAAGCAATTGTACTACCTTACTGTCTGCTTGTGAAACATGGACCACTTACAAAGATCATCTCCAACTCCTTGAAAGATTCCACCAATGGTGTTTCCAAAAAAAGTTTACACATCACTTGGGAGACAGGCGAACTAATACCGGTGTACTGGAAGAAACAAAGACCACCAGTGTTGAAGCAATGATTCTTCAACATCAACTTAGTTGGACTGGTTGTGTTGTGTGGATGCCTGATTATCGTCTTCCAAAGCAACTACTCTATTCCAAACTTAAAAATGGAAAGTGTAATGCTGGTGGTCAACAAAAGAGGCTTAAAGACTCTCTCAAGGCAAATCTTAAAAAAAGTAGTATAAACACTGACAACTGGGAAACACTGGCCTGCGAGGGCTCCAGTTGGAGAACAGCCTTTCCCAAAGGTGTCATGGACTTTGAAGACACTCAAACTCAGGACGCAAGGGAGAAACATGCTAAGAGGAAGGCACACTTGACAAATCCACTCTGTGATCAACTCCCACCCAGAAACCAATGTGTGGATCCAGAATTGGCCTCCACAGTCACTTACGGACTCATTGTTAAAACCATGTTTATGGAAGACAATCTTACTCGGCTCTGAGGGATTGCCAAAGAAGAAGGGACATGAGTGACGGCAGCCATAATCCCTAAAGGGGGAGCTCAGCTCCTCAGCAGCCCCTCTGCCTGAGTGATAATCTCTGGCATCCTGATACCTGAGTGCCAGACAGGTAGCTGTTCCAGAAACAGTAACAAACCCAGATCAAGACAAAAGAGTGTGATTACCGTAACTTGGCTGGGAAACAGGGAAATGTAAATATCTCTTTTGCATCACTTGAAGGGTGTGAGGGGGAGGTCAAGGGAAGGGTGGGGGCAAGCCCTGGGGCTCAGGTTTCTGTCGCCAGACCCTCCTCCGACTGTGATGTATCCATGATGTAATTTTAGGGGTGTTGTGGGTATCTTTGTAAAACTGATAAAAGTGGGAGCCATCCTTTGTTCTGGGCTTCTTCCTGCTTCTCCCATGTGCCGGGTGGGAGTCCTGTTGCAACAGTCTCTGCAATAAAGACCAGGCTTACTGGCTGCTGTTTTGCTTCTATGTTCCTGGCTTGTGTCTTTGTTTGGTATTCCAAGGGAGCCCAAGGATCTTCCAGTCACACTGGTTTCCCTTTTAGGCATCTGGTTGGTCGCTGTAAGAAGAGGTTGCTGGGCTAGAGGGGCCATTGGCCTGATCCAGCCAGCTCTTCTAAGGTTCCTTCTTTCTAAATCTTGGGGCTCAGGGACAACAACAAAAAACCCAGCCCATGTGTTTGTGTGCAACGCAGGAAGCCAACGGGCGCAAGCCAGCAAGCCAGCACTGGCTCACCTCTGTGCCTCCAGGCGAAGGTTTTCTGAGTCAGTGTGGAGAGTCAGAGGGGAAACCCCAGAGGAGCAGAGTCAGGCAGAGGGGTTGGGGCTTTCAACAGCATTTGTCTGTGGGGCGAGAGATCAGGGTGGATCCCTCCAGGCGGGCAAACTGCAGCAAAAATAAACTGCTGACGACGTTCCTGGCGGGTTGTGCAACTGGTCCCCCGGCCTTGCAGTCTCAGGCTGGTTTGCACAACAGGCTGCCCTCGCCAAGACGCCAAG
Organism: Podarcis tiliguerta; assembly: GCF_965153285.1. NCBI lineage: Eukaryota > Metazoa > Chordata > Lepidosauria > Squamata > Lacertidae > Podarcis > Podarcis tiliguerta. The sequence goes on from NC_139549.1 coordinate 379,010, forward strand.
CCACTACTTGCACAGATGAACTTTTAGGAGACGCTCAGGAACCAACAGCCTGATTCACATATCACACTTCTTGCAGGGTCTGCAAACCCGGCCCCTTAAATTCTGCAAAAAGCCATATAGGTAAGGTAAAGGTAAAGGATGCCTGGATGGTTAAGTCCAGTCAAAGGTGACTGTGGGGTTGCAGCGCTCATCTCGCTTTCAGGTTGAGGGAGCCGGCATTTACCCACAGGCAGCTTTCCAGGTCATGTGGCCAGCATGACTAAACCGCTATTGGCGCACGGAGGACCGTGACGAATGCCGGAGCACACGGAAATGCCGTTTACCTTCCTGCCGCAGCGGTACCTATTTACCGGTATCTAGTTGCACTGGTGTGCTTTTGAACTGCTAGCCGAAGAGATGCTCTGCCAGCTGGCCCAGTGGTGAGACTGGCTTGAGGCAGCCTCCCCTTTATTCCTTATTACACTGACGTCTCATCTTTCCGCCAAGGAAGTCAAGGCGGCAAGTGTGGCTGTCCTCCTCTCTGCATCATCCACACAACAACCCTGCGATTGGGAGAGCCCTGTTCTTATGCTTAGGCCCTGCTTATGTGTTTCCCAGAAGAGGCACCAGGGTGGCCACTGCGAGAAGAGGGTGCTGGACCGAATGGGCCTCCTTGGGCCTGATCCAGCAGCCAGGCTCTGCTTATGTTCATATTGAACCTCCAGGTCCAGAGGCAATCTATCTCAATTCCTAAGTTCCTGGGGGATTTTGGCCACCAAGGGAACAGTGTGCTGGGCTAGATGAGCCCCATTGAGCCTCATCCAGCAGCCTACGTTCTCAAGATGGTATCTTAAAAAGCAAAGACATCACCTTGCCAACAAAGGCCTGTATAGTTAAAGCTCTGGTTTTCCCAGTAGTGATGTATGGAAGTGAGAGCTGGACCATCAAGAAGGCTGATCACCAAAGAATGGATGCTTTTGAATTCTGGTGTTGGAGGAGACTCTTGAGAGTCCCATGGACTGCAAGAAGATCCAACCTCTCCATTCTGAAGGAAATCAGCCCTGAGTGCTCACTGGAAGGACAGATCCTGAAGCTGAGGCTCCAAGACTTTGGCCACTTCATGAGAAGAGAAGATTCCCTGGAAAAGATCCTGATGTTGGGAAAGATGGAGGGCACAAGGAGAAGGGGACGACAGAGGACGAGATGGTGGGACAGTGTTCTCGAAGCTACAAACATGAATCTGAGCAAACTGCGGGTGGCAGTGGAAGACAGGAGTGCCTGGCGTGCTCTGGTCCACGGGGTCACGAAGAGGTGGACACGACTAAACCACTAAACAACAACAATATTTGAAGAGGGCTGGGTTGGTGGAGGATGACCTAAGCGTTTTGGGCAAACTTTCCTGGAAAGATCAGGAATTCGGCATTTCAGGCCCAGGGGCGGCCCTCCAGGCTATTCCATCTGGCCCCCAGCACTCTCCCCATCATGCCTTTTGCTGGCCCAGCTGTGCAGCCTCCTTGGGTGCTTTCGCCTGGCCCTGACCCGCCATGATGCCTCTTGCTTCCCTGGATGGGAAGATCGAGAGAGATTACATGCATGGAAAGTCCTCTGGTGGTTGAAACACACAAAGTGAAGACATTCCTTGCTCACACATATGTGCCAGGTATTTGACACCCCCAGAGGCTGTCTACCAGGGAATGTGACCCATGGGCCGGGGGGAAAAATCCCCTCCAAAATCCTTGGAAATCTATAATATTTAAATCAAGTGCCTCTGTTTTGTGTGCGCTGTCAGCACCTGCCTCCCTCTCTGGAGTCTGCTGTTTTTGTAGAATAAATTGTATTTCCCCCTTCATTTTTTTTTAATTGTTTTGTCGCCCTGAGTGACGCGCAAGTACCAGAATGCTGGAAGATAAATCTTCATATAAATGAGGCAGCATCTTGGGGCTGCGTGTGTTTGGGATCTGCAGAGAGTTATTTATTTATTTTCATTTTAAAGGGTATATATAAATATATATGTACACCGCTGAAATCACGGAAACCGAAAATATACGTTAAAATAAAATTGGACGTCAGGAGCAAAGTTAGACTTTTTTTTCCCCTCCCCCCCACCCCCCAAAAAATAAAAATCAAGTGGGGTTATAAAGATATACACTGCAACAAGAAATTGCATATTAGAAGCCAGTGCCCCGGAAGCAGTGCAGTCAAGGCACTAGCCTAATATCAATGGGCGGGGAGTTCCAAAGGTAATCACCGCCAAGCTGAAGGGTTGATCTCTTGCATAAGAACATCAGCGGAGCCTCCTGAATCAGGCCCAAGGGGCCCATCTAGTCCACCACCCTGTCCTCGCAGGGACCAAGCAGATGTCTCTTTCAGGAAAACCGCAAGAAAGATCAGAGCCCAAGAGCGACACTTTCCACCTCCTGCAGCTTCCAAAAACTGCTGTTCAGAAGCCACGGAGAGCCCTCTCCTGCTCCATGAATTTGTCTCCTCCTCTTTTAAAGCCATCCAAGTTGGTGGCCATCACTGTCTCCTGTGGCAGGGATTTCCACAGTTTAACTGCATGGTGTAAAGAAGAATTTTCTTTTATCCCGAATCTTCCAACCTTTGGCTTCATTGGAGGTCAATGAATTCTAGTGCCAGGAGAGAGGGAGAAAGACTTTTCTCCATGCCAACATGCGTAATTTCTATCATGTCGCCTCTCACCTGCCTTCTTACTCTGACCTCAAACATCCCAAATGCTACACAGGGGAGTCCCTCTGTCCCCTTAATTATTTGCCCTTTTCTGAGCCTTTCCCGTCTCTGCAATTTCATTTCCCAGGTGAGACGACCGGAATTGGTCACCCAGCATATTCCAAATGCGGCCAAACGAATCTGCCCCAGACAACCTGCAAAACATCTTTCCCCAGTCTGGGAGAGAGAGAGAGAGAGAGAGAGAAGAGGAGCCAGCGCACACACACACACACACACACTCTTCTTCCTCTGCTTCGCAGGAACCCTCATTAGCAAAGGCAGGAGACAAGATGCCAACTTTTAGGACGGAGGAAGGAGCGAAGGAATGGAGGAAGGAAAACCCAGATACGACAGAGCCATCAAGACTCAGCTGCGTTAAATTAGGCTCATTGGAGGAGGATGTCAAAAGGAACAATGAGGAAAGGTAGAGAGGCCGATAAACAAAAACAAGCCTGAGAAAAGGGCTCTCAAGACAGATCTGAAGCGTCAGCAGATATTCCCTCCTTAGGGCAGCAGAATCCCCAGGTCTCAGGCGGGACAAAGTCCTCCTCCGGGGCTCCTTTACCTGGCCCTGGAGACTCCCAGGCCACGCCCCTATTCACAGGCCACGCCCCTTTGTTCCCACATCCTTTGTCTGGCTGGGATGCCTCCTGGAACTGGGATAATGCCTCTTGCAGAGAGAGAGAGATCTGTCTTTTGCCTGCCTGGAATGTAACCTCCTGTACCTATGAAGAGCCTGGCCGCTGGATCAGGCCAATGGCCCACCTGGTGCAGCAGCATCCTCTTTTCACTGTGGCCAAATGCCCCAAAGCACATTGGGATGAGATAGACTGCCTCTGGACCTGGAGGTTCCATAAGAACAGAAGAAGAGTTTGCTGGATCAGACCAAGTTGCTGGCTATCCCTGCCTCCAGTGGGAGGGAGTTCACAGTTCATCTGCATGCTGCATTAATAACTTCATTTTTACACCCCTCGCTCCCCCACTTTTAAGAGAGAAGGGGCAGCTGTTCTTTCAAGAGCTGGGGGTGGGGGTGGTCATCATACCATTGAGCCACAATCTCAGTTCAACTATCAATCGGTGTGTGTCTCCATGTGCAGAAATTTGAGTTTGTGAGCAAGCGCAGGGTTGTGGTTTGGTGTGTGTGTGTGTGTGTGTTTGTTGGAGGCGCAGAGGGGGTGAACTATCCCTATCCAACTTTTATTACAAAATAGGAGAACAATTGTATGCCTGGAGGTGTTTCCATAGAAACACCAAAGAAAGGAAGATGAGGATTGTGTGTGTGTCTGTGTGTGTGTGACGTTTTGGAGGCAACAACCCAATCAGAGTAAATGTTTAAAGGCTCGAACAAAAAACCCATTCAGAGATAATTAAGTAACAGACAGCAGCGGCTTGGATGGTCTCTGGCTGCCATTATCAAGGGAGCGGCTCCAAAGTTCGTGCCGACTCCAGTCTATTATCTGCCCGCCCTCCTTCCCCCCAATAACAAAGTCGGGAAGCCGCTGCCTGGAATTTGCCTTTTTAAAAAACCAGTGCACTCTCTCGAAGGAAGGATCCATCTCTGGCATTGTGTCTCCCGGTAGATGCCTTTCCCCTCTTTTAAATATCTTTATTTCTTAGAATCACAGAATTCTGCGTTGGAATGGAACCCCCCCGGGTCATCCAGCCCGGCTGAAACACAGGGATCACAACTGAAGCATCCCTGGAGGACGGCCGCCCAGCCTCTGCTTAGAAACTTCCATTAACCATATAATTGCAGATTTGGGAGGGACCTCCCAGGGCCATCTAGTCCACCCCCTGCAATGCAGGAACCACAGCTAAATCATCCCAGACTTTGCCTGAAAAGGTGGGTTCAATACCCCTTTTGCTCTTTAAATTTGCCCAGAGACACTCCTTCCCCCCAAAAATACATCATGAAAACCTGGGTTGCTGTACATGACCACTCAGTTAGACCAGCATAAACCAGCAAGACATGTTCTCATCATAGCTGTCAAGTTACAGATTTGAAAAAAGGGACCGGCAGCCTCGAAAATAAGGGATCAGCAGCCAAAATAAGGGATCAACAATTACTTTTATAAAATACATATTTTGTTGTGTGCAAATGGCTTTAGATACCTATTAGGTCCATAAATTACCATATAGCATATATTCAACACAAAAAAACAGCAACAATTTGTTGTTGACAAAGCAAGCTGGACATAGAAAGGGCCCCATTACCTTCAGGAGCTTATTTAAGAGACATAATCAATAAGGGACAGCAGCGGGACATGGCGCTGGGATAAGGGACTGTCCCGCCAAATAAGGGACGCTTGACAGCTATGGTTCTCATTGAGGGCTCCACAAGTTGGCATAAACTGTTGGAGCTGGTCATTGGTTCTTGGGAGAATTTGTGGGCAAAATGAAGACACCCCCCCCCCGTTCTCCCGCAAAGTTGTTTGTGTGCTTTGTTCCTCTCGCCAACCTAAATTTGTGGGTCGCTTTTTCTGTCGGGCCGACTCTCCAACCAAGTGCTCCCTTCTAAGTCCTCCCTCTGCACAGTCACCAAGAGAAATCCAATTCGTGGTTTATCCACCGAGTCCCGATTCTCATTATGGTAGGGATTCAGCGAGGCAGGCTGGGAAAACTTCCTGATGAGCAATTCTACTTATCTCCCTGAACACTCGCTGCCCAATATTGGCCACCTTGGGGCATGCCCACCCAAACTGCCCACAGCCGCCTTTCGGAAGCCATTCTGGACGTCAACTCCGCGTTCCTCTCTCCAGGGCAGCCGGCCATGACGGTGAACCAGCCAACAGGCGAGGGCTTGTTGTAGCCTTTGGCAACCAGAAAACCTCTGGACCAGCCAGCTGGGGGGAACAGGGTCCTGCCCTAGATCAAGGTAGACCGCTGAGGGGAGATCAGAAGAGCCCTGCCACTGGATCCGGCCAAAGGGGGCCCATCCAGCCCAGGACCCTCTTCTCACGCTGGACTGCGAGGGGAGAGACTCCACCAGGCGAGGCCTCCTGCCTCTGCTTCTCAATGTGTATTGTATTGTTTTATGTACTGAGACTTGCCGTTGTTTTATTGATTATAGTTTAGATATTATTGTAACTGTCAAGTGGATTTCTGTTTAACTTTTATATGTTGATATTATTTTATACTATTCTAATGATTGTTGAATGTTACTTTTTTGATGGAGGTTGCCTATTTTAAAGTTATGTTTTATTATCACATTTTTGTATTGCATTAGATTGTTATAAGATATACATTTTTTGTTTCTTCAGCTTGTAAACTGCCTTGAGTGTTGTAAGATAGAAAGGCCGTACACAAATTAAAAATGGTGAGGATGATGATGGTCAACTACCCCAAAGAACCTAGGAGACTAGATAGACTGCCTCTGGCGCTGGAGGCTCCATAAGACCAGCAGAAGAGTCTGGCCGCTGGATCAGACCCATGGCCTGTTGAGTCCAGTATCCTGTTCTCATGGTGGCCAAGCAGATGAAAGCATTTTGTGTGTGTGTGCAATACGTACGTTCCAAGTAGCTATAACATTTTAATTGCTTGCTTATTCATTCTCGCTTTTTAAAATAATTTTGTTTTATAAATGCATATTTTATTGTCGGAATCCACTTTTGGACCTAGCCAGAAGAAATCCCATTAAAAAGAACCACAGAATCATAGAGATGGAAGGGACCCCTGGTGCTCATCTAGTCCAACCCGCTGCAATGGCGGAATCTCAGCTAAAGCTGCCATGACAGACGGCCAGCCAGCCTCTGCTTAAAAATCTCCAAGGAAGAGGAGCCCACCAAAACAAAACTTCCAAAGAATCATAAATTCCCTGCCTCCGCCCCCCAAAATAAGCCAAGGTTTCAAACAATGAACCAATAGATTTTTGTGGTGGTGGTGGATCCTCCTTCATGGAAGGCTTTTAAAACAGAGATTCCCTCAGGGTCCCTTCCATCTCTGCGCTTCCTCCAACTCTTCAACCAGCCCTTGGTCTGATTAATATTCCACGGTCTTTTAAATGTGTCTGTGGGAGGTGCAGGTTGTTGCTTTGTTGCTCTTGTGTTTTTAAAACTTGTGTTTTTCTCTTTTATTCTATTCTGTGAGCCACCGTGAGACCTTGCGATGAAGGGCGGTATATGAATTTAATACATGCACACATACCATTTCAAGGGGGCTTTGCATAAGATGGAGGGACGCCCGCATACCACCTGCTTTGGCCCTACAACACAGAGGCGGGGCGGAAGAGTGGTTAAAGTCCTGGAGCAGGACCTGGGAGGGGCCCGGGTTCAAATTCCCACTCGGCTGTGGAGCTCTCCCTGAGGGATCTTGGGAGACAGTCACTCCCTCCCAGTCCGCCTTGCAGGGTTGTTGAGAGGATGCAGTTGGGGGGGGTCGTGTGTGCCGCCTTGAGAAAAGGCGGGGTGCAAATATTGCAATAAACAAACAGTAATAAAGATGCTCCTTTGATGGAGGGGGGTCCCAAGTGCTGCTACCTCTCTCTCTCTCTCTTCCTCCTTCCTTCCTTCCTTCCTTCCTTCCTTCCTTCCTTCCTTCCTTCCTCTCGCCTTCCAGAGCAAGAGGTTATGAAAATGAGCAGCCAGGCTCTGGGGACTCTAATTATCTGCTAAGTGTGAAAGCCAGAGTGATTAATTAAGAGATAATAAAAAGAAAAAGGAGGCTAGAGAGGGAATAACAGCTGCTTTGATGATAAAACCTGAAGTAAGCCAAGCAATTAGGGGAATCTTTATGAAGAGTTAGCTATAATCCCCCAGTAACTATTGCCAAAGGAAAAAACCAAGTTTGGGGCGGGGGGGGGGGAGAGGAGAGCAGCATGAGAGGGATGAGGAAGAAGCAGCTGCAGACGTGTGTGCGTGTGCAAGTGTCACAGTCGCTCCTGAAAGCTCCCACAAAAAAGCCAGGGAGGCTCAACCCCACCAAGGACCCTGCGAGGTCCGTCAGGCTGGTAAAATGCGGTCTTGACTATGCTACCACTCAGTGGATTTGTAACTGGCTGACTGACCGGACCCAAAGGGTGCTCATCAATGGTTCCTCTTCATCCTGGAGAAGAGTGACTAGTGGGGTGCCACAGGGTTCTGTCTTGGGCCCGGTCTTATTCAACATCTTTATCAACGACTTGGATGATGGACTCAAGGGCATCCTGATCAAATTTGCAGATGACACCAAACTGGGAGGGGTGGCTAACACGCCAGAAGACAGGATCACACTTCAAAACGACCTTGACAGATTAGAGAACTGGGCCAAAACAAACAAGATGAATTTTAACAGGGAGAAATGTAAAGAATTGCACTTGGGCAAAAAAAAATGAGAGGCACAAATACAAGATGGGTGACACCTGGCTTGAGAGCAGTACATGTGAAAAGGATCTAGGAGTCTTGGTTGACCACAAACTTGACATGAGCCAACAGTGTGACGCAGCAGCTAAAAAAGCCAATGCAATTCTGGGCTGCATCAATAGGAGTATAGCATCTAGATCAAGGGAAGTAATAGTGCCACTGTATTCTGCTCTGGTCAGACCTCACCTAGAGTACTGTGTCCAGTTCTGGGCACCACAGTTCAAGAAGGACACTGACAAACTGGAACGTGTCCAGAGGAGGGCAACCAAAATGGTCAAAGGCCTGGAAACGATGCCTTATGAGGAACGGCTAAGGGAGCTGGGCATGTTTAGCCTGGAGAAGAGGAGGTTAAGGGGTGATGTGATAGCCATGTTCAAATATATAAAAGGATGTCACATAGAGGAGGGAGAAAGGTTGTTTTCTGCTGCTCCAGAGAAGCGGACACGGAGCAATGGATCCAAACTACAAGAAAGAAGATTCCACCTAAACATTAGGAAGAACTTCCTGACAGTAAGAGCTGTTCGACAGTGGAATTTGCTGCCAAGGAGTGTGGTGGAGTCTCCTTCTTTGGAGGTCTTTACGCAGAGGCTTGACAACCATATGTCAGGAGTGCTCTGATGGTGTTTCCTGCTTGGCAGGGGGTTGGACTCGATGGCCCTTGTGGTCTCTTCCAACTCTATGATTCTAGGCAGAGATTTAGTGACTGGCCCAGAGTCACCGCCTGGGCTTCATGGCTGAGTGGAGATTTGAACTCTGGTCTCTCCCAGGTCCTGGCCCAACACTCTAACCACTACACCACACTGCCTCTCACTTTGGGCTTCCTCACATCCAAATGCCTGGCTTCTCCTTCCTGCAGCAGAAAATTAAGCCAATTCTCTAATGATTTACCTGCAACCTCCTCCCTCTCTTTCCCCGGCGATGTCTTTCAACGCTGCCCTTTCCGTCTGATGAGACCCATCCCAGATTCCTTCCTTCCACGGCGGGTGGGAGGATCAAATTTGGTTTATCATTTAATTGATTTACGTAGGCCTTTCCAAAGAGCCCAATTAACCAGGGAGCCTCGTGATTTATTTATTTTCTGAATCAATACAAGGCAAGATGCAATTGAACATGAAACGATCAATGCAAATAAGCTGGGAGATCCATACAGGTGTGTGCTCAGGGGTGGAGAATTTGTGACCCGCAAAGGGCAAGGGAGGGCAGATCCCAGAGCTTTCTCCCCCCCCCTCAAGGACCTGCCTCCCCACACAGCCGCAGCATGCCCTGAAAGCCCAGTTAATGCATGTCGCACCCTCTGGGGGTGGGGTGGGTGGAGAGTCCGTGCAGCAGTGTGGTGCAGTGGTTAGAGTCTTGGACTCAGGCCTGGGAGCGTCCAGGATTTGAATCCCCCACTCAGCCATGAAGTTCTGGTGCAGCCACTGCCTCTCAGCCTAACCTACCCCACAGGGTTGTTGTGAGGAGAAGAGAGCCACCTGGAGCTCATAAGAGCGTGAGAAGAGTCTGCTGGATGCGGCCCAAGGGGGCCCACCTAGACCAGCCCCCTGTGCTGACAGTGGCCAAGCAGATGCCTCCATGGGAAACCAACCAAAGCAGGATTCGAACACAGAGCCCTCTCCCCTCCTGTGGTTCCCAGCACCAGGCATTCGGAAGCATTGCAGAGCAGAGCCACGGTGTCAATAGCCCTCTCCTCCCCCATGAATTTGTCCGGTTCCCTCTCAAAGCCATCCAGGTGGTTCCTGTGGCAGGGAGTTCCCCAGATTTCTTTTATGTGTCCTGAAACTTCCAACATTCAGTTTCAGTGGGTGCCCATGAGTTCTATTGCTATGAGAGTTGGTGGCAATCACTTGGAGGAAAAGCCAGCATTCAAATGCAATAAAATGGTGACGACAACAACAACAACAACAATAGAATCATCATAGGATTCTGGAGCTGGAAAGGAACACAACTAAACCATGCCAAAGGCTTTATTATTATTTAATACAAATATTATAATTTATTATTATAATTATTTATTTACGATTTGTGATTTATTATTATGTATTATTAACCGCAATAATAATAGATGCACAGTGTGGACCAGGGCTCAGATTTTGAGAGCTCCCTTTGCAGAAGCCCCCCCCCCCAGGGCGCAAGGAAAAGACCCCCCCCCCCCGAGACGCTCTCTCTGGCAGCTCAGGAGGGGGATGAAATTGCCTGGGCTTAGGGGCAGGGAGCATATGCTGGCATTGTGGCCAGAAGGCCCAGAGTTAAACCCCTTAATCCCCCGGCAGCCTGGCAGGCCCTGCTGGCAGCTTCAACCCCAATTTCCTTAAGTGGCTTTTAAAGGAGGGTTTAGGGATGGGGATGAGGAGGCAGCTCCTCCTCGCAGGAAGCGAAGGCCGGCTGGGATTCGCAGAGCCCCGCTGATCCGGCCTGGACCCATTTTCCCCGCTCCGTCAAGGGGCGGCTGGTGGCTGGAATGAACCCCCAGCCAGGACTCAGCACCCTCTTCTCTCTCACTTAAAGGTAAAGGGACCCCTGACCATTAGGTCCAGTCGTGGCCGACTCTGGGGTTGCGGCGCTCATCTTGCTTTATTGGCCGAGGGAGCCGGCATACAGCTTCTGGGTCATGTGGCCAGCAGGACTAAGTCACTTCTGGCGAACCAGAGCAGCACACGGAAGCGCAGTTTACCTTCCCGCCGGAGCGGTACCTATTTATCTACTTGCACTTTGAGGTGCTTTTGAACTGCTAGGTTGGCAGGAGCAGGGACCGAGCAATGGGAGCTCACCCCGTCGCAGGGATTCGAACCCTCAACCTTCGGATCGGCAAGTCCTAGGCTCTGTGGTTTAACCCACAGTGACACCCGCGTCTCAGTTCTCTCTCACTTACATAATCACATAAGTGAGGATTTTGGGGTTCCCAAAGAAGAAGTCATGCTCCGTCACAGACCAGCCCCCAGAAGACCCCTGCACCCCACCAAGCAGGAGCCTATGGGAAGTGGAAGACCAGGCCAGGAGGGTGATGGGAACAGCCGGCATTCCAAGGTAGACTGCCTCTGGACACAGAAGCTCTGCTTAGCTAGCAAAGTTAATGGGCCTCAACAGACCTCTCCCCTCTTGCCTGAATGCCAAAGTCTGCCTAAGCCACTGGCTGGTGCCCCATGTTGGGGGCCAGCAAGTCGCACCAGCTCCTTACACGTCGCACAGAGGATGGAGTTCTTTGGTTAACTGCTCTGGGCATTGCCAGGAGGAGAGGAGGGTGGAAGAGCCCTTAATAAATGGAAGGGAAGAGAATTTGCAACTGGGGTTGGGTTGGACTGCGGTTGATGGGAGCTGGAGTGCAAAGAAGGGAATCAGGTTGGGAAAATCCCCTCAGTCATGACTCTTAATCCACAACCCAAAAACCTGCCCAGACTTTTCACCCAAACACCCACGTCCAAGCTGCCCTGGACATGCCCCCTGAGCAGACTCTAGAGCCTGCCAGTCGGGCCAAAGTGGACCCGTCTAGTCCAGCCTCCTGCTCTCACAGTGGCCAGCCAGATGCCTGAAAGGGACACCTGTAAGCGGGACCTGGGCACAGAGAGCAGCTCTCCCCTCAGGAGTCTCAGTCTGCACTGGACCCTCTGCCTCAGGCATCACCTGAACCAAGTCTGGGGCCTGATCCTGAAGAGTCCCAGTCTGCGAGACAGGGAGGTGAGTCGCCGGGGGATCAGGACCAGCCGCTACCCCAACAAAGATAAAAGGCTGTCGGACCCGCCCCAGGTTGCAGGAGCAACATTGCTGTGTGCCAGACCCTGCCTGAGATCCGGTACCTGTCCTTGCCTGGTTTCCTGCCTCATGTCCTGCCTTGGCCCTGTTGGACGGACTCCTAGTGGAACCTACGGATTCTGGACCGGTCCTGGACCATGTTTCTCAGATTATCCCCAGACCCAGCACACTGGGATTTGGAAGCACAGCTGCCTCCTTCCGTGGGAGCACAGCAGATCCATCAGGCTGGGCCCCCTCCTTCTCCATGAATTTGCTTTATCCTCTTTTAGAGCATCCAAGCTGGTGGCCATTCCTGCCTCCTGTGGCAGAGAGTTCCACAGTTTAATTCTGCGCAGAATGAATCAGGACTTCCCTTTCATCTGTCCTAAATTTCCCAGCATTCACCTTCAAGGGATTCCACTGTGCCGTTTCCACTGTGCCACGCATTGTTTTATCAACTTCTATCCTCTCGCTTCTCACTTGCCTTTTCTCTAAACTAAAAGTCACTGGGGAGTCGCTCCGGCCCCTGTATGACTTTGCCCTGAAACTTTTCAAGCTCTGCAATCTCCCTTCTCAAGCATATTGACGGGATGCCCCTCAGAGTCATCTCCAACACTGCAATCCTACAATTCCAAGGCAAATCCAGCTCCTTAGAGTAGACCCACTGAAATGAATAGACTGGAGCTGGCCTTCGACTTGGGCCTGGCAGGGGAGAAGATGCTTTTATTTTGGCTTGTGATCGCACTCTGTTCCCCCCCCTTTACTCTACAAACACGTCCTGCTCTTTGCCGCCTCCCCCCCGCTGTTTGCAAGGCACCCCCAAAGGAATGCAAGGAGGCTGCCTTTCCTCCCCCCCCCCAGGCAAGCCCCCTCCCCCCCACAAGGCTGCCTCTTCCTGCAGCCCCAGCTCACCCCTTGATTCTCGCTGCCACGGGTGGCTGAGCTGCGACAATGGCTCCACTCAGCCTGGCGTGAGATGGAGGGGAAAGGAATCTGCCATCAACACACCATTGGACGGGCGCGCGGGGGGACGGGACACCCAGGCTGCCATTTTGGAGATGGCCAGAGCGCCCCCAGCACGCTCCACTGTTGAGGCCCCACAGGAGTGTCGTTGTTGTTTAGTTGGGTCCGACTCTTCGTGACCCCATGGACCAGAGCACGCCAGGCACTCCTGTCTTCCCCTGCCTCCCCCAGTTTGGTCAAACTCATGCTGGTAGCTTCGAGAACACTGTCCCACCATCTCGTCCTCTGTCGTCCCCTTCTCCTTGTGCCCTCCATCTTTCCCAGCATCAGGGTCTTTTCCAGGGAGTCTTCTCTTCTCATGAGGTGGCCAAAGTCTTGGAGCTCAGCTTCAGGATCTGTCCTTCCAGTGAGCACTCAGGGCTGATTTCCTTCAGAATGGAGAGGTTGGATCTTCTTGCAGTCCATGGGACTCTCCAGAGTCTCCTCCAGCACCAGAATTCAAAAGCATCCATTCTTCGGTGATCAGCCTTCTTTATGGTCCAGCTCTCACTTCCATACATCACTACTGGGAAAACCAGAGCTTGAACTATAAGGACCTTTGTTGGCAAGATGCTGTCTAGGTTTGCCATTGCTTTCGTCCCAAGAAGCAGGCATCTCTTAATTTCGTGGCTGCTGTCACCATCTGCAGTGATCATGGAGCCCAAGAAAGTAAAATCTCTCACTGCCTCCATTTCTTCCCCTTCTATTTCCCAGGAGGTGATGGGACCAGTGGCCATGATCTTCCTTTTTTTTTTAATGTTGAGCTTCAGACCTTATTTTGTGCTCTCCTCTTTCACCCTCATTAAAAGGTTCTTTAGCCTTTGGCAAGTCTTCTGCCTGCAACCCCCCCCCCCCCTCATGGCCTACCTCGCAGGGGCCTGGCAAGAGCAAATCTAGAAGCCAGAGCTATCTCAGTACAGACTCTCTGGCCCTTGGCACTTCGCCCAGTCCCAGGCCACACACCCTCCCGAAGGACACAGGCCCTTTTCCAGACACCCTTCACATTCTTGGAACTGCAATAATGCCCAGAATCGTAGAGTTGGAAGGGACCTCCAGAGTCATCTAGTCCAATCCCCTGAATGGCAGGAACCACAGCCGCTTGCCTGGGTGGATTGTAGGAACCTCTGGTGGAATCTCACTTGGTTGTGCAAAGGCAAAAACCAGCCTTGTTGCTCCACTCACTTCAGCCTCTGCTCCGCACCCCCCCACTGGAATAAAAGGTAAAAGGGACCCATGACCGTAAGGTCCAGTCGCGGCCGACTCTGAGGTTGCAGTACCTATTGATCTACTTGCACTTTGACGTGCTTTCGAACTGCTAGGTGGGCAGGAGCAGGGACTGAGCAACGGGAGCTCACCCCGTCATTGCGGGGATTCAAACTGCTGAATCGGCATGTCCTAGGCTCTGTGGTTTAACCCACAGCGCCACCCGCGTCCCTCTCCTCACCGGGATATGGCCCCCCAAATTTTCATGGCCACACAAAGAATTCCTCCGGTGATCGGGCAGGAGGTGCTCCAATCATCACACAAGCCCAGTTCAGGATTGCCCCTGAACCTAGGACCCTCCTTGCCCCTGCCAGGCACACAAAGCAAGAGTGCTTCTAACAATCTGCTCATTTATTACAATATTATTTATTTCTTGCATTTATATCCCACCTTTTTCTCCAGGGTGCTCGGGGTGTGTGTGTGCTTTCCCCCCTCCCCACAACAACCCTGCAAGGAAGGCGAGGCTGAGAAGCAATGCCCGGCCCGAGGCTTGCTAAGTCTCAGTGGTGGCGTCCCGCCCTTAGACGGCTTGCCAGACGACACGTGCAGTGACTCACGAGGCAGCCAGCGCCCAAAGGGCCACACACGTCATCCCCCGGCCTCGGGGCCCTGTTGACACAGCTGGATTAATCAGAGGAAAGGCTGCAGGGTCCAGGTCCTTCCAGAGGAATCCGCACAGCTGTCCAGCAGCCACCAGCCCTTTTCACCAGCCCCTCTGGGTATCAGGTGTCCGAGTGCGGAGCCCGGGGGGGGGTTGAGGAGAAAGAGCCCCTGCAGCCACACAGCAGCCCTGGTTTGCAGAGTGGATGGCAGATCTGGACTTTTGAGGGTCTTGTCTCAACACTCTTAAGTTCTGGACATCATTTAGGAGTTCTAAAGCATCTTCCCTGTGAAAATGCACCAGCGTTTCATTGCAAATTTATCATAAAGGTAAAGGTAAAGGGACCCCTGACCGTTAGGTCCAGTAGTGGCCGACTCTGGGGTTGCGGCGCTCATCTCGCTTTATTGGCCGAGGGAGCCGGCGTGCAGCTTCCGTGTCATGTGGCCGGCATGACTAAGCCGCTTCTGGCGAACCAGAGCAGCGCACGGAAACGCCGTTTACCTTCCCACCAGAGTGGTACCTATTTATCTACTTGCACTTTGACGTGCTTTTGAACTGCCAGGTTGGCAGCAGGGACCGAGCAACAGGAGCTCACCCCGTCATTGCGGGGATTTGAACTGCCGACCTTCTGATTGGCAAGCCCTAGGCTCTGTGGTTTAACCCACAGCGCCACCCACGTCCCCCGAATTTATTCTAGTATACACTTATTGCATTATCATCATCATCATCACCATCATTCAATTAGCTGCCCTTCCCCCCCTACCCAAATAATGCAATTTTGCCTAACATGCACATTGTTTGCAAAGCCATTTCCCCTAACGTAGAATTGTGGAATTGTAGAGTTGGAAGAGACCCCAAGGTCATCTAGCCCAACCCCCTGCGGAGATGGAAAGGGGTGCAGCAACACCTGGATCTAGAGCAGAGGCACCCCAGAGCTTCCAGCCTCCAGGACCCACAGCGATGGGGAGGGGCTAGGACCAGAACCAACTTGGCACTCTGCACGTAACTCAGAGCTGCTCTTGCCCACTTCTGCTTCTGCTGGGAAACTCTGGTGAGGCTGCTGCATTGCAGGCGGTTGGGCTGGATGACCTTTGAGGTCCCTTCCAGTCTGACCGTTCTGGGATTCCACACATTCTGGGAGGTTCCTGCACACTCCTCCCCCCCCCCCCGGCAAAGGAGAGCCCCCCCCACCTCAAAGTCTGGGCTGCCCCCTCCAACGCAGGCCTGCCCAACACCGTGGAGACGAGTGCGAGGAGAGTCCCGGGGGAGAGCCGTCCTCCGCAGGATCCGTTTTGACTTGGAAGGAGAGCGGGAGGCGAGTGCGAGTTTGATTGATAGACAGCCATGGCAGCCGGAGATGGGCGGGAAGGGAGATTCGGGAGACAAGCCGAGACGGACGGCTGGGGAGGCTGCCTGCCTGCCCTTTCCTCTCCCGTCAGCAGGCAGAGCCAACCTTGGGCTCCTCTCCAGAGGTCGGCAGAGGAGGAAACGCACAGAAAATGCTCCCTTCAATCTCGGAGCCCTTCCCTTGACACAAAGGGAGGCAGTGAAAAGAGGCAGCGGCCCTCTGCACGAGCTCAGGGGCACCACCCACCCTCACGCCAGTGATTGCGGGGCAGAGTGCCGGCTCTGGAAAGGAGCCCGGGAACAGGTGGGCTGGTGCAAGGGTAACTGCATGTTGCCTGCACTGACTGGCAGCCTCAGCTCTCTAGGGTTGCCGGCAGAGGGCGTTCCCAGTCCCTCCTGAAGAGGCCACTGGCAAGTGAAGCTGGGACAGTCTGCCACCAAGTGAATGGCCTTCTTATAAAAGGATGCAAGTTTATATGTATAAATTTCTATTAGTTTTCCAAATTTTAACAAATTGATCCAAATTATTTAAATTTAATACAATTAAAAAATAATAATGAGGTTTCCTGCTCCTGTTACAAACATATGTCCATTTTCCTGACGTTGCCACTTCATTCTTCTTCTTTAATCACCTTCTCATCCTTCTATTAATTTTAATCCATGCAAGTTTCAAGTCCTCATGATCGTGAAGAAAGAATGAACTTTGGCAGGTCCCTATGTTCCTAAGCTATTCTCAAGTAAGGCTTGGGCTGCGTGCTGCAGTAGTTAGAACGTCAGATTAGGGCCCAGGAGAGAGGAGCCTTCGAACCCCCCTACTCAGCCATGAATAATAATAATAATAATAATAATTTATTATTTGTACCCCACCCATCTGGCTGGGCTTCCTCAGCCACTCTGGGGAGCTTCCAATAAAGATTAAAAATGACACACATTAAAAACTTCCCTGAAGCGCCTGCCTCTCAGCCTACCTCACAGGGTTGCTGTTGTGGGGATTAAATAAGGGGAGGAGGAACCATGAGCGACACCTCTTAACCGCCAGGGAGAAAAAGCTGGGCTATCTCTGCGATAAATAAATAAGCCAGCATGACCAGTGGTCGGGGCGATGATGGGACTAGTGGGGAGGGCGCCCCACCCCTGACCAGGACCCTAAAGCAGACCCTTCAGAGGCTGTGGGGCTGTTCCTCCAGCCAGCCCTGGCCAGCAGGGCCAATGGTTAGAGACAGCAATGGGGTACAAAGTACAGCCGCAGATGTCTGCATTTCCACGCAACTCCCTGGTCTCCAGGGAGCTGAGCTCCTCCCTCTCCCCACTGGAGGAGGGTTTGAATTGGACTCCCCCAGCTCCAGATTTCGGTGCAGGCTAATAATAACTGGGTGCAAAATAATAATAATATTAATAATAATAATACCTGTTTTATATGGATACAGACTGAGAAGATGCATAAAAAGCAACTGTACCAATTATCATGAAGATAATAGTTTGGAGGGGGGAGAGCTCAAAATTTAGTCCTCGCTCCGGGCGCCATGTTACCAAAGTCCTTCGCCGCTCCTCCGCACCCATTCGCCCCCCCCCCCGCATTCTGCATGCCACCCCCCTGCCTCCGTCTGTTCCCTCCGAGCGAACCCGGCAGGTAAGTGGCAGGCGGTCTGCGTGGGCAGCCCAGGCTGGCAGTTTCCACACAGCACTAATCAATTTGCAGTCAGACTGCTATTATCTCCCGAGTGCCACTCACAATATTTACGCCGCTTCTTACAGGGGGTGGGCAGGAAAACCTCAGAGAGGCGGCAGCAGGGAGAGAGGCTTCCTTGCCACGAGGCCAGGAGACGTCAGAACATGAGGAGAGCCGGCAGGATCAGGCCAAAGGGGGCCCCCCATCTAGTCCAGCCTCCTGTCCCCACTCACAGGGGCCAATTGCCCCAAAGAACTTGGGAATGCAGATAGACTGTCTCTGGAGCTGGAGGTTCCACAAGGACCACAGAAGATCCTGGCTGCTGGATCAGACCAAAGGGGGACCATCTAGTCTAGTCTCCTGTCCTTACCACAGATGCCTCTTTTGGAAAACCTGCAGCCGGATCCGAGCACAAGAGCAACCCTCTCGTCTCCTGTAGCTTCCAGCAACATTGCTTCCTCTTCACTATGGAGACAGGGCATAGCCATTGTGGCTAGCAGTGGCCCTCAAGAGCTGTGTCCAGTCCTCTGGCTGGGAACTCTGAGAAGCACCTACATCCGCCTAGAGGTTGTGTGTATGTGTTTTACAATCAAGTACAGTGGTACCTGGGACGCTGGTGGCGCTGTGGGTTAAACCACACAGACTAGGACTTGCCAATCAGAAGGTCAGCGGTTCAAATCCCTATGACGGGGTGAGCTCCTGTTGCTCGGTCCCAGCTCCTGCCAACCTAGCAGTTTGAAAGCATGTCAAAGTGCAAGTAGATAAATAAGTACCACTCCAGAGGAAAGGTAAACGGCGTTTCCGTGCACTGTTCTGGTTCGCCAGAAGCGGCTTAGTCCTGCTGGCCCCATGACCCAGAAGCTGTACGTCGGCTCCCTCAGCCAGTAAAGCGAGATGAGCGCCGCAACCCCAGAGTCGGTCACCTAATGGTCAGGGGTCCCCTTTACCTTTACAGTGGTACCTCTGCTTACGAACAGGATCCGTTCCGGAGCCCCGTTCGCCACATGAGCGTCTGCGGGTCATGATTTGCTGCTTCTGCGCATGCGCATGACATCATTTTGAGCATCTGAGCATGCGCGAGCGGCAAAACCCGGAAGTAACCCTTTCTGGTACTTCTGGGTCGCCGCGGGACGCAACCTGAAAAGATTTAACCTGAAACAAACGTAACAAGAGGTATGACTGTAGTCATTAAATTTTACGGAATAAATGAATGAAATGATATCTAGATCAATGCCCACCCCCAAGTCAATTCTCCGCAGTTATAGCAAGTGGGATAGCTCAGTCGGTGGAGCACGAAGCTCTTAATTCCAGGCTTGTGAAAGATTCCTGCTTTGCAGCAGGGTGGGCTAGATGACCCTCACAGTCCCTTCCAAGTCTAGAATTCTGTGATTCCGCGATCACCACTGCTTGGTCGCCTAGAAACTATTCCAATTCGTTGCAGGTGACCAGGCAAGAAGCAAACGCTTCCATATGCTATGGAGAAAGAGCGTGCTATCAAAACCAAGCTTCTCATCTCCGTCCAAGACCCTCTGCCATGTTCATCCTGGAAAGCGTTTGCCTCTATAGCAGGGTTGCCAACGTTTTTTTCTGCCCTTGCTCCTCTGCAGTTAACAACTTAACTTTGCTTTGCCATGGAGATAAAGGGATGTTGGGGGACGCGGTGGAATTTTCTGCCTCCTAAATTTCCGAGCTCCTGGCTGCTGTGAAAAGGCCAAGGAGCAGAGCGCCAAAAGTTGGCAACCCTGCTATCTAGCAGAAGAGCTGACCCCGTCCGATATCCCCGGGTTGCAACGTGGGATGGTGTTGGGGGTGTTTACTGAACCCCCGTAAAAAGAGATAGAGTTTTGCTCTGTTTTCAATGGTCTCCCTCCTTTCCACACACAATTATCTTTAATCTTTTCCGTTTTAAATTTCCCCCATCCTTCCCCCTGAAAAAAAGAGAGAGGAGAAAATGAAAAATAATCCATGCGGACAGAGAGAGAGAGAGAGAGAGAAAAGGCCTCGGAAAATGAATGAATATTTCAATTTGTGACACACCATTGTGGAGAGAAGCCCTGCAGGAGATTGAAAGGGGGTGGGGTGGGGGGGACGGGGGGGGAGGGGGAAGAAGAATGACTTTCATTTAGATAAAATACAGAAAATTATTTAGCGAGAAATGAAGAGTGATGAGGCTCATCCAGCCTCGCCACACAAGCGAGCGCCCAGCCGCCCCTGCCTCCTTCTCAGCCTCAGCCGTATCTCCCCCCCCCCCCAGTAAACACCCGCTCATTCCTCAGGGTAATTTCAATACATGCACAGCTCCTTTGATAGTCCAGAGATGTGTCTGGGGGGGGACCTGGGACCTTCTGCATGCAGCGCAGGTGCTCTAACCACTGAGCTCCAGCCCTCCCTCATAAGGAGCTGCCTTCTCCCCTAGTCAGGGCCTCGGTCTGCCTGCACTGACTGGCAGCCACGGCTCTCCAGGGTTTCAGGCAAGCCCCCCCCCCAGATGTGGGAGACCTTCTGCATGCAGTGCAGGTGCCACGGGCCTTCCCTCAAGTCCTTGTGATGATGATGATGATGATGATTATATCCCTCCCTCCCCAGCCGAAGCCGGGCTCAGAGCGGCTAACAACAGCAAAATAATACAGCATCTAAAATCATTTCATTACAGTGGTACCTCGGGTTACGTACTTAATTCGTTCCGGAGGTCCGTTCTTAACCTGAAACTGTTCTTAACCTGAAGCACCACTTTAGCTAATGGGGCCTCCTGCTGCCGCCGCACCGCCAGAGCACAATTTCTGTTCTTATCCTGAAGCAAAGTTCTGAACCCGAGCTAATATTTCTAGGTTAGCAGAGTCTGTAACCTGAAGTGTATGTAACCTGAGGTACCACTGTACAATCACCGGCAAAGTTCTGCCCTTCTGCATGCCAGGCAGGTGATCGGCCACAGAGTCCCACCCCAGCCCTGCATCACACCCCCAGATATCTGCCCCCACATCCTTCCCTCTAACACCTGGGACGACCGCCAGTTTGCCCCAGTCCAAATGCCTTCTGAACTGGATATGGACACACAATGGCTATTAGCCACGATTGCTCTGTTCTCCCTCTGAGTCATAAGTGGGGAGAGTTCTGCTTCTGCACTCAGGTCCCGCCTGCAGCTTTCTGTTTTGGGCAACTGGTTGGCCCCTGTGGGAACCGGAGGCTGGGCTAGAGGAGCCCCCTTTAGTGGCGTGTGTGTTTTAAGCTCACAATGTAGATCCGAGTCCTTCCAACTTTGCGTTCCCAGGCGTCCTTGGACTACAACTCCCATCACCCACGACAACTGAACTGACGCAGGGCGATGGGAATTGTAGTCTCACAGCATCCGGGGAGCCGAGGGGAAGAACCCCCGCCTGGATTATATCTGGCGTAAACCATAGCTACTTTTGTGCGGTCCAATTGGATCATGCCCTGCGCCTAAACAAGGACCAGAGTTCGTCAGCATCGGTGGGGCCGACCTCCCCATGGAAGCAAAAAAAAAAAAGAGAGAATTACACACAAAACGACATCCATCCCTCTGGAACCTCCCCGATTAACACAATTTCTTCTACATGCCTTTATTTCAGAGTAATGCCCCCCCCCAGTTGGTCTCCACCCACCCTTCTCTCCTTAAATTGGTTTAAATAGAAAGCTCTCTTTCCTGTGCTGCTCAGCCCCCGAGAATAACTCAGAAAAACCACCCGAGGGAGGAGGCCTCAGGGAAGGGGGGGGGGTGAGTGGGGAGAGAGGAGCAGAAACCCATTTTGGCTCTCTTTGAGAGGTCCCCCTCTCTCCCTGCACTGCAGAGGGGTGGACTAGATGGCTCTGGGTGTCCCTTCCAAGTCTGAGGTTCTACGAATCCCACCCCTGCCCCCTCCCCCATTTGAAAATCCCAATTTCTCTCCTTTTCCCCTCCAGGCTATGCAAAGAGGCTGCTCCTCCCCCTCCCCCTTCTTTTTAATTATAAGGAATGTGGTCACAGAGGGGAGGAGCTTGACAACTCAGCTCCCCCCCATGCAAAAATTGAGTGGGATCTCAGCCAATGAAGGACCCAGAGATTTCTACACACACACACACACACACACACAAAATAATTCAGTCTCTCCCTCCCCAACACACACACACACAGAGCTTTCTTCAAAACAGGATTTTTTGGGGGGGGGGGAGAGATTATAGCATTTTAAAGAGAAACACAGATTGGGACCCCCACCCCATCTGAAGACACCTTTTTCCCTTTTAGCTAGGGGCTTGAAATATTGCAATAATAGGTCTGCCTCCAGTGCCAGCCATGCTCATGAGTAGACCTACCAGGAGAATTGTGGAGTTGCAAGGGACCCCCAAAGGTCTTCTAGTCCAGCCCCTTGCAATCCAGCCTCTTTAAAAACCTCCAGTGAAGGAGAGTCCACCGCCTCCCCTGGGAGCCCCTTTCACAGCCAACCAGCTCAGTTCTGCTCAAGAGTAGACCCACTGAAATCAGTGGAGCCAAGTTCGTGATTCGTGTGTTCCAATTCAATGGGCTTTACTCGGGAGGAAGACTAGCATTGGACCCCATCCAATGGAACTGAAGGAAATGGCTGTATTAGGTCCATTAATTCCAATGGGCCTACACAGAGTAAGAGGGTAACAGACCATAAAGAGAGCCTGCTGGGTCAGGGCAATGACCCCTCCGGCCTCGGAGGGGCCAACCAAATGCCCCTTTTGGCAAACCCGCAGGCAGAATCTGAACTCAGGACTCCTGTCCACTGCTGCGCATTCAGGAGCATTGCTGCCTCCAGTTGTTTAGGCAGACAATAGCCACTGGGGCAAACAGTAGCCCAAGAGGCCTCCTTCCTCCTCTATTAATTCATCCAGTCCTCTTTCAAAGCCACCACTGCCTCCTGCAGCAGGGAGTTCCACAAGTTAACCCTGCACCACGTGATCCTCTCACAGACGGCTTCCAGGGACCAGAGAGAGCCCTCATTATCCTAAAGTCAAGGATGTCACCACATATCCCCCCCCCCAAAAAAAGACAAAAATCCGCACCCGGCCAGAAGCCGCCTTGCCCACAATCCTGCCAGCCTTTGTGGCGCCCCAGGGTAGACTGCCTCTGAAAGGGGAGGCTCTATTAGTATGAAGCAGAAGTGGCCCAAGGCAGACACCCCCTGCCCCGCTCAGCTCTACTCTGCTGGCCTTCTGCAAGCCAAGCACCTTCCCTCTTTCTTTTCAAGGTTTCACCCACCGCTGCCCACCCAGTTCAAGCACAACAGACTCCAGAACAGGACCCAGAGCTTTTGTACACACAACACATAGAGGGCAGTGTGGTGTAGTGGTTAGAGCATCAGACACAACAGGGTTTGAACCAGGAATAACAGCTCAGCTGGTAGAGCATGAGACTCTCAGGGTTCTGGATTCGAGTCCCAGCTTGGGGGAAAGATTCCTGCACTGCAGCGGGTTGGTCTAGATGACCCTCGTGGTCCCTTCTAAGACATCTTCCCATTTGGCCCTGGGTGCAAATTTGGGCCCAGTCTCTATCCTTCTCAGACTGACCTACCTGGCAAGGTTGTTGTGGGGGTTAAATGAGGAGGGGGGAGACCCAGGCATGCTCAGCTCAGAGAACAAAAGGAGGGATATCAAGGCAATAGATGAGGCGGGTAAAGGGGGTGGGGAACCCGCGCCCCCCCAATGCTGATGAACTACAACGCCCCCCCTTCCATCCCCAGGAGTTGTGGGGAGTGGCAAAGCTCCCCCCTCAACAAGCCCTTGGCAACCGCATCCCACCAGGCTGGGGGCGGCGAGGCGCTCAGCCCCCCACCCCGAATCTGCAGAGAAGACGGCGGAGGGACGGCCATCAGCGCTGATTCAACTGCCCCCCCCCCAGCGCCCCCCGACCCCCAAACCGGCACCAGGCGCTCTCACACCCCCTCCCTCATTTTCTCTCTTCTCCAGCCCCCCACCCGCCCCCCAAGTTTGGGCCACGACCAGCTCCATCCTCGCTTGCAACGAGCCACAAGTCCATCTTCCACACCAACAGCGCCCCCCAGGACCAAATCTTTTCCGGCGTGCGCCTCGGAAAGAATTCTCCCCCTCCGGCTGGATTGGGAGGCAGTGGCGGGGGGGGGGGGAGAGGTTTGGGTGCCTGGGAAATCCCCCCATCCTAACCTATTCCCCCTCCCCCTCTCCTCCCCCCCCGCTTCACATCTCCTCCCCCCGACATGTTTTTAACTTTCCTGGAGGCTCCAAAAATGAAAAGGGGAGGGGAAAAAACACATTTCCCTCCGCCTCCTCCCACTGGGATCCCTCAAACATCGCCCCCCCCCGCGCGCACCCTGATCGAATCACTTTCACTTTTTCCATCTCTCTCTCTCTGCCCCCCCCCCCCCGCAAATGAAACCCTTTAAAGCCCTTTCGGCCTGAACTTTTTCCCCACATCAGCCAAAAAACCCCCCAGAGTTTGGCTTCCAAATGTGGGGCGGGTGTGAGATGGAAGAAGGGAGATGGGCTTTGTTTTGGGGGGTGGCGAGGGCTGCTGGCTTGTCTCCCTTTCCGGATGGAGGTTACTCGCGAGTCAGGATCTCCTCCACCGCCCCGCAATCGCACAGAGTTCAAGGCTCCTTCCTCGCGAGTAACGCGGTCTTTCTAAGGCTGCGGATTGCCTGGGAGCGAAGCCCACAAAGCAGGGAGCGAGGAGGATCGGAAGAAAACGTGGCTGGATCCGCCGCCTTCCTCGCCCACGATGCACGAGCCTAGAGGACCGATCCACCGCTCTGATCCCGATCCTACTTTTTTTTTTGGGGGGGGAGTGGGGGGCTTCATCCAGTTAACTTCGCCCTCGCCCTCCAAACAGGCCCGATCCTCTTTTCCCCCGGATCCATTAACGCTCGTTTCGCTCCCGCCCCGGCCGCAGAATCGGGGCCCCCGTTTTTAAAATACCTCTCCGCCCAAAAAACCATCAGCTTCATCGGAGTTTCCCCTCCTGTTTACACCCGTTGCAAATCCGAAGCGGGGCCAGGAGCGACTCTCATTCCTTCCTTCCGCCCCCCCCCCCCAACTCCCCTCCTCGGAAGCAACGACGCTCATCCCCCCATTTCAGTCCGACTGCACCCCCTTTCCACGATTAGCATTGCAAACCCAGACCTCCCCCCCAAAAAAAACAACCACCCGTGGGAACGCCTCTCTCCTTTCTGGGAGGGGGGGGGTCCTGGGATCCGCTCCACACTTTTCCCAAATCTCTCCCCCCCCTCCAAGTTTTTCTCCCCAGGAGGGGAGCGAAAAACCTCGCCTCTCCCCGGCGCGCCACGAACGGAACAAGCCAGCCTCGGTCCTGCGCTGCCGTCGAGGCGCAAAACAAGCGAGAGAAAAGTCTCTCTCCGCTGCGAATCCGGCTCCGGATTTACCTTGGGCGAAAGCGGCGTCGGCTCCCGTGAAGACCCACAGCACGGCCAGGACCAGCATCGCTCCCGGAGGGCCGGCCGGGGTCCGTCGCTCGCTCGGGGCTCCGTCGTCCGCCCAGCAGCTCCGCCGCCGCCGCCGCCACCAGCAAGTCCGGCGGGGGACCCGCTCCGCTCCGGCTCCGGCGCCTCTCCTGGTAGCACAAAAGGCGGAGGAAGGAGGAGGAGAGAGGGAGGGAGGCAGAGAGAGAGGGAGGGAGGGAGGGAAGAAGGAGCGCGCCGGGAACCACTTTGGGATGGAGGGGGGAGGAGGAGGAGGAGAAGAGAGCGAAGCAGGCAGCGCCGGGGGAAGGGAGAGAGGCGCTCCGGATTGGCCTCCGGGGGAGGAGCGGGCGGAGGAGGCGCCGAGGCGCAACCCGCTGCTCCAGCCAACTTGGGCAAAGTTCTGGCACGTGTGGACGCGGCTCGGCAGGGCAGGCCCCGATCCGGATTTACTCCCGTGTAAAGGCTCCTCATAGGGACGCGGGTGGCGCTGTGGGTTAAACCACTGAGCCTAGGACTTGCCGATCAGAAGGTCGGCGGTTCAAATCCCCGTGACGGAGTGAGCTCCCGTTGCTCGGTCCCTGCTCCTGCCAACCTAGCAGTTCGAAAGCACGTCAAAGTGCAAGTAGATAAATAGGTACCGCTCTGGTGGGAAGGTCAATGGCCTTTATGTGCGCTGCTCTGGTTCGCCAGAAGCGGCTTAGTCATGCTGGCCACATGACCCGGAAGCTGTACGCCGGCTCCCTCAGCCAATAAAGCGAGATGAGCGCCGCAACTCCAGAGTCAGCCACGACTGGACCTAATGGTCAGGGGTCCCTTTACCTTTATCTTTAAAGGCTCCTCAGGCGGAGGCCTTACAGATGGGGCTGGTGGGGACGGCGGCGTTCTCCAACCCGGCGCCTTCCAGATGTGAGAATGACGGAAGTGAAGAGGCCAGCCTCACTCGAAATGCCCTGTGGCTGGATGGCAAAGGAGCTGAGGGATGATGAATTCCGCCTCTGGGGTGGTCGACTTGGGCCGGCAGCCGCTGGCCTGGGTTCCAGGTGGCGCTGATGGTCCTTCCCTACTTGGAAGCTGGGGCTTTCTCCCTGGGAAGCAGATACTCTGCCTGCTGAGCTGCACCTTTCTTCCAAAGAAATAGAGTAAAATTCTAGTCCTCATGGTTCTAAGTAAAGGGCTGGTTTGAAGAGGAGCCTGGGAAGCTGCCTTCCTGGGTGGGAGGAAATCCCATGGATCTCAGCGGCAGCTACTCCTGAGTAAGCCTGAATGTTCTCCAGCAGGGAGCGTGGGGCATGTCCAATTCTCTGCGCACAATGCGCTCCCTGTGCAGATCAGCTGAGGATCAGTCGGATGACTGGCAGGAAGGAATCCTGGCAAAGCAGGAAAACCAGGCCTACGTTTCAAGGGTCCAGGTTTGCCTTCCTGGCCCATTTGGATCCAGAATTGGCCTCTGCAGTCACTTACGGACTCATTGTTAAAACCGTGTTTATGGAAGACAATCTTACTCGGCTACGAGGGATCGCCAAAGAAGAACTTAACAGCAAAGTACCTTCTTGATGTTCGTTTATTACCTGACTACTCCACCTTTCTCCTCCAAGCAGCTCAAGGTGGCCTACAGACTTCTCTCCTCACCCATTTCATCCTCTCAACAGCCCTGTGCAGTAGGTGGGACTGGTCCAAAGTCACCACAGGGAGCTTCATGGCCGTTGGGAGCCGGGTCCCTCCCAGATCTTAGTTCAACACCCTAACCACTAAACTGCACTGTCTTGCTTGGAGCGGGTGGCAACCAGACATAGGGGTTCAAGTCCAGGTTCCTAGGCCCATTTACTTGAGAGTAAAGCTCCTTGATGTGACTTGATCAGAAGGTTTGTGAGCTTTTTTTGAGGGGGGGGAAGGGAGAAACCATGGTTACATTCCTGAGTTTCCTGGGAGTAAGTCGCCTCCCCCTACACATTTAAAAAACGCCTGGGATCTGGTTCTCAAGCCCTGTGTTGCTTTCAGACAGGAGCTCCCCAGATCATTTGGGGACGGGTGTCCAGGCGCCATCTGGGTTGCCGAAATCTGTCTGAGAAGTTTAGTGATGATGGGCGTCTCTTGACGACTCTCCAGGCATCTCTGAATCACCTCCAGAGGCCGAAGGAGGCAGAGAATTAAGACATTCAGCGCAGACAAAGGTTTCCTCAAGCTGAAGGCAAGTCAAAGTTTATTTTCCTCCTTGCAAAGGCAGTTCTCACGCACACTCTCTGACCTCCCAGAGGGGTTCCTGCACAACCTCTCAGGTACTTTGCTGCTGGGTTTTCACCTCAAAGGGGCTTCCCTGGTTCTGGGACCAGATGCCCTCTGAACTGTGCAGCTCCTGGAGGCAACTGGAGGGTGACTGGGATGCGCATGGAGACAGCATCATTGTCCAGTAGACCTGAAGGAGCATCTCCACCCCCATCTTTCTGCCCGGACACGGAGGTCCAGCTCCGAGGGCCTTCTGGCAGTTCCCTCGCTGCAAGAAGTCAAGTTACAGTGGTACCTCGGGTTACATGCACTTCAGGTTACAGACTCCGCTAACCCAGAAATAGTTCAGGATGAGAACAGAAATCGTGCTCCGGAGGTGTGGTGGCAGCGGGAGGCCCCATTAGCTAAAGTGGTGCTTCAGGTTAAGAACGGACTTCCAGAACGAATTAAGTACTTAACACGAGGTACTACTGTAGAGGGAACCAGGCAGAGGGCCTTCTTGGTGGTGGCGCCCGCCCTGTGGAACGCCCTCCCACCAGATGTCAAAGAGAAGAACAACTACCAGACTTTTAGAAGACATCTGAAGGCAGCCCTGTTTAGGGAAGCTTTTAATGTTTGATGCATTACAGTATTTTAATATTTTGTTGGAAGCCGCCCAGAGTGGCTGGGGAAGCCCAGCCAAATGGACAAGGTATAAATAATAAAGTATTATTATTATTATTATTATTATTAAGCCTGTGCAGAGTCCCCACATCTGGGAGAGGAAAGGGCCAGATTTTAAGTCCCACCCCTTCTCTCCTTGCAGGAGAGATAGCAGAGAGAGAGAGAGAGACAGAGCCTGTGGCCCCCTTCTTACCTGGGCAATCTAATCCAAAGGTGGGTCTCCCTGAAGGAGCATCCCCCCCCATCGTTCTGCCTGGACCCTGAGGTCTTCCTTCGAGGGTCTTCGACTGGGTGAAGTTACAGTGAACCAGGCAGAGGGCCTTCTTGGCAGCCAGATGTCGAGGAGATAAAGAGTTACATCATTTTAAAAAGACACCCGAAGGCTCAGGGATGTTTTTAGTGTGTGATGTTGTATTGTGTTTTCAGTATTTTTTGCTGGGAGCCGCCCCCAAGTCAGGCCTTGAGTGGAAAGACACCCCCCCCCTCGCACACACCCATACACAGGTTGTGGTGTTCAGTACAACAAGCCACCACAGATCTGAGCCGTGCCAACGGGGCCTTGATGTTGGCAGAGGGCCAGCAGGCCAGTCAGCTCTGTTCCCACAGGGAATCTGCCCACTAGTGGAGGCCCCCTCCCCACAAAACCCCCCACCACACAACAAGATTCCTGCATCTGCCCTTCCCTGTGTTTCCACCCCAAAGTTCTGCCCGCCCCCCCGCCCAGCTGGTTGGCATGTAATTTCCTCCAAGAAGCGCAAGGTGCCAGGCGAGGTTCTCCCCATCTGATCCCCATAACCCCCCCCCCCACCCCGAAGTCAGGCTGAGAGGCAGTGACCTGCCCCAGCTTCACCCATGGCGAGTGAGGATTTGAACCCCGGACTCCTGGGTCCCAGCCCGGCGCTCTAACCACTAGGCGCCACTGTGCCACGTTCCTCCGGGCTCCCACCCGCTATTTTCCGCAAACCGCCCCCCCCCAAGAGGAAACATCAAAGAAAGGGACGTCTTCTCTGAAGCGCCTGACCCCCTCCTGCCCCGTCTCCTCGCCTCGCTTCCCCGGCTCTTGGCTGGCGGGTGGCGGGGAGAATTCTGGATTTCTCCTCTAGTTTGCTTTGCCCCAGGCGGTGGTCTCCATGGCAACGCGGCTGCATCCCCCCCGCCCCCCGCCAAATCCCCAGGAAGGGGCTTGGAAGAGGCAGGGAGGGGGGAGCAGAGAGGGGATTAATCCTCCTCCTGCGACCCCCCCCCCGCCTGCCCACTAGGCTAAACCACCCTGGACGGGGCAAAAACTTTGACCTTCCCTTTGATCTGGAAGTTAGGAACGCGCAGGGGGTCTCTGGAAGCTCACGGCTGCTCTCTGGCGGCCAGAGGGGGGCATGGCGGCCTCTGGCGGAAAGCAGCAAATAGGAGTCTTCGCTCGCGTCCGCACGCCCCACCCCGAGAGCGCGCGGCTCCCCTCTCCCCCCCCGAAGGATCCTGGGAAGCGTAGTTTGCCAGGGATGCCGGGGGTCGCGGCTCTGTGAGGGGTGGGCTAGAGTTCCTGGGACGCTCTGGAGGGACCCAGAGAGCCCTTGTGGCTGGCAGCCCCCTCCGCCTCCTCTGTGAATCTGCCTGGTCCTCTGTTAAAGCCACCCAGGTTGGTGCCTCCAGTGGGAGGGAGTTCCGCAGTCTAACCCTGTGCTGCGTGAAAAAGGGGACTTTCT
Organism: Podarcis tiliguerta; assembly: GCF_965153285.1. Classification (NCBI taxonomy): domain Eukaryota; kingdom Metazoa; phylum Chordata; class Lepidosauria; order Squamata; family Lacertidae; genus Podarcis; species Podarcis tiliguerta. The sequence goes on from NC_139549.1 coordinate 408,658, forward strand.
TTGGTCCATCTGGAATCTGCCAACATCCAGCTTCCATGGATGTCCACCAGTTCAAGTGTTAGGAGAGAGGGAGGAAAACTTCTCTCTGTCCCCTTCCTCCATGCCAGGCACAATTTTATAAACTTTTATCATGCCTCTTCTCCAAACCAAAAAGTCCCAAGTTTTGCTATCTTTCCTCATAGGAGAGGGGCTCCATTCCTCTGATCATTTGGGTCACCCTTTTCACACACTAAGGGACGCGGGTGGCGCTGTGGGTTAAACCACACAGCCTAGGGCTTGCCTGTCAGAAGGTCGGCGGTTCGAATCCCCACGACGGGGTGAGCTCCCGTTGCTCGGGCCCTGCTCCTGCCAACCTAGCAGTTCAAAAGCACGTCAAAGTGCAAGTAGATAAATAGGTACCGCTCCAGCGGGAAGGTAAATGGCATTTCCGTGCGCTGCTCTGGTTCGCCAGAAGTGGCTTAGTCCTGCTGGTGCAAGTAGATAAATAGGTACCGCTCCAGCGGGAAGGTAAATGGCATTTCCGTGCGCTGCTCTGGTTCGCCAGAAGTGGCTTAGTCCTGCTGGCCACATGACCCAGAAGCTGTACGCCGGCTCCCTCGGCCAGTAAAACGAGATGAGCCCTGCAACTCCAGAATTGGTCACGACTGGACCTAATGGTCAGGGGTCCCTTTACCTTTTCCTTTCACACACTGCATTGAAAGCCCTTGGCTCCCCTTTTGTGTGTGTGTGTGTGTGTGTGTGTGTGTGACCCATGTCATGTCAAGGAGCTTTACACACACATATATATGATATGCAATGTCCAGACTCATATTCTTTCCTTTCATAAACATATAACTGAGAATATACCTACAATCTCATGCTTATTCACTTTGTTCCTGCATAGGATTCTCCCTATTAACATTTCGGGATCTTCCTCTGTCTGTGTCACTTCAGGCAGATCACACTGACAGTCACTCAGGATCCTGAAGAAACCTCTCTCTCTCACAGCCATTCTCCCTCCCACACACAGAGAAAAGAGCAGAAAAGGCAGTTAAAAAACGACAGTTGCTGGAATAACAGTCACAACGGAATGGAATGCCTTTCCCATATGACTCACAGTCAGCCAATCACACGAGAGAGCTACGGCCAAAGGAAAAACCCCATGTCAAAAAATGCACAGCAAATCCCATTCTCCTTAACACCCCCCCCCCCCGAAGGATCTTGAGAAGTAGTTTTTCGGGATGCTGGGAACGACTGCTCTGCAAGGGATAAACTCCTGGGATTCTTTAAATGTCTGAAATCCTGGACAGCCTCTGCCAGCCAGGGATGGCCAGAATCACTAGATGGCACCTTCCTGCTTTTCTGTTTAAAGCAGCCTTTTCTTGCACACCATGAGGACTGGAATCTTACTTTAGCATAAAGGGAAGGGCTGCAGCTCGGTCGTCAGAGCATCTGCTTGGCGTGCAGAAGGTCGCAGGTTTGATCCCAGGCAACACCTCCAGGTAGGACTAGGAGAGACCCCTGAGCCCCAAATCCCGAAGAGCTACTGCCGTTCAGTGTTGACAGTACTGAGCTGGGTGGGACCAGTGACTTAGGATATTTCTTCTTATGATCCTCCTGGCTTTTGTAGTGCAGGTGGAAGGCAAGAAGAGGAAACTGTTCAGCCACGGCCCTTGTGTTCTCCCACTGCCCAGCACATGTAATTAACTTTTTAATTCATTGGTCAATCAATTAACAGCCAAGTAGGGGGGCTGCCTTCTCGCCAGAAATGAGCTTTCTCTTTCAGGCTAAATCACAGAAGATGGAGCCAGCTTGTTTTCTGCTGCTCCAGCAAGCCAAGCAAGGGGATTCAAAATGCAAGGAAGGAGATTCCTGCTAAACACCCGGCTGGGATTGCTGCATTGCAGAGGGCTGGACTAGATGACACTTGGAGACCCCTTCCAGCTCTGCAATTTTGGGATTCTTTGAAATAGACCACACTTTAAAAAGCGTGACGAAGGAAAAAGGCCTGTGTTTTGGTCGATAGCTAGCCCTTGATATAGTTTAGAAAGAAGCACATTTGGCCCTCAGGAGACCTCACACCCCCTTTCACGGAGGAACGGGCTTCTTGCGCAGACGGCAGATGGACCACACGGTCTCCTGGCAAAGGAGCTGTCCGAAAAAGCAACATCAACTCCTCGACCCGTTTTGCTGGTTTTGTCCTCGAGCAAAGCTGCTCCAGAATGCCAGGCTCACATTCCCACACTTTGCGCTGGGGAACCCTGGACCTCCTAGGCTCCCTCGCCTTCCCTGTCTTGCCTCCTTCACACGGATCTGGGACCAGCAGAGGGTTATTTTTAGACAATTAGCTGTGTCAGTTGAACTAAGTTAACAGGTGAGGCAGGAATAATTTGCTCGAGGGAAGATGGGAGGGGAGGAAAGAGAGATGTCGGAAAGGTTCGCTCTACGGAAGATGAGCCGGCAGACGAGGGCCTGTTCACACAGCCACGTGGGAGACGGGTGGGCAGCAACCACGTTTGTGGCAAGCTGAGCATCTCACAGGACCACGTTCGGAGGCAGCGACATCTCTTAACAGCAGTTGCTTGAAATGGCCGGAGGCGAGAGGGCTCTTAAATACTGGCTCCCAAACTGGTTGGCCACTGTAAGAACCGGACACTGAACTAGACGGAGCCCCTTTGGCCTGTTTCAGCAGCCGGGCTCTAATAATGGGGCCTCCAGGTCCAGAGGCAGTTTATCTTAGGGGCATTTGACCACGGTGAGGACAGAAGGCTGGACTAGATGGGCGGATGGGAAGATTCAGCAGTCCCGGCTTGTGTACTTATAGAACCTCCCAGGCCAGGGACAGTGATGGGCACTTTGCCCACCTGTAGAGGAATCACCTTGCAAACATAGTTCCATATAGTAAAAGCTCTGGTTTTCCCAGTAGTGATGGATGGACCATCAAGAAGGCTGATGGCCGAAGAATCGATGCTTTTGAGTTATGGAGCTGGAGGAGACTCTTGAGAGTCCCATGGACTGCAAGAAGATCCAGCCTCTCCATTCTGAAGAAAATCAGCCCTGAGTGCTCACGGGAAGGACAGATCCTGAAGCTGAGGCTCCAAGACTTTGGCCACCTCATGAGAAGAGAAGACTCCCTGGAAAAGACCCTGATGTTGGGAAAGATGGAGGGCACAAGGAGAAGGGGATGACAGAGGAGGAGATGGTGGGACAGTGTTCTCGAAGCGACCAGCATGAGGGAGGCAGTGGAAGACAGGAGGGCCTGGCCTGCTCTGGTCCAGGGGGTCACGAAGAGGCGGACACGACTAAACTGACTAAACGACTAAACAACAACAACAACAAGAGGAATCGTGTGGTGTTTCTGTGAGCTGCAGCAGTTAAGAGGACATTATTGCCTCATAAGAGGAGCCTGATGGGTGTGACCAGCAACCCATTTAATGGAGCACCCAGTTTTCACAGTGGACAAGCAGAGGCTGGTTGAGGAAACTGGAATCTAGACCCAAGAGCAGCAGCACTCCTGCATTCTTTGGCTTCCAGCAAGTGGTCTTTGAGAAACATTGCTTCCTCTGACCGCGAAGGCAGTGCAAAGCCATCCTGATTAGTACCCATTAATAGTCGTCTCCTCCATGAATGTGTCAAATCCCCTTTTAAACCCATCCAGGTCGCTGACCACTGCAGCCTCCAGTGGCAGGGAGTTCCACAGTTGAACTATGCATCCATCTGTCCTGAATCTTCCAACCCCCTCAGTGGGTGTTTTAAGCCCTAATTCTACACCATATCTGTGCTCTAGTTCTGAGTCGACAAAGACTTTCCCGCCGCAGCTCACAATCAAGCCACCCTGAGGTCATCTGTCCGCACTTTCCCCCGGTGTCCTTGTGTGAGCCGCCCTTTGGCTTTTGCCCCCTGGCCGCTTCAAAGAAGCCTCCCCCCTCCCTGCTAGCCGCCAGGTTCAGCTGTCACGGAGCAGTGAGGTAAGAAACGAGCAAGACTAATGAATGCAATAACAGCCACTTAAAATAAAGTATGTTTTATTAAAAGCAATAATGGCTCCTCGTGTCGGGAACGTGCCATGCGGCTTGCTGCCGGACCGAGAATGACAAATCGACAGTCCCCAGACCCCTCTGTCCTTCGGAGATATCTGCGGACGAGAATTTGGCTGGCTTCCTTCCCAGGACTGAATATCAGAGCAGAAGAAGGACACCTGCTCAATCAGGCAATGTCTCACCTGGCCCAGCCTCCTGTTCTCACAGTGGCCAACCATAGGGGAAGCCCCCCCCCAGCAGGACCCGAGTGCAAGAGCAACTCTCCCCTTCTGGGATGGACTGATTGACGGATCGAGTTTCCTCACATGCTGCTTTTGCGCAACAAGCTCCGCCAAAATTGGCTTGCGGCAAACATCCAAAATGCCGAAATGCGGAGCATCGGAAATGCAAAATATTCAAAATACAGAGCAGGCCTGTAAATTCAGAAATGACAAAAAGCAGCGATTTGGTGAACACAGAATAAATTCAATATCACAAAATGATCTAGCTTAATTACATAAATACAAAGCAAAACAAGAGCTCCCCATTTTCTGGCCCTGGTCTCGCTGCGCTGCAAGGATCTTGGACTAAATAAAGAAGCACAGAGAGGAGAGAAAGATGACAGGCAGATTGCCTCCCTCATGCTTACTCCAGAGGAGACTGGCAGCAGCAGGAGGGCAGTCCTGGTCAGCCTCTTCTCCACCCTCCTGCAAGTCCAGCTGCTGGCCCATGTCTTATTGCACTAGGATTCAGAAGCCTTCAAATTTGTCCAACCCTCTTTCAAAGCCATCCAAGTTGCTTACCATCCCTGCCTCCTGTGGCAGTGAGTTCCGCAGATCAACTCTCTTCTGCCTGTCCTGAATTTCCCAACACGGCCTTGCTTTAATGGTGTAGTAGTACAGTTCTGAGATGGTGTGGGCACATGCACACACAACCCTCCTGCGTTGGCGTGGGCATCTGTGCAAATCATGGGAAGCCGCCTTCTACCACCTCATCCATCTAGCTCAGTATTGCCAACACGGGCTGGCAGCAGCATTTCAGGGATTCAGGCCGGGAGCCTCTCCCATCCCAGCCTGGAGATGGATCGAACCGGGGACCTTCTGCTTACAAGCCAGGTGCTTAAACCCTGAGCTTGCCCCCCCCCCCCCGTCCGCGGACTTTATTGGGGAAATGGAGGGGCTGCCATGAGCCCACTCCTATTTTCCCCAAAAAATTTTTGTATTCATTTTATAACACAAATAAAAAGCACAAACAGAAAAGACAAACAATACAAACAAATTCTTGTCCTATCCTTATTTTTCTAAACATTGTTAAGTGGGCTTCCCCAAGTCCCCCCTATCTGATTTTCATTTTACTTCATCTTTAGCAGTTTACGTATATCATAATTTCTAACCATCTTTTTTCTTTAATTGCACTTAAAATAACTTCACCTTTTATCACTTAATACTACTTTAAAATACCCTATCTTCTACTTCTAACCCTACAGCCTATACCCACTTCCAAAGCTATTCTAAGATTTAAATATTAACATATTTTTTCAAATATCCCTTAAACTTCTAATCTTCTTCCACCGTCTCTTCTCTCTGGTCTCGGAGTCTCCCGGTCAGTTCGGCAAGTTCCATATAGTCCATCATCTTCATCTGCCATTCTTCGATAGTTGGTAAATCTTGTTTCTTCCAATTCTCTGCTAACAATATTCTCGCAGCTGTTGTGGCATACAGGGGAAAAAAGTAACATCCTTTTTGGGGATTTCACCCCCCAGTATACCAAGTAAAAAGGCTTCTGGTTTTTTAATAAATGTGTTTTTCATCACTTTTTTCAATTCATTATAAATCCTTTCCCAGAAGTCTTTTCCTAGGAGCCACTCCTAGGAGCCAAGAGGTCTTCACCCCCCCAAAAAAATATTTGAGGGGGCTGCCCCCCATTGATGGGCACTGCCATTCAGATGGTGTGCATGCACCGCGTTATATGATCAGTTATGCAGGGCGGGGCTCACCTGGGCCCCCCAATATTTGAATCAAGTTGGCAGCCCAGTGGCTACTAGCCAGGAACAGTGCGTACTACTGCATTTCAGCAAATACTCTGAATAATACCAATAGCTGAGAATTGAAAGTGGGAGACAGGGGCTGCTTTTGTCTTCAGGCCCTCCTCTTGGGCTCCTGTTTTTTTTTGGGGGGGGGTCTGTTTGGCTGCTACTATGAAAACAGGGTGCTGGACTGGATGGGCCCCCTTTGGCCTGATCCAAAAATAATTATAAAATGATAGAAAGAGATTTTCTAGGCTAGAGAGAAGTTTTCCTTCATCTCGCATTAACTCTGGAACTGATGGACTTCCAAGGAACCTGAATATTGGGAGATTCTAGTTACAGGTAGGTAGCCGTCTTGGTGGGACGCGGGTGGTGCGGTGGGTTAAACCACAGAGCCTAGGGCTTGCCGATCAGAAGGTTGGCGCTTCGAATCCCTGTGACGGGGTGAGCTCCTGTTGCTCAGTCCCTGCTCCTGCCAACCTAGCACTTCAAAAGCACGTCAAAGTGCAAGTAGATAAATAGGTACCACTCCAGCGGGAAGGTAAACGGTGTTTCCATGCGCTGCTCTGGTTCGCCAGAAGCGGCTTAGTCCTGCTGGCCACATGACCCAGAAGCTGTACGCCGGCTCCCTCGGCCAGTAAAGCGAGATGAGCGCCTGCAACCCCAGAGTCGGCCGCAACTGGACCTAATGGTCCCTGTTGGTCTGCCATAGTTGGAACAAACAAACAAAAAAATTCCTTCCAGTAGCACCTTAGAGACCAAGTAAGTTTGTTCTTGGCATTGTATCTGAAGAAGTGTGCATGCACGCGAAAGCTCATATCAATAACAAACTTAGTTGGTCTCTAAGGTGCTACTGGAAGGAATTTTTTTTAATTGGGAGATTCAGGAGAGATAACAGAAAATACTTTACACAGCACAGAGTTACACTGCGGAACTCCCTTCCACAGGAGGCAGTGGGGGTCACAAACCTAGATGGATTTTAAAAAGGAATGGACAGAAGCAGGGAGCCGGTCTCGCGCTTCCATAGCCACCCTGCAGAGGGCAGTAGCGACACGCATTTCCCTAACCAATGGACCACACTGCCATTCCATGGGCAAAGATGGAAACCCTCTCTCTCTCTCTCTCTCTCTCTCTCTCTCTGTGTGTGTGTGTGTGTGTGTGGAGCCCTCCAGAAGGCAACTCTGAATCGCGTTGCCAGTCAGGTGGCTTTCTGAAGCGGGCCTCTTTTGGGAAGGCTGGCGAATCAAATTAACCGGCTCGCCAGACACAATTACGGGGAAGCCCGCGGTGTGAAATGCGCCAAAATTAAAACCCGCCGTGCAGGGAGCCGGGAGCCTGCCGCTTGCGCAGAACTGGCTGCATCAGGTGGCGGAGGAAAGGGGCGGGGGGGGGAGAGAAGCGGGTTCATCCGCAGTGCCAAGGAGGCCCCCCCCCGGCCCCCGCTCCCATAATTCTCTCTCTCGCCCCTTGCCGGCACTGGGCCCTGTGTGGGACTGGCAGCCTGGCCGCGTGCAGCGTGGCTCTCTCGCTTTCTCACAATAAAACGCATACAGAGCCATAAAATTGCAGGGCCGGAAGGGGACCCGAGGGCCATCTAGTCCAACCCCCTGCAATGCAAGAATCACCTTCGGACACGGGCAAGAAAAGCAGGAATGCGGGTGTCAGGAAGGACAGAAATAGGTCAAAAGATAGCGCAATTGAATTTGTTTTTGTGCATTCAATTATTTATCGGGAGCAGCCCCGCTTCACAGCACGGCCTCCGCACAATGTTTGAGGACCTTGGACAGCTCTGGGGCTTTAAGGACACCCACCGGGTGCATTGAGGTGGCCACAATGTGAAGGTCGTGCTTGCTGCCCTCTCGGCTTACGTGCCGCCCTCCCCAACGGAGCACCGTCCAGGGCTCAAGAACGTAGGAACAGGTCTGAATCGGGCCTAGGGGGCCCGTCCCAGTCGCTGGAAGCCGCTCTTGCGCTCTGGTTCTCGGGCTTCCCTTCGGGGCCCCTGGCAGAGCAGGATGCAGTTCCGATGGAACCTCCAGGTCCAGAGGCAGTCTATCTCGATTCCTGGCTTCTTAGGGTCATTTGGCCACGGTGAGGACAAGAGGCTGGGCTCGATGCTTCTTTCCCCTCAGCCTGACTCGCCGCAGGGAGATCTACCGCGCTAGCAGAACCTCCATGCCCAGCGGCAGTCTACTTCTGAATGCCAGAGAGTGGGGGCCACACAACTGGAGAGCTGCCTTTTGGCGCACCTGCTTGGCCGCGCGAGACGGGTCCTGGTCCAGCAGGTTCTTCTTGCAAGCCAGAAGCCGGGGAGCCAGTCCGGGCTCCCTTCTCGCCGCCTGCCTGCCCGCCTGCCTGCCTGCCTTCCCTCCCCGCCCTTCCTCCAGCGCCTCGGGCGCAACAGGCTCCCCCCGCCGCGCGCCGAGCCCGATGAAAGCCCATCTGTGACAATCATCATAACAATCATGACGATATTTATACGGAGCCTAATGTCTCCGAGCATCCTCGAGGAAGCCACGCCGAGGCGGGCGCGGCGCCCGCGGCTCATTACGAGCAGCGCTTCGCCGCTCCGGGCGCCCGAGGAGAAAGAAGGGGAGGCGGGCGAGAGCGCGAAGGAAGGAAGGCGCTCATTACAGCTCCTCTCCCGGCCTCGCCAAGCGGAGCGGGAGGAGAGCGCTTATCCCACCCCTCCCCACGCCGCACTTGGCAGCCGGGGCCTCTGCTGCCCGAGGGGACAGGATCGTGGAATGGCAGAGTTGAAAGGGACCCCCAAGGGGCATCGAGTCCAACCAGCTCCTGCAACGCGGGAATCGCTGCTAACCTGGAGGAGGAGTGGCAGGTTGTGTGCACCGCTGGAGAAAAAGCGCGGAGGGATTTGGCCCACGGGCTCGATTCACCAGCAGGAATCACCTACGCAAGCTTCGTGGGATCAGTGGCGTCCCAGGAAGCGGGGTTTTCTATCCAAATCACGGGTGGGAAGGATTAGGCCCCAAAGCGGGCGCAACTAATGCGAAGCTCTCTGCGTCTGGCGCCCGGGATGCTCTCCAAGCCACCGTCCCCCTTAGCCACAGCGCTTACCCCCGAGCCACGCCCCCTCTCCCAGACCACACCTCCATCTTTAGGTCACGCCCACATCCCCAGGCCACGCCCCTTGCCACTCTTGCTCCGCCCCTTCTTTGAGTATTTTTACCTGGTTGGAATCTGTCCTTGAATGCAGACTGAATGCATCTAGCCCGCTTGGCTGGAGGATAGAGGGGTGGGTGGGTAAATTAGCATATGTTGCCCCACCCACTTTGCTTCTGGCCCTGCCCCCCAGTGGCATGCGTCCCCCCCACTGACTCGGCCATCAAGCCTGCCAATGCCAGGCTGTTTCTGGCGCTCCTATTCAAACTAGTCCTGTATTCAGAATGGTGAGGACTAGAACCTTGTTTTGGCTTTGGCTGAAGGGCCACAGAACTGTGAGAACAGGATGCTGCGCTATGATCGCTCATTGGTTGGCTCCAGTAGCCTGGCTCTTCTCGTGTCCTTATGGAGCCTCCAGGCGCAGAGGCAGTCTATCTTGACGCCCAGGTTCTCTTTGGCCCCTGCGAGCGGAGGATGCTGGACGAGACGGCCCCCCTTTGGCCCGATCCGGGCTCCTCTGAATGTTCAAGAAGCGCCTCTGCCGTCACAACCAAATGGTGGGGTTCCCTCCGCCCTTTTTTCCCGGGGACGCGAAGGCAAGCAGGGAAGAAAATGAAAGGCTTCTGACGCGAAGCAACAGGGAGCAAGGAAATAATTTGCAGGCTCCTCCGATGGCTTTGGGGACTGTGGCGCAGGAAGCGGGGCCTCCCCGACGAATAATTGGCAGGGCTGGAGGCCTCGGGCTCCGCGCCCGTCCCTCCGCGCGCTCTTCTTCGCAGGCAATTACCGGCTCTGCCTCCCCGGCGCCCGCTCGCCGTTCCTGCCGGGGTGACCTCCATTCTCTGGCAATTAACGGCTCGCCAAGAGGGAGGCTGCCAGGTAGAGCTCTTCCCGGCGGAGGGAGAGACTCATTAGGAGAGCGGCAGGTAATTGGAGCAGATGGAAGGAGGGGGAATGAGGCTGGGGGCGCCCCAAGGCGGGGAGAGAGGGAACGGAGGAGGGTGGGAGCCCCCCAACCCAAAATGCAAGCCCCGAACACGCACAAACAGGAACGCAGGAAGCTGCTTCAGGAAGAGCCAGACTGCTGGTCCATCAGGTCCGGTGTCCCCTACTCTGACTGGCAGCTGCACCCCAGGTTTTAAGGGCAAGAGACTCGCCCACCTGGAGATGCTGAGGGGCTTCTGCAGATGCTCACCCACCAACCTGCAGCCCTACCCCCTTCAATTTAAAGGAAGATTCCAGTCCTCATGGTTGAAAACTGAGGAGCTATTCTAAGATTGGTCCATCTGGCTTCATATCGTCCACACTGATTGGCAGCCGTGTCCGGGTTTTAAGGGCTGGAGCTGCAAAAGAGCTGTGAGTCAGCCAGGAGGGATTTGAACTCACATCCAGGAGCCCACCTCTTCTCTCTGAAACCCCAACTGTATTGTGAATTGCCTTTTCTCCACCCACTGTCCCCAAATGGAATCCAAACCTTCCTGCAATCACAGCAGGACTTCCTGGGCCGACTCTTTGCCTTCTCTCCCCTTCTCATTTGGTATTGGGGGAGGGAGGAGAGAAAAGGGGGGGGGGGTCTTCATTGGAAGACGGAGCCCATTGCTGCAAGCGATTGCCACTAGAGGCTCATCCTGGAACTGCCACCCCCGTCAAAGGATATTTTTGAAAAATGCATTTCCATAACCATTTGCTAGAGGCAAACATCTCTCCCTCTGCCTCAGGGACAGCTTGGCCTGCCGGGGAGAGGAATCTGGAACCCCCCCCCCCAGGCAGAACTGATGGAAGTCTCAGGAAGATCGCCCCAGGAGGGTGTGGAGATGGAGAGCTGTACCTGGAGAAAGAAGAGGGAGGAATTTCAGAGGAGAATCCAAGCCAAGAACCTTAGAGGAGGAACTGGCCAAGATGGGAACTAGGCTAGTATGGTTTGGCCTTTGGCCCGCAAGTGGCATTTGTGAGGTCAATGCAAGTGTGAGATTTTTATGCCAGCGGAGGGAGGCAGAGCAAACCCCTCCCACTGCTGGAAGGAAGTGGAACTGACTTGTCCCTTCCAGAAGAAAAGGAGAGGGTGGTCCATTTCCAAACTCATGGACCAGCCGCCATCCCCAGTCGACTGTAGTAAACCAGGTCGAGAGGCCAAACTGCACACTCAGAAACTGCCCGCGTTGACCCAGGATAATGAGTCCCATTTTTAAAATCTATGGTGTAAAACAATTCCTATTTAGCCTTCTAGGGAGATCTGGAGGGACGCGGGTGTCGCTGTGGGTTAAACCACAGAGCCTAGGACTTGCCGATCCAAAGGTCGAGGGTTCGAATCCCCGCGACGGGGTGAGCTCCCTTTGCTTGGTCCCTGCTCCTGCCAACCTAGCAGTTCGAAAGCACATCAAAGTGCAAGTAGATAAATAGGTACCGCATTATAGCGGGAAGGTAAACAGCGTTTCCGTGTGCTGCTCTGGTTCACCAGAAACATCTTAGTCCTCCTGGCCACATGACCCGGAAGCTGTACGCCAGCTCCCTTGGCAGTAAAGAGAGATGAGCGCCACAACCCCAGAGTCGGCCACGACTGGACCTAATGGTCAGGGGTCCCTTTACCTTTAGGGAGATCTGGGAGTGGATACTTCTCCTTCTCCTCCTCCTCCTCCTCCTCCTCCTCCTCCTCCTCCTTCTTCTTCTTCCTACTACTTCTACTACTACTACTACAGGAGGTGTGTTCATGTATAAACCATGTGACCCTCATGGAGGCACTTCCGTCTCAAGCCAGCAGTGGGCGCAAGAGAGACCCTTGATAATCTTGGTCCCCCTCCTCTGCACACCTTCCAGCCTGTCAGTGTCCTAGTGGTGCCCAGAACTGGACACAGGATTCCAGGTGTGGTCTGACTAAGGCAGAATAAAGGGGGACTATTATTTCCCTTGATCTGGACACTATACTTCTGTTGATGCAGCCGAGAATAGCCTTAGCTTTTTTTGCTGCCGCACAGCACTGTGGACTCATGTTCAGCTTGTGGTCCACCAAGACCCCTCAATCTTTGGTTTGTGCATCTGGTTCTTCCTGCCTAAGCGCAGAACCTGACATTTGTCCCTCTTGAAATTCGCTCTGTGAGGTCGGCCCCGGTTCTCCAATCTGTTGAGGCCATCTGGCTGAACGTGTGTCAGACGCCATCGTGCTGTATTTGTTCAGGGTTGTCGAGCAGACACTGAGCAGCGGGTCGGACTGGGTGTCTTCTGAAGTCTGCTGCTGCTGCTGCTTTAGAGATCCCCTTCAGGCGGCTCCTCTGGGGTGGGGGAGAGTGAAAAGAAGGCTAGTCAGGGTGGGAGGGAGCAGCGGAGCTGGGACCCTGCTTTGCCACCCCTCCCAAATCTGGCCCCGAGGCACTTGGTAGGCCTAGCCTTGCCTCCTGCGCTCTCCATCCCATGCCCAGACTCTTCCGCTTGGCCCTGCTCCCAAAACTCACAGGGGAGACGCAGTGCCAGGGCCTGACAAGTGCCAACGCCAGCTAAGCTGTCTGCCCCACGGGCCAGAGCTGCTTTGACGGAGGTGCCATCCACACCCCCTCCCTGCCCCATTCACCAATTCCTGGAACGCACTGCCATCTTCAGAGCAGCCAGCCAATTCTCCACGCAGGACGTCTCTCTCTGCCCGGTGGGCTGCTGGGCTCCTGGAAAGGGGCGCTAACAAGCCCGTCGCGCCATCGCAAAAGATTAGGTGCTCATCGTTGTTAACACGCTGTTTCCTCTAAATAAGTAATTTGTCCCCAAACTTGTGTTCAATTATTAAACAAAACACGGGCATAATTCGGCTGTTCCAGAGATGAAGCAGCGTGTGCAGAGTAGTCCCCGGCTGCCTTCTCCTCCTCGCTTGCAGGCGTCTTGGGGGCCGCCCTCGAAAGTGGGGGGGGGGGGCAGGGAGCCAGCAAGGGTCCAGCGCCCACAGGATGAGGAGGGGGAGGAGAGAGTGGGTGGGTGTCTATATGCAGGTAGATGAGATGGGGGGCGAGAAAGAGAGAGAAAATGGGGGGAGGATGGGGGGAGTTGGTGAGTGTGCTTGGGGTGGGGAGAGAGAGAAGATGGAGGGAAGGGTTTGGGAGATGAGTTGATGATAGTTGAATGATGTTGTCAGGGCTGGATTGAGGTTTGATGAGGCCCTCAGCTCCTGAAGGTAATGGGGCCCATTATATGTCCAGCTGTCCTTTGTCAACAACAAATTGTCGCCGTTTCTTGTGTTGAATCTATGCTATATGGTAATTGATGGACCTAATAGGTATCTAAAGCCATTTGCACATAACACACAATAGCCTTATATTTTGGAAATGTACATCCAGTTTTTTCCCTTTAAATTTTCTGGGGGCCCCCAAGAGAGTGGGGCCCTAAGCTATAGCTTGTTTAGCTTATACGTCAATTCGGCACTGGATGTAGTGTTGGAGGGGGCCTCCGTGGGGGGAGGGAGAAGATGATCCAGGTGAAGGAAGACCTGGCTATATACAGGCCCCGCCCTCCTCTGGATCCTTCCTGAGTTGACAATTCACTTTTGAACATTCTCTTTAACTGGGATATAGAATGGTCCAAAATCCCAGTTCAAGCTCTGGTTTTCCCAGTAGTGATGTGTGGAAGTGAGAGCTGGACCATAAAGAAGGCTGATTGCTGAAGAATGGATGCTTTTGAATTCTGGTGCTGGAGGAGACTCTTGAGAGTCCCATGGACTGCAAGAAGATCAAACCTCTCCATTCTGAAGGAAATCAGCCCTGAGTGCTGACTGGAAGGACAGATCCTGAAGCTGAGGCTCCAATACTTTGGCCACCTCATGAGAAGAGAAGACTCAATGGAATAGATCCTGATGTTGGGAAAGATGGAGGGCACAAGGAGAAGGGGACAACAGAGGACGAGATGGTGGGACAGTGTTCTCGAAGCAACCAGCAGGAGGGAGGCAGTGGAAGACAGGAGGGCCTGGCGTGCTCTGGTCCAGGGGGTCACGAAGAGGCGGACACGACTAAACGACTAAACAACAACAACAAAATCCCAGTGCTGGAGGCCCCAAGAGGGGAGAGGGCTGTGGTGCTTGAATCCTGCTTGCTGGTTTCCCAAGGAGGCCTCTGGCTGACCACCGTGGGAATAGGATGCTGGGCTATGATGGGTCCTTGGCCTGGTCTGCAGGGTCTTCTTAGGTCCCTATGGAACCTCCAGGTCCAGAGGTACTCTATCTAGATTCCTAGGTCATTGGAGGCACTTGACCCCTGTGGGAACAGGGGGCTGGGCTAGATGGGCCAGTGGCCTCATCCAGCAGGCTTTTCTTTCACTCTTATGTTCTTATATGGATCCTGGCCCTGGCGCCTTGAGCAGGGCTTGCCAGCTGAATTGCAGCTGCCCCATTTTTTCCTGTGGGACACTGGTTAGACATCAACTGATAGGAAGTGCCTACAGAGGGTGGTGAATACAGCACAAGATATTATGGGCTGTCCTGTGAATCCGCTGGATGAAATAGTGGAAGAATGTTGCCTCAGGAGAGTGAGCGAAATTCTCAGGGATGATTATTCACACCCTAGCCGGCACTTTCTTGATCTCCTGCCCTTGGGCAGAAGATATAGAAGCAGGATTAGTTGCACCAACAGGGTAAAGAACAGCTTCTATCCGTGGGCCGTTAGGCTGCTGAATGAAAAGGGAGCAACAGGGCAAGTGTCAGTAAAGGAGGGGAATGAAGACGAAGAGAGCTGAGTGGGGGCTGTGCTCGTGTAATCTCACCGTACACAGGCTGTACAAGTGACAATAAAGTATTTCAATTCAATTTCAATCAATTTCAATATGGTTGTGTCCAAGGAAAAACTCCACCTCCATTTGCTGTAGCTAAGATTGTCACCTTTGGTTGGGCAAAATAAAGGACAGGTCAGGATGAGCCTGAATACGTGAAAAAAGACGCCTCCTTTGAAGTCCTAACAGAACAGGGGACACTTTTTGCTCCGAAAAGGACGCTGACGTTTTTCTAGGGACGGGGGGCAGCCCCAGCTGCAGCTGCTCAGCCCCCAACCCGTCCATCTTTTCTTCCACCACGAGCAAATTCCTTCCAAAGTCTCCTTCTCCCCTCCTGCAACCCCAGAGCCGTTGAATTATTCCGCAATAGGGAAATTTGTGGGTTTTTGACAAATCACGGCCGAGACCTCCTCCCTCCTTCCCGCCCTCTCCTCCGAAGGAAAGCTCTCTTCAAGGAGAGGATCTGATTAAAATAATACATTAGTCGGGCCTCAAACTTGTGCAATAATATCATGATTAAAAAGTGCAGCTGGGTGATGAGAGGCCTGCGGACGGGGAGGCAATTAAATCAATCTTGGAGGAGGAGGAGGAAGGCCTGAAAAGAGATGGGGGGGGGGACTTGAAAGGGAGGCTTAAAGGAGAGGAGCGGCAGGCTTAATCGGAGCAGCTCAGAAGGTCTTAAGCTGAAGCTCAATGGAGTTATCTCTGGTTCCACGTAGACCAAGAATAAAGGCAAGGAATGTAATCTGGGGGGCGGAGGAGGAGGAGAAAGGAGAGCTAATGGGGACCCCTTTACAAACACCCCGCCCCCCCCCCCCGCTCCAAACTTCTCACCAATGTAACTCCCAAGCGCACAAACCCTGCCTGTTTTGGCAGGATCTCAGATCTTTGGACTAGGTTTCCTGGGAGATCAGAGTTCGAAACCCGCTCAAATCAGCTGGTCACCGCCTCCCAGGGACGTTGTGAGGATGAGGAGAGCCAGGGACCTGGAGTGAGGAGGAGATATAAATGTAGTGATGGATTTGTGCAAAGGATGGAGATGTGCCCGGACTGAAGATCAGCTGCCGAAGGGGGCCACCCTAGTCCAGCATCCTGTTTCCACAGCGGCCGACCACGTGCCCCCAAGGGAAACCCCCAGAGCAGGATCCGGGTGCAAGAGCCCTCTCCCCTCCAGGGGTCTCCAGCAACTGGGATCCAGAAGCATCCCCGGATTTCCATTTTTCGCATTGCATTGAAATGAATGTAAGTCAGGTCAATCCGTGGGCAACAAGGCAGGTAACATTGTCTCTGGTGGAAAGCAAACTGCAGCAGAACGGACGCAGCGCTGCTGGCGACGAAGATGGCTCAGGGCGGAAATCTCGGCTGCCTCAAATCCCTGTTGAAAAACGAGCAAACGGTAATGTCAGGGGTTCAGGTAAGTTCTTTCACAAAGCCCTGGGTTGTGCCAAATGTTTGTGCTACTCAGAGCAGACCCATTGGAAATAGACGCCTGCCCCCAGGCATTTCAGTGGACCTATTCATATTTTGAAGCAGAACTCAGTTGGGTGTGATCCTGGGCCGGCCTGCTCTGCGCTTGCAATGCTGCGCGCAATGATTAACCTCATAGAATCCTAGATTTGTAGGGTTGGAAGAGACCCCAAAGGTCTTCTAGTGCAGCCCTCTTCAACGCAGGCACCTCCAGTGTGGACCCCTCCCCCTGTTTCCCCTCTGCTTGTCTTCCCACCAACTTCTCCTTCCAAACCTCCAATTTGCTGGTGAAATACGAGGCGGCATAAAACCTCCCCAAACTAGCCTTCTCCAAGGACGGCACGCTGGCTTTTATGACCCCAGAGCACGTCGAGAGTGCAACTTTCCGGCCGGCACAGCAGCCGCATTATTTACTGCCCAGCTACGCTTCTAATTAACTGTGGTGAAAAAATAATATTTATCCCTGTGTGATGGGGAACAATGAATGCAAAAGACCTTTGATGGCGAAGATATAGTCTCCCGCAGAGGGCAAGGCAGAGAGAGGCTTATTTGCTGGGTGTCGTTACAGGCCCGATAAAACACGTAGCTCACTCCAGGAAGGATATACGAGGGTCTATAAAATATTATAATGAGCCTGGGACCACCAGAGACCCTGGCCAGCACTCTAGCTGGAAGGCCTAGACGCCAGCTCTGGTAGAACTTGGGTTTTCTGGAGGGTCCGAGGAACAAAAACAGCACCTTTAGCTATGGATGCCATGAGAGGCAGCGGTGGTGTAGTGGTTAGAGTACTGAACCGGGGAGAGACCAGGGTTCGAATCCCCTTACTCGGCCATGAAGCTCATGGGGTGTGACCTCAGGGCCCAATCGCTGCTTCTCTCAACCTAACCTACCTCACAGGGTTGTGGTGGGGGTTAAATTAGGAGGCCGGGAGAACCATGTAAACCACCGAGAGCTCCTTGTGGGAGGGGAAAGGTGGGATGTAAAGGCCATCAATCAATCAATCAATCAAGCCCCCCCCCCCAATCTCGATCCAAGATCACCCAAATTTTAAAACCCTTTTTTGTGGGGTGAGGGCTCTCTCTCTCTTTCTTTCATGGTCATCAATGCTTTTATGCAAATCTATGGGTGGTGCTGTGGGTTAAACCACAGAGCCTAGGGCTTGCCGATCAGAAGGTCAGCGGTTCGAATCCCCACGACGGGGTGAGCTCCCGTTGCTCGGTCCCTGCTCCTGCCAACCTAGCAGTTCAAAAGCACGTCAAAGTGCAAGTAGATAAATAGGTACCACTCCGGCGGGAAGGTAAACGGCGTTTCCGTGCGCTGCTCTGGTTCACCAGAAGCGGCTTAGTCCTGCTGGCCACATGACCCAGAAGCTGTACGCCGGCTCCCTCGGCCAATAAAGCAAGATGAGCGCCGCAACCCCAGAGTCGGGCATGACTGGACCTAATGGTCAGGAGTCCCTTTACCTTTATCTATGGTGCAACCACATTTGGAATATATGGTACTTTGTGTGTCTATAGTTCTGGTCGCTTCAACCCCACCCAAAAAATGAGGTTGGAAAAAGTTTAGAAAAGGGCCACCAGAATGATCGAGGGGTTGGATTGACACTCCTACGGAGAAAGGATGCGAGTTTGGGACTTTTTAGTTTGGACAAAAGGTGAGGAAGAGACAACATGATAGAAGTTTAAGAAAGGATGCGTGGAATGGTGAGAACGGGCCGAGAGCAGCTTTTCCTGCTGTCTCCTAACGCTGGAATCCATTGAAGCTGAATGCTGGGAGATTTAGGATGGGTGAAAGAAAGCCCTTCTTCATACAGCGCAGAATTAACCTGTGGAACTCCCTGCCACAGGAGGCAAGAATGGCCACCAGCTTGGATGCTTTAAAAGAGGATAAGGCAAATTCATGGAGGAAGCTCTTGTGTTCGAATTCTGCTTTGGGGCATCAGGTTGGCCACTGCAAGAACAGGAGGCTGGCCTAGATGGGCCATTGGCCCCATCCAGCAGGCTTTCCTGACATACTTACATACTCTTGTTCCCATCAGGATCCTCGTCCCAGGGGCCTGATGAAGAGGTCTAGGGGCTGCATCCCCCAAAGGTCCAGGTCCTCTAGGACTGCAGCTCTGGCCAAGGCATCGAAGTAGCATCTCAACCCCAGTGCCCCCAACTGATTCATTTCCCCTGAGGCTCTGCGGGTGCCGGAGGGCGAGGAAAGGAGGAGCGACTCTCGAGGAGACCCTCCAGAGCTCGGAGGGGAGCAGCCTTGGGCAGCTCTGCCTGATTCCTCAGCCCTGATTCATGAAAGCAGCCGGGCCATGAGTGATATTCCCAGGAGAGCGTTTAGACGGGAGCCGGTGCGAGTAATTTAGTGGGAGCATTAAGACGGCACCGGATTACTTATTTATGGGAACTTCTTGACAGATCTGTCGCTCCATAATTCATGCCGCGGAGCGTTTAGTCAGGGTCGCCAGTAAATAATTCACTTATTATAAACTAAGGGGTGTTTTGCGAGAGGCTGAATTACGGCCTCCCTCCTGATTCGGGGCTGTAAATATGGAAAGTGACGGCGCCATCGTCTTCCCAGACGAGAATCTGGGAAGGAGAATCACAGAATCAGAGAAGCTCAGAGCTGGAAGGGACCCCGAGGGTCATCCAGTCCAACCCCCTGCAATGCAGGAATCTCAGCTCAAGCACCCAGGACAGATGGCCCTCCCACCTCTGCTTGTTGTTGCTGTTTAGTCATTGAGTCGTGTCCGCCTCTTCGTGACCCCCTGGACCAGAGCAGGCCAGGCCCTCCTGTCTTCCACTGCCTCCCACAGTTTGGTCAAACTCATGCTGGTCACTTCGAGAACACTGTCTAACCATCTCGTCCTCTGTCGTCCCCTTCTCCTTGTACCCTCCATCTTTCCCAACATCAGGGTCTTTTCCAGGGAGTCTTCTCTTCTCCTGAGGTGGCCAAAGTCTTGGAGCCTCAGCTTCAGGATCTGTCCTTCCAGTGAGCACTCAGGGCTGATTTCCTTCAGAATGGAGAGGTTGGATCTTCTTGCAGTCCATGGGACTCTCAAGAGTCTCCTCCAGCAGCAGAATTCAAAAGCATCCATTCTTCGGCGATCAGCCTTCTTGATGGTCCAGCTCTCACTTCCATACATCACTACTGGGAAAACCATAGCTTTAACTATATGGACCTCTGCTTAAATACCTCCAAGGAAGGAGAGTCCACAACTTCCCCCACTATTAAGTGAGGTGATAAAAATGTAATTAAAACAAACCAACAGGAGGTGGAGTAGTTCAGATCTTGGCATTTGCATCAAAGAGGAAAGTCAGGTAGTAAAAATTGGTGCCTGGGTTTGGGGCAGGAGACCTTCCCAGCCCTCCCTGACAATGCTGCAGATTGATCCCGGGACCTCCAGGGTCTGTGGCGGGGGGGGGGGGGGTCTCTCCCAGCCCTGCCTAGAGATGCTGCTGGAGACTGATCGGGAACCTTCTGCATGAGAATCAGGTGTCCTGCAGATTTATGAGCCCTTCCCCTGATGCTAAAGTAAGATTCCGGTCCTCATGGTTCTGAGTTAAATAGGGAAGCAGAAGGTTTTCTTGGACTGAGTCAGAACTTTGGTCCATCCAGCTCACTACAGTGGTAAAAAGGTAAAGGGACCCCTGACCATTAGGTCGAGTCATGGCCAACTCTGGGGCTGTGGCGCTCATCTCGCTTTACTGGCCGAGGGAGCCGGCGTACAGCTTCTGTGTCATGTGGCCAGCATACAGTGGTACCTCGGGTTAAGAACTTAACTAGTTCCGGAGGTCCGTGCTTAACCTGAAACTGTTCTTAACCTGAAGCACCACTTTAGCTAATGGGGCCTCCTGCTGCTGCTGTGCCGCCGGAGCAAGATTTCTGTTCTCCTCCTGAAGCAAAGTTCGTAACCCAAGGTACTATTTCTGGGTTAGCGGAGTCTGTAACCTGAAGCGTCTGTAACCTGAAGCATCTGTAACCTGAGGTACAACTGTATTGTCTACAGTGGCTCTCAGCACTCCCCCCCCCCCCCCCGAGAGGCTAGCAGGGTCTGCACACAGGGCAGATGCTCAAACCTACGGTAAGGTTACCAGATTTTTTTCCAATGAATCCGCTGACACTTTTCAACCTCAATGGATTTTGTATGGGGACTGACTTGTAAATCTGGGGACTGCCCCCGGGAAACAGGGACCTCTGGTAACCTTACTCTAACCCAGTGGTTCTCCAACTACGGGTCCCCAGATGTTGTTGGACTACAACTCCCATCATCCCTGAGCTCCGGCCTTGCTATCTACAGGTGATGGGAGTTGTAGTTCAACAACCTCTGGGGACCCGCAGGTGGAGAAAGGCTGCTCTCGCCACGCAGCCCTTTCCTGTTTCGGAATGGAGGAGGCTGCCTTGTGCTGGCCTTTCTGTCTCTCTATTGCAGGCTTCCTCAACCTCCGCCCTCCAGATGTTTTGAGACTACAGTTCCCATCATCCCTGACCACTGGTCTTCCTAGCTAGGGATCATGGGAGTTGTAGGCCAAAAGCATCTGGAGGGCCGAGGTTGAGGAAGCCTGCTCTGTTGTCTACACAGCCTCCAAGTGTCCCTATTTTCCAGGGGCAACCCCAGATTTACAGAAGCCATCCCACTTTCAGATGTGATCCCAGAATGTCCCGGTTTTCCTTAAGACGTCCCTATTTTCATCAGAGGGTATGGAGTTATGTGACCCCGAGCCAAGGAGATAAGTACCTATACAATCTTTGGAAGACATCTGAAGGCAGCCCTGTATAAGGAAGTTTTTAAATGTTTAATGCTGGGGCAACCCAATCAGATGAGTGGGGTATAAATGATACTATTATTATTATTATTATTATTATTATTGAATAGGATGTCCCTATTTTCACCATAGAAATATTAGTCAGTCTACACTGACTTGCATTTCTCCGTTTGGAGAATTTTGGCACTGCAAAATTAAGAAAACGCAAATTATTGAGGACAGCTGCGTTTGATGTGTGTTTTAGAAGACATCTGAAAGCAGATGTGTACAGGGAGCATTTTAATGTTTGAGGCTTTTGGCGTTTAAAAATGTTGTTGGAAGCCACCCAGAGTGGCTGGTGCAAGCCGATCAGTTGGGTGGATAATACTAATCTAATAATAATAATAATAATAATAATAATAATAATAGCAGCTTTGAGGGACTGTGAATTAGACAGCTTCAAGTTAAAACACCCCAATTTCTCCACCCTCACCTCTTAGGGATGATGGAAGTTATAGTTTACCAATATTCCGGGGAGTCAAAGGGTGGCCATCTGAGAGAGAGAATAAGAATAAAAATCAGGATCAGGCCAATGGCGCATCTAGCCCTGCAGGAAACCCGCCAGCAGGATCCGAGCGCCAGAGCAAATCCCTCCCCTCAAGTAATTTTATAGCAACAGGGATCTCCCTTTCCTCCATGAATTCCCCCAATCCTCCCTGTGGCAGGGAGTTCCACAGTTTAACCACACGCTGCAAGAAGGAAGAGAAGGATCTCAGCCAAATGACAAAGAGAACTGAAGTCTGTGAATGTTGATGCCCTTACCAACATGTCTCAGCCTCTAAGGTGCCACAAGGCTCTGGGCGTTGATGGCACTGTGGAAATAAATCTCCTTGTCAATCAGATTCCAAGCATCGCTGGCTCCGGCTGATCCCCCCTGGATTTCACAAAAGAGGCTCACGGCTTTGCACCGTCAGCTGCAGCACGAAGAAGGCCGCGTGTTTCCTTGCTCCTCCCCTGATCTGGAGGTCCGGGAAGTTCGAAGGATCTTGCAGAGTTGGAAAGGATTCGGAAAAGGGGGTGGAGCGGCTCCCGGGGGAGAAAGGGAGGAGCGTCTGGGACCTCTTAGTTTGAATAAAAGGACAAGTCAGAGAGACCTGAGAGAAGCTTATAAGGCGATTCCTGGATACAGAAAACTTCCTCCTTCTCTCAGAACTCACGGGCTGAACCTTGAAGCTGAACCCTGGGAGATTCAGGAAAGATAAAAGAAAGGACTTTGGAGAATTTTGGCATTGCTAAATAAAGAAAATGCAAATTATTGAGGACAGCTGCATTTGATGTACATTTTAGAAGACACCTGAAAACAGATGTGTATAGTGGAGCTATGGAACTCACTGCCACTGGAAGCAATGATGGCCACCAACTTGGATGGCTTTAAAAAAAGGATCAGACAAATTAACGGAGGAAGAGGGGGCTCTTGAGGACTACTGGCCACGAGGGCTATGGGCAGCAATGCTTGTGAATACCAATGAACGGAAGGAGAGGCGAGGGCAGCTGCGCTCGAATCCTGCTTGAAGATTTCCCATAATGAGCATCTGGCTGGCCACTGTGAGAAGACAATGCTGGGCCAGACGGGCCATTGGCCTCATCCAGCACGCCCTTCTTATGTCCTTATGGAACCCCCAGTTGCAGAGGCAGTCTATCTGGCTTCCTAGGTTTGCCGGGGTAAAGGTAAAGGGACCCCTGACCGTTAGGTCCAGTCGTGACCAACTCTGGGGTTGCGGCGCTCATCTCGCTTTATTGGCCGAGGGAGCCAGCGTACAGCTTCTGGGTCATGTGGCCAGCAGGACTAAACCGCTTCTGGCGAACCAGAGCAGCGCACGGAAACGCCGTTTACCTTCCCGCCAGAGCGGTACCTATTTATCTACTTGCACTTTGAAGTGCTTTCGAACTGCTAGGTTGGCAGGAGCAGGGACCGAGCAACGGGAGCTCACCCCATCATGGAGATTCAAACCACCGACCTTCTGATTGGCAAGTCCTAGGCTCTGTGGTTTAACCCACAGCACCAATTGTGTCCCTTTGTAGGGATATTTGGCCACGATGATGCCAGGCCATTTGCCTGATCCAATGGGCTCATTGTACATTCTTACGTCCACCTTTCCGCATGCAAGGAAGGCGTGTTTCTGGCCAGGGCTCCTGGGGTCCAGGGCGGTGGAGACAGAGGGACTCCCTAGATTATTCCTTGCTTGCTTCCCTCCCCATCCCAGTGTTTCCCCTTCCCCAGCTCCTTCTCCCGCCCCCACCGCTTCTCCTCTTTCCAAATCCCAAACAGGGTTTATTATCTTGCCGCCTCACTGCGACCAAATTGATCAATGTTTCACGCAGCTGGAAAAGCAGTGGGCAGGGAAGCGGAGATTACACAAGGAAGGAATTTCCTGGTTTTGCTGAGAGGAGCTCTTCTTTCCCCCAGCCCCTCTCCAAAGGTCCCTCTCCCCATCCTGATCTCTCCTGAGCTGAGAGGTTTGGGGGCTGCGCAGGCTGGATTTCACAATCACAGAATTGTAGAGTTGAAAGGGATCTGCAGGAGTCATCTAGCCCAACCCCCTTCCGTGCAGGAATTGCAGCTCATTCCAACCTCTGCTTAGAAACTTACAGGGAAGGAGGGCCCAGCACCTTCCGAGGGAGTCCATTCTGCCATTGAACAGCTCTCACCATCCTAGTGTTTAGTCAGATCCCTTTGAATCCCTGTTCTTTGGCTTCTAGTCGAAGGCTTTTTAAACAAGCGCATGTTTTAAAGCTCATTCTTTTCTTTCTCGTCTGCTCTGCTGGAGCTGGTCTGCGACCATATAATAAATGATTTTATTTGATCTGATGTACTGCTTCCCCTCCCAGCCGAGATTACGAAAGAAGCAGCGGAGATAAAATCAGTTAAAACTTGCCGTGAAATCAGGGGGGGGACCTCACTTACGAAATGCCTGCTGGGAGAGAGAGTCCTGTGCTAAACGCCTGGAGTTCAACAGGGAAGGAGCCTGCCTGTTCTCATGTGGGAGGAAGTTCCACAGGACCCCCTATGGACTGCATGTCTTCTGGCAGATGTGAGCCCTGAATCTGGGCCATGGGGAACCAATGGCAAGGCTCTGCAAGATTTTGAGAACCAGAGTTTGACCCCAGCAACTGTTTAGTTGTGTTTTCCACCAGCTGGAGCCTTTGGTCCAGACCCCAAGGGCAGCCCCACACTGAGCGCATTGCAGCCGTCAAGTCTTGCCAATTCCACAACCCGCCAAAAGGATCCTCTTTCTCCTTCACTCAGTGCACAAACTCTGGAACTCCCTGCCACAGTGACGGCCACCAACTCGGGTGTCTTGAAAAGAGGCTTGGACAAATTCATGGAGGAGAATGCGCTCTCTGTGGGGCTTCCCTAGCGCTTGACCCGGAAGCTGCCACTGGTGCAGGATGCTGCAGCAAGATTGC
Organism: Podarcis tiliguerta; assembly: GCF_965153285.1. NCBI lineage: Eukaryota > Metazoa > Chordata > Lepidosauria > Squamata > Lacertidae > Podarcis > Podarcis tiliguerta. The sequence goes on from NC_139549.1 coordinate 433,215, forward strand.
TGAGAGGAGCGAGGCTTTGTCTGTATGCAACAGCGGTGCTCAGAGTTCTGCACCGGTTGCCGACTTGCTACTTGCTATTCCTAGTATAAAAAGGTAAAGGGACCCCTGACCATTAGGTCCAGTCGTGGCCGACTCTGGGGTTGGGGCGCTCATCTCGCTTTACTGGCCGAGGGAGCCGGCATTCAGCTTCCGGGTTATGTGGCCAGCATGACTAAGCCGCTTCTGGCGAACCAGAGCAGCGCACGGAAACGCCGTTTGCCTTCCCGCCAGAGAGGTACCTATTTATCTGCTTGCACTTTGACGTGCTTCCGAACTAATAGGTTGGCAGGAGCAGGGACTGAACAACGGGAGCTCACCCCGTCGTGGGGATTCAAACCGCTGACCTTCTGATCGGCAAGTCCTAGGCTCTGTGGTTTAACCCACAGCGCCACCCGCATCCCCTTATTCCTAGTATACAAAGCCCTTAACAACTTGGAACCTGCCTGCCTTTGAAATCGCTTGAGCCCACATGTGCCCTCTCAATCACTTTAAGGGGTGGAATTGCCATTGCCGCTGGTGCCACATAACCCCCATTCTGAAATTTGTAAGGACTCGTCCATTCAGTGTGGCAATGCCTATCCTTGGAACTCCCTGACTATTGATATCAAGCAGGCGCCTTCGCTGTTCTTTTTTCAGTGCCTGCAAAAAATAAAACACATTTTTGTTTAGACAAGTCTGCCCAGAGTTTTAGAAAGCTGGTGTGTGTTTAAATCTGCTTTAGTATTTTAACTGTTTGCATGTTTCAAACTCTCGTAATTCCCTCCCCCCCGATTTTCTTGTTTTATCTTTTTGTAAACGACTTTCAGTGATGCACAGTTTCTGTAAAATAAATACATAAATGGCTGCTAGCCACGATGTCTGTGGTCTGTGCCTCTGTGGCCAAAATCTTCCGAATACCAGTGACGGGAAACTGCAGGAGGGGAAGAGGGCTCTGGGTTCGAATCCTGAGCTGAGATATTGTTTAGATGTTTTTGTTGGGGGGGGCTCATTGTTGCTGTTGCTGCTGTTAATTTATCTTTATTTTGGATCTTAGAATAACAGAATCATGGAATTGTAGAGTTGGAAGGGGCCCCTCAGCACTCATCTAGCCCAACCCAAGGCAGGAATCTCAACTCAAGCATCCCTGAGAGACAGTCATCCAGCCTCTGCTTAAAGACTTGCAAGGAAGGAGAGTCCAACACTTTCTGGGGGAGTCTGTTCCACTGCCAGGTGGAAATGGTTCAATTTGGTCGGTTGGATGTCTTGTTTATGGTTTATGACTACTTTTGTTATGGCTGCAATTTTAAAAAGTGCGTTGCAAGCTGCCTTGAGCAGCGCTTTAACTTTGGTAAGGCGGCATACAAATAAGGCGACTGATCGATTGCTCCGTTGAATGCTGCTTGACTGATTTAGAGGCTTCCCTTTTGCTCATGTGGTCCTTCAAGAGAGAGGCGAAATGCCTCCTGCCTGCAATGCTGGGAACTCAGACTCTGACAGCTCAGGGGCCAACATCCCTCACAGCCTGGGATTCCCTCCTGGGTAAGAGGGAGAGAGAGAGAGAAATCAAATCCTTCTCCAGTTCCCAACGCAGCCCAGAGCTGCCTAATGTCTCTCGCAAAGATGTCACCGAGAGTCCTGAGGGGACCCAAAGTGTCTGGGCTAAATATCATTTCTGGAGACTCCTCAACTGCCTGCCAACGTCCAGGGGATGGAATGAGAGCCACCACTTAGCGCATCAGAGAGAGAGAGAGAGAGAGAGAGAGAGAGAGAGAGAGAGAGAAAGAAAGGAAGGAAGGAAGGAAGAAAGGAAGAAAGGAAGAAAGAAAGAAAGAAAGAAAGAAAGAAAGAAAGAAAGAAAGAGGAGAGATGCAATAGGAGGCTCTTCTTAATGTTACAGGGAGTAGCTGTGTTAATAATAATAATAATAATTTTTTATTTATACCCCGCCCTCCCCAGCCAAGGCCGGGCTCAGAGTGTTGGTCTGCTGTAGTCAAAACAAAATAAAAAAAATCCTTCCAGTAGCACCTTAGAGACCAACTAAGTTTGTTATTGGTAAATAACAATAACTATATATATATATATATATATATATATATATATATATATATGTAAAGGTACCCCTGCCCATACGGGCCAGTCATGTCTGACTCTAGCATTGTGTGCCCATCTCACTTAAGAGGCCGGGAGCCAGCATGACGAAGCTGCTCTGGCAAGCCAGCACCAGCGCAGCGCATGGAAATGCCGTTTACCTTCCCACTATATGCTAGGTGGGCAGGAGCTGGGACCGAACGACGGGAGCTCACCCCGTCACGGGGATTCGAACCGCCGACCTTCTGATCGGCAAGTCCTAGGCTCTGTGGTTTTACCCACAGCGCCACCCGCGTCCCATATATATATATCTCACAAACTTAGTTGGTCTCTAAGGTGCTACTGGAAGGAATTTTTTTATTTTGTTTCTTAATGTTAGTCAGCATCTGCCTTCTTGCAACTCGAATCCATCCTGTCCTCCACTCTGGAGCTGCAGAAAACAGGCGAGTTCCCCCACCTTATATTCCAGGGAAAAAAGCACTGGAAGAGCTGGTTCCCATATCTTGATAAAAGTGTGCCAATGTTGCCACCACAAAACAGCACCCTACGTGCACACACACACACACAGCCTTGTTCTGCATAGGATGGACAGAGGAGGTCCAGGAGTCACCCTCACCTGCGGCAGAGGAGGGCCATGATCCAAGGCTGCCCCCTGCCCCCCTCCCGACATTTTGCAACCTGAATCGCTACACCATTGAGGCACCGGCTCCTGCCTTCATCTGACCCACCCGGGGGAGGACTTTTGGGCCCCTTGAGAAGAAGAGGAGTTTGGAATTGATATCCCACTTTATCACTACCCGAAGGAGTCTCCAAGTGGCTAACAATCTCCTTTCCCTTCCTCCGAGAGACTTCAGAGAAGTGTGACTGGCCCAAGGTCACCCAGCAGCTGCAGGTGGAGGAGCGGAGATGCAGACCCGGTTCCCCAGATTACGAGTCCACCGCTCTTAACCACTGGACCACACTGGCCAAAGTGCCAAAGGGGCACATTCCCAACCTGTGTCCTCCTTGCCCAGCCATCTGAGCAAGGCAGGAGCTCAAGGGATGCCCCCGAGGGCCTTGACTTCCCAGACGCTCATTCACACAACCTGGCAGACATCCCCTTTTCTGATCCTAGCATCAGAGAATTGTGGGAAGGGAACTCCAAGAGTCATCTAGTCCAACCCTCTGCAATGCAGGAATCACGGCTCAAGAATCCCTGGCAGATGGCCGTCCCACCTGCATTCAAAAACTCCCAAGGAAGGAGAGGGAGTCCGTCCCGCTGTCTAACGGCTCTTACCATCAGAAAGTTCTTGCTTGTCTTGAGTCGGAATCTCCTTCCCTGTCCGTTTTTGTCCATCGCTTCAGGTCTCCCGCTGTGGAGCTGCAGAAAACAAGCTTGGTCCGCCTTCCCTTCAGGTGCTTGAAGACGGTTCTCCTGTCACCTTTCAGTCTTCCTTCTCTAGGCTAAACATCCCCAACTCCCTCGACTGTTCCTCATCAGGCTAGGTTATCATGATCCCTTCCTCCCCACAGACACACTCACAAACTCCTTTCCCCTGTGGGATGTGCCCTGCCATTGAAAGACATCACATAAGGCAGAAGGAAAAAAACCTCTTTCAGAAGCCAACACAGTTTATTGCTGCCACCTGCTGGACAGGTTAGAGGATATCTTTTTTTGGTTCGAAAGAAGGGGATAAGTTTTTTTGAAGCTTAACCGTCTGTTTGGGGACTTTGTCTGCTTCTGGCTGTGGCGGCTTGCAATTCTCCGCAGTTTTATAGACTTTTCCGGTTTTGTTTTTAGTCTAACAAACTTGTGTGTTTCTATGAGCGGTGAAGGGTCACCGAAATCTCCAGAAAGACGGATCACCAACAGTTCAGCCCTTGGAGCTTGTCTTTATTGGCTAAAATGTGTTTGGTTGGAGACCAGTCCCTAAAGGTCACCACGGCTCTATTTTGGATCTTGTCAAATGAGAGAAATTTTACACTGATAATATTTTTTGCTGAGACGAGGCCTCTAATGGCTAAGTGGATTTTCCTGAGAATATTGTCTCGTGGGGAATCCTCTGTATTTGAGAGGGGTAGGAAGACAAGTTTATGTTTGATTAGAATTAGATTCCGACTGTTCGGGCTCTTTTGTCGTGAGCATTTTTGGGTAGATCTGAGTATATAGACTCCTTGAGGAGTCTTGTAGGAAGTTGATTGCTTAGGATCTGGGATTTCCTTTAGTTTTCCTGAGATCCCATTAGTGGGCGATGTTTATTCTACTAGGTTTTGAGGCCTAACCTCTTGATGGTTGGCAGGTTAGAGTTCTTTATTCAAGCTGGAGTTATTAACAGACAATGACAAATCCCTGGTCCCTCTGTTAACGGAGAAATCTGAGGGCTCCCTTGGACAAAAAACAAGGACACCAGCCAGGAATACCAGAGCAAAACAGCAGCCAGGAGGCTTGGTCTTGATGGAAGACTGTCGCGACAGGACTCCCACCTGCCACCAGGTGGAACAAGATGGAAGCCCCCAACAAAAGAGAACCCAAACTTTTATTAGCTGCTAATCCCCATGTTACACCCCCCCAAACTACATCACTCATACATCACGAAAGGGGAGGTCTGGTGGCCGTAATCTGAGCATCCTGGACCCTGCCCCATGGTCCCCCTTGCCCTCCACCAAACACCCATCAAGTGTCACAAAAGAGATCTTTACATTTCCCTGTTTCCCAGCCCAGTTCATCCCACCCTTTGGTCTTCATCTGGGTTTGTTATTTCTGGAATGGCTACCTGTCTGGCACTCAGGTATCAGGATGCCAGGGATTATCGCTCAGGCAGAGGGGCTGCTGAGGAGCTGAGCTCACATGTCTAGATGAATTTCTGAAGTTTTCCCAGTGAGCCAGTGCATAAATACATTGATCAGTGAATTCTTATATTTGGTATCGTGCAGCAAAGGCCTTTTGAATAGATAGTAAGAAACTCTGATGAAGTGTTTTGTGAGGACAAATCACAAAAGTGATTGTGCTGGTTTTGGTAGTGGGCTGCATGTGCATGAGATCTGCTGGAGGGGCAAACCCTCCCCCAACCTATACATAAATTCCTGCAAGACCCCCCCACATTCACATACTGCCAGGGTTGTGGATGAAATCCCTTAGGGAAACCTAAGAAGAGGTGCCCCTCAAGTTCCCTCACCACATCTCAGAATCTTAGAGCTGGAAGGGACTCCCCAAAGGTCATCTAGCCCCCCCCCCCCCCGCGATGAAGGAGTCGCAACGAAAGGATTCCAGATTCAGGTGTTTCTGGCTACCATCTCCATCGCCCTCTGCTGTCGGCTGAGCTGGCTGGGGCTGACGGGATCTGCGGAGTTGAGGAGCATCCTAGGGGCACCACGTTGGGGAAGTCTGGACTGTGCTGGCCAGTGGCGGCTCTCTGAGGTTTGAGATGTCGCTGGGGATCGAACCTGGAACCTTCCGCATGCAAAGATGGCGACCTGCCAGGAAACTGCCAAATGGGCTGTATAGGGCCAGCGCCAGGGATTTGCAGGGCTTTTGGTGATCCTACCTCCCCCCCCCCCCCGATGCTATTTGCATCCCCTCCTTGTTTTCCTTATTCTTGCTGCCCCCACATGCTTGCTGGACAGAGAAGCAGCAAGGAAAAGTCAAATTGGTGAAATTAGCACACTCTGAAATTGTACAAGAACCAAAACACACCCATCTTTCGAAACCCAAACTGATCTGAATTTTGCAATGAAGTTCTCCAACTGAAGAATATTTTACACCTCCCCCCCCAAAAAACACACCACACCCACAGAAGAAGCATCTATTAAGGGAAAGGGTTATTTCATGTTAACATATTGTAGCAGGGAAATAACATGCAAGAATGCCTTGGGGGAGGGGTTGGGTATCCTCCCCCCCCCAACCCAGGTATTTTAGTTTAATACACCCTCCACTAAGGAAGAATTAACATTAAAAGGCAGGCCAATTTCCATGAGGATTTTGAAGAAATAAAATAAAATGGCAAATTGCTGCAAGGAAAGCAGAGAACTGAATTTAAGACTGAAGACACTGAGAAGAGTGGAATGGACTGATCGTTTCCACCCATGCCAACTGCGGGGATGTGGGTCCTCGTGGGATGCCCAGGCCTGCCAACCCTTGGACCTGCGATAGGAATTCTGAGGTCTTAGATATATGTTCAATGTTCATAAGTGTACCAAGCACGTACATAGATCAGCACAGGAAGACCGACCTGGAACCATTTTTTATTCCCAAACTGTCCCAAACTGACCAAATGTTTTCTCTGCAAGGTCAAAGGAAAATGGAAAGGCCTCCCCATTGTTTTTTCCTTCACAAATCCTGTCTTAAGGGCACATTTAAGATATGAATAGGGTGTGAGCCTGACCTGGGGCAGGAACTAAGTATTTGTCATTACAAAAGTCTGGCCAGGCTCCCCAGGCAATCCAGTCAAGTGACCTGCCAGACTGGAGATAAACAACATTCAAATTTCTGTTGTAGACCGCCTTTTCTGTGATGTAGGTATGATGTGTCTGGGGGTTGTCTTGGACTCCAAGGCGGGCAATTTAAAATGTCTATATAAGGGCGGGCACACCTTGGTTCTGGGTCCTCCTTTGCTCTCCTGCGTGAGAGGGGGGCACCCTGTTGCAACAGTTCATTAAAGATCAGGCTTACTAGCTGCTTTGCTTCTCAATATTCTCTGGTTGGCCTTTGTTATTTCCTCCTGCCAATAGGGAACCTATGTAAGGACTCTATAAGGGAAAAGGGCAGATTTTATTTACAACAGTGGAATGGACTGATCTTTTCCACCCAGGCCTGCCAACCTTTGCCCCCCCCCCCCCCGTGGGATTGAACCCTCAGGAAGATCCCAGCAGCCTGCAGTCTGAGGGCACCAGGTTGGGGAAGGTTGGTCCACCCTGACCAGCAATGGCTTTCTGGGGTTCCAGACCAGCCCTAGCTGGAGATGCTGTTGGGGGTCTAACGTGGAGCCTTCAGCTTGTTGTACCGCTGAGCTACAGCCTTTGCTCTAAAAATAAGACGCTAGTCCTCAAGGTTCTCCATAAAGGGATGATTTAAATAGGAACATAGGAAGATCCTTATACTGAGGTTTTTGGTTCGGGACAAAATCGAGGCAGTGGTTTCAGAGGATCAGCACTGGGAAATAGGAACGTGATGCCTGGGAACACCAAAGCATGTGTGAATCACAGAATTGCAGAGCTGGAAGGGAATCCAGGGGTCATCTAGTCCAACCCCCTTCAGTGAAGGAATCTCAGCAGATCCTGAGGTGTGCCTCCCTGCCAGGGACTGGTTGGGCGCAGAGGAATGGTGGGAGGAACCAGCCGGATCACGGGGCATAATTAGCAAATGTTAATTCAGACTTCTTCTGTCTCTCTCTCATTTTCTGATACAGTCAAACCTCAGTTCTCGAACGGCTCTGTTTTCGAACGTTTTGGCTCCTGAACGCTGAAAACCGGGAAGTAAATGCTCTGGTTTACGAACGTTTTTCGGAACCCGAACATCCAGCACAGCTTCCGCTTGAGTGCAAGAAGTTCCTGTGACCAATCGGAAGTCGAACGGCCTTCTGGAGTGGATTACCTTTGACAACCGAGGTTTGACTGCAAAGGGGAAGCAGAGCAAGGGGCGGACGAGAAGTGGGAGCCCTGGAAAACGGCAGGAGGCGGCTGGATTTCCACACTTCGCTCAGGAAGCAGCTGCAGAGCCACTGGCTATTCACAGGCGCATGAGGACAGTGATGAGGGCAGGTGCCAAAACAGCTCTGGCAACGTGGGAGAAGAACAGGCCGGCCGCGAAAAGTCCTGCAAATAAAAAAAAAGGGGGGAGATGTTCCTGATTAAATGGAGGCAGGGATGGCCACTGGCTTTAAAAGAGTGTTATGTACTGAGTTGAATAGGATCCAAAACACACAATAGGATCCAGAATGCAGCAGTCTGATTGGTCCTAAAACAATAGGATTCAGAATGCAGCAGTCTGATTGGTCCGCAGGAGCCACCCAATCCAGCTCCAGGTGGAAGTGAATCCGCAACCTGATTGGCCTACAGGAGAATCCCGGAATTAGCCAATCGCGTGGGGCCCATTGTGTAAATAATGTATATAAAGCAGGCATTCTGGGGGAGCTTCCATTCCTCCTCACTACTAAAGAGCATGAGATCCGCTCTCGACTCTGAGTATAGTTCAAAGAGGATGGGACGAATTCAGGGAGGAGGAGAGGCTCTCAAGGGCTGCCAGACACGATGGCTCTGCGATGCTTCTGAGTGGCAGTGGCCGGGAACCACAGGAGGGGAGAGAGCTGCTCTCGCACTCAGACCCCGCTTGTGGGTTTCGCACAGGCATCTGGCTGACCACTGTGAGAAGAGGAGGCTGGGCTAGATGGAGAAGCCACAACAGAAGGAGCAGGTGGAGGCGCAAAGGAATATCAGACTTGGAAACACCCATCTCACTGGATCAGACTCATCCATTTTGCTGAATTAATTGGCTTTGGGGGGAAATGTGCAATTAATTGTCACTGTTTTGTACAGTGGTACCTTGGGTTAAGAACGTAATTCATTCCGGAGGTCCGTTCTTAACCTGAAACTGTTCTTAACCTGAAGCACCACTTTAGCTAATGGGGCCTCCTGCTGCCGCTGCGCCGCCGGAGCACGATTTCTGTTCTCATCCTGAAGTAAAGTTCTTAACCCAAGGTACTATTTCTGGGTTAGCAGAGTCTGTAACCTGAAACGTCTGTAACCTGAGGTACCACTGTATTGCGTTATTATCCTCCTTAGTGGGTTGGGCACCTTTCAAGGTGACCCGGAAACAACAATTAATCCAGAATGCAGCAGCTAGACTGGGGACTGGGAGTGGCTGCCGAGACCACATAACACCGGTCTTGAAAGACCTACACTGACTCCCAGTACGTTTCCGAGCACAATTCAAAGTGTTGGTGCTGATCTTGAAAGCCCTAAATGGCCTCAAAGGCCCAGTATACCTGAAGGAGCGTCTTCATCCCCATCGTTCTGCCCGGACACTGAGGTCCAGCTCCGAGGGTCTTCTGGTGGTTCCCTCCCTGTAAGAAGCCAAGTTACAGGGAACCAGGCAGAGGGCCTTCTTGGTGGTGGCGCCCGCCCTGTGGAACGCCCTCCCACCAAATGTCAAGGAAATAAGCAACTATCTGACGTTTAGAAGGCAGATAGGGCTGAAGGCAGCCCTGTTTAGGGAAGTTTTTAATGACGGAGGTTTTAATGTAGTTTTAATCTCTTGTTGGAAGCCCTATAGAGTGGGCAGGGTATAAGTAATCTATTATTATTATATATTATTTGGGGGTGGGATGGGGGAGCACAACACCCCCAAAAGGACCATCTCAGTGTTATCCCCCACCTAATTGCCCACTGAACTTCAGAGGGTAGAGGGATGGCAATCAGGAAAAGCACACCCCCCCCCCCCGGGAGAATTCAGCTCAGAGGACGTGTGAGAAAAGGCTCTTCATCCAGGTACCCGCATCCCAACCCGTAAATACTTTCCCAGGGAGATGTGGCCACCTATGGCTTTCAGAATGAGCTGGTTCTAAATGAAATGAATAAATTAAAATAGAGCTCGCAGAAGCCCCCAGACGGCACATACACGCTTGCTTGGCATGGCAGATATAATTACCTTTTTGTTTTTTCTCTCCAACAGCCCCCCCCCCCCCCCGTGTTCCAGGGGTTAGGCAAATAATGACTTAAATGACTTCAAAAAGAATGGATGAATACCAAATAATGAATTACAATGAATAATGCAGGGGAACGGCTAAAAGGGTTCTGGAGAGGGAACATTTGCTCCGGCGCACTTCAGAAATGACGCCATCGTCTCAGCCCAGCTGACAAATGCGCTGTTCTCCAAAAAGGGGAAATAATAATGTTAATTTGGCAAGCTTGATTATTTCAAATATTTGCTGCGTAGTTTGGATTCCAGATGCTCCCACAGGATAGGATTCTTAGTATTATTATTTTGATGAGATGTGGAAATCTCAAAAATATTTGTGGCCATTGATGGTCTCTCTTTAGCTTGTCTGCATATCAGCTCATCTGGAGGTGCAGCCTGGGCTGTGATTTGTAACTTGAATTGCGCCAGACCTCAGCTCCTGGGCTAAACAGCTACACGTGATAATGCAAAGTGACCCCAATTTCTCCACCCTCACCTCTTAGGGATGTTGCAGGAATTTATGTACAGGTTGGGGGGGGGGTTGCCCCTCCAGCAGATCTCATGCACATGCAGCCCACTACCAAAATCAGCACCATCACTTTTGTGACTTTTGTGATTTGTCCCCACAAAACGTTTCATCACAGTTTCTTCCTATCTATTCAAAGGGCCTTTGCTGCATGATACCAAATGTAAGAATTCACTGATCAATGTATCTATGCACTGGCTCACTGGGAAAACTTCAGAAATTCCTATAGACCTGTGAGCTCAGCTCCTCAGCAGCCCCTCTGCCTGAGGGATAATCCCTGGCATCCTGATACCTGAGTGCCAGACAGGTAGCCAGTCCAGAAATAACAAACCCAGATGAAGACAAAAGGGTGGGATGAACTTGGCTGGGAAACAGGGAAATGTAAAGATCTCTTTTGCTACACTTGATGGGTGTTTGGTGGAGGGCAAGGGGAACCATGGGGCAGGGTCCAGGATGCTCAGATTACGGCCACCAGACCTCCCCTTTCATGATGTATGAGTGATGTAGTTGGGGGGGGGTGTAACATGGGGATTAGCAGCTAATAAAAGTTTGGGTTCTCTTTTGTTGGGGGCTCCCATCTTGTTCCACCTGGTGGCAGGTGGGAGTCCTGTCGCGAGACAGTTTTCAATAAAGACCAGGCCTCCTGGCTGCTGTTTTGCTCTGGTACTCCTGGCTGGTGTCCTCGTTTTTTGTCCAAGGGAGCCCTCAGATTTCTCTGTTAACAGGGATGATGGAAGTTGTAGTACAACAATATTCTGGGGGAGTCAAAGGGTGCCCATCAGAGAGAGGGGGGGGGCGCATAAGAATCAGGATCTAGCCCAGTATCCTGCAGGAACCTGCAAGCAGGATCTGGGCACCAGAGCAACTCTCCCCTCCGGTGGTTTTCAGCAACGGGTGTTCAGCTGCTTCCAACGGTGGAGACAGAGCAGATTCATGGTGGCTGGCAGCCCTCTCCTCCATTAATTTGTCTAATCTTCCTTTACAGGTTGGTGAGCCTTTCTGCCTCCTGTGGCAGAGAGTTCCACTGTCTAACTGTCACTGAAATTCTACTCAGTATTGATTCAGAGCAGATTCCAATGCATAGTTAGCAGAGTAACAACTTAAACACTGTTACACTTTTCCTTCTCCTCCTGCGATGAGGCATTTTAATGAGGTATTTTAATATTTTAATGTTGTATTTTAATTTTGTTTTAAGTTGTAATCATTCAACTTGTTTTTATTATTGCTGGTTAGCCGCCCTGAGCCTGGCCTTGGCTGGGGAGGGCGGGGTATACATAAATTATTATTATTATTATTACAGTTACGGGGGGGGGGCACATCTTTAAAGTTAAATGATACAAATATTATGCCTGAATGTATCCTTCCAACTTGACAGTTCAGGGAAGTTACCTAGCTTTAAAAATAATATAAAATCATCTCCTTTCCCAGTTCCCCCCATTCCAAAGCTATTTCCTCCTTGCAAAAGGACTCCAGGAAGTTCCCAGTGGTGACAGTTGCTGGGCTCATTGTTAGCCAAAGGAAGCCAAATCTCATCCCCTGACTCGCCTCAGGCTCCAGACATGCAAAGGAACTTCTATTGTACTTTTGGGTGGTGGGTACTTAAGACATATTTGTCTATGCTAATCTTATCCCTGAGTCTTGCCCCGCCATGTCTGCTTATGCTAATCTTGTACCAAGGACTTGTCTGGACACGTTTGTCAAGGTTGAACTAGTGTAACCCCTGTCTACCCCTCCCCTTTTGTGACATGTCAGTGATGTAGCAATGATGTATCAATGATGCTGTACAAACTGTATTCTGGGATATGGTGGGAAAGTTTTAAAAGTCCTTGTCACCCCATCCTCAGGGTTCAAATTTCCTCTTTGAACCTATTGCGCAATAAACTTTGGTCCACAGCTATTTGCTCCGGTTGGTGGCTGGACTCCTTCCTTTCTTCCGCAGGGACCCGTGGGCTCTGCCCGACCAGCTGGGGGACGGAGCAGCCTCGCACCTAGATTTTTCCGTAACAAACACGTTGCAGGATTCCCCCAAAATAGACCAGAGGCAATTCATATTTCATCCAGCAGAGCTTTACTGCTACTGAAGGCAAATGAGCATCATGGTCACAAATCCAATACAGTGGTACCTTGGGTTACATATGCTTCAGGTTACATACGCTTCAGGTTACAGACTCCGCTAACCCAGAAATAGTGCTTCAGGATAAGAACAGAAATCTTGCTCCAGCGGTGTGGCAGCAGCAGGAGGCCCCATTAGCTAAAGTGGTGCTTCAGGTTAAGTACAGTTTCAGGTTAAGAACGGACCTCCGGAACGAATTAAGTACTTAACCCAAGGTACCACTGTACAGTCCTACCTCGGGTTACAGACACTTCGGGTTGCACGATTTCGGGTTGCGCACCGTGCCAAACCCAGAAGTACCGGAACGGGTTACTTCCAGGTTTTGGCGCTTGCGCATGCGCTGAATCGCGACCCGCGCATGCGCAGACGCGGCACTGCGGGTTGCGGATGCTGTGGGTTGTGAACGTGCATCCCGCTCGGATCACGTTTGCAACCCGAGTGTCCACCGTACATTCAGGATTGGCCCTACCCATAAGAAATCCAGTTGCAGCAGGTTTAACTTCAGCTTACAGTAACTTATGATAAGACTAAACCTTAGCACTTTGTTCAGAACAGCACACCGGAAGGAAAGAGAGACAGAACGTGAAGCCCAGGCTCCTTCGGGCCTCATTATTATAATCAGCATGACCTGGACAGAAAGAGATAATAGAACCAGTCTAAGCGAGCTGTGCTCAGCTTCTCTGAAGGAATACCCCAAACCTCATGAGCCTTCCGCTTGCTTCTTTCACACAGAGATCCTTCCAGAGCCCTCTTGAATGAATTATAATAGAATAGGAAAGATCAGTGCATCAGATCAATATTTTTTGCACTAAGAAATGCAAACTGACATTAACAATGTGCTGCTTGAAGAAGTCCTTCCTATTTTCTGTCCTAAATCTTCCAACATCCAGCCTCATCAGACGCCCATCAGCTATGAAAGAGGGATAAAAGCTTTTTTCCACCACTTTCTCAAGGCTGTGCCTCGTTTTATTCACCCCCCCTTTCCTTTAATCTAAAAAGCCCCAAACGCTGCGACCATTGCTCACAGGGGAGATGCTCCATCCTGGTGACCCTTTCGCCTGCCCTTTTCTGAACTTTTTCCCAACTCTGCAACATCCTTTTGGAGGTGACCTCCTGTCCTTTCTATCACAGGCTACGGTCTCAAATGGATTACCCCTTAAAAACTGGGTACATCACGCTGCCCAACTGATGGGCAGATAGGACCTCTCAGTGACCGAGATCAAAGAACTTCCCTTATCTTCCCAGAAAAGTATTGTCTAACGAACCATAAGGGCAGTGGCAACTAAAAAACGACCTAAACTCTATGTAGACATCCACATGCGCCCCATTATATTTCAGACTTAGAGAGGCCCACGAACATACACCTTATTTCAATTAACTGACTTTACAATTAAATACAATAAACTCTGGAAGACACAGAGGCATACCAACAAACAAACGTGTTTGCATTAGAGGATGTCCTGAAGTAGAGGACCTTATGCATTATCTCTTGCGCTGCCCCTTATATAATGAAGCAAGAGAACGATTTTTAGCACCTATAAGGACAAGGTCCCCTGGCCAGAGCCCCTCTGACATGATTTTATATCTCCTCGCAGACATAGATAAGTATGTGACCTGGCGTGTAGCACTCTTTGCAACTGCCGCTAGGAAAATTAGAGCAAATTATATAGCCACCAACTGTAAAGGAGATGAATTTATTTGACCTTATCTACATCAAGCTGTATTCTATCTTTATCACCAAACTCCGAATATGATTGCACATTGTATTAATTAACATTATTTTTTAATATATTAGTGGCCGTGTGCTGATTTTAGTCTATAAATTTTTATTGTATAATGTCTTAACCAGTATATTAAGGTACTTTTATAGCTCTGTTTAGAGTAGGTAATGTCTTGATAACAGAAATGTTTTAAGTTTTTTGCATTAATCCAGCATATTTTCTTTTAACTGTTGAATGACCCAGTGTACATTGTGGCAGCCTTTGGCTATGTGCAATAAAACGGACGGACTGACCACAAGTTACGGCGCCCGTCTTTGGTCTTCTGAGCCACTGCAATATTGAGTGGCAGGACGTGATGACAACGGGCGGGAAATAAATCGAAATATTACTCACCTGCAGCTGCAGATTTTGGGCACGAAGCATAGGGCAAGACCTCCCAAGCTTTCTGGGTCCCCAAGGCCTGCGCAGAGCAGGTGTAAGAGTCATATTTGTTCTTGGGGTTCATGGTGAGGTGCAGCCTGGCGTCAGAAGAAGCCGTGTCCCCTGTTTTTGTATTCTTCCAGGAGTAGGTCACCCGAACTTTGGCTCCAGCTCCAGCCTCACACAGCAGATTGAGCTTGCAGGAGCTGTTGGCCAACCTTTCTCCCGTGATGTTGATGTCTGAAACGGGAGGGGGAGAAGGGGTTGGCAAGGGACAGGGTCAAGGGACAGGGTCAGGAAATCACAGCCATCTTCCACTCTCGGAAGCTGGAGCCAGCTTGCAACCTGCCGCCCCCGAGGGCAGGGCCCGAACCAACCGATTCAAACCTCAAGAAAGGAGATCCAGACTAAACATTAGGAAGTTCCTGGTGCGAAGAGCGGCTTGGCTGTGGAGCAGACTCCCCGGGAAGGTGGCGGGCTCAGATACAGGTCGTGGCTGGATCCAGCGTGGGCTCTGCCAAGGTTTGGCAAAAACAAGAACGCTAGAAAAATGCCACCTGTGCTGCTGATAGAAGCAGTACGACTCGTGCAATACGTCTGCCAGGGTCACGCCCATCTACCTGTTCACACGCAGAGGGAGGATGCTCCAGACCAGGTGTCACAGGAAGTTCTACTGGCTACAGTAACACCCCCCCTGCGCGTCCCCTCTGGGCAAACAGGAAATGTTGAACTTGACTGCTACGGTGATGTTACAGCCCACAGGACCCCCTTTCCAGCTAACATGCACCTGGGGACTCTTTTACAAGACCTTGTACGACTCATGCAACACGTTGGCGGCTAATATACACACAATAATTACCAAAATGATTATGCATTCTTTATCAATCTTCTGAAAAAAATACAAAACCTTCTGCAAAGCCACAGAGACTTGCGAACTACCCAACCTAAGATGAACCTATAATGTCTGATTTCAATAGATTTTTCAAGTGCTTTGCTCAGTCTTTTGTTTTCTTTATCTTAGGCTGGGTAGTTCGCAAGTCTCTGTGGCTTTGCATAAGGTCTTGTATTTTTCTCAGAAGACTGATAAAGAATGCATAATCATTTTGGTAATTATTGTGTGTATATTAGCCGCCAACGTGTTGCATGAGTCGTACAAGGTCTTGTAAAAGAGTCCCCAGGTGCATGTTAGCTGGAAAGGGGGTCCTGTGGGCTGTAACATCACCGTAGCAGTCAAGTTCAACATTTCCTGTTTGCCCAGAGGGGACGCGCAGGGGGGGTGTTACTGTAGCCAGTAGAACTTCCTGTGACACCTGGTCTGGAGCATCCTCCCTCTGCGTGTGAACAGGTAGATGGGCGTGACCCTGGCAGACCCCATAAAAGGACCGGTTCTGCAGCCATCTGCTCCCTTGAGACCCTTCTCCTTCTCTGGACGCTTTTGCTGTCTGCTGGTTCTCAGCCAGCAGCGCATGGGCTCATTCCTCACAAGAGGCTGAATCCACACCTTTCTCTGTATCTGTAACTACAAGCTAAAGCCTGCCTTCAGGATCATACCGTGAACTGAATGTGAGTAAACCGTGTTACTTTTAAGGGAAGACCGTTGTGTCTTTATTCTTTTTAAGAGGGAATAAAAGGGGAATTTACCAGGAAAAACAAAACACCAGGAATTTACCAGGAACAACAGAGATTCAAATGAGTCTACCAGCTGGCTTGCTGCTATATAGTGGGGAATGTGCTACTGACTCACTAGCGTGAGTGAGGAAGGATAATATAGAACCAATATATCCTCTCCTGCTATCCACAGCATTCTCACAAGTCCTGGGTCTGGAAAGGGTGAAGACGCCCCACTGAGAGGCAGGAGTCTCCCCCCCCCCCAAGACGCCATGGAGGAGGGAACCTGGGGCTGTCTGGACGTGA
The DNA here is from genome assembly GCF_965153285.1 of Podarcis tiliguerta. Lineage (NCBI taxonomy): Eukaryota > Metazoa > Chordata > Lepidosauria > Squamata > Lacertidae > Podarcis > Podarcis tiliguerta. Next base: position 449,666 of record NC_139549.1, read on the forward strand.
AGTGCCTGCTCTACCACTGAACTGCAGCCTGACAACCAGGATATTTTGCACCCTTTTCCTTTGCCAGGGTTACATATGTTCTTGCCAAGCAAGCAATCAGCTGCCTGCCCTCACTTTGCGTCAAAGTTTGACGCTTGCATCTAGCAAATAAGATCTGCTGAAGAAGGATAATTTTAGCTGCTGTTGCAACATTTAAAACTAAAAGCAGCCACCCAACTTTCTTCCCTTCTCGAGTTTGGTGTAACTTCTCAGTTGAGGAACTGACAATTTCTTGGAAAACTCCTGAACTTAGTAGCTGCCAGACACGGCTTTGATTAGTCACAGAATCGTAGAGTTTCCAAGGGTCACGCAGTCTAACTTCCTGCAGTGCAACGATCACTGCTAAAGCATCCTTGCCAGACGGCCCCCCATTGGAGAGCCTGCCCTGAGGGGGTGTTAGGATCCCTGCTCCATGATTGCAGTCATGGGATTGTTGTCTTTCACATGACGGTGTCTGTTTTGACTTCACAAAGTGGGAAGTGACAGAGACAGGATGTTTGTGTTACTGTGTTCCGTGAAGTGGGACTATTGTCCTTTGTCCCTTTTCTCTTTGCTGTCTGATGCTAGAGAGAGAGGGAGCCATGTTGCAGTGCTCTTTGTGTGTTTATATGTAAGTAAAGTAGATTAGCCAAAATGCTGAGTTGCTGAGGTCTGTTATGCGAAATGCGCAAACTCTGTGGATCCCTAAGTGTGCCGGTGTCAGTTGGCATTGGTCGCTGTGATGTTCAGGCTGAAGAAAACTTTTGAAGCTCCCGAACGAATGAGCAGGAGGGAGAGAACATGCCAGCCGGGCATTCTTCTTTGAGCTGATAGCAGCCTTACTATTAAGTTCAAATTCTCTGCCTTGAACTAAGGCCACAGCCCTACCATACATTTATGAACCTGTCTGCTTTAGTATTTTAACTTTTGTATGTTTTAAAGTATTGCTGTGATTTTTCCTTGATTTCCTTGTCATTTTTAAAAAATAATCAAGTGGTGTACATATGAAATAATGAAATAAATAAATGCATCTATAACTCGTACAAAGTGCATAACTTCCCGCTCCAAGAATCCTGGGAACCGTAGTTCACTCAACGTAGCTCTCTGGGTGGGGAACTGTGGTTCCCGGGATTCTTGGGGCGGGTGCTTCAGATGCGCGTGGGAGGAGGCACTTGAATTTGCAGTTCTGAGAAGTTACTTACGGAAGACGAAGAGCGTGTAGCGGTTCAGCGTCTTGGAGCCTTCCTGGGTGAGCGTCGAAATGTCATAGCCTCCTCCGTCTTCCAAGGTGAGGTTATGGATGTGGAAGGCAGGCTCCTCCTCCAGGAAAGACACCCTTTCGGAATATCTTGGGTCGAGGACCGTGATGGGCTTCCCTTGCTCCCACATAGCGACGGCCTTGCTGGGTGGGCCGACAGACCTCAGTATGAGACCCGAGAAAATGGTCCCTTTTGGAATCACAACGGGAAGACTGACCGAGTGCCCCACATCTTTGGGGCCTAATTCGGCGTGGGTCGCTGCAGGACTGTCTGCGCCTTGGAGAGGAGAGAGAGAAGAGGGAAGAAAGTGAATTTGGAGAGGATGAGATTCACGCGCCATCAGCAGGAACTGGGTTGAGACATTGAGCAGAGTGTTTCAGCAACCCGGGTTTTTGGGGGGGCTGTGGGGGTCGGACGTTAGATAGGCTTGCAAAGCAACTGAGGGAGGAGGCACATGAGCTGATAAGCCGTTTGAAAATGGGGAGGAGTTAGGGGGGAAACCTAGGGGGCACAGCCAAGTCCCCCATCTCCTCACACCCCTTTCATAGAATGGTTGAATCATAGGGGCTGTGAGGGTCTTCTGGTCCAAATCCCAGCAATGCAGGAATCACATCTAAAGTGATGGCAGACGGCTGTCCATCCTCTGCTTAGAAACCTCCAAGGAAGGAGAGCTCAGTGAGGGAATTTGTTCCACTGCTGGACAGCTCCTGCCCTCAGAAAATTCTTCCTAATGCTTAATTGGAGTCTCCTGCCTTGCTATTTGAATCTCTTGGTTTGGGTCCTGCCTTCTGGAGAGAACAAGCCCGCTCTGATTTCTGTGGGGCAGCCCTTGACACATTTGAAGACGGGCCCATCTTACCCATTGAGACTAGTGGCGCAGGACACCAGGACGCCAAGTTCTGGAGGGCGCCAGGCGAGAGTCCGGGGAACATGGGACGCGGGTGGCGCTGTGGGTTAAACCACAGAGCCTAGGACTTGCCGATCAGAAGGTCGGCGGTTCAAATCCCTGCGACAGGGTGAGCTCCTGTTGCTCGGTCCCTGCTCCTGCCAACCTAGCAGTTGGAAAGCAGGTCAAAGTGCAAGTAGATAAATAGGTATCGCTCCGACGGGAAGGTAAACGGCGTTTCTGTGCACTGCTCTGGTTCACCAGAAGCGGCTTAGTCCTGCTGGCCACATGACCCGGAAGCTGTACGCCGGCTCCCTCGGCCAATAAAGCAAGATGAGCGCCGCAACCCCAGAGTTGGTCACGACTGGACCTAATGGTCAGGGGTCCCTATACCTTTAACCTGCAATCCTGCACACAGGCAGGGCTCTCATAAATGGAGGATAGTGTGAGGATATTCCGTTCCACCTTCAGAACAGACGTGTGGAATTGTCGCATGTCACATGTCTGTTTACACTCCAGCAAAGCTTGCTGGGAACTTCTGTATGTGTATAGCTTTTGCTTTTGCTGTCTTGCTTGTACACCAAGGAGATTGGACATGTTTTCCTTTTGTCCTGCTGAATGCTGAATAAACTGTTTGCAAATATGCTCACACAACTTCTGCCACTTCTGTTGTGTAATGTTTGCTCTGCTGAGTAGCCTGCCCCAGCTTCTGAAGCTCAGGTCGCTGATGCTGCACCAAGGACTGGAGATCGTCTGGAGCCAGCTGGGGGCCTGCCAATTGCCCCCCTACCTGGGAATATCATCTGCTGGGAATTGCAAGGGGGTTGCTGCAGTTACGCTTCTGGGCTTCTCAGTTTGGGGCTTCTGGCTGGACACTGTGAGAACCAGATGCGCCCCCTTTGGCCTGATCCAGAAGCCAACCTCTTCTGGCCCCAGGCCCAGAAGCAGTCTCTCTAGAGTCCTAGGCAGTGCTTCCCCCGCCCCCAAAAAATGTTTAGGGGTGCTCTCATTTTGATTCAAGAAAATCACCCTTTTAAAGTTCAAGTCAGGAAAAATAAATACAATAAATGGACAAAAGCACAAAGATTCACAAAATGTTTAGGGGTACGTGTACCCTTGGGTACCCCCAGAAAAAGCACTGGTCCTAGGTTCTTAGAGCCCTCTGGCCGCTGTGGGGACAAGAGGTGGGACTAGCAGGTCCTGGTGCCGCTGACGCTGGGATGTTCTGTTGTTCACATCTGTCTGACACCCACAGAGGATGCTTCGTGTTGTTGTCTCCCACCACCCGGTCAAGTTATGCCACTAGCTGACACAATACTTCTTGAGCAATTAATGGGGATGACCTTGCTTGTTTTACAGGCACACACCCAAAGCCCATTGCCAAATCTTTCCAGATCAGTTCCTCTTACTCCTAAAAACAACCATGAGGAACATCTCCTCAGAATCCAGGTTGAATCCAGAGGCCAGAAGCTGGATCAGGCCCAAGGGGGCCCATCAAAGCAAGCCTCCTGTTCTCACGGTGGCCATGCAAAAGCCCTTAAGACCTAGAAATCTTGATAGACTGCCTCTGGACCTGGAGGTTCCACCAGGACCCAAGAAGGGTCCCAGACAGTGCAGCCTTCTTGCTTTGCAGTGGCCAAATGCCATTCAGAACCAATAATAATAATAATAATAATAATAATAATAATAATAATAATTTATTTTTAGGACTTTCCACAGGACAGGCGCCACCACCAAGGAGGCCCTCTGCCTGGTTCCCTGTAACTTGGCTTCTCACAGCCAGGAAACCACCAGAAGCACAATTCAAACTGTTGGTGCTGACCTTGAAAGCCCTAAAAGGCCTCAGTCCAGTAGGCCTGAAGGAGCATCTCCACCCCCATTGTCCAGCCTGGACACTGAGGTCCAGATCCGAGGGCCTGCTGGTGGTTCTCTCAGTGCGAGAAGTGAGGTTACAGGGAACCAGGCAGAGGGCCTTCTTGGTGGTGGCACCCACCCACCCTGTGGAACGCCCTCCTACCAGATGTCAAAGAGAAAAACAGCTACCAGACTTTTAGAAGACATCTGAAGGCAGCCCTGTTCAGGGAAGCTTTTAATGTTTAATAGGTTAGTGTATTTTAATATTCTGTTGGAAGCCGCCCAGAGTGGCTGGGGCAACCCAGCCAGATGGGTGGGGTATAAATAAAAAAATCATCATCATCATCATCATGATAACACAGTGGGCACGAGCATCGTAAGGCCAGAACCCCAATTTGCAGCTTTTCCATCAGGCTACAGGCAAAGGCGAGAGATGAGACCTTGGGGAACAAAGCAATCCTGGTTCTCCTCCCGCCCTCAAAATCTCCCCTCTCTAGTCTGCTGCTACAACAATTCTCTGGGGCCGTTTGCATTGCAAGGTGACAAAGGGACCCCGGCACCTTCTGGACTCACAAGCCCACCTAATTCCACCTCTGGGCACAGATTCTGTGATTTTTGCATTGCAGGGGGCGGACTGGGTGGCCCCTCGGGTCTCGTCCATCTCTACAGTTCTATGAGTCTACAGAACGTGTGCTTAAAAACCAAAACCAAAAGCCAACAACTCATTGCGCCCTTCAGCACCCCATAATAACCAGATATTTATTTTCAACGCTTCTGAGAAAATGTCCCGCCCATGATTCCGTGGTTGCAGTTAACCAGCCACGATTTTGTCCTTTTTGTTAAGTGCTCATCAGAAGGGGTTGGGGTTTTTTGTTTTTTGGGCACCTTGAGCTCTTTGGAGAAAAGGTGAGATACAAATGGGATATCATAGTTCACCCTCACCCAGCAAATACACCTTTAAAAGGAAATTGCCTTTTTCCTGGTTGTGGAATGAACAAATGCCCATTGGGAAGACGGATAAACACCCTGTAAGCAAATCTGCCTGAAGCTCATTGTCAAATAACCTCTCTGAAAACAACCTGGAAAATTTCCGCAATAAAGACTGGATATTGTCTAACATCTCTGTGAGCAACTGGGGATAAATGTGGAATAAGCAGGGAGCCCTATACCTCCACACACATTGCTTGCTCGTGCAAGAGGCAGCAAGGGCATTGCGTTATGGAACACACACAGAGAGAGGAAGTTTAACAGAGAGTCACCTGGATTTTACTCACTTGTAGCTTGGAAGGTGAAGACGAGGAAGAGGAAGGCAACAGCTGGATCCATGTTGGTGTCACGGTGGTGAGATCAGCCCCAAGGAAAACGTGTGAGGAGCCCGGACAGCTCAGCCAGGGACACCAGCTTCTCCTTCCCTTTTCTGCAACTTGGCCAAACCAGGGATGGGGAGAGGCTTCCTCCTGCCCGCCCTTCTGGTAGGCTTGGCCGTCGGGTGACACCCAGAGTGGACCCTGGGGACATGTGACCAGGCCCCATGTACACAATAGCCAGAGACCTCCCTCTGGGTTTAGGAAACACACACACACACACACACACACACACACACACACACACGAGGAACGTCCTTGCCATTTCTGCTTGAGGAAGGAGGATTGGGTGTGCAAGCTTTGGGATCCACTAGGACGGTGGGAGAAAAAAGGCCTTCTGGGGGGGTGGTTAATGCTGTGAGCCCCTCCATCATAAGGGCAGGTTATATACAGTGGACACTTGGCTTGCAAACACGATCCGTGCAGGAGGCATGTTCGCAACCCGCAGCGTGGCATCTGCGCACGTGTGGGTTGCGATTCAGTGCTCCTGCTCATGTGCAAAGTGCGATTTAGTTTCTGCGCATGCGCGAGCTCCAAACCCCGGAAGTAACCCATTCCGTGCAACTTGAAGAGTCTGTAACCCAAGGTATGACTGTACTGTATATGTGTAAGACGCCACAATATCTGTGGTACTTCAGTCCAACGAAACCAAACTCTGGGTAAGCGCTTGAAATCTCGCTTTGCTCTGAGATTGGGGTGCCATGCAACATTATGCTTCTGTTTATGACATATAACCGATGAGTCCATTCCACTCGAGTCTGGTGCCCTGGAGTAAAGTCTATAATGCGCTGGTTCAAATATTGATAGAATCACGCTGGAGAGACCTGTCAGGAGTAAGCATGGACCAATGGTACCAAATAGTGTGGGAAACAGCCCTAATAGAAAAACTAACCAACAAACTGAAACTGAAACGGGGACAAATGGAAGAAGACACCTTCACCCTGGTATGGCTCCCCTTTATCACACCCACAGCCCAACAAGAAAATGACAAAAATCCCCCAACGGCATACAAATCAATATGGCTATCCTGATCCAAAACACCCATGCACACATGAAAACAAAATTCACCACAGCCAACCACAAAGAAACAACCACACCCTACGGCAGGCATAGGCAAACTCGGCCCTCCAGATGTTTTGGGACTACAACTCTCATCATCCCTTGCTAACAGGACCAGGGGTCAGGGATGATGGGAGCTGACGTCCCAAAACATCTGGAGGGCTGAGTTTGCCTATGCCTGCCCTAGGCCAACCCCAATCTCTCTCACCACCAAAGGAACACAAGCGAATAGCAAAAAGAACCCACACAAGTGGTGCTGACCCCCCCCACATATGTTAAGTAAAATAGAAACATCGCCCCCCAACTCCAACCCCCCTCCCCATTCCCCCCTCCACCTCTTTCCCCCTTTTCTTCCTAAGGTAACACTAACGTCTCAACAAATGAAACTGATTTGCAGAAAATGTAACTTGAAAAAAGAGACATTGCACATACTTTTGTAAACCAAGAAATCTTTAATAAAAAATACGTTGGGGGAAAAAATCTATAGAATCCCTTTGCAGTATCCTAAGTGACTCCTCAGGTTCTGAGTGATTTCATCGGGAACCCAGTTAAGTTGCCTTCCGCTCAGTCGCCCAATTGGTGCCCCCAGCTGAGTCCTGTCTACATGGACGGGCAGCAGTTGTCCGGGTTTTTAGACCCATTCCCAGCCCTGCCTGGAGACCCCAGGGCTTGAACCAGGGACCTCCACGAGGCAGGAGATTCGCTCCTCCCAGACTTGCCCCTCGGCTGCATCCGCACTGAACCCTGGCCTGGCCTCTTCGCTTCTCCGGTTCAGCACTGGCCTGAGACACAGGCTCAAGGAAGCCCAAATCTTTCGATTCCCCCTTTTCACCCCAATCAGCAGAAAAAGAGGAACTGCCAGAGCGGAGAATCACGGGATCCAGAATCGGGGCTTTTTTTTAGGCTCAGCAGGAAAAGGAGTCAAAGAGGAACTGGGCGCGGGCAGCAAATGTTATGAGGGCCAGAATCACTTTCAGGATCTGCAATAAGCAGCAATTTCTAGACAGTTCCCTGGAACTGACATCATGCCTTCGCTTGGCTGACACAGGAGAAACAGATGATACAGCTGTTCTTCCGGTGCAACTGTCGTCAGGCTCTTGGCTTTTTAAAATAAGTGGCTTGGGATTATTTTTCTAAAACAGAATAGCCCAGCTGTTGCTGGACCAGGCCAAAGGGGGCCAGTCTAGACCAGCTTCCTGTCCTCACAGTGGCCAAATGCCCCTAAGGACATAGTGTTGTGAACAAAAATCTGCCCTTTTCCCCCTTATGGGGTATCAAATAGCCCATATATAGTCTGTTACAGCAAAATCTGGGTGCGAGGCTGCTCTGCCACCCAGCTCGTCGGACTAAGTCCACGGGTCCCTGCGGAGGAAAATGAGCTCAGCAGGAGACAGGAGCAAACTGCAGAAGATCCATGTTTATTGCGCAATAAGGTTCAAGGCGAGATTGAACAGCGAGAAATGGGTGACATGAACTTTTGAAACTTCCCTCCATGTCCCAGAATACAGTGCAAAATACATCCCAGTTACATCATGAATACATTAAGAAGAGGTTGGGTTACACAGATTACATCATGAATATATTAAGAAGAGGTTGGGTTACACAGGATTAACATGGAGGAGGGAGGGGGGAATATGCAGAGCTGGAGATATGCGTAGATAAGCACATCCTGAGTCCAGGTGATGAGAAGACAATGGTCCATGTATGCATAGTCTGCCACCTGGCAGAGTGATTTGACAGGATTAGGGTCTTAACACCTTGCTTGAGGGATTATGGAGGACAGGGAAGGTGTCATGGAGTTCTAGAGAAATTGAGCAAATTGGCATGTTGATTTTCTATGAATTTTATAGATTTTAGTCCCTTTTGTCATTGACAATTGGAAATAAATGGATATATTGTAGCGAAGAAGGAGGTGAAGAAGACATGCCCCCCCTTCCGTATCAAGTCCTTATGTAGGTTCCCTATTGGTAGGAGAAAAAAACAGAGGCCAACCAGAGAATACTGAGAAGCAAAGCAGCTCGTAAGCCTAATCTTTATTGATCTGTTGCAACAGGGTCCTCACTCACCTATTGCAGGAAAGGAGGGACCCTGAACCAAGGTGTGTGTGATGGCCTGGGAATCTGATTCAGAGGCTGAACCGGAGCAATCCCAGCCTGCACAGGAGTCCCCGCCTCCAGGGCCGGCTGAGCCGGGGCAGGGGCTTGAATCTGAAGGGCCTGCACCTGTGCCGGATCCTCAGGAGCAGGCACCAGGTGAATCCACTCTGGCTCCGGAGGTGGTTGAGGACTCAGTGCCTACAGGTGAGTCTCCCCCTGGGTCCAGTAACCCACCGGCCTCTCCTGAGCTGCAGAGGCTCAGGGCAGAGAGGCGGAGGGAACTGGTTTCTCCCAGGAGGAGTGCTCGCCTTAAGGCCAGGAGAGGCGGGTCACTTGGGGGCCGGGACCGCCCCTGGCCTCAGAGAAGATAAAAGCCAGTCAGCCCGGTCCCAGGTTGCGGGAGCAACGTCGTTGAAGAGCTGTTTCAGCCAGCACCCAGTCCGGTCCCCTCAGAGTTCCTGTCCTTGCCCGGCTCCTCGCTGTGGACCCCGCTTCACCTGTGGAGGACTGTCTGCCGACCCTCGACTCAGGTCCTGGACCTCGCCCCATGGTAACCTCCCCCCGGGACCAGCACAGTGTGCCTGCCCTTATATAGACATTTTTAATTCCCTGCCCTGGAGCTCAGGAGCTCAAGACCACCCCTCCATACATCATACACACATCACAGAAGGGATGTAGCTCAAGACCCCCCTCCCCAGATACATCATACCTACATCACAGAAAGGGCGGTCTACAGCAGAAATCTGAGTGCTTTGTTTACCTCCTGTCTGCCAGGTTTCCTGTTGAATGGTCACTTGATAGGATTGCCTGGGGAGCCTGGCCAGTCTTTTGTAATGACAAATACTTAGTTTCTGAGCCATGTCACAGGCTCACACCCTTGTCATATCTTAAATGTGCCCTTAAGGCAGGATTTGCGAAGGAAAGGACAATGGGGAGGCTTTTCCATTTTCCTTCGACCTTGCAGAGAAAACATCTGGTTTCAGGTCGTTCCTGTGCTGATCTATGTATGTGCTTGCTTGGTAGACTTATGAACATTTAACATATATCGAAGACCTCAAAATTCCTATCACAATAGGAATCAAGATAGGCTGCCTCTAGACCTGGAGGTTCCCTGAGAACATAATGGATCTGGCCAATAGCCCACCAGGTTCTCACTGGGGCCACTCAGGATCCAAGCACAAGAGCAGGACTCCCTCCCCTCCTGTGAAGGGAGGCTGTTGGTATGATGGGATTGTCGGTTGCCCCAAGAGATACGCGCAAAATGTGATTCATTTATCAAATACCCAAAAAAATACCCTGCATTTGATTTAGGGCTCTTTTTGCTCTTTTGAGGCCTCAAGACTAAACTGGTCACCTGTTTAGCCTTCTCCACCATGTGGAGAATGCCTTGAGGAAGGTTGTTGTGGTTCCTGAGGAGACTGCTGTTCGTTCTGATTCAGCGTTTTCTTGGGGAAAGCGAGAGAAGAAAAAGGGAAGGCAGCCTTGGAGACGGAAGTGGGAAACCCAGACCTTTGCCTGTAAAGCGCAGAGAAAAGGTAAGAGGCTTGTTTGCAAAAATAAAAAAATCTGATGGCCTCTGAAGATGACTCTTTCTCCGGGAGCGAGGCATGGCAAGGAGTCTGCAGCTACAGAGAAAAAAGTAGCTCTCCAGAACCCAGTTTGGAACTAAGAATGTACGAAGAGCCCTGTGGCTGGATCAGGCCAATGGCTCTCCTGTTCTCACAGTCCCCAACCAGATCCCTGCAATGCAAAGCCTGCTAGCAGAATCTGAGAGTAGGCCTATTGAGACCAAGCAAAAGGTTGCAAAATGGCAGCAAGCTGGTGTTTTCCAGAGCTCTTCGTCTGGAGAGATAATATGCAAAGCGAGGGGCAGGAGAGCCGGAAGAAATAAAAAGCAATCAATGAATGCTTTTTAAAAATGTATCCTGCCAAATGTGCAGCCCAAAGGTCAGCTTGTAGACTCTTGTTTGAGCATAGCTTTCCTCCCATTCACCAACTTACCAGATCCTCTCTGGAAACCATCCAATTTGGTGGCTGAGAGCATCACTATGCAGAGCCAATGTGGCGTCATGAGTGTTGGACTAGGACCTGGGAGAGACCTGGGTTCGAATCCCCACTCAGCCATGAAGCTCGCTGGGTGGCCGTTAAGGCCAGTCGCCATCTCTCAGCCTAGCCTGCCTCTCCTGGTTGTTGGATGAAATGGGGAGAATCATGAAAACCACCTGCAGCTCCTAAGAAGAAAAAGAGGGTATAGAAATGTGATCAATAAGCCATGGCTGTGTTGCAGGAATTTATGTATAGGTTGTGGGGGGGTTGCCCCTCCAGCAGATATCTTGCACATGCAGCCCACTACCAAAATCAGCACAATCACTTTTGTGGCTTTTGCGATTTGTCCCCGCAAAACACTTCATTGCAGTTTCTTGCTATCTATTCAAAGGGCCTTTGCTGCATGATACCAAATGTAAAAATTCACTGATCAATGTATCTCTGTACTGGCTCACTGGGAAAACTTCAGAAAGTCCTATAGACCTGTGAGCTCAGCTCCTCAGCAGCCCCTCTGCCTGAGGGATAATCCCTGGCATCCTGATACCTGAGTGCCAGACAGATAGCGTTCCAGAAATAACAAACCCAGATGAAGACAAAAGAGTGTGATTAACTTGGCTGGAAAACAGGGAAATGTAAAGATCTCTTTTGTTCCACTTGCTGGGTCTTTGGTAGAGGGCAAGGGGAACCATGGGGCAGGGTCCAGGATGCTCAGATTACGGCCACCAGACCTCCCCTATCGTGATGTAGCCATGATGTATGAGTGATGTAGTTGGGGGGGGGGTGTAACATGGGGACCAGCAGCTAATAAAAGTTTGGGTTCTCTCTTGTTCGGGGTTCTCTCTTCCATCTTGTTCCACCTGGTGGCAGGTGGGAGTCCTGTCGCGAGACTCTTCAATAAAGACCAAGCCTCCTGGCTGCTGTTTTGCTCTGGTATTCCTGGCTGGTGTCCTCATTTTTTTGTCCAAGGGAGCCCTCAGATTTCTCCGTTAGCAGTTGCTCCTGTTTTGGGGGAACATACAGCCAGATGCATCCCACGCCTCCTAAAAAAGCACAGCAAACCCATCCCAGTGGTCAGGCAGAACCTGCAGGTCCTCTTGGGAGACTTTGAAAGGGTGGGAGGGAAATTAAATAGACGAATCTGTGCGACTCACATGCGTGAAGTGGATAAGAAAAGAATCAATGTTAAACTTGCACAGCAGCCGCAGTGTTTAACCTCAGAGTCAAGTGGCAATACAGTCGTACCTTGGTTGCCGAATGCCTTGGAACTTAGAACTCATACGTTTGCCTTGGAACTCATACGTTTCAGCTCCTGAATAATCAAAACCTGAAAGTGAGTGTTCCGTTTTCTTCGGTAGATTTTATTGCTTTATTGCTCGGCATGCAGCCACACTTCCCCCTGCAAGCCTCTGCAGGTCGTAAAGCAATTAGCAGTTAGCAACATTGCACAGTGGTCGTGTGTCGAAAGAGCAGTGAATGAGTCCCAAACGTTTCTTCTGTCCTAATATCTCTTTATTGGCACAAACTAGCGTCTTTTCAAACTCCAACTTTCAACACAGCACTCCAAGCTGCTTTCGTCACGTCCTGGCTTACTTCCCTTGTAAGCCCATCCCCAGTCTCGAGGCACAGAAGGTTAACCCTTCACTACACCCAACACGTTTTCCCAGCGATTTTTGGAAGCCGAAGCTCCTGCAGCCAATCAGAAGCCGCGATTTGGTTTCCAAACATTTCGGAAGTCAAACAGACTTCTGGAACGAATTCTGTTCAACTTCCGAGGTATGACTGTATAGCGTTAGGAATCTAGGCTATTAGAGCTTTCTTATCCTGTTTACAACACTCCCTTCTGTCGACCCCCTTTGGCAAAGGACAGACCACACGACTCTACGTAAGTTTAAAACACTTTATTAACAGATTCAAAGGTCTGAGGCATGTGTTGTTCCTTGCAGCTGCAAGGAGAACGACGACAGAATCCTCTTGGGCAGGAAATACAGAATATAGTTCTAAACATGGGCTCTAAACTTGGGAGCAAAGCTTAGACATATCCTCCTTGGTCAGAGAGTGGGAGGAGAAAGAGAGGTAAAGGGGGGCATGACCTAGCTGGGCCTTGGAACAGAACTCTCTGGTCTTAACCCCTTCATGCACTAACTAGCTCTCATGCATGGCTACGTTTGACTGCAATTTCCCACAGAAAGTGTCTCACTCTTTTGTGCCATTCTGCTGCTTTGCCAGCGGAGCAACATGCTTCTTTGACTTCTGATGCCCCAAGAGAGAGTGGAGGGGATGACATAACGGGGCCTCCTTTTCTCCATGCCTCTCACCCTCCCTGCAAAACACCTACAGCAAACTTGTTACTGAGTAGCAGCATGGAACTGTAGAGCGGGAAGGGACCCCGAGGAATCCCTTCTGGTGCCAAAACTGCACAACTGGCACCCAACAAGGGGCTGTCAAGCAGAAAGAACACAAATATCTTGGGGGGGGGGATGAGGGAGAACCTCAAAACAGCTCAATGAGAATGGAGACTGCTCAATGGACACAGAACCTGCACTGCCTTCCTGGGGGGGTGGGGGAAGAGAACACGTGAAGCCCGGGGAGTGGGATGGAGCATTATGGGAAAACATTCTGGCCAGCAGGAACCCGGAAGAGGAGCCGTCTGCACTGAAGGTTGTGTTGCTGGTCAACGGGCTGGCAATAAAATTCTCTTCTCCTCGTTTCCTGCCTTGCAGTAGGTAGGACAAGATGAGCTTTGGGATCCCTTCCAAGTCTACCATTGTTCTATGATGGTCTCTCCTTTGGACTTTTTGCAAGGAGGAGACGGGCTTTCCTGTCCTCCTCCTGGGAGTGACTTTTCTAGCATGCTGGAGCCACCAACCTTCTGAATAAGCTGTGCTAGACGGATGCTGACAGGAAAGAGGCCACAAACAAAGATCCTTCTGACCTTGATCCAGGCCGGTTTGTGGCTCCCAGGTGAGGCGGCTGCTCCAAGTTCTTCCTTAGTATTGCGGGGGTGTGTGTGTGTGTGTGTCAACCCTTAAACTCTACCATCCAATGATTGCTCACCTCTTCTCCAGCGGCCCTGAGGAAAAGGCTTTGCTGGGGGGTGGGGTGGGAGAGAGAAATTGAAAAATGGAGTTAGCCCTTCCTTAAGCAGGGGGTGGGGAGCTGCGAGGACTTGCCATTTTGGGCCCAGCATCCTTTAGAGCATCCTCGTTTTTGCCCAGGGCAGTGAACATACTGAGACTCCCTTCTTGCATGTTGAAGCCAGCGGTTCAGGTCCCGCAGCGAGAGTAAACAAGGCGCACCACCATTTTGCCACTTGGAGGCTCTTGAAGTGGCTGTGTCTAAACTGCTCAGCGTTGACGGCAACTTCATCAGTGCTGCCAAACTGCTCTTGTCGCCCTCCCCAGATGTGACAATAAGGAGGTATTCCAGCACCTTGCAAATCTGGATAAGAAGTATCAAGAACGGCTGCCTATCGGGTGTGAACTCCACGGCCTTGAGAGACAAGGTCAATTTCTTTGCTGAGTTGCTGAAAGCAAAAAACACTGTTGAAATCCTCACGTACCAAATATCCAAAATTTAAATTTGTACAAAGGCATGATATGGTTTCTCGCCACTGTGGGTTCTTTGACGGGAAGTGAGACTTTCCTTAAAGGTGAAGCTCTTCCCACATTCCAAGCACTGATCTGGTTTCTCCCTGCTGTGAATTCTGCGATGGGAAGTGAGACAGTCCTTCCGGCTGAAGCCCCTCCCACATTCCAGGCATCAAGAGGGTTTCTCGCGTGTATGAATTCTCTGACGGGTGCTCTGACCGAAGCTCTTTCCAGTCTCTTGGCATTGAAACGGTATCTCCCCATGGTGAATACGCTGATGCCGAACGACGCTTGAGTTTACAGTAAACCTCTTTCCACATTCCAAGCACTGACACGGTTTCTCTCCTGTATGGATTTTTTGATGGTAAATGAGACTCCCCTTCCAACGGAAGTTCTTTCCACATTCCAAGCACCGAAAGGGCGTCTCCGCTCTATGAATTCTTTGATGGGAAGCGAGATGGTCCTTCCGCCTGAAGCTCTTTTCACACTCTTGGCACTGAAATAGTTTCTCCCCGCTGTGACTTCTCTGATGGCGACATAAGCTTGTGCTATTCTCAAAGCATTCCCCACATTTCAAGCACTGATATGGTTTCTCCCCTGCGTGAATTCTTTGATGGGACATGAGATGGTCCTTTCGACGGAAGTTCTTTCCACACTCCTGGCACTGAAATGGTTTCTCCCCAGTATGAATTCTCTGATGGGCTGCGAGGTAGGTTCTGTGACTGAAGCTCTTTCCACATGCCGAGCACTGATATTGTTTCTCTCCTCTACGGGTTCTTTCCTGGGAAGTGAGATGGACCTTCTGACAGCAGCTCTCTCCGCACCCCAAATATTTATGTAGCATCTCCACTATATGGATTTTGCTCTGGTCTCCCTTGTTCTTCACTTCCAACATTTTGCCACCTGTAAGGAAGAGAAAAACAGATTCTCAGGAAACCCCCAATTATTGAGCAACGAGAGTGAAAGGCTGCTTTAGCCAAAGAACTGAAGAGATTCAGAGGGCTGAGCAATATCAGCTTTTCAACATCGTGGTGTATCACCAGCTAAACAGACTAGCCAAACATTTGGCAATGTACTGCAATGTTGAAAAAACAGGATGCCCTGGCCTCTGCCGACGAGACACAGGGTGAAACTGCCCCAGCTCCCCCCTTGAAAGCTTCCTTTAACTGCTCCACTGAGGCAAGGGCTGCTGCACACTCCTCAGTCGAGCAGATCAAAGAGGCAGAGGGAAGAACAAGCTGTTTCTCCCTCTGAGTTGTATGAGGGCAGAGTGGGATGGTGGCTTCACTCAGTGGTATATTGCGGGTGAAACCACCGCTGCTCCTGAGTCCCTCTGCGAGTAGTGCCCACTGGAGGAAGGAACCCTAGCCAAGGCTCCTCATACTGGTCTGGGGAGTCATATAGATATATGGCACAGGCCTAGACGTCAGAGTTCATAGTTTTCGTTGACTAGTAATCACAGGCCTATTTATGGGAACCTGAGATTCAAAAAGCCTGGCTCTTTTCTGGGAGAGATATTTTTGGCTCAATCATGGGATCCACTTCATCTCCAAGGTCAGTAATCTCTTTCGTCAACTGAAAATGGGTAGAAGCAAAAACATAAACACCTGACAGATGCCACTTCCACTTTCTTAAGAACTTTGAAGCCTACAGTGAAAAGCCCTTATCAGTTCAGACTAGCCAGGCTATTTTCTGTAAAGTTTTACTCTGGATTGTTTTAGTTGACTTTTAATGTAGGTTGCAAACTGCTTTGAGATTCTTTTCTTAAGAATATACAGTGATATAGAAACGAAGGGCAGGATAGTAATAACAACAACAACTGGAGAAAGAATATTTAAAGCCCAAACAGGAGATAGTTTGGGGAGTGCTGGAATCCCAGAGGCTGGTGCTGTTGGGCTCCATCCAAATATGGAAGGGATGTCACAGAGAGAAATGCACTGAATTTCAAAACAGAGACTCTGATCCAAGAGGGAGCCTTACTGAGAAAGTCCACGATCCCACGATTCTCCGCCATGACTTCCTTATGCAGAGCTCTCTGGTCAGGATCCAGCAATGCCCACTCCTCGTCCGTGAAAGAAACGGCAACGTCTTCAAAGCACACTGAACCCTGAAAGAGAAAAGGAGATGTCCTCCACTCAGACAGCAGGAAGATGATCTACTACACTTTGCTCCAGGGTTTTCTGCCTTTTCAGGGATTGTTTTCCTGCACATTTTAATTGTCGATGCTTATTTTAACGTATCAAATGAATTCTTCTCTTGCGGCTTCTAATGATGGGTATTACTCATGGTTCAAAGGGGCAGAGGTCCACATTGTGGTCCTTGTGTCATTCTGCCTGCGCAAAGCATTCCAGTCTACCGGAGAGAAGGATCCCCTCTGTCCTCTCCCCAGACGCTGTTCTTGGGGGGACCCTCCCGACACCCTAAAGCAAACCTCAAGGGGCAAATGGGGACATTGGAAGAGAGAAGAGTGTGGGGGAAAGCCCAGCTGTGAAGCGGATGGGGCAGCTTAGGTGAATCCTGGCCACTGCTTTTCATGGTTTGTCAACTGCTTAGAAGCCTATTTCAGCATCCAGTGACAACTTTATAAAGAAAGCAGGAAGAATGGAGCAACATTCAGAAGGTTAGCTGAGGTGAGGCAGCTGCTCCTTATTCTCAGCACAGAAACCTTCCTGAATGGCCTTTCCAGCTTTTGTGAAGGGCAGCTTTGACAGAAGTCAAGTGGAGCAGGAGTGAGACTCACCACTGGGGCCCAGAGGCCTCCTGGCTGCCCCACCCCTCAGCCTCTTGACCCACACGGCTCCTTCCCCCTACCTGATCCGCTTCCACAGCCACCGTTTCCCCTCTGACACCATGAAAAGATGGAGGAGATTTTGCAGAAGTCCTTCTGTCACCTGCGGGAGACAAAGGTAAGGTCTAGCAGAGCATCTCTTACTACAGATGGGCCTTAGAACAAGCCTCTCTTGCTGAGTGCATTTGGAGATTTGTACCCATTTGGTAGCTCAGTTGTGTACACATTGTAAATCACTCTGTGACCTCTGGGTATAGGGTGGTATATAAATTCAGTAAATGAAATATACATCTCTCCTCCTTGGGGCTCTTGGCTTCAATTGTCTCCCCCCAAAGAACTCACAGGAGAGTTTCAAAACTCACAGAACGTGACCAAACAGAGACAAACCTCATCATTCCTCCTTACCCAGTGGCCTCTCTCTGGCGTCCCACCGAGTCCTCTCTGCCTCAGAGGAACCCGAACCCATTCCTGCAAACAGATCCATTCCCTGAAATCACAGAATCATAGAACGGCGTCAGCTAGTCCACCCTCCTGCAATGCAGGAATCTCAACAGAAAGTCCAAACAGAAAACGGGGAGAAGGATTAGAAAAGGAACAGCAAATGAAAAGATGTTAGGATTATCATATAACACTCCTTGGGCTCCTTCCTATCAAGATGGGCCATGAGTAGAGAATTTGGGGATTTCTCCCTCCTGTCTGGAGCCCCTTGGGAGCATCCAGAGGAAAGCCTCTCACCTGCTTCTCCGCCTGCTTCCTCTCCTCCGCCTGACTCAGGAGGAAACCTTCGGCCAGGGCCACCGCCTGGGAACTGGTCTCCGCTCCGCATTCCCTCACCCAGCTCTCCATCTCCGCTGGAAGGACAGCCAGGAACTGCTCCAAGATCACCAGGTCCAGCATCTCAGCTTTCGTGTGCCTTTCTGGCTTTAGCCATTGATGGTCGAAATGGTAGAGTCTTCTGCAAACCTCTCGGTGTCCTTTGGCCTCCTGGGGGCAGAACTGCCTCAACTGCTGGCTCTGCACCTCTGAGCAAGGGGTGTCCTCCTCACCCAGGATCTTCTGCACAGAGCTTTCCCAGAATCCCCCACTGCTCCCATGGTCTCTTCCTGCTTCAGGGCCAGCTGAGGCTCGATCATCCATCTGTGCTCTCAGGAAACCTCCACGAGATCAGAAGAAATCCCTTTTCCCCCCTGCCGTGTTCAGTCTGTCCAAATTAGAGCAGCTGGAAAATCCTGCAAAGCAAATGCATTGTTCAGTTATAAAATTGACACACTGTCTGGACTGAATAAAAGAAAGATGTTCCCTGATCCCGCGTGGAGGACGCTTGCTAGGAACCTGGCCTGGGCTGTCCCACAGCCTTGATTCTGAGCTTTCTTTAAAGAAAAGAAAAACAAGAAGTAAGCAAAGTTCTCATGCAGAATGTGCGGCGCCTTAAGGGATTCCTTCCCGACCCTCCTTCTCCCCAGAAAGAGAGGAGACTCAGCAGAGCCCAGAGGAACCTGGGCGGAGGAGGGTGGGGCTTCTGCGCTGGAGGACTTCCCCCCTTTGGCCCCTCCCCTTTCTAGGAATCCTGCTCAGTTCATTTTAACCTGAGGAGGAATTAAATAACCTTTTAATGAGGGTGAAAGAGGAGAGGGCAAAATATGGTCTGAAGCTCAACATCAAAAAAATGAAGATCATGGCCACTGGTCCCATCACCTCCTGGCAAATAGAAGGGGAAGAAATGGAGGCAGTGAGAGATTTTACTTTCTTGGGCTCCATGATCACTGCAGATGGTGACAGCAGTCACGAAATTAAAAGATGCCTGCTCCTTGGGAGAAAAGCAATGACAAACCTAGACAGCATCTTAAAAAGCAGAGATATCACTTTGCCAACAAAGGTCCGTATAGTACAAGCTCTGGTTTTCCCAGGAGTGATGTATGGAAGTGAGAGCTGGACCATAAAGAAGGCTGATCGCCGAAGAATGGATGCTTTTGAATTCTGGCGCTGGAGGAGACTCTGGAGAGTCCCATGGACTGCAAGAAGATCAAACCTCTCCATTCTGAAGGAAATCAGCCCTGAGTGCTCACTGGAAGGACAAATCCTGAAGCTGAGGCTCCAAGACTTTGGCCACCTCATGAGAAGAGAAGACTCCCTGGAAAAGACCCTGATGCTGGGAAAGATGGAGGGCGCAAGGAGAAGGGGACGACAGAGGACGAGATGGTTAGACAGTGTTCTTGAAGCTACCAGCATGAGGGAGGCAGTGGAAGACAGGAGGGCCTGGCGTGCTCTGGTCCAGGGGGTCACGAAGAGGCGGACACGACTAAACAGCAACAACCACAAAGCCTCCCGCTCTCCGCTCTCTCTCACCCCAAGAGCCGCCTTTCCCCCCGCTTCTGCTGCTTCCTGGCGGAGCCTCCCGCCGGCGAGGCAGTCCACCCGCAGGGCGCCCCGCGAAGGCCTCGACCGCGAACTGGCCTCTCTTCCCCGAAGGCGCCGCGAAGCAGCACTTGCGGAGGAGCGAGAGCAGCGCCGCCCCGCCCGCCTCCTCCAAGACGCCGTCTCAGGCACCCGCCTGCCCTCGTCCGGCATGGCGGGAGGGGCACTTCCGCCCGCTCTCCGCCCTTCGCCCAATCGGGCCTCGCTGCGCGCCCTCGCGCCCCACGACTGCAGTGCCGTCTCCACGCGACGCCAGCGTCACTTCCCGCCCTCGTCCAAGATGGCGGCGGCTCTTCTATGATGGCGCCTTCTGCCCGGCCCCCCTGTGGCGGCGGTGCTTTCTCCGCCCGTTTCCCGCGCTTCTTCTGCCCCAGGTGCCTCTCCTCAGGCGGCGCCTCTCGCTCGCTTCCTAGCCGCCTGCCCTCGTCCCTTTCGGCCGCTTTCCGCGCTTCTTCCCTCCCTCCCTCTTCCAAGATGGCGCCTTTCGGGTGTCTCGGCGTCACGTCGCTAAGCAACCCAGCGCCTCTTCCCGCCTCCTCGCCTCCTCTCCTGAAAAGGCACCCGGGGAGGACAGGAAATGAGGACGAGGAGGGGCGGCCGAGACCCCCTCCCGCAAGTCACTTCCTGCGAGGGGGCTGCTGCTCCTGCGTGGCGCTTCCGGGGTGAGGCTCCCCCTTTGGGGGGGGGGAGCGGAGGTTGTGGGGTGTCAGGGGAGGGGGACACGGGGCGCTCCTTCTGGGGGTCCCTCATCCACCTCCAGCGCCTCAGAGTTGGAGGGGACCCATGAGGTCCTCTAGTCCAACCCCGCCAGTAATACTGGAAGCTATGACTGCTGCATCCATTGCCCTGGGCACTGGGAATTTCCGTTTTGAAGAGAAGGAAAGCAAGTGGCAGTCGCAGGGGGTGGGTCTTGGCTAGTGGAGCAGGGTGGCGGGTGGCGCTGTGGGTAAAACCACAGAGCCTGGGGCTTGCCGATCAGAAAGTCAGCGGTTCTAATCCCCGCGACGGAGTGAGCTCCTGTTGTTCGGTCCCTGCTCCTGCCAACCAAGCAGTTCAAAAGCACCTCAAAGTGCAAGTAGATACATAGGTGCCACTCTGGCGGGAAGGTAAACGGCGTTTCTGTGCACTGCTCTGGTTCGCCAGAAGCGGCTTAGTCCTGCTGGCCACATTACCTGGAAGCTGTACACTGGCTCCCTCGGCCAATAAAGCGAGATGAGCACTGCAACCCCAGAGTCGGCCACAACTGGACCTAATGGTCAGGGGTCCCTTTACCTCTGCTAGTGGGGTGGGAGGTGCAAGGTGCCTGGGGAAGGGACCACCACCAGGGTGGCCAACCCTCTGCCCACCTGAACACCCAAGAGGGCATGTAGGGAAGGAGGAGGTTCTTCAGATATTGGGGGTCTAAGCGAACGGCAAATTGCACTTGGAAACAAACTGACAAGCCGTGCAGCTGTGTTTGAAAGAGGAGTTGAAAATGTTCTTAAGGGTTTTTGTGAGAGTTGCATGAGGAGGGGTAGATCCATGGATGATGCCTTGAGCTCCTTGCAGAGGAAGGTGGGCGTCTTTAAAGGGAACTGTGAAATAGAGGGGAACCCAGGCAGGAATCTGGCTGCTGTGTTTTAAACTGGTTTCTGAGTCTTCTTCAAGGGCAGCTCTTCAACACTGTAATAATCCCATGGGATGCAGAGTGTGGACTGGGGCTGCCAAACAGGCCTGAGCTGGAAATGAGCACTGTCACAGAGGCTGACTGAGCCTCAAGTGATACTTTTGGATCCAGGAGTAACCCCAGTTGCAGGATAAGCTTAAGTCTCCAAGCAGGCACCTTAAGGGATCATCCACGCTTGATCAGGGAATATTTTTCTTTTCTCCAGACTCTGTCAATTTTATAACTGAGTAATGCATTTGCTTTGCAGGATTTTCTAGCTGCTCCAATTTGGACAGACTGAACACAGCAGGGGAAAGAATGGATTTCTTCTGATCTCTTGAAGGTTTCCTGAGAGCACAGATGGATGAGCAAGACTCAGCTGGGTGATTTACAATATGAAGCAGGAAGAGGCCATGGGAGCAGTGGGGGATTCTGTGCAGAAGATCCAGAGTGAGGAGGACACCCCTTGCTCAGAGGTGCAGAGCCAGCAGTTCAGGCAGTTCTGCCCCCAGGAGGCCAAAGGACCCCGAGAGGTTTGCAGAAGACTCTACCATTTCGACCATCAATGGCTAAAGCCAGAAAGGCACACGAAAGCTGAGATGCTGGACCTGGTGATCTTGGAGCAGTTCCTGGCTGTCCTTCCACTAGAGATGGAGAGCTGGGTGAGGGACTGTGGAGCGGAGACCAGTTCCCAGGCGGTGGCCCTGGCCGAAGGTTTCCTCCTGAGTCAGGCGGAGGAGAGGAAGCAGGCAGAGCAGCAGGTGAGAGAGACTTTCCTCTGGATACTCCCAAGGGGCTCCCAACATGAGGGAGAAATCCCCAGATTCTCTACTCATGGCCCATCCTTATAGGAAGGAATCCAGTGTGTGTTATATGATACCCCTAACAGTTTTTCCTTTGCTGTTCCTTTTCTAATCCTTCTTCCCGTTTTCTGTTTGGACTTTCTGTTGAGATTCCTGCATTGCAGGAGGGTGGACTAGCTGACCCCGTTCTATGATTCTGTGATTTCAGGGAATGGATCTGTTTGCAGGAAGGGGTTCAGGTTCCTCTGAGGCAGAGAGGACTCGGTTGGACGCCAGAGAGAGGCCACTGGGTAAGGAGGAATGAGGAGGTTTGTCTCTGTTTGGTCACATTCTGTGGGTTCTGAAACTCTCTTGTGAGTTCTTTGAATCGTTTTGGGGGAGACAATTGAAGCCAAGAGCCCCAAGGAGGAGAGACGTATATTTCATTTATTGAATTTATATACCACCCTATACCCAGAGGTCTCAGGGTGATTTACAATATGTACACAACTGAGCTACCAAATGGGTACAAATGTCCAAATGCACTCAGCAAGAGAGGCTTGTTCTAAGGCCCATCTGTAGTAAGAGATGCTCTGCTAAACCTTACCTTTGTCTCCCGCAGGTGACAGAAAGACTTCGGCAAAACCTCCTCCATCTGTTCATGGTGTCAGAGGGGAAGCAGTGACTGTGGAAGCGGATCAGGTAGGGGGAAGGAGCCGTGTGGGTCAAGAGGCTGAGGAGTGGGGCAGCCAGGAGGCCTCTGGGCCCCAGTGATGAGTCACACTCCTGTTCCACTTGGCTTCTGTCAAAGTTGCCCTTCATAAAAGCTGGAAAGGCCATTCAGGAAGGTTTCTGTGCTGAGAATAAGGAGCAGCTGCCTCACCTCAGCTAACCTTCTGAATGTTGCTCCGTTGTTGCTGCTTTCTTTATAAAGTTGTCACTGAATGCTGAAATAGGCTTCTAAGCAGTTGACAAACCATGAAAATCAGTGGCCAGGATTCACCTAAGCTGCCCCATCCGCTTCACAGCAGGGCTTTCCCCCCCCCCACACTCTTCTCTCTTCCAATGTCCCCATTCGCCCCTTGAAGTTTGCTGTAGGGCGTCGGGAGGGTCCCCCCAAGAACAGCATCTGGGGAGAGGACAGAGGGGATCCTTCTCTCCGGCAGACTGGAATGCTTTGCGCAGGCAGAATGACACGAGGACCACAATGTTGACCTCTGCCCCTTTGAACCATGAGTAATACCCATCATTAGAAGCCGCAAGAGAAGAATTCATTTGATACGTTAAAATAAGCATCCATAATAAAAATGTGCAGGAAAACAATCCCTGAAAAGTAACCAACAGGCAGAAAACCCCGGAGCAAAGTGTAGTAGATCATCTTCCTGCTGTCTGAGTGGAGGACATCTCCTTTTCTCTTTCAGGGTTCAGTGTGCTTTGAAGACGTTGCCGTTTCTTTCACGGACGAGGAGTGGGCATTGCTGGATCCTGACCAGAGAGCTCTGCATAAGGAAGTCATGGCGGAGAATCGTGGGATCGTGGACTTTCTCAGTAAGGCTCCCTCTTGGATCAGAGTCTCTGTTTTGAAATTCAGTGCATTTCTCTCTGTGACATCCCTTCCGTATTTGGATGGAGCCCAACAGCACCAGCCTCTGGGATTCCAGCACTCCCCAAACTATCTCCTGTTTCGGCTTTGAATATTCTTTCTCCAGTTGTTGTTGTTGTTATTATTACTATCCTGCACTTCATTTCTATACCACTGTATATTTTTAAGAAAAGAATCTCAAAGCAGTTTGCAATCTACATTAAAAGTCAAGAAAAACAATCCAGAATAAAACTTTACAGAGGAAAGTCAAATAACAATGATCAGCCTAGTCTGATCTCTAGACCTTTTAAAATATAGGATTCAGAGTTGTTAGGCTAGCGGATGCAGATTCTGTCAGGTTTCCGTTTCTGCTTCTGTCCATTTTTGGTTGACTAAATACTGACCCTGGAGATGTAGTGGATCACATGATTTAGCCAAACTCTCCCAGAAAAGTGTCAGGCTTTTAAAGTCTAAAGTTCCCATAAATAGGTCTCTGATTACTAGTCAATGAAAACCATGAACTCTGACATCTAAATCTCTCCAGTTCTTTGTCTATAACAATCTTTCATTTGCATTTCTCCATCATTGGGGGATTCCTGAGGATCTAATCTGTTTTTCTCTTCATTGCAGGTGGCGAAATGTTAGAAATCCGCATCATGGAAACGCTACATAAATATTTGGGTTGTGGTGAGAGCTTCTGTAAGAAGGTCCATCTCATTTCCCAGGAAAGCACTCAAAGAGAAGAGAAGCAATATCAGTGCTCAGCATGTGGAAAGAGCTTCAGTCACAGAGCCAACCTCACAACCCATCAGAGAATTCACACCGGGGAGAAACCATTTCAGTGCCGGCAGTGTGGAAAGAGCTTCAGCCAGAGCGCCCATCTCACCACCCATCAAAGGACTCACAGCGGAGAGAACCCTTACACCTGTTTGGAATGTGGAAAGGTTTTCCGATACAGGCGCACCCTCGCTTCCCATCAGAGAGTTCACGCAGAGGAGAAGCCACATCAGTGCTTGGAATGCGGAAGGAGCTTTGCCCTGAGGAAATGGCTCACTTCCCACCAAAGAATTCATAGGGGGGAGAAGCCCTACAAGTGCTTGGAGTGTGGGAAGAGCTTCAGCGAGAGCACCTCTCTCACTTCCCACAGGAGAACTCACAGCGGGGAGAAACCGTACCTTTGCTTGGCCTGCGGAAAGCGCTTCGGTCACAGGGCCAACCTCGCAGCCCACCAGAGAATCCACACCGGAGAGAAGCCTTTCCAGTGCCAGGAGTGTGGGAAGCGCTTTAGCCAGAGCACCCAGCTCACTACCCACCAGAGAACTCACAGCGGAGAGAAGCCGCACCTGTGCCTGGAGTGCGGAAAGAGCTTCAGTCACAGGCACACACTCATTTTCCACCAAAGGATTCACAGCGGGGAGAAACCGTACCAGTGCTTCGAATGTGGCAAGAGCTTCAGTCGCAGCGACAATCTCACAACCCATCAACGAACTCACAGTGCGGGGAAACTGTAGCAGGGGCTGTGTACAGTCATACCTCGGGTTGAAGTAGCTTCAAGTTAAGTATTTTCAGGTTGCGCTCCGCGGCGACCCGGAAGTAACGGAGTGCGTTACTTCCAGGTTTCGCCGCTCGCGCATGCACAGATGCTCAAAATGGCGTCACACGCATCAGTAGAAGCGGCAAAACGCAGCACGCACAAACGCGCAGTCGCGTCTTGCATTTACTTCAGGATGCGCACGGGGCTCCGGAACGGATCCTGTTCGTATCCAGAGGTACCACTGTACATATTTAAATTTATGAGACTTTAATTAAATTGTAGATGGGTGAGGATTGCAACAGTGTTCTTGCCCAGCAAAGAAGTTGCCCTCACCTGTCAGGACCGTGGAGTGCAACCATTAACTCGGTGCCCTAACATTTCTTCACATTGCAGACCCAGATCTACAAAGTGCAATTTGGATTACTTTTTTCACGTTGCATCGGGGAAGAGGGTCACAAGCGGTTTGGCGACACTGGTGAGGTCAACCAGTGCCATCCAGTGGCATTTCCAGAGGTGCTCTGGTCCGGAGAGAGAAAGGGAGAGTTTTAGGCAAATGGGCCTTTTTACTCCTCTACCTGGAGAGAAGAGGGATCAACACACTTAAAATACTCCTGGTTTTGCGCCTGTTCATCGCTGAACAAAGATACACGTGTAGAATCACAGAACTGGAGTTGGAAGGGGCTCCCAGAGGCATCTAGTCCACCCCCTGGCTGCAGTGCAGGAATCACAGCTAAATTAGGAGTGGACTGACCACGTCACCATCCATTAAAACAACACACACTTTAAAATCTGATTTCTTTTTATTGTTATTGAATGACTTTGTTCTAAACAGAAGAAATAGCACAGCTCCCTGTCTCTCTCTCTCTCTCTCGCTTACCCCCTCACGCCCCCCCCCCCCCAAATTGGACATTTTCTTTTTAGTGCAAAGTCTTCTTCGGTGGATACAAATCTTCATATTTATGAAGTACAGTACGTAATTATGTCAGGCACAAAATAAAGTCTCTCTCTTTCTTTA
Source organism: Podarcis tiliguerta (assembly GCF_965153285.1). Classification (NCBI taxonomy): domain Eukaryota; kingdom Metazoa; phylum Chordata; class Lepidosauria; order Squamata; family Lacertidae; genus Podarcis; species Podarcis tiliguerta. Next base: position 475,596 of record NC_139549.1, read on the forward strand.
ACAACAATAACAACAACAAAATCAAGTTAACACGAAGCTCAATTCCGTTATCAAGAAGCATTTGGCCTGTTTGACCACCTTCAGCCCCACAAACACCCAGCCACCAATAGTTGAGAAATTAATGCCATGGTTTGCTTGAGTTGCCAGCCAGCCAGCGCTAAAGATCCCCCCCTTTTTTTCTAGGGGTTGAGATTCTTTTAATAAATGCTTAGTTAAACATACCCACAGCCTTTTCTTGCTAATAGGAAAATGGCAAATAGGGTTATTATTATTATTATTATTTTGGTAAATATTGTACTCTGAAAGGGTGCTATTATACGCATTTATTTATTTCTGGCATTTTTACTCCACGTGGTTCGCTCCCTCCTTGTTTAACCCTCACAACAACCCTGTGAGGTAGGTTAGGCAGAGAGGAACGGGGACTGGCTCACAAGGTTACACCCAGTCAGTTTCATGGCCCATTGAGGGGATTCGAACCCTGGTCCCTCCCAGCTCCTCGTCCTGCACTCACTACAGTACCACCGGCTCTCAAATGGGGGCTTAATCGTGTAAACAGGTGGTTGAGGTATCACAACCAGGTCGTTGGCAACAGGCTTTTGAATTTACCAGATTTCCCCCTGAAAAGGAAATCCAGATTAATGTGTGTTTGGGGATACGGGTTGCAAAAAAACACAACCCTGAAAGCTGATCCCATTATTAAAACCCTTCTGGGAGCATCGCCTGACTACATTCTGTATCTCATCAGTGACCAATTGTGGTGAGAATCCATTGTGTCTGATTTAATCAGATTCTTGTGATCCTCCTAAATCTCCCCCCCCCCTCTCTCTCTCTCACACACACACACACACACACACACTCCACCACAGTTCACTTATTTGGGAATCGTGGAACTGATGGCTTCTCCATGCTGGATTCTCCCATTTCAGTGACAAGGGAGGAAATTCAATGTATTTTAAAGACCAGGAACTCAGGCTCAATCGTTGGCCATTGATCCAGGTCACTTCTTGAAGCGGGATCTGAACTCGGGGCAAGTCCACACGACAGCGTCTCTACAGAGCAGCTTATCAGACAGATGGACCCCTTGTTTCATGGCCAGGAAAACATGCAGTGGGAGATGGAGGAGTAGCATGACCCCACGTACGACACAACTCCCTCTGGGGTTGCACCACTGGGCTGAAAGGATGAGTCAAAAATAATGGCACGATGGCGCTGGGGTGACGCTTCCTTGCAAAAGTTGGGCTTTGCCAGCCGTTGCCTCCAATACCCGGGTGCAACTTGTGGCAGAGCAGCGGGAGAGAGATTCCTCATTCAAACCACATCACACACTCCCATCATAACAGTGGAATTTCATCCGTGGGTCACGGCCAGCTCTGCTCCAGACCAACCCCTTGCGATGCAAGAATCCCAGCCTTCATTTCACCATGGAGGAATGACATAATCTATGTAATTAACCGATGACATTGGTATTCCACCCTGTTTGTATCAATGCAAGAAAAAGTAATGTGATCTGGGAAGGGCATCATCTACATAAAGGTTTGTGGAGTGAAAGCAACAGTGAATCTCAATCGTGTTTGCCAGATTGATTTTTGTTCTGGACACAAGGGAACGTTTTCCTTGGGATTCTCCAACATCAGCTGCTGGAGAGCCGAACGGGGTGTGTGCCACACTGCCGGGTCTTGCCGCCCCTAAGCTAGGCTGCCCTTCTCGCCGGGACCCCTTGCCAGCCTTGAAGAAAGGGTCAGCTGCCCTTCCTCTTGGCTTTTGTTCATGGAATCACAGAGTGGTCGAGTTGGAAGGAACACCAAAGGACATCTAGTCCACCCCCACCCCCTGTAATGCTGAATTGATGGAATCATCCCTTTGCTCAACAGTAAAACATTTTGGGCCAACTTTGGTTGCACCCCAATTTAAACAAGCTGCCCCCCCCACTCCCATTGCAGAAATGTCAGTGACTCATTTCAGAGAACGGGGCGGGGATTTCCACACTGGGCCCAGGAGAATTTAGGAAGGAAGGAACGAAAGGAAAGATGCCCGGAACATCTTGGATTTGCTTCCTTCCTCCATTTTTCTTTTTGGCTCCGATAGCAATTTTTGAATCCAACTTCTTTCCGACAAAGTGCAAAATAGCTCCATGACACACTCTCTCTCTTTTACAAATAACTATATATATATCTCATTTATATAAATAGATTTATATATTTCAATAGATACTTTCTTTCTACGAAGAGGAAGTGACTCCCTCTTTTTTGATGCGTGTAACAACCGTTTTAGAATTCATTCCTGTAAGAAACCATCTTAGGCCCATGACAATCCGACTCCTAAAAAAACGAGCCGATAGCCACCCTCAAACTCCTCCACCCCCACGACCCACAATGCTATTTGATCTAGCCAGAAGTAGCTGTTTGGGACAGTTTCTGCACAGCCGTGGGTCTCCCCACCCACACGCCCCGACTTCAGACAGCCTTGGAGGCCTCTGGGCGATAAAAAAAATCATTGGCCTCCTACCGCCCCCCACCCCACCCCCAGGCCCCCAAAATCCAGCTCCTTCCTTTGCTCTGGAAGGCTCCTTTCAACTGCAATGACAACAGAGACCTGAGCGGCCACAGAAAAGCAAACAGTGTCTCATCCTCCCTGGAAAATCTTCTTCCACTTTACCCTGGTGAGGAGGTTGTTCCTGGGTTCACAAGTCTTATGATTGACCTCTGCTTCCAGACAGGCACATGTTTTCGGGTGGGAATCAGATTACATATTGGGAAATTCCAGTTGCTCAATTAGAGTCTTGTATGACCAACCCCCTTCCCCAAAAGATCGGGCTTTTTCGCAGGAAGGAAAGTGGCGGAGAAATGCATGGATAGCGCAGGATGGCATTTGCTGTGGCGCAACGGCATCTGACCTCCCCGCAAACAGATCAGGATGAGGCCTCAATAAACAGGGTTGTGCAGAAGCGAGCCAACTCCGCAAAACTTTTGGGGAATTTGCTGTCAGTTCCGTTCGCTGGGAGATTCGCCCTGCACTTCGAAGAAGCAAAAGCTCTTGAGAGCTGCGTTCTGATGGATCTGTGTTAAAAGCCCATTTTGCGAGTGTGTTAGCTTTACAGAGATGCAGGGCCTGTGGGGCAGGTCTTTCAATAGGGGCTGTCTGTCTGTCAGACCAGTTTTCAGATTGGTACACCATGACTTTGTGTGTGTGTCCCATCACAGACAGACAACACTGGCCTCGTTCCTTTTCAATAAGCCATCTTCCATCTCAACACACGCACAAAGTCCTTTCTCTGCTCAGTTGGGAAATGCCACAGATGGGAGGTCAAAGAGGATAAATATGTTCTCCACAAGGTCTTCTTTCTTACTCATCTCCTTGGCTCCGAAGTTCAGCATTTTTGATGTTGAGAATTTACAGTAATAATAACAAGAAGTACAGCAGGTCTGTTGTGATCAGAGGTTCACCTGTTGCTTTAAGGAGCAGGATTCAGGAGACAGAAACACCTGCGTTCTTTTCGGACTCTACCTGCATTCTGCTTGGTGTTTTCAACATAGGCACCCCAGGCTGCTGGGTAGCTAAAGAGTCATTGATCCTTCTATAGTCCCGGGATTGGAAGCTCTCTAGCATTGAAAAACAAGGATCAGGACAACACATTCCAGTTTGTTAACAGGGCATGCCTCTCACACTGCAGCACAACTTGACGAACGGACAGATATCCAGGTTCCAATTCTTACAAAGCTTTCAAACGAAATCTGCTTGTCCTCCCTTTCCACCTCCGTATTTTAAGATCAGGGAGGATGCGTTTTTAATTTTTTAAAAAGTGGGTGGGTGTGCTTTGTAACGAGTCATCAGACCTCCAGATTGGAGGTCACGCAGTAATTCTTAAGGTTCTGCTTTGCCATATGACACCTGTGCATTAAATATCAAGTGCTGGGGTGTGTTTCCAAACTTCGAAGGGCTGCTTCTGAAATGCAAATCGTTGAGGTCTGGTGGGTTTGTAGAATGCAGATTGCCAGGCGTACCTGCTGTGAATGTGTTCTCCAGCTTCATCCGAGGTATCCCGTGGTGACCACAACAGAATATTAATTTGCACAGCTTGCGCTAGTAGGATTTACACCCTCCGTTTCACAGAGCCTGGTGCGGTGGGGCACTCCCAGTGCTCTGTCCGAATCTTTGTGTTTCCCTTTCTCATGCATCCGTCAGTATCTTTCAGGTTAGGTTGGCATTAAAAGCTAATCTTTGTGGTAAGAGTTTTAAAAAGCATTCGACACAATAGTGTTGCTGGTACGTGTGTCTCTGCCTCCTATAAAAAACCACGATCTGGTGGCCCCCTGAACAATGACCGCACAATTATTTGTATTTAAGAAAGAAACACAATTAAAGATATGTATACTTCCAGCAGTTGGTCAAAACCACGGAGGAGACCTTGAATTCTGGTGCTAGCTGTGAGCTGCTGTGCCAGGTGGGCAGCTGACCTTTGCGTTCCTTTAGCAGATTCCTAAAGAGAAGAACAGATTGCTCATCCTGCAGTTTGAGAGAGAGAAAATGCAGCCACAGAAAGAAGGGTGTAAGGAAGTCTGGAAGCTAATGAAGACACTCGGATGCAGTACTCGTATAACACAGGCCTCACAAGTCCTCCAAAGGGTCAAACGTTGCTGATCCGGACGCTCAAGGGGGTCCCTTCCCTCTCTGCTTTCTCCCGAAAGGATTCCTCTAGCTTCAGTTTCTCGGGGTCCCCGTACCGCACCGTCTCGTGAAGGCAGCAAGGGGGCGCCACTTTGATCACCTGCTCAAAGAGGCTGAAGTCGGCCACGTATTTCCCGCTGGCCGAGAGGGAGATGACCGGGGTGAACTCGTAGCCCCAGAGGATCTCCTCGGGGAGGTAGGAGGTCCGGACTTGGCATGTGGCGCTGGTGGACTCCACGGTGCCGCTGAGGATGACCACCAGCTCAAAGTCTCCTTCCCCGGTGCGCAGGGCCATGTCCCGGAAGGGGCTGCTCTCGTTCACCACGTGGTAGAAGGTCAGGGGCAGGATGAGGAAGGGGCTGTCGGAGGACGTGTCCACCTGGAAGTCCACGTTGACCTGGTTGAGCCGGATGTTCTCACCTTCCTTGGTCAGGTAGGTCTGGAGGAGTTTGCCGGTCACCTGGCACCCAATGAGGAGGCTCTTCCTCATGTTAGCCACTCGGATCATCAGGCAGGTCTTGCCGTCGTGCTGGGCCACCACGGCGTTCTGGCTGAACTTGATGGTCTCTGCCCTCTTCTTGGGCCGGGCGATCTTGGCCAGGAAGGTGCCCGTGATGAAGATCTCCATGATGGTGGTGAGGACCAGCTGGCTGATGAGCAGGACGATGGCCAGCGGGCACTCCTCGCTGATGTAGCGGAAGCCGTAGCCAATGGTGGTCTGGGACTCCAGGGAGAAGAGGAAGGCCCCGGTGAGGGTGTGGACTTGCATGACACAGGGGGTGTGGTTGGCGGGAGGGTCGAATTCCAGGAGGTCCCCGTGCAGGACGGCCACCAGGTACCAGATGACCCCGAAGATGAACCACGTCCCGGCAAAGGAAGCGGAGAAGAGGAGCAGCTTGTAGCGCCACTGCATGTCGATGAAGGTCGTCCACAGGTCCTTCAGGTAGAGGAACCTCTTGTCCGCGATGTGCTCCATGCGGACGTTGCTCCTCCCGTCCTTCGTCATGACCCGCCTCTTGCGCAGGGTGGAGCCGATCAGGGGGCGGCTGTCAGTCTGCGTCGTCTGGCTGTAGTACACCTTGGTGGACGACGTCATCTGGCCGGTGGGGAGAGGAGAAAAGGAAAAGAGGACGCGGTGAGATGGGAGAACTGGCACCAGAACATATAAAGGGCCCAGCCAGGCCAGCGTCCTGTTCTCACAGTGGGCAGGTACCCATAAGAACCTAAGACCTATAGGTAGAATTCCTCTACACCTGGAAGCTCCGTGAGAAGATAAGAAGAGCCTGGGTGCTCGGTCAGGACCAAGGGTGCCCATCTAGTCCAGCATCTTATATTATTATTATTATTATTATTATTATTATTATTATTATTATACCCTGCCCATCTGGCTGGGCTTCCCCAGCCACTCTAAGCGGCTTCCAACTAAATATTAAAATACAGTAATGCATCAAACATTAAAAGCTTCCCTAAACAGGGCTGCCTTCAGATGTCTTCTAAAAGTCTGGTAGTTGTTGTTCTCTTTGAGATCTGACGGGAGGGCGTTCCACAGGGCAGGCGCCACCACCGAGAAGGCCCTCTTCCTGGTTCCCTGTAACCTCACTCTTCTCAGGGAGGGAACCGCCAGAAGGCCCTTGGATCTGGACCTCAGTGTCCGGGCAGAACGATGGGGGTGGAGACGCTCCTTCAGATATACAGGACCGAGGCCATTTAGGGCTTTCAAGGTCAGCACCAACACTTTGAATTGTGCTTGGAAACGTACTGGGAGCCAATGTAAGTCTTTCAAGACAGGTGTTATGTGGTCTCAGCAGCCGCTCCCAGTCACCAGTTCTTACAGTGGCCATTCAGATGTCTATTATGGGAAACTCACAAACATGATTTACAGACGAGAGCCCTCTTCCCTCCTGTGGTTTTCAGCCACTGGGAACCATTGCCGCCTCCAACTATGGAAGGGAAACATAGACCCCCTGGCTTTGGGAGTGTGTCTCCTCCTCTCTTAAAGCCATCTAGGTTGGTGGCCGTCACTGCCTCCGGTGGCAAGAAGTTCCAAAGTTTAGCTCTGCATTGCCTGAAGATACTGTTCCCCATAGGGGAGTCAAGCGAAGAAGGAATGAATCACATTTTCAGTGTGTTTTGTCAGTCCTATGGCAGAGTAGGTGGTTTAAAAAGAGGATTTGACAAATTTGCAGAGGAGGAGGAGGAGGAGAAGGCTCCCAACTAACCCTACTAACCCTTCCTGCTTGTGACATTTTCCTGTCGGTTATTTTAGAGGTGCTCATTGGGTTGATATGACCTTAAATGCATACAGGGCCTACATTTAAAGCAGCCCCCCCCCCGACCACTTTAAAGACGCATGTCTTCCCCCACAGCATCCTGGGAGTTATAGTTTCTTAAGGGTGCTGAGAGCCGTTGGGGGATATCCTCTCTTCCTCCCCCCAGAGACACAATTCCCAGAATGGCCCAACCACCCGTCTCTCTTCTCAGGAATCACAGACCTCACAGGGAATCCTAACAGCTCTCAGCACCCATAACAAACTGCAGCCTCTCCCCTTTGCGCCAGCAGGTGGCGCCATAAAACTGGGTACTCGGTGGCTGCCTATTTTCCACTTGCTCTTATGTAACCGAATGAAACCGCGAGCAAAAGGCTGGTGGCGATGCTCTTTCTGGGTTCCGGCTGCAGACATCTTTCCAAAAGCCGCCCCCCCCTTCCCATACGCTGCAACGTTTTCTCGAAGTGATGCTGTGCAAACTCTGGTGGGCTGGAGCCCCCCTGGCTGCTAATAATAATTATAATTATAATTATAATTTATTTATTTATACCCCGCCCTCCCCGGCCAAGACTGGGCACAGGTTGGCTAACACTGAATATAAATACAGTAAAAACATTCTAAAAAAACACAAAAAACTGTTGATTAAAATATAAGTTAGAATACAGTTTAAAATGTAGTGATGTATGGAAGTGAGAGCTGGACCATAAAGAAGGCTGATCTCTGAAGAATGGATGCTTTTGAATTGTGGTGCTGGAGGAGACTCTTGAGAGTCCCATGGACTGTGAGAAGATCCAACCTCTCCATTCTGAAGGAAATCAGCCCTGAGTGCTCACTGGAAGGACATAACGTGAAGCTGAGGCTCCAATCCTTTGGCCACCTCACGAGAAGAGAAGACTCCTTGGAAAAGACCCTGATGTTGGGAAAGATGGAGGGCACAAGGAGAAGGGGACGACAGAGGACGAGATGGTGGGACAGTGTTCTCGAAGCTACCAGCATGAGGGAGGCAGTGGAAGACAGGAGGGCCTGGCGTGCTCTGGTCCAGGGGGTCACGAAGAGGCGAACACGACTAAACAACAACAACAACAGTTTATACTGCTTTGTCTACACAGACCGGCAGCCACACTCCGGCATTTCAGAAGAGGAGTCCTTCCCCAGCCCTCTCCAGGATGGAACCTGGGACCTTCTGCAGGCAAAGCAGGCGCTCTGCTTCTGCACTGCAGAGCTCCCCTTGAAAATAAAGGTGCTAGTCCTCATCGTGCTGGAGGATGAAGGGCCAACTTGAATGAGAAGGCAAGAGGCTGACTCATTCTGAAGAGAACGGCTTCAGGGGAACGTTCTCCAAACAGGAACTATTGTCTGCCTGCTTCTTTTGTTTGATCAAAGCAAAAATGCCCCCCCCCCCGATTTTGATTGTTTGAGCCACGAGAGCCACTGGGAATCTTCCCCCCCGCTGGGCTGTGGGCCTCATAACCAGTTTGCCCAGTTTAAAGCCGTGCAAGTTGGTTGCCCTCCATGCTTCCTGAGGGAGAGAGTTCCACAGTTTAACTCCCGCTGATGCTGGCAAAGCATTTCGGGGGTTGGACTAGATGACCCCGGGGTCCCTCCACACTTCTATGATTCTATGCTGCTTCTCCTGAAGCAGCCTGGGGCCACGTCTTGACAAAAGCACAAACATCTGTGAAGTCAGCCCCGGTCCTATCTGATGCAGAGTGACATCTGTCCCTTGGCCTGATCCTGCACCCTCCCTTTCGGAGGAGACAACATCCCCATCTCTCCTTCTCTTTCTGTCTCTCTCTGCCCCGCCGGCCTCTCGTTCTGCCAGACTCAGCGCCCCTTTCATAACATCCGCCTCACATTCAATTTTGCACACCCGGCTGAGATGGCTCCATTGGAGGCTGTCAGGATCAGCCCCTGCAGCTGGAACAGCGTCTTGACAGCTCCTGCTCACAGAGCACCAAAACCAGCATTTTTTTTTGGGGGGGGGGAGAAGTTTCTCAGCCTGGCTGAGCCCCCTCTCTGCTCCCCCCCCCGGCATCCAAGCGCCCCACTCTTTGAAGCTGGACAGGGAAAAGTCTTTCCCTTGTAGCACTAGGACTCCTGGGTGCGCCATGAAGCTAAATGCTGGAATATTCAGGACAGTAAATGAAAGCCCTCCTTCCTGTGGAACTCCCTGCCACTGGAGGCAGCAATGGCCACCAACCTGGATGGCTTTAAAAGAGGATGAGACAAATTCACACGGAGGGCTATTGAGGGCTAATAGCCACGATGGCTTTGCTCTGCATTCCCTCCCTGGTCAGAGGCAGCCGTGCTTCTGAATACCAGGTGCTGAAAACCACAGGAGGGGAGAGGTGGATCTTGTGTTCGAGTCCTGCTCATGAATTTCCCTTTTAGGGCATTTGGTAACCAAGCCAACCCCTGTGTTGCAAAGAGAACGTCAGCAATGTCCAGGCAAAACGATGACCATGTACATACGTAATAGACAATCTTTATAGAATTCCTCCAAACCATAACAAGTACAAAATGAAATCTTTGGTCTCAAAGTCTCTGAAAATCTTTAAACGAAGTGAGGTGCCAAACTTTCTACGATGAAAGAAAAGCTGGGAAGCTTTGTGTATTCAGCAAATACACAAACACTGAACGGAGATTCCGGATATTGATGGCTGTTTCGTAGAATTCTTCGTCAGCCTGGTGGGAGGATATAGAATTGCTTCATAAACTGAAAATATTTTTTTTACAGACGATGACCTGCAGGCACATCTCACAATACAAAAATTATAAACTATAATACAAACAGTAATGAAAAAGAGTACATACCCCATCTTATTTCGAATGAAGCACCTCACTTCATTTAAAGACTGTCAGAGACTTTGAGACTCAAGATTTCATTCTGTACTTTTTATGGTTTGAAGGAATTCTATAAAGATTGTTTATTACATATGTATATGGTCATCATGTTGCCTGGACGTTGCTGATGGCCCCTGTTAGAAGAGGAGGCGGGGCCAGGGGGGCTCACTTTGGCCTGATCCCGCAGCCGGGCTGTCCTTTTGGAGCCTCCAGGGCCAGAGGCAGTCCATCTGGATTCCTAGGCTCCTAGGGGCCTTTGGCCACTGTGGGAAGAGGCGGCTCTGGCCTGATCCAGGAGGCACTTTGCATGTTCCTGGCAAACCCACGTTCATCGGATGGAAGAATGTTTTCCACCATGACGGTGAAATTAGATGCCGCCATTCCCTTTGTTTCCGGAATGTTTTGATTTGTCTGAGAATGCCTTTGCTTTGCCTTGCCACCCTGGGCTCCTCCTGAGGGATGGCAGTGTTACCTAGCGGTTAGAGTGTCTGAATAGGACCTTGGGAGACTAGGGTTTGAATCCCAGCTCAGTCATGAAGCTCATTCAGGAGAGCTTGGGCCAGTCTCTCGGTCTAACCCGCCTCGCAGGGATGTTGTGGGGGTTAAATGAAGATGCGGCAAACCATGTTTCCCCCTTGAGTTCCGTGGAGGGAAAGGTGGGATAGAAATGCATAATGATAATAATGATAATAATAATAATAATAATAATAATAATAATAATAATAATAATAATAATGCAGGACATGGCTGGCATTGTGGGTTAAACCACAGAGCCTAGGACTTGCCAATCAGAAGGTTGGCGGTTCAAATCCCCGTGACGGAGTGAGCTCCTGTTGCTCGGTCCCTGCTCCTGCCAACCTAGCAGTTTGAAAGCACCTCAAAGTGCAAGTAGATAAATAGGTACCGCTCCAGCGGGAAGGTAAATGGCGTTTCCATGCGCTGCTCTGGTTCACCAGAAGCGGCTTAGTCCTGCTGGCCACATGACCCGGAAGCTGTACGCTGGCTCCCTCGGCCAATGGTTGGTCTCAACTGGACCTAATGGTCAGGGGTCCCTTTACCTTTACCTTTAATAATAATGCAGTTAAACAAAGAAGAAAAAGAAGACCCCCCCCCCATGAAAGTGGAATTGAGATTTCTGCACTGCAGGGGGTTGGACTAGAGGACCTTTGGGGGCCCCTTCTGACTCTACAGATTTTGAGTCCCTGAGTCTAGATTCTGAACAGACAGATATTTATCTCCCTCTCCCTTTCTGTCTGTTTCCTTCCTTTCCTCTCCGGCCTCTGACACATTCTGCATTTCAGGGGGGAGGGGAGCAAGCCTTGACTGCTGGCCAAAAGGCGAGTCAGGAGGCGAGGGAGAAGCCATGGCGAGCCTGGCTCTGCCACCTCACAGGCCCCGAGTCCCGCTGGTGGTGCCGGCCCTGACGCTGGGCATCCTGTGATCGCTGCCTCGCCTCCTCCTCCTCCTCCTCCTCTTGGGTTTAGCGCGCGGCTTCATAAATAAAAGGGGGAAATGAAAGCAGCCGAGAGACAAACCCCTGTGTGTTTCCGACTGAGTCACTCCGCTCACCCCCCAGCATCTCTCTCGCCCCCCCTTTAACCTCATTCCCTGCAAACAGAAAACACCCCCCCCCCTAACTCGGAAAACAAGAAAGGCCCTTTTCATCCTGGCATCTCAACTGTTTGGAAGCATCCCCTGGAAACCCAGCGCTTCGATGGCTGCTCCCCAGTGGCCAGACCTCTGCGTGGCGCTTTCTCTGGGGAAAAAGAGGTTGGGGGGGTTGCATTGCTGCTCCTTCACCCCCTACCAATAAAAAAAATCCCCTGCCCCCTCATCCTGAGGAGCCGGCCCACCTCCCTCTGTAAAAAAGAGCCGAGCCTCGATGTTCCAGGTTCCCTGGCACGAAAGGTTTCCTCTTGGCTGGGTTGGCGGCGCTGCCAAGCTCCCCGGGGGGCGCACCAAGGATAAATCCCCCTTTGTCGGGGATGAAGGGGAAGCTGCGATGGGTCCAAGGGATGGTCACAGTCCTCAGAGCCCAAACAGAGGTGTGGGGCGCGTTTCCGAGCGCCGGCTTCCATTGTCCCCCTTGGCGACGGCCGTGGGGTCTTCTGAGGCCTTGGGTTGAGTCATCCAAAATGGCGGAGGGCCGAAAGTGTCCCTGGGGGGGGGGGGGGAGCCTCTGTTTCCTTTCAAGGCTGGCCCTCCGGCTCCCAGCCCCACCTTCCAAGAAGGGCATTGAACTGGCAGGCAAGAACCCCGAGGGGGAATTCAGGACCCCGGCGCCAAAGTCCTTCGCCGTCAGCTTTGGAAATCCTCCAAGGAGATGTCTTCACCTTGGCTGGAAAGATGTTGAGGTCACCATCCTCTCCCTTCCTCCCCAAATCTGATGGCCTGGAACTCGGACTCGGAACCAGAGGAGTCTCAGTCCACACCAGTTCCTTTGCCTCAGGCGACATCTGAACCACATCTGGGGCCTGATCCTGAAGAGTCCCAGTCTGCACAGGTTCCCCTGCAACAAACACCAGCTGGGCCGAGTCAGGGGCCTGAGCCTGCCCTGGCTCCAGATGCGGGGATGACCTCCTTGCCTCCAGCTGGGCCATCACTTACAGCTGCTCCACTACCGGTTGGGTCAGGAGAGGCTGAGGCGGCCTCTGGGTCTAGTCACCCACCGACGTCTCCCAAGCGGCAGAGACTGAGGTCTGAGAGAAGGTACTCACCTTCGGGCGAGACAGGGAGGCGAGTCGCCAGGGGATCAGGACCGGTGGTTACCCTGACAGAGATAAAAGGCTGCCAGACGCCACCCCAGGTTGCGGGAGCAACGTTGCTGTAAACCAGATCCTGCCTGAGATCCTGTACCTGACCTTGTCTGGTTACCTGCCTGGCATCCTGCCTTGGCCCAGTCGGACGGACTCCCAGCAGAACCTTCAGATTCTGGACCAGACCTGGATTGTGTTTCTCGGGTCACCCCTGGGCTCAGCACACCAAAGTCCAAAGTTGGACTGGAAGGAGGCCAAGGCCATCAGCTCCCAGAATTGTAGAGCTGGAAGGGACCCCGAGGGTCATCCAGTCCAACCCCCTGCAATGCAGGAAGATGGTCACCCAACCGCTGCTTAAAAATCTCCCAGGAAGGAGAGTCTTCCCAGGGAGGCCATTCTGCTGTGAAAGAGCCAGGAGAGTAAATAAGGGCTGAGAGGAGGGGGAGCTCATGGGCCAGAGGAGCGAAAGGGGGGCAAGGGAAGTGGCTTCAGGCTGGCCAGGAACCCAGCTAGCATGCACTGACTGGCAGTAGCTCTCCAGGGTTTCAGAAACGGGATATTCCCAGCTCTACCTGGGAATAGGTTTTGATATGTGTTGGAAGCCGGCCAGACGGGTGGAGGAGGATGGTGATGATGATGATGATGATGATGATTACTACTAGTGCTGGAGGAGACTCTTGAGAGCCCCATGGACTGCAAGAAGATCAAACCTCTCCATTCTGAAGGAAATCAGCCCTGAGTGCTCACTGGAAGGACAGATCCTGAAGCTGAGGCTCCAATACTTTGGCCACCTCATGAGAAGAGAAGACTCCCTGGAAAAGACCCTGATGTTGGGAAAGATGGAGGGCGCAAGGAGAAGGGGATGACAGAGGACGAGATGGTGGGACAGTGTTCTCGACGCTACCAGCATGAGGGAGGCAGTGGAAGACAGGAGGGCCTGGTGTGCTCTGGTCCAGGGGGTTGCGAAGAGGCCGACACGACTAAACAACAACAACAACCACTCTTAGATGTTGGGCATTGAATCTGAGACCTTCTGCTTGCAATGTCGGTGCTCTCCCACTGAGCCCTTAAACGGAGGCAAGTTTATAGTCCTCCTGATCATGAAGGAAGGGCTGGCTTTCCCAGTTAGGCCACTGGTCTTTCTAACTCAGGACTGTCTACACCCCTGACTCGAACCCTCCGCTCCAGCCTCACTAGCGCAGCTGCCGCTGCTCCCAAACTGGTTTGTCTTTTATCTAACTTTCAGTTTGCCGGCGCATCCTCCAAGAGGCTGAGACTTTGAGCCCTTTCTCAGGAGGGGGGTTGAGGGGGCGATGCCAGCCTTCTGGCCATGGGACTGCTCCCCCCCCCCCGGCCACCTCCTCTTCTATCTCTTATCCGAAACCTGAGTTGACCATCTGCCTTGGCAGCAGGCGGGCAGGAGATCTCGTTCCGTGTAGCCTCGTGCCTGGGACCATCTCCAAGCAAATGTTTTTTAAGGAGGAGATTTTTAAGAGTTCCAAAAGGGGGGGGGGGAGGAAATATGTGTATTTGGCACCTGCCTCCCTTTGGGGCCAGAAGAGGGAATTCTGAAAATGGAAGTACCCAATTGTATTTATGAGACCCTGGCATGGTAGCTTTTCCTCTGTGGGTGGAAAAGTGCCCTGGGCTCAGGGCTGGCTGAGGTGGTAAGTCTTAATCTGAGCTGGGACTCAGTCCTGGAAGAGAAATTAGCCCAGGGATGCGTTAAGAATCAGAGAATCATGGAATTGTAGAGTGGGAAGGGAACATGAAGGTCTTCTAGCCCAGCCCCCTGCACTGCAGGCATCTTTCACCCAACGTGGGGCTCGAACCCACAACTCTGAGATTGATTGACTGACTGAGCCAGGGCCGTCTTAGCCAGAGGCACTAGGGGTGCAGGGCACCTGGCCGCCGGGCTCTCAGGGGCGCCAAGCCGAGAGTGTGGGGCCCGAAAGTTGAGTCCGGGGAAAAGTCCGCCAGTCGGTCAAAGCACCATGGTGGGCTCTTCTGCTGTGGGCGGCTGTGTGCCATGGGTTTGGGGGCGACTGAGCCAGCGAGATGCTGAGGCGGCCGGCCAGCTCTGCCCTCCTGTGCACCTGGGACTGAGTTATCTCCCACTTGGACTACTGCAATGCGCTCTACGTGGGGCTACCTTCGAAGGTGACTCGGAAACTACAACTAATCCAGAATGTGGCAGCTAGACTGGGGACTTGGAATGGCCGCCGAGACCACATAGCAGCGGTCTGGAAAGACCTACATTGGCTCCCAGTACATTTCCAAGCACAATTCAAAGTGTTGTTGCTGACCTTGAAAGCCCTAAATGGCCTCAAAGGCCCAGTATCCCTGAAGGAGCGTCTCCACCCCCATCACTCAGCCACACACTGAGGTCCAGCTCTGAGGACCTTCTGGTGGTTCCCTCCCTGCAAGAAGTGAAGTTACAGGGAATCAGGCAGAGGGCCTTCTTGGTGGTGGCGCCTGCCCTGTGGAATGCCCTCCCACCAGATGTCAAAGAAGAACAACTACCAGACTTTTAGAAGACATATGAAGACATCCCTGTTCAGGGAAGCTTTTACTGTTTGATGCATTACTGTATTTTAATATTTAGTTGGAAGCCGCCCAGAGTAGCTGTGGTAGCCCAGCCAGATGGGCGGGGTATAAATAATAGATTATTATTTTTATTTGCACCCCGGCTCCACATGTGCTTAAGACAGCCCTGGCCTGAGCTATCCCTCAGGACATGAGCCTGCTGAATCCGGCCAATAGCCCATGAAGTCCACCACTCTGTCATCACAGTGACCAAAGGCCCCAACGGACCTCGATAGACTGCCTCTGGAGCTGGAGGTTCCATAGGCCCCTCAGAAAAGCCTGCTGGGCCAATGGTCCATAGAGAGCAGCGTCCTCTTCTCACAGCGGCCAGCCAGATGCCTATTATGGGAAACCCTGCAGGAGTAAGTCCTACAGTCCCAAACTCTGCAACCTTCCAGTTATAATAACTTTTTAATTTTTGGTATGTTGACTGTAATTAACTGATGGGTTGAAAATAACGGACAAAAGTACCTCTGAGCATGCACAAAGTACCTTGCCCTGGAGGGGCCCCTCCAGGTGTCTTTTTTATTGGGCCTTCATAATTATTTGTGCTCATGTTGGGATCAGGGAAGTTGCCCACGATCCCACTTTCAATACTGCTTTGGGCCTGAACAGATTTTGGGTCAGATGCCATGCTGGGTTTCTGATTGGTGTGTATCCAGGGCCTTCCCCTCTCAGGTGGGAGCCGTGGCCATTTGAAGAGAGCAAGGGAGAAGTTCAGGCTGAGCTCTGGCCCCTCTTTTTCTAGAAAAATAGCCCTGTCATAACTTCCGACTGAAATAATGTCACAGCTGTCAACTTACAGATTTGAAAATAAGGGACCGGCAGCCTCGAAAATAAGGGATCAGCAGCCAAAATAAGGGATCCACAATTACTTTTATAAAATACATATTTTGTTTTGTGCAAATGGCTTTAGATACCTAAATAAATTACCATATAGCATATATTCAACACAAAAAAACAGCAACAATTTCTTGTTGACAAAGCACAGCTGGACATAGAAAGGGCCCCATTACCTTCAGGAGCTTATTTAAGGGACATCATCAATAAGGGACAGCAGCGGGACATGGCGCTGGGATAAGGGACTGTCCCACCAAATAAGGGACGCTTGACAGCTATGAATAATGTGACTTTTCACATGGCAGATGTACTGTATATAAAAAAAGGACTTCCAACTCTACAGTTTTATGATGCTATGGGTTCACACAGCACTGTGGGAACTCCTTCCTGCAGGAAGGGCCACCAATTTGGATGGCTTTTAAGAGGATTGGGCAAATTCATGGAGGAGGAGACTGCGCTCTGTGGCTCCCAGCCATCTCCCCATTGTTGGAAACGGCAGGAGGGGAGATTTGCCCTTGGGTTCGAATCCTGAGTGTGGGCTTTCCAAAAAAGGCACCTGGTCGGCTGCGGTGAGAACAGGAGGCTGGACAGGATGGGCCCCTTTTGGCAGCTGACCCGGCAGGCTCTTGTGATGTTCCTGTGCAGAGTTTGTTTATTTCATCCTGGTGATGTTTCGCTATAGGACAGGGAAGACCCTTCAGATGGCAATGGTGTGTTAACGTTGGGTAGGCATTGCAGAGTGACTGATTAAGAGGAACGATTTGTGGACGGTCTGGTACATCAGGCCACATTTACAACATCCCTTTAAAGCTTTATCACACCACTTTAGGCAGTCATAGCTTCCCGCAAAGCATCCTGGGAATTGTAGTTTGTTAAGGGTGCTGAGAGTTGTTAGGAGACCCCAGAGCTCCCTGGGAAAAGGGACTGAGCCTTAAACCTCTCCGGAAATGTGCAAACTGTGTGTATATTAGTGAGGACAGCGCGCAAACATGCATTGCCTGTCATGGAAAAAATGTGTCTTATTAGGCAATATTGCATACAAAATATGTGTTGATTTGGAGAATTTAGCACTAAAATCCTGATTCATTTTCACAACGACCTTTTTTTTTGGGGGGGGGGAACTCATTTGGAAATGTGGAGATGTGAATTTTGGACTGGAAACATGTGAAACGGAGCGAAAGCGAAATTAACCAATTGACTCTTCTTTGTCACTTCTGGTTTGGAGGTTGGGAGCTGCAAAGGAGTGGACTTTGGGTGTGTCCTGATTGAATCAGTATTAATTGGAGTGGTTCAGGGTTGCAGCAGCCAAAACCTACAAGCAGAAAGAATCTGGGTGCTGGGCACATGGGCTTTGCAATGGAGTATACGGAGGGTGGGTTGTGCAGAGAAAGCACAAAGCTTCGAAGGAACAGGCAGCTTCAACAAGCTGTGAATACACAGCACTCTGGTGCAAAACTGGGATTTTATTTTAATTTTCATTGTTGAATTTTGACAGTACAAGTGATGGACAGGATGCTGTCTCTAAGAGCTAAGCAGAGTCAGCACATGCAGATACAAAATTGGATTTTCTTTTCAAAGCAGTTTTGAGGGTAGGGCACCCTTCCCCTTTGGAAAGAAGATTCGGGGCTCCACAATCCAGGGTGAAACTCATAGGCTTGTAGAGCTGGAAGGACACCCAGTGGTCATCTAGCCCAACCCGCTGTAATGCAGGGATCACAGCTGATGAGATTTGGAAGGAGCCCCTAAGGATGTGGCCATCGGGCGACTCAAGGAGCCGCCACCTTGGCAAAGAGGAAAGAGTGCCAGTTTAGAGGAGAAACAGACACCCAGCTGGTCAAGGGCATAGCTGTCAACTTTTCCCTTTTCTTGCGAGGAATCCTATTCGGAATAAGGGAATTTCCCTTAAAAAGGGGGGAAATGTTGACTGCTGTGGTCAAGGGACACATTTGCAAATGCTGTTCTCAGCCCACCTGCTCAGCTCCAGCATCTGGGGGCCCCCAAGACACTTTGGCGTCTGAGGGGAACCCCAAAACATTGCCTCTTCCTCCGGTGAGTGCAGACCCCAAAGGGCATCTCCTGCCATTTCCTCCCCGGGGAGGACGTACCACCGGCTCCTCCTCTTTGCCTAGGCCAGCGGTTCTCCACCTGTGGGTCCCCAGATGATGTTGGACTACAACTCCCATCACCCCTGACCTCTGGTCATGCTGGCTGGGAATGATGGGAGTTGTAGTCCAACAACATCTGGGGACCCACAGGTGGAGAAACACTGGCCTAGTGAAAGCTGGACCATCAAGAAGGCTGGTCGCCAAAGAATGGATGCTTTTGAATTCAGGTGCTGGAGGAGACTCTTGAGAGTCCCATGGGCTGCAAGAAGATCAAACCTCTCCATTGTGAAGGAAATCAGCCCTGAGTGCTCACTGGAGGGACAGATCCTGAAGCTGAGGCTCCAAGACTTTGGCCACCTCATGAGAAGAGAAGACTCCCTGGAAAAGACCCTGATGTTGGGGAAGATGGAGGGCGCAAGGAGAAGGGGACGACAGAGGACGAGATGGTGGGACAGTGTTCTCAAAGCTACCAGCATGAGGGAGGCAGTGGAAGACAGGAGGGCCTGGCGTGCTCTGGTCCAGGGGGTCATGAAGAGGCGGACACGACTAAAGGACTCAACAAGAGGCCGCTGTGAAGGAGGCAAGGGGTGGGGGCTGCCAAGGAAGAGGCAGGTCCGGCCTCTAAGGAGACCACCAGCAGCAGCCACAGCAGGCGATGCGTTCCTAGGAGGCTGGGTCTGCTGCCCCTGTGAATCCTGCCCCCTAAGGCAGTTTCCTCATCTTTCCTCCTGGGTGGACCGGCCGGCCAGACTCCCTCCTGACCAGCTGGAAGAGGGAGGCTGCCTCTTTTGCACATCTCAGGCGGCCCTCCAAAGGTCTCCAGTGGACCCCCACTCCTGGATTTGGAAGCCCTGGGCGCCCCAAATCCTGTTTCCAGAATAGAAGGATATCCCACCACATCACCACCCAGAGCCGGATTCAGGTTTGATGAGACCCTCAGCTCCTGAAGGTCATGGGGCCTTTTATATGTCCAGCTGTCCTTTGTCAACAACAAATTGTCGCATATTCGTGTTGAACATGGTAATTGATGGACCTAATGGGTATTTAAAGCCATTTGCACATAACAAAATGTGTATTTTATCAAAGTAATTGTTGAACTGAAATACAGTTAAGGAGAAGTATATTAATAGTGAAATACAATTAAGAAGTATATTAATAATTAATATTAATATTAATAATATTAATTATTAAGTTCTAACTTAAAAAGTTTGGGGGCCCATGACTTACATCATAGGAGCCTACACAACACAAAATACTGTTGCTCTATGTAGGTTTTATTTTATTTGTTTTTTTAGCATATTTTGTAAATGTACATCCAGGGGTTTTTTCCCCTTTAATTTTTGGGGGGCTTTCCAAGAGAGTGGGGCTTATATGTTAATCCGGCCCTGTCACCACTTCTTTCTTTTTTAAAAAATTTCCCCCTGGGACCATCTTCCTGCAATGCAGGGGCTTTTCTAAGGAGCTACAGAAAAAGCAAGATTCCAGTCCTCAGGCTTCGGAGTGAAGCACCGGTTTAAATAGTCACACCGCCCTCTACACTGACTGGCAGCGCCTCTCAATGGTTTCAGGCAGAGGCTTCCCCAGGATTGAACCTGGGTCCTCCTCCATGCAAAACAGATGCTCTACCCACTAGGCAACACTCCTGCACCCCAGACACCTGCATTCCAGCCCAGGGCCGATTGTAAAGGACGCAGCCCCAAGCCTAAGCTCCCGCTGAGCGCCAGCCTCTGCGCGCCTCCTTCCACTGTTGCAGGGGGTTGTGCCAGATGACCTTTGGGGGTCCCTTCCATTCTACAATTCTGGGATTCCCAGTCCCCCCAAACCAGTCTCCTTCCTCCTGCTGCTGACAGAGCCCTGCAGCTCCCCACCTCAGAGGGACCGCTCCGCAGGGGCTGCCGGCACACTCCAAAGCAGCGGCAAAGTGCTTTTTTTTATAACCCAGATGCAGATTTTGATACCTGGGCTGGGGAAAGGAGGCCAAGGGCTGGAGGAAGGCCGGCCGGGCTAATCCCCAGAAGGACAAAGGCTGCTTTGTGGGAAGGGGATCAGTGTTCTCACCTGAGGAGAAGAAGATTTCTGGCTGGAGGGAGAGGAGGGGGGAGGGGGAAAGGGAAGCTGGGTTGTCGGACACGGGGGGGGGGGGGGCATTCTCCTTCCCTGGGGGTCCCTGCAGAACACGGCTGCGATGCGGGAGGGGACAGTAGCCAAATAATAATAATAATAATAATAATAATAATAATACAGTGGTACCTCGGGTTACATACGCTTCAGGTTACATACGCTTCAGGTTACAGACTCTGCTAACCCAGAAATAGTGCTTCAGGTTAAGAACTTTGCTTCAGGTTGAAATCATGCTCCAGCGGCGCAGCGGCAGCAGGAGGCCCCATTAGCTAAAGTGGTGCTTCAGGTTAAGAACAGTTTCAGGTTAAGTACAGACCTCCGGAATGAATTAAGTACTTAACTCGAGGTACCACTGTATTTTATTTATATCCCGCCCTCCCCAGCCGAAGCCGGGCTCAGAGCGGCTAACAGCAGTCAAATAATACAGCATTCTAAAATCAATTCATTGTAAAATCAGTACAAATCAAATTAATGGCAACCATTGGGCTAGAGTTCTGTGAGGATTACCGAAGGAGGGGGTCAGACTGCACCTTGGCCAAAGGCCTGGTGGAAGAGCTCTGTCTTGCAGGCCCTGCGGAAAGATGTCAAGTCCCGCAGAGCCCTAGTCTCTTGGGACAGAGCGTTCCACCAGATCGGGGCCACGGCCGAAAAAGCCCTGGCTCTGGTTGAGACCAGCCTAACCTCCCTGTGGCTCAGGATTTCCAATATGTTTTTGTTTGAAGACCGTAAGGTCCTCCATGGGACATACCAGGAGAGGCGGTCCCGTAGCCACATGCACAAATTGGGGGGGGGGGGTCCTTTTCTGCATCTCTAGCAGGACAGATCAAAGGAATTCCTTCTTCACACAGCAAATAGTTAGACTGTGGAACTCCTTTCCACATGAGGCAGGGGGGCCCAGCAGCTCGTTGTTGTTGAGTCGTTTAATTGTGTCCGCCTCTTCGTGACCCCCTGGACCAGAGCACACCAGGCCCTCCTGCCTTCCACTGCCTCCCTCATGCTGGTAGCTTCAAGAACACTGTCCCACCATCTCGTCCTCTGTCGTCCCCTTCCCCTTGGGCCCTCCGTCTTTCCCAGCATCAGGGTCTTTCCCAGGGAGTCTTCTCTTCTCATGAGGTGGCCAAAGTATTGGAGCCTCAGCTTCAGGATCTGTCCTTCCAATGAGCCCTCAGGGCTGATTTCCTTCCGAATGGAGAGGTTGGATCTTCTTGCAGTCCATGGGACTCTCCAGAGTCTCCTCCAGCACCAGAATTCAAAAGCGTCAATTCTTCGGCGATCAGCCTTCTTGATGGTCCAGCTCTCACTTCCTTGCATCACTACTGGGAGAACCAGAGCTAGCTCAGATGGTCTTAAAAGAGGAATAGGCAAATTCATGGAGGAGGTTCTTGAGGGCTAATAGCCACAATGGCTCTGCTCTCCTGCAGGGTTCCTGAATCCCAGTTGCTGGAGCCTTCCAGCCGGAAGGAAACGGTCCTTATCCTGACCCACTTTTCTCATTGTCCCATTTTCCCTCCTTGCTCAAAACTTCTGGCATTATACTAATTGGAAAGGGCCCAGATTTAATTCCCTCTGGCCCTTGTTCGCGCCTCCACTCACAGCTGGATGAAAAGACTACCCCAGGCTCTCCCTTTTAATCTCTTATTCCTTTGCAGCTAAACTTGGTCCTGCAATCAGGTCACCTCTTCTTGGGCTTCCTGATAAGCTGGCCGGCCGCGGGAGAGATGGGTCGGCTCAGGGCAGATTCCCACGAAACACGGCCTCTCCCCCAGGAGGGTTTTATCAGCTCTGGGAAGAAACGGAGGCTTGTTTCTCGGAGATGGGCGATTACACCTTTCAGAAAACAGAAGCAGCCTGGCTGGCCGCCTTGTCAACGGCCACTGAAGTAGCATTGAGGAACAGCAAAAGAGTCCTGTTCTCACAGCAGCGAAAACTCCCCCTAGAACTTAGGAACCCAGATAGACTGCATCTGGACCTGGAGGTTCCATTAGGACATCAGAAGAGCCATTGACCCACCTAGTCTTTAAAGCCCTAAACGGCCTCAAAGGCCCAGTATCCCTGAAGGAGCGTCTCCATCCCTATCGTTCTGCCCGGACACTGAGGTCCAGCTCTGAGGGTCTTCTGGCGGTTCCCTCCCTGCGAGAAGCCAAGTTACAGGGAACCAGGCAGAGGGCCTTCTCGGTGGTGGCACCCGCCCTATGGAACACCCTCCCACCAGATGTCAAAGAGAACAACAATTACCAGACTTTTACAAGACATCTGAAGGCAGCCCTGTTTAGGGAAGCTTTTAATGTTTGATGCATTACTGTATTTTTAATATTTTGTTGGAAGCCACCCAGAGTGGCTGGGGAAGCCCAGTCAGATGGGTGGGAAATAAATAAATAAATAAATAAATAAATATTATTATTATTATTATTATTATTATTATTATTATTATTATATAGCATCCAGTTCTCTCAGTGCACAACCAGGGTCTGAGTACAAGAGCCCCCTCCCTTCCTGGCATTCAGAAGCATCACCGTCTAGGACTGTGGAGACGGAGCGCAGCTGTCATGGCTGGCAGCCATCCCTGGCTCTCTTCTCCACGAATTTGTTGAATCCTCTTTTAAAGCCATCCAGATGGGTGGCCGTCGCTGCCTCCAGTGGCAGGGAGTTCCACAGACTAACTCTCTGCTGCACTGTAAGTCCTTCCTTTTCCCTGTTCCAGATCTTCCAGCCTTCAGCTTCACTGTGCATTCTAGTCTTACGAGAGAGGGAAAGAAAACTCTCTCTCTATCCATTTTCCCCATGTATTATTGGGGGGGGGGGCCTCTCCTGGCACAAGGGCCACATTTCCGCCTGGGAGATGACCCAGGGGCCGCATGCCAGTGCTGGGCGGGGCCAGAGGCAGAGTGGGCGGGGCAACTGATGTCAAGTAGTCAAGTTTCCCCACACTCCCCACTCAGGAAGGCGGCCCCTTCTCCTCCGTTGGAGGACTTTGAATGGAGTTTGGATGCCTACCTCTCAAGGATCCTTGAACTACAGTACCTGAATGGCTGGGGGTGGACTAGATGGCCCTTGGAGGCCCCTTCCAACTCTGATTCTGTCACCTCAGAAGGTGGTGGGCTGTCCTTGGTTGGAGGTCTTTAAGGGGAGGTTGGGTGGCCACCTGCCAGAAGTTCTTCCACTGTGGTTTCTGCATCAAAGGGGGTTGGTCTAGATGGCCTTTGGGTTCCCTTCCGACTCTGCAGTTCTATGATTCTGTCTCCTGCCTCGGGCCAGTCTGCTTTACGGAGCCCCCTCCCTTGCCGACCCACTCCTGAAACGCTAAAAGAGTGCAGAAACAGAAGGTCCCCTCCACGGAGAGCCATTAACTTCTCACAGGCATTAAACATTAACCGCATGTGGTTTAACCGGCATTAATTAGGGCAGAGAGCAGAGCACTGGGAGACTCCAAATGTACAGCATGTAGCAGTTTTATGCATCCGTCTCTCTGAGAAGGAGAAGGGGACCAGCCATGCTCTTTCTCCAAGGGCACCTCTAAATATCTCCCCCCCTAAAAAAAATAAATTGCATCTGGGGACAGATGTTTCCTTCTCCGAAATCCGTGCAAGGCTCTACCTTCCGCTGGGACTTGGGAGCATCCCATGAAGGTGGACAATTCAGGACAGATCAAAGAACGCCCCTTTCCACACAGGGCAGAGATGGAACTGTAGAACTCCCTGCTGCAGGGATGGCCACCCATTTGCAAGGCTTAAAAAGAGGATTGGATGAATTCATGGAGGGGGAGGCTCTTGAAGGCTGCTAGCCACCAGGGCTGTGCTGTGCCTCCATGGTCCTCCTTTGCCACGGAGAGAACAGGAGTCGGGCCTAGATGGGCCCTCTGGGCCCGATCCAGGAGGCTCTTCTGATAATAAATAATAATAATTTATTATTTATACCCCACCCATCTGGCTAGGTTTCTCCAGCCACTCTGGGCGGCTTCCAACAAAATATTAAAATACATTAAAAGCTTCCCTAAACAGGGCTGCCTTCAGATGTCTTCAAAAGTCTGGTAGTTGTTCTTTTCTTTGACATCTGGTGGGAGGGTGTTCCACAGGGTGGGTGCCACCACCGAGAAGGCCCTCTGCCTGGTTCCCTGTAAACTCACTTCTCGCAATGAGGGAACTGCCAGAAGGCCCTCAGAGCTGGACTTCAGTGTCCAGGCAGAACGATGAGGGTGGAGATGCTCCTTCAGGTATACAGGACCGAGGCCGTTTAGGACTTTCAAGGTCAGCACCAACACTTTGAATTGTGCTTGGAAATGTACTGGGAGCCAATGTAGGTCTTTCAAGACCGGTGTTATGTGTTATGTGGTCTCGGCGGCCACTCCCAGTCCGCAGTCTAGCTGCCGCATTCTGGATTAGTTGCAGTTTCCGAGTCACCTTCAAAGGCAGCCCCACGTAGAGCGCATGACAGTAGTCCAAGTGGGCTACTGGGGTTCTTGTGTCCTGCCTTCCACCTGCACAGTCTTGAGTTGCAAGGTCCAGCTACAATATTCTACGTGGAAATGAAACATTCCCCATGTGGCTATTTGTCTTTCAGAATCTCACCTTCTGTGATCAGGCTCTTGAAGGATCCAGGGAGCCTAACTGCATAGCAAAACTCACCAGAGGCATTTAAGCAGAGGTTGGGGGACCATCTGCTAGATGTCCTCTGGGGGTCCCTTCCAGCTCTACGATTCTATGAGCCCCTGGACTGGTTGCAAATAGGATGGATGGTGAGCAGGTATTTAGAGGGAGGACTGCTTGGGGGGGGGGGCAGACTGAGACTGGTGGGGCAGTGCCCCATTTTCCTCCAAAGCTCTCCGCAGAACATTTTCAGAGATTCCTCCCCGCTCTTCTGCTGAAACAGCAGGGATGGCAGCAGTGCCACCCAAAGATCACAGAGCCTTTCCTAGCCCCCAGCAAACTCTGGTTAAACTGTAACCTCAGGTCGCTTGAGAAAGAGGATTGCTGCAAATCTGTTTCTTCCTCCAGGGCACCACCAAGGTACTCGGAACAAGAGCCAGCTTGTTAAAACCTGTGTTTGGGCATGGAGGGAACAGGCTGGGGGCACGGAGGCCACGTCTAGGAACTGAGGGTGTACAAGACCGGCACTCTCGCAGCACGGGGGGACGGAGAGGTGTAGGCCTTTCGGTGGAATTGCTCGTATTCCAAACCCACGTCAAGGTCAGCGCTGACTGCCTGCCTTCCTGGTTGCCTTGTGCGCTTTCGCAGCGCCTAGCAAGCTGGGGTCTCTAGGAGTTTATTTATTCCAATGCCATTCCTTCCAAGGCACCTGACAGCTCAAGAAACCTTCAACTTCGTTTGGCTGCGATTCCTGCATCACATTGGACAACTCTTTGGGTGACTCTTCCAAGCCTACAATTCTGCCATCAGTGATCTGGAATCCCTGATCTCAGGCATGTGTCAGCATCTACTAGTGTCAGAAGATTCAAGACAGATAAAATAAAGTCCATCTTCACGTCTTGTAAACTACGGAACTCGCTGATTTAGGAGGAGAGGGCTATCGCTGCCTGTTCTCGTGTCTCTACTGTGCTTCTGAATCCCAATTTCTTGAAACCGCAGGAGGGGAGAGCGGGCTTGTGCTCAGATCTCGCTTGCGGGTTTCTCACTGGGGCTGCTGGTTCCCCACTGTGAGAGCAGGCCAGGGCACTGGGCTGGATGGGTCCCTGTGGCCTGATGGAGCCGCGCTCCTCTTTTATTCCCAAACGCCCAGTTCCAAGCCACCTCAATTGCATCTGAGAGCCCACCCAGCTCCTTCACCCAGAAATCCAGCTTTGCAACCTGGCTGCGCGAGGAAGCGAAGTGCTGCCTGCCTCCAAGCCGACACCATCATGTCCCTTTCCAAACTGCTCCCATGCTGCTTTCAGATGCAAGGTTGCCTTCTTGGGGAAACTCACAAATCTTTAGGCCCAGTGGGCAGCAAAGGCCTTTTGGGGCAGGCCTGGCAATTCTGCAGGCGGCAGCAGAGAAAAGGGAACTTCTTCCAGCACCACAGCTTGTTCCCCACTGAGGTGGCAGGATGTGTCCTGGTGGGAACTTGCCAACAAACCAGTGGCTGGAACAGAGCAAGCAGGCGAGAACCACAGGAGCAAGAGCCAGCTGGCATCTTCCAGGACCCACACAGGCACCTGCTTCCCCCTCCCCCTCTCTCTCCTCCCTGCCAAAGCCTCTTCCCCAACACCCAGATCCTTGAGCCTCGTGGCAACATCAACTTGGGACTAGCCTTGCTCTCCCTCTCTCCCTCATTCCAGGCTTTGACCTCCCAGTCGTTGTGATTTTGGCAGGCCAGATTTCCCCGTAGCTTTGGATAAACCAGGGAGCCAGAACAGAGACTGGGGGTTGTAAATGAGCAAGGCTGGGAGGTGGGCAGAGGAGGGTGACCAAGGGAGATTGTGGGTCTCATGAGGATCGGTTGAGGGAGCTGGAGATGCTTCACTTGGAGAAGGGAAGATGGAGAGCTGACGCGATGGTCATCCTCAGATATCCAAGGGGCTGTCACATCGCTTGGATGGAGCAAGCTTGTCAAGGGCAGAACCAGAACAAAGCGATTCAATTTGCAAGAAAGGGGAGGACGGCTGAGCATTAGGAAGAACTTTCTTATGCCAAGAGCTGCTTGACTGTGGTGGGCTCTCCTTCTTTGGAGATTTCAAAGCAGAGGTTCAGGGAGTCTTTAGCTGTGACTCCTGTTTTGCAGGGGGTTGGACTGGATGACCCTCAGGGTCTCTTCCAACTCTACAGTTCTGTGAAAGCCTCTTCCCCCAACAGCCAGATTGTGGAGCCTCATGGTGATATTGGCTTGAGAGGAGCTCCTCTCTCTGCCTCATCCAAGGCCTTCTCCTCCCAGGGTTGCGATGACGGCAGTGCCAGGTGTCCCTGAAGAGCTTTGGCTACACGGAGGAGCGGAACGGGAGCAGCAACTGGGGGTGGCAAATGCAAAAGACTGGACAGCTCCCCGCCAGATCTCTGCAGGCCCTGGAAACCTCAGCCTCCTTGCCTTGAGGAGCAGGGACCCTGTCCGGGCTCCAGAGTAGAGGAGGAGGAGGCAGCGAGGGTGAAAAGAAGGGGATAGAAAGCACGGAGGTGAAAGCATTTGTCTGTTTTGCAGGGGGGAACAGGCCAGACAGTGGCTGCATTGTATGCAGAGGAAGGGCCTGAATGGAGCTTGGAGGGACACAAAAAGCGCTTTGACAATCAGGAGTTCATTAGTATGCGCGGAGGGGAGCCTCGCTGCCTCTATCTCCCCCTCTCCATCTTTCTCTCTCTGCTTCCAAAGAGGCTGCGCTCTGTGTCACAGAGAGGTGAGCCATGCAGAAAAGAAGAGTGCGAAAGGGATTTGGGAGGGAGGTAAAAAAAATTGGAGGGGGGAGAGGCTGGGCACCCAGATGCACAGAAAGAGTCCGGCCTCTCTTTGTTACACGAAATAATGGAATTTTTGGCAGGTGGCTCTTGAAAAGGTGCAAGAGGGAAAGAGGTCCTCTGGAGTTCTGAAAGGGTTGGGAGGGCAGCTTCCTTCCTCTGCACCCGCTCTGACCTCCCCAAGGTGAGTGGGGTGAGCAGGGGGAAAGAAATGAATCAGGCTGGGTCTCCATCGTCTGGGCCTGATGGGCACAGGGCTTGCCCATTTCATTTCCTCTTTCCTTCCCCCTCATCCAAGATCTTTAAGGAAGTGTCTCCTTGATTAACGTCTTGCTAGAGGTGTTCAAAATGCACAAGACACCTTCAGGTTCTTTGGGTAAAAACTAATTCTCCATGACCACCAAGTTTCCTGCAAATTCCTGCAGAATTTGCAGAGCAGAGGGACTCTGAATGGACACTGAGCTTTGCACTAGGAGAGAGGAAGGAAGTTCTTTGTGCGGGAATCTGCGATGGCCAAGACCTTGGATGGCTTTAAAAGAGGACTGGATAAATTGAGGGAGGAGAGGGATCTACGATCATAATGAAGTACATCATTTCAATAAATAGCTCTGAAGGGTTGATGGATGAGCAGAACTATTTTGAAATACAAATCTGGCTGGCTGATCCTAGCACCCTTGTCAGGGTGGCTATCAGAGGTCAGCTATCAGATGGTCAGAATCCCAGAATCGAAGAAAGAAAGAAAGAAAGAAAGAAAGAAAAGTGCTGAGAGTGTCATACTGGGACCTGGGAGAGAGCAGGGCTCAAGTGCCCATTCTGGCCATGAACCTCACTTTGGGCCAGTCATTCCCTCTCTAAGGCTAGCCTGCCTCACAGGGTTGTTGTGTAGGATTAAATGATGAGGGAGAGAACCATTTACGCCAAGCTCCTGGGAGAAAAACAAGTGTGATATCAGGGAGGAACTCTTGCAAGTGATTCACAACTGATTCACAGATGGAACTCCCTGCCTATTGAAATCAAGCAGGCAGCTTCTCTGTACTCTTTCCGGTGCCTGCTAAAAAAATAATAATCCCTGTTTAGACAAGCTTAGAAAATTGAGGTGATTTTAATCTGTTTCTGTATGTTAATTTTCCTATGTTTTAAAGGAGGGTTGCGGATTTTTCTTGATTCTACTGTTTTCTCTTTGAGTTTTGTTTGTTTGTTTGCAATCTAGCAGTGTGTAAATTCCATGATATGGATGAATAAATAAATGATTCAAAGTAGTGAGGTATTTTGCACAAGGCAGAAAGCCCTGGGAAGATACACACTTAGAAAGTTGGGCTATGCATTTTAAAAAGTGGGCTGTTTTGAGGCTTTTGAAGAGAAATCCCACCCAGAAATTCTCCCCTAACATACCTACTCTGAAGCTTATCAGAGACCGAGAGAGATTAAAGGGGCAACCTTCGCACTGGCTAGGGAGAAGTTCGAAGCAACTGAAAGGGGCGTCATTCAGCTTAAAACTCACCGCTGCTCTGACCCAGAGCAGCTGCCCTCAGTTCCAGGAAGGAAGTCTTCCCCACCCATAGCTGGGACCTTCTGTATGCAAGGCGGCTGTTCTGTCACTGAGCTGCAGACCTTGCCTGTAAAATAAGCCAAGATTCCAGTCCTCATGGTTCTGCACCAAGGGTTGAAATAGGAACGCAGGAAGCTGCCTTCGCCGAGGCAGACCAACTGCTTCCTCTAGCTCATAGGTGTCTGCACTGACAGGCAATGGCACTCCCGGGTTCCAGGTGGGAGACATTCCCAGACCAACCTGGGGATAGCCTTCTGCAGGCAAAGCAGCTGTTCTCCCACTGCGCAAGGCTTCCTCGCCGAACCAGCTTGTAATGGGCTTTTGAGGCATGGCTGCAAAAGGGGTCATTACAGCCCCAGCCCCAGGCCTCAAGAGTTCAGTTCCAAAAAGGTTCAGGCTGCCGGTTAAGGACCCTCACTCAAGGCACCTGTCTTCCTTTCCTGCTGGTGAAGGATTCCAGCGAAGAGCTTTTCAGCGGCGGAGAAGGCTGCCTCAAGAAGTTGGAGGTTCTTAAGCCAAGGCTGCATGAGCGTCTGTCAGGGGCTTGGGCAAAATGACCTGGCCAGGACCCCTCCTAACTCTGCTTGTATGAAAGGCGATTCGGATGAGACACTAGCGCTCACATTTTGCTGGCAAGTTTTTAAAGGGAGGCTGAATGGCCACCCGTCAGGGGTTATTTAGTTGTGACTACTGCACTGCAGGGGGTGGACTAGATGTCCCTGGGGTTCCCTTGCAACTCTACAATTTCACGAAGAAGGAGAAGAAGCTGGCAGGGCAGAGGAGGCAGAACGAACACCCGGGAACATGGAATGCCAGGCTGGCAAAGCTCTGTGAGAGAAAGCTCTGTGTCTTTCCCACATGCATCATCCCACACAGGCATGCGTCCGCTCTCGTTCTGAGCGCCCAGCTGAGCACCCTGAAGCAAGTCAGGGGACACCCAGGGGGGAAGCCAGAGGGATGGAGTGAGACGGGGTCTTCATCCCTCCAGGAGGAGATGGGGCCAGCCAAGGAATGAACACGGCTGGCGGGGATTAAGGTGGCCACTGAACGTGCCAAGAAGAGCTCAAGTTGGGAGAGAGAGATCATTTGCTACAAGATTTTCCTTGTTTTCCCGCTGTCAGGATGTATCCGGTTTTGGAGGTGGGATGTTTAATATTCTGCCCTGCAAGCGCAGAGAATCTCTAGCAAGCAGCCGGGGTGGCAATTTGGGGTGCACAAACCTGTCCCTTTTGGCCCTCGTTTCCCCCCAAATTTAAATTCACATCTCTGTATTCCTGCAGCAATTTGTTTTTCAAACACGAAAATGGGTTAGCGCCCGAGTGCAAATTGCTCCAATTAAACACACTTTTTGCATGCCATTTTGACGAAAGTTCATATTTTCTGCAACCGTTCCCCGAATACAATGCAATTTTGCATGTTGTAGTCTCAAACACATGCATTCTGAAGTGCGCTGTTTCCGAACATGCGCATCTTTGGACAACTTCTTTGGCTGCAGAAGTGATCGCAAAATTCAGAGGGGCGCAAATCCCAAAGGACGGGTTTCGTGTGTTGGATCAAGTGCAAGTTAGAGAGTTTCTCACTAAAAGGCATGCCAAACTTAATTTCTGCCCCCATTCTGAGTTGCAACTGGAAGTTAGTGAAGTCCCCAAATCCACCCAGACATTTGCTCTCCCAGAGAGGTCTCTCCTTCGCATCTGGTCCAAGAGGACTGCAGGTAGGTAGGACTCCCAAAACGGAAACTCGCTACCTGTGGAGCATCTCAGGAAGTCCCACTGTCCACCTGCTCAAAGTCCAATCGCCCTCCTCACCATCCTGTCATGGCTTCCACCGTTTCACAGAGTCTTACCTTGAGTCCAGCGAAGGTCCGAAGAGCAAAACTGGGCAAGGGTCAGGGTTCAACCGGACTTTTCGCCGAAGGGAGTCTGAGCTAAATCAACGTTGCTCCTTCTTCTCGTCCCGCTGCCCCTGTGTGTGTGTGTGTGTGTGTGTGTGTGAACTCTCTCTTGCGCACACTTCCCAGACCTGGGGCTCCAAGAGGCAGGATTCAACCACAGCTGCCAACACAGGGGCTCGGAGGCTTCTTGCAAAGGCTTTTAAATTCAGGACCCACCATCAGATAAGCGCTGCTCTGAAAGGCTGAGTCTGCCCCATGGATTCTGTGCCTCTTTCCCCCCTCTCTCTTTCTTTTTCTCCCTTACAAAACTTTGCTCAAGTTCAATTGAATGAAAGGATTTATTTTGTTTTGTTTTTTTAAAGCAGGGGGCGGAAGAGGGAGGTGATTGACATCTTCGGCAGGCCTATCGCAGGAGGGCGGTGGCAAGGGACAATGGCAGGAGGTGGAGCTGTGCGGAGTGTAGAAGAAAGGGGGGGAGAGAGAAATCTGGCAGCGAAAGGTGGGAGGGGAGTGGGCACCACCGGGCAGAGCCGGAGGGTTAAAGTTTGAGAGGCGAGTTAATGAGATGGAAATCAAATCACTCGCCGGGTATAGGGTTCCCTCCCTGCCCCAAACCTTCTGTGTTAAAAGGTCACGGGACAAGGGAGAGGAGAAGGCAGAATGAAAGGGGGGAGGGAGGGGGGAGAGAGGCGTATTTAATTACAGCTGGATTTAAAAGGCACATGAATACTGTTGCAGAGGGAGCACCCGTCCGTGGAGGCTCAGCGCTAGAGGTGGCAGCGGCGGCAGAGGACGACACCTGCACTGAGCTGTGAACAGATTAGTCCTTCCCGTCCTCTTGGGACCTGCGTGAGGCTCCCACGGCATCCCGGCCTCCTCCCATCTCCCCCCCAAAGACTTCACAGGCACCAGTTGCGTAGCAAAGGAGGAAAGCAATCTTTTAGTGCGGCAGAACCGGCCCTTTGGAACTCCCTGCCTATGGACACCAGGCAGGAGGTGCCTTTACTGAATGCTTTTTGGTGCCTGCATGAAACATCGTTGTTTAGGTGAGGCTGTAGGTTCCATCTGTTCTTCGTTTATTGCTGGTTTTTGTCTTTCGAATGTTTTAAAAGAGCTGCTTTTACTGGTGATTTTATTGTTTTAAGCTCTTAGCGAACCACTTGGAGGGGTTTGGGGTTTATTATCCTTATTAAAAAGTTCTACACTGCGCTTCATCCGAGGATCACAGGGTGTTTTATGATATAAAACTACCAAACCACATAACATAATAACAAACTAAAACAGTAACCCCCCACCCACAGTTTAAAAGGCCTGGGAGAAGAGAAATGTTTTTGCCCAGCACTTAAAGATCTGTTGTGAAGGTGCCAAGCGAGTGTCCCTGGGGAGAGCATCCCGCAAGTGGGGGGGGGGTCCCTGCAGAAAAGGCCCCTTCTCAGGCTGCTGCCCCCCAGGCCTCTTGTGGGCGAGATGCACGAGGAAGGGCCCCAGACTAGGATCGTAAGGTATAATTAAGCAGTGCGTAGATGAAACAAAATAGATATAGTGGGGCAGGAGAGCTGAAAATACAGTGGTACCTCGGATTACAGATGCTTCAGGTTACAGATTCCGCTAGCCCAGAAATAGTACCTCAGGTTAAGAACTTTGCTTCAGGATGAGAACAGAAATCACACGGCAGCAGAGGGAGGCCCCATTAGCTAAAGTGGTGCTTCAGGTTAAGAACAGTTTCAGGTTAAGAACGGACCTCCAGAATGAATTAAGTTCTTAACCCGAGGTACCACTGTAATGCCAATATATTTCACATCTGGCCCCCTTGGTTTCAGATAGTACATGGGTAGATGAGTCTAAAACACCCAGGACACAAATTTTCACGGCCCTCTAGCGGCTCTGGTGGCTCATTAACCAGAAGTAATGTGTTGTTCTTGTTTAGTCCTTTAGTGGTGTCCGCCTCTTCGTGACCCCCTGGACCAGAGCACGCCAGGCACTCCTGTCTTCCACTGCCTCCCGCAGTTTGGTCAGACTCATGCTGGTAGCTTCGAGAACACTGTCCCACCATCTCGTCCTCTGTCATCCCCTTCGCCTTGCGCCCTCCATCTTTCCCAACATCAGGGTCTTTTCCAGGGAGTCTTCTCTTCTCATGAGGTGGCCAAAGTATTGGAGCCTCAGCTTCAGGATCTGTCCTTCCAGTGAGCACTCAGGGCTGATTTCCTTAAGAATGGAGAGGTTGGATCTTCTTGCAGTCCATGGGACTCTCAAGAGTCTCCTCCAGCACCATAATTCAAAAGCGTCAATTCTTCGGCGATCAGCCTTCTTTATGGTCCAGCTCTCACTTCCATACATCACGACTGGGAAAACCATAGCTTTTACTATACGGACCTTTGTTAGCAAGGTGATGTCTCTACTTTTTAAAATGCTGTCTAGGTTTGCCATTGCTTTCCTCCCAAGAAGCAGGCGTCTCTTAATTTCGTGGCTGCTGTCACCATCTGCAGTGATCATGGAGCCCAAGAAAGTAAAATCTCTCACTGCCTCCATTTCCTCCCCTTCTATTTGCCAGGAGGTGATGGGACCAGTGGCCATGATCTTCGTTTTTTTGATGTTGAGCTTCAGACCATATTTTGCACTTTCCTCTTTCACCCTCAATAAAAGGTTTTTTAATTCCTCCTCACTTTCTGCCATCAAGGTTGTGTCATGTGCATATCTGAGGTTGTTGATATTTCTTCCAGCAATCTTAATTCCGGCTAGGGATTCATCCAGCCCAGCCTTTCGCATGATGAATTCTGCATATAAATTAAATAAGCAGGGAGACAAAATACAGCCTTGTCGTACTCCTTTCCCAATTTTGAACCAATCAGTTGTTCCATATCCAGTTCTAACTGTAGCTTCTTGTCCCACATAGAGATTTCTCAGGAGACAGATGAGGTGATCAGGCACTCCCATTTCTTTAAGAACTTGCCATAGTTTGCTGTGGTCGACACAGTCAAAGGCTTTTGCATAGTCAATGAAGCAGAAGTAGATGTCTTTCTGGAACTCTCTAGCTTGCAAACATGTGAGAATGTATTTAGTGTTAAACTCTGGAAGCATAGACTCCATTCTGACCACACTAAGCCTCAGGAGGAACCTCCAGTTTCAGAGGCAGTCTATCTGAATTCCTGGGTTCTTAAGGACATTTGGCCTTAAGGATGCTGGATTATTGGACCTGATTCAGCTGCTCCAGGGCTCTTCTTCAGTCCTGATGCTGAAATTGCTCAGAATGGGTTTTCCATGTTCAAAGACAGAATAGCTCCGGATCCCAGATGCACTGCAGAGTTCTTGCCTATACTACACTGGGTCTTCAGCATCAGGATTCAGAGGCAGAAGGGAAAGGATCTCTGGACGGTTGAGTCCAGTCAAAGGCGACTATGGGGTTGTGGCGATCATCTTGCTTTCAGGCTGAGGGAGCCGGCATTTGTCCACAGACAGCTTTCTGGGTCATGTGGCCAGCAGGACTAAAATGGCACAACAGAACACCATGATGGAAGCCAGAGCACATGGAAACACCATTTACCTTCCTGCCAAAGCGGTACCTATTTATCTATTTGCACTGGTGTGCTTTCAAACTGGCAGAAGTTGGGACAGAGCTCACCCCATCACAGGGATTCAAACTGCCAACCTTCTGATCAGCAAGCCCAAGAGGCTCAGTGGTTAAGACCACAGCACCACCTGCTCCCTGATTCAGAGGTATACTTTTTCTGAACATGGAGGTTCCCTTCCTACCCATCACCACCAGCTGGCCTCCATCTTTCACCTGATCTGACAGGACCTTCCCTGAGTTCATGTCCTCAACTCCATCACCAGGGCCACAGATTTGTGGTGGTGAATTATTTCTAGCAGTACGGCACTCCTCTGTCTCTGTCTGGGTGTTGGAGGAACTGGCACAATCATCACCCAGCACAATACAGAGACTTGCAAAATTACGCATTTTGTGGTTTTCCCTATGACTAAAGGACCTGGGTGCTGAACTTTAAGGTTATTGTTCTGGGGGAACCAAGGGACTTAATTGAACCTTCAGAGCACAACAGGTTTCTTGGCTGCATTCTCCTTCCTCTTGTTCCAACATAATATATTTAGCTATTTTATAGAACACAAGATTGTAAGAAGAGCCCGTCTGCTGGATCAAGCAGCATCTACTCCAGCCCCCTGTTCTCACAGCGGCTGACCAGATGCTTCATTTGGGAAATCCGTGAGCAGGATCCAAACCCCAGAGCAGCCCTCTCCCCTCCTGGGGGTTCCAGCAACTGGTATTTGCAAGCATTGCTGGCAGAGCAGAGCCAGGCTAGCCAGTTGCCATCGATGGCCCTCTCTCCTCCTCCGTGAATCTGTCTCATCCTCTTTTAAAGCCATCCAAGTTGGTGGCCCTCACCGTCTCCTGTGGCAGGGAGTTCCACAGTTTAACCCTGGTCTGCATGAAAAGATTCCTTTTATCTGTCCTGAATCTTCCAAAACTCAGCGTCATTGCATGTCCAAGAATTCTAGTGTGATGAGAGATGGAGAAAAGCTGTTCCCTGCCCTCTATCTCCATTCCAGGCCCCTTCCTAAGAGCAGAAGAAGAGTGTGTTGGATCTACAAAGGAGGAATGGATTTGTAAACTCAATGAATGTTTAATTTTGGCAAAATTAACTGCTATAATAAGAAATCAGTCGAATCAAAAATTTAAAAAAGGAGTGGAAATGTTTTGATGAATATATGGCAAAATATTGCTCCAAAAAAAAATAATAATATGCTAATATGCCAAATTAACATGTGAAGTACTGGATGGAAGAAAAATTAGTGAGGAAAGATAATAAGAATATATAGATGATTTGTGAAGATTGTAGAATGCAAAGATTATTGTAAATTGTATAATGTGGAGGAAATCGAGTGGGGGAGGATTGAGGAAATATAAATGTAAATATATGGGGGGGGGATGGGGAGGAAATGGTGTTGGTTTTGGTACATCTGTATTGTAATGTAATACAGTATGTGAAAACCAATAAATAAATAAATACATAGATGATAGATAGATGATAGATGATAGATGATGATAGATAGATAGATGATAGATAGATAGATAGATAGATAGATGATAGATATAGAAAGAAAAAGTGTGTGCTGGATCAGGCCACAGGGGGCCCATCTAGTCCAGCATCTTACTCTCCCAGTGGCCAGTCAGATGCCCATTATGGGAGACCCACAGGCGGTATCCAGCCACAAAAGCCCCCTCCCCTTCCATGTTTCCCTGGAAGGGGCATTCAGGAACATTTCTGCCCGAGGGCAGAGCACAGGCCTTGTGGCTCCTTGTCTCCTTAGACAGACCCCTCTCCTTAGCCGCCTTCCCTCTCCACTGGCCCGTCCCAAAGGCTGCAGCACACACGGAGACCATCCTGGGAAAGCGACCCCGTCTCCCCCTCGCTTGAAAGACACGGCGTTTGCAGGGGACAGGTAACGAAAGGAGCTCCAGGTCAGGGCTATCAGGTAACTTGCGCGCCGGAGGCGACATTCCCCTTTCTGCTGGGATTTTGCAGAGGCTGTTTTGGCCCAGGTGCCTTTGCAACAGTGATACTCCCTGGGAAGGCGAAGCCTTTTCAGCCGGGGAAATGGAGCCGGGGGCAGCCTCCTCGGGCGAGAAGTCCCTGGAGAGAAAAAGACGGAAGCAAATCAAAGGAGGGAGCTTTCTTTTTGAGAAGCAGAAGGAACAAACATATCACACCTGTCCTTTGTCTCCTGATTTTCCTTCCCACCACATTTTCCACCAGCTTTTCTTCCTTTCCATGACCCCGCCATTCTTCCTCTCTTGCTGTTAAAACTGCTTCTCGATTCCAACTGGGTTGTTTGCAAGAGCTCCTGTGTCATCGGTTTAAAAGTCACCTTCGACGGTCGATGTGTGTAAAAAACCAGCAACTCTAAATAAAAGTAGTTTCCTCCCCACTGCCACCCCCCAAAAAATACTCCCCCCCCCAAAAAAGTATTGGTTTTTACAATATTATCGACAAACAAACACACAAAACGAACAAACATAACAAACATAAATCATAACCTTATTAAAAATAACAGTTATTAACTTTGTAAAGCGACTTCCTCGTTTCCCCTTGGTTGAATTTCATTGCATGTCCTTATAACGGTTTTCCAAATCCCAATTTTTATAAACTTTTAACTTAAACATTAACATCTTTAAATCTTCTCCTAATAGTATTAAACATATTATTTTATCACTTAACATAAATACAATCCTAAGCCCATTAAATATCTGGAAGCTGTTAAGTTAAAGTAGCCGGAAATAGCTTCCAAAAAAATACTTTTAAGAACATGAGAAGATATGAAGAGGCTTCTGAAGGGGACTCACCTAGTCCAGGCTCATGTCCTCACAGTGGCCAACCAGGTGACCATTATAAGAAACCTGCAAGCAGGATAATAATAATAATAATAATAATAATAATAATAATAATAATAATAATTTTTATTTATACGCCGCCCTTCCTGGTTCAAAAACCGGGCTCAGGGCAGCTAACAACAAATTTAAAACAATTATAAAAGCAGCATAAAATACAGTATAAAAACATGAATAAAAATAAAATTCAAAAATCAATTTAGGGGAAATAAGCATTAGATAATCCCCAGGGCTAGCTGGCTAAACTGGTCCTACTTGGGTCAGGGGACCAGGAGGCCAGGGGAGAATTTGATGTGGGGTCTCAGAGCAGGTAATCTTCGTAAAAGGGGAGGGGGAGGGAAGGAAGGGGAATAAAAGATCAGGCTAAGTTCAAATTGAAAGCCAGGCAGAATAGCTCTGTCTTACAGGCCCGACAGAAAGAGGTTAAATCCTGCAGGGCCCTGGTCTCATGGGACAGAGCATTCCACCAGGTCAGAGCCACCACTAAGAAGGCCCTGGGGGAGGATAGTCTGACTTCCTTAGGACCCGGGACCTCTAAACTATGGTTATTCATGGACCTTAAGGTCCTCTGTGGGGCAGACCAGGAGAGGCGGTCCCATAGAATACAGGACTCTCCCCTCCGGTGGCTTCCAGCAAATGGGATTCATGAGTATTGCTGCCTCTGACTGTGAAGACAGAGCATAGCCATCCTAGCTGGTCACCATCAATAGCCCTCTGCTTCCATGAATTTGTCCAGTTCTCTTTCAAAGCCCTCCGAATCAGTGGCCATCACTGCCTGCTGTGGGAGGGAGTTCCGCAGTCCCACTCTGCTGCGAGAAGAAATACAAATTCCATCCTGTCCGCAGAAAAGGGCCTTTTCTATTCCTTGCTCTGAAACAAACACACAAGCAAGTGGGAGGCTTTCCTCCCCCCTTCCCTTTTTATCCTGACCCTTTCAAACATGCCGGGGGGGCTGGGAGAAGAGTCTTTTAATGGAGATCCTACCACGCAAGATAAAATGAGAAGCATCGAGGCCGAGGCAAGGAGGCCCTCTTCTGAAATGCACGGGCCCTGGGTGGAATCCAAATGGCGAGAACAAGAGATGTTCTGTTTTCATTTGTGTCGTGTGTCTCCCCCCCCCCCACCTCAAAACCTGCCCCCCCCCCACGACTGGACCTGGCTGAGCCACTGAGAGAGAGCTGCTTGTCTCAGCAAGAAGCCAGCATCTCTCTCTCTCTCTCTCTTTTCTGCAACCCACACGAACCCCTGGTGACAAATTGCCCCCGCCTGATCAATTTGGATCTCGGGCAACCTGACAGGTATCCTTCTTGACAGAGCTGGCCGGGAGGGAGCAGACATTGCATTTTGCAAGTGGCAGAGAGAGAGAGAGAGAGGGAAAGAGAGAGACGCACCATCAGCAGTTCTTCAAAGAAAGAAAAATATGGGAGAAGAGAAGAAGACAGGTGGAATCTTCCACTGTTGGTTTGGGAGTCTAGGAGGACAAAAGCATATCAGAAGAGCCTGCTGGATCCGGCCAAAGGGGCCCATCTAGTCCAGCTCCCTCTTCTCACAGCGGCTGCCATGGACTGGCTGGGGACAGAGGAGTGGGGGGGGGACCCCCAAGGGAAGAGAATCAAGGGACTGGTGGTGGGACAGTGATGAGTGGTGGGAGGGAGAAGAAGGAGCAGACTGGGAGGAGAAAGAGGCAACAGGGTTTCGTGAGCAGGAAGAGGCTGTGGCAGAGAGCAGTGCAGACTCAGAGGCAGGAGCAGAAGGTGGAGAGGAAGGAGACCAAGAGGCAGAAATCAGGCAGGCTGCGGAAGAAGACAGCAACCCCTCTCCACTGGCCCCCCAGGACATGAAGAGGGATGAAGAGGACAGAGCCAAGGGAGAAAAGGTAAAGGAGGAGGAGTCTTAGAGAGCCTTGGGAAGGCAGTCCTCACAACTGCCTCATTGGGGCAAGGCCTACCGAGAAGAGCTGCTGTGACCACTAGGCCTGTGCTGTTTCTGTTTCTTTGAATAAAGAGTTAACCGACACCTGGTGAGTTATTGCTGACCTGCCCCCCCCCCACTGCTGCCCTGACAGAGGCCACCCATGTCCTTCCTGTCCTCACTGTGGCCCAATGTCCCAAAGAAGAGAGGAATCCAGATAGACTGCCACTGCACCTGGAAGTCCCATCAGAACAGAAGTAGAGCCTGGCTGCTGGATCAGGCCCATGGCCCATCTAGTCCAGCATCCTGTTCTCACAGGGGCTGACCAGATGCCCATTAGGGGAACCCACAAGCAGGATTCAAGCGCAAGAGCAGGGGTCAGCAAACCTTTTCAGCAGGGGGCTGGTCCACTGACGCTCAGACCTTGTGGGGGGCTGGACTATATTTTTTGGGGGGGGGGATGAACGAATTCCTATGCCCCACAAATAACCCAGAGGTGCATTTTAAATAAAAGGACACATTCTACTCATGCAAAAACACGCTGATTCCCAGACCGTCCGCAGGCCGGATTGAGAAGGCGATTGGGCCGGATCCGGCCCACAGGCCTTAGTTTGCCTACCCATGCACAAGAGCAACTCTCCTTTCCTGTGGACTAGATGGGCCCCTTGGCTCCTCTTAGGTCCTTCTAAGACAGCTCCTCCCATCCTTCTTCCCCCCCCCCCCGCGATGCTTCAATTTTGTTCCCATCCCCTCAGCTGCTCCCTTCATTAAAAACTCATTGCTGCACTGTTGATTATTTCTGCTATGCAAACGTGGCCAGCAGAAAATGCATTATTAATTTGACAGGGGGAAGGCAGGTGGGGGGCAGAGGGGGGCGAGTTACACAAGTCCTGCTGTCCTTCTGACGTTAAACTTAAGCGGAGCACACCCAGCTCCCTCCTCCTCCTGGATTCACACTGCATAGGAACTGTGGAAGCTGCCGGCTGCCCAGCCAAACGATTGGCCCATATACCCCAGTATTGTCTACACCAGGGGTCAGCAAACTTTTTCAGCAGGGGGCCGGTCCACTGCCCCTCAGACCTTGTGGGGGGCCGGACTATATTTGGAAAAGAAAAAAATATGAATGATAACCCAGAGATGCATTTTAATTAAAAGGACACATTCTACTCATTTAAAAACACACTGATTCCCAGACCGTCCGTGGGCCAGATTGAGAAGGTGATTGGGCTGGATCCGGCCCCCGGGCCTTAGTTTGCCTACCCATGGCCTACACCAGTGGTGTCCAAACTTTTTTCAAAGAGGGCCAGATTTGATGAAGTGAAGGAACATGAGGGCTGACCAAAGTAGTTGACTTTTTTTAGGATTGAAGTTGTTGAGGGCTTTTTTTAGGATTTTACCCCAGGAAATAAACTGCCACAGGGGCCGGATTAAACCAACCAATGGGCTGGATCAGGCCCCTGAAATGGATGGACTTTGGACATGCCTGGTCTACACTGGCTGGCAGCAGCTCTCCAGGGGTTCAGGCAAGGAGTCTCTCCCAGCCCCACCTGGGAGATGCTGGGGGTTGATTAAGGGGCCTTCTGCATTCCAAGCAGCTGCTCTAGCAAAGCCCCAGGGTAGATTCCAGAAATATAATCTGTGGAAAGACTTGAGGCCCATAAAGTTTTGGGGGCTGCTTGTGGGCTTCCCACTGGGGCATCTGGTTGGTGCCTGTGAGAGCAAGATGGGGCCCCTTTGGCCAGGCTCTTCTTATGGAGCCTCCAGGTCTGTTGTTGTTGTTCAGTCGTTTAGTGGTGTCGGCCTCTTTGTGACCCCCTGGACCAGAGCACGCCAGGCCCTC
Organism: Podarcis tiliguerta; assembly: GCF_965153285.1. NCBI lineage: Eukaryota > Metazoa > Chordata > Lepidosauria > Squamata > Lacertidae > Podarcis > Podarcis tiliguerta. The sequence goes on from NC_139549.1 coordinate 516,750, forward strand.
CTGTCTTCCACTGCCTCCTGCAGTTTGGTCAAACTCATGCTGGTAGCTTCGAGAACACTGTCCCGCCATCTCATCCTCTGCTGGCCCCTTCTCCTTGCGCCCTCCATCTTCCCCAACATCAGGGTCTTTTCCAGAGAGTCTTCTCTTCTCATGAGGTGGCCAAAGTCTTGGAGCCTCAGCTTCAGGATCTGTCCTTCCAGTGAGCACTCAGGGCTGATTTCCTTCCGAATGGAGAGGTTGGATCTTCTCGCAGTCCATGGGACTCTCAAGAGTCTCCTCCAGCACCAGAATTCAAAAGCATCCATTCTTCGGCGATCAGCCTTCTTTATGGTCCAGCTCTCACTTCCATACATCACTACTGGGAAAACCATGGCTGGAACTAGACGGACCTTTGTCGGCAAGGTGATGTCTCTACTAGAGGCAGTCTATCTTGCTTCCTATGTCCATAGGTATATTTGGTCACTGTGAGAAGAAGAAGCTAAACTAGACAGCCCCCCTTGGGCCTGATCCAGCTACAGGGCTCTTTTTCATGTTCTTCTTCATTTAATCTGCAGAACAACCCTGTGAGGTAGGCTAGGCTGAGAGGAAATGATTGGCCCAAGCTCACTCAGGGAGCTTCATCGCTGAGCAGGGATTCGAACCCTGGTTTTCCAGGTCTTCGTCTGACACTACACCACACTGGCTTTCCGAGAGACCTTCTACTCTGAGGCAGAAAGGACAATTACACACCATCCATTATGCAACCATTTGAGTGCCTCCATCGCTCCTGACAGCCTTGGAACTTACTTCATACAGACGTGGATTTCATTTTGTGCCAATCTGGGCATCTGAAGAGCTGATATCTATAGATATGTCTAAATTAAGAGGGAGGGATAGATGGTTATCGAATCTTAATGTGAGCTGATTCTTTTGGTCGCCTTCACTTTCTCTGTTCAATTCTTATTAAAATCAAGACTAAATAAATAATTGCAACAGAGTGACTGGCTGATGGCAGAACCAAAAGTCTGGGAAGGCAGTGAGCTTTCCTTCGCTGCAGATTTCTAAATCAGGTGGCCACCTGTCAGGGATACTTGAGCTGCGAATCTTGCATCACAGGGGGTTAGACTAGATGACTTTTGGGGTTCCCTTCCAACCCTACAATTCTATGAACAACGGCAGCAGCAGCAGCAACAACAACAACACTCCTCCACTGGAGGTTTTCCAGCAGATGCTGGATGGCCACCCATCAGTGATTCGTTAGCTGTGATTCCGGCAGGACAGGGGGTTGGACTAGATGACCCTCGGGTACCCCTTTCAACCCCACAATCCCATGATTCTATAAGAGCGTGACTGGCTGGTGGCCTGTCGTTTCCCTTCTCCCCCCCAGCGACACTCGGCACACACCCAACCCTCAGCGACACCCTCCGACGAGTTCCAAAATCATGCCTGGTCGTGCGTTTTCGGGGAGGGGGCGGCGATGTTGGTTCTGCTTCGCCCGCCAGAGCTCCCCCTCCCGGTTCTCTCTTGAAGCCGAGACGGTGCAGCCTCGCCACCATTTAGCATCCCAGCCAAAGGACGTCCAGAGCCGTTGCCTTGGCGACGGCCGGGAAGTAAGGGTGCCTGGGAACGCGGTGGGGGGGGGGAGTGAAGTCTCCCATATATAGAGAGGGAGAGACTGACTCCGGGGCTGATGAGCTGCAGCTAAATTTAGGCGGAGGAGGGAAGGAGCAAGAGGCGCCGGGGATGTCATGCAGGGGGGCCCGGGCGAGACGGGCCCCGCCGGGGGGCGGCCACGGATCCTGCCCGGCCCTCCCTCTCCGCTCTCCACGCTGCCGCCGCCGCCGCTGACCTCGAGAGGCAGGACGCTTTCAGCACCACCAGGTGAGCGGACAGCTCCCTCGAGGGACCCAGCGGCCTTAGCAAAGGATGGAGGAGGAGGAAGAGAAGGATGCAGGGACCGGGTTGCCAAGGAAACGAGCTCGGGGCGGCTTCGCGGGCAGGGGTCCTTCCCGGGTGGGAGTGGGCTGCGAAGGAGGCCACGGAGAGAATAACCTTCTACGGGGAAGCAGCCTTGCAAGTAGAAGTCTCTGGTTCAACCCCCCTGGGGCATCTCCTCCAGGCAGGGTTGGTGAAACCCTGATGAGCCACTGCTGCCGGTCAGTGTAGGCAATATGGAGCTGGGTAGACCAATGGTCAGACTCAGTAGAAGGAAGGCAGCGTCCTCTGTTCCTGTGAGAGGGGTGGAGGTCTCATGGACAAGCTGGTAGAGGAGAGCAAATCAGGGGGGAAGGGGAGGACCAGAGAATGGTAGAGTTGGAAGGGTACTCCAGGGGTCATCTAGTCCAACCCCCTGCAATGCAGGAATCCTACCCACAGGCGTCCCTGGGTGGGCTCGAACCACCAACCTTCTGGTTAAGAGCCAGACACCAGAGAATAATGCATACCGCTCTATTTGGGCCTTGGCCAGACCCTACCAGGAGTCCAGTGTCCAGTTCTGGGCGCCACAATTTAAGGAAGATATCGAGAAGCTGGAAGGTTGTTCAGAGGAGGGCAACCAAGATGATCCAGGGTCTGGAAACCAAGCCTTATTATAATAATAATATAATAATAATTTATTATTTATACCCTGCCCATCTGACTGGGCTTCCCCAGCCACTCTGGGCGGCTTCCAACAAAATATTAAAATACAGTAATGCATCAAACATTAAAAGCTTCCCTAAACAGGGAGTTGGGGATGTTTAGCCTGGAGAAGAGACGACTGAGGCGAGATATGAGAGCCATCTTCCATTATCTGAAGGGCTGTTACATGGAAGAGGGAGCCGGCTTGTTTCCTGCTGCTGGACCCAATCCAGTGGATTCCAAGGCCAAGAAAGGAGATGTTGACTAAACATCAGGAAGAACTTTCTGACAGCAAGAGCTGTTTGGCAGTGGGACAGACTTCCTCGCGAGGTGGTGGGCTCTCCTTCCTTGGAGGTTTTTAAGCTGAGGCTGGATGGCTGTCCGTCAGGGATTCTTCAGCTGTCATTGCAGGGGGTAGGACTAGATGACCCTTATGGCCCCTTTTGACTCTATGATTGTGTCCTACCTGCCCTGAAACGTGCCATAGCCAGTCAACTCAGTTTAGGGTTATATATCGTGGAAGCTGCCTTCTACTGATTCAGAGCCTTAGGGTCCAGCTAACTCAGTACTTGCTGCACTGACTGGCAGGCGCTCTCCAGGGTCTCTCCCAGCCTTAGCAGGAGGCACTGGGGATTGAACTTGAACTGCCTGCAGAGCAAGTGCTCTAACCACTCAGCCAGTAGCTCTTCCCCTTCACATAAAGCAAGTTTCCAGTCCTCATGGTTCTGAGTTGCAGAGTATACTGCGAGGCCTTAACAGCAGATGAGGAGGGAAAGCCGTATCTCACTTCCCACTTCTTATGCTTCCTTTCCGTAAAATCTGCAAACTTATTTTTATTTAAAACTTTCATGCCCCACTCGCCATTGCAAGGGCAATTCAAGAGTGAGTTGCAAAGTAAAAATCAATGGTACCTCCTGTTTTAATTCTGAAAACAACAGCCATGGAAGGTAGGGAAGACTGGGGAATGGGAGAGAAAGGGCAAAGGAGAGCAGGGGAGAAAGGTCAATTTCCCTAAAAATCACAGAATTGTATATGCTTATTATGCCTTGTTTTATTCTGACCGTAACAACTTTTTTAAGGCAGCAAAAGCAGAGAGGGGTTTTTTAAAGGGTCTCTTGCAAACTTCCTGAGAAGCCAGGGGCAGGAACCAAGATCTCTCTTTTCATAAATATGTAAATTTTTAACATCTCATCTTTGCAAAACCAGCCGTGCAAAGTAGGATAAGCCTGGTGGAGGGATATAATATGAAGGGGAGCCCTGCAGGCTTCAAGGGTGGTTTGGGTTTTGAACTGAAGCCTCTTGTCCAGATAAATGTGGATCTGCTCCCTTGTTTCCTTTTACCGCAACACTGCAAGGTAGGACAGCCAGAGCGAGGAAGAGGGCTGGTGGAGATATTTGGGTTTTGGACACCAGTTACTTCCCAATAGATATTTAAATCCTCTGTATTATTATGGATACTTCAGTCAGTCAGTTTCTTAACTGCCTTTCTAAAAACAACAACAACAAACCGAAGGTAACTTATAAAAATATATAATATGCCGAGTTTAAAACCAGACAGTAAAACAACAATTTATCCATATAATATTAAAAAGCCATGCATGCAATCCAATTTAAAGAAAAGCAAATATCAAGACCAGCAGAAAAAGAAAAAGCAACCAGCCCCATCGATGAAAACAGCAAAGAAAATATTTGACACTGAGACGGACGCCAGTCCTTCCCTATAATGTTATCCTTTTGACAACAACCCTGTAAGGTAGGAGAGGCTGAGGAGCAGCAGAGGGAGACCGAGGAAGGCCTAATTCTTTGAACATCAAGGGCATCTGAACTCCTAAGAAGCTGCTTTCTGCAGAGTCAGGCCCTTGTTCCACACTGAGCAGCAGCAACTCTCCCGGGTTTCAAAGAAAGAGACCTTCCCACTCCTGCCTGGAGACATCGCTGGACCTTCAACCCATGACCTTCTGGGCTGCCACTGAACAACAGCCCTTCAGGACCCCTGTCCTCATGGCAGGGGATGAACTAGATGAGCCCTTGGGCGCCTTTCTGCAATTCTATTATTCTATCTGCAAATCCTTGTGCCTAACAATTGATCAGTCGGGTGAGCAGGAAGAGGCATGGAGGTTTTGCGGGGACGCCATCCCCTCCTGGTGCATTTCATTTTTCAACAAGGAAGTTAAAATATGTAGGGAGATGGAAGGGGGAAGGGGGGGGCAGTCAGGCTGCAAATTGAGGGCCAGGCAAGGGGGTTGGTGGGTTGGCAAGAGAAGGGAGCCTTTTCTTCTCCACAGGAACATTTGTTGGGTGTTGGGTGGGGTTGGCGGTTCTTAGGAAGGTCTCAGGGCTTGGGAACAACCTCCCACCCACCCACCCACCAGCAACTGCAAACAGTTAAATCCTGACACAGGCTGCAAGCAGTTTCTATGGCGTTCTGCTTCCAATGGATCCTGGAAGCTCAGCTCAGCATCGGGAGATGATTCAGGACCCATATCCTTAGTAGTGGGAGCATAGGGGGTTTGATGGATTGGCGGGGGGCTCCCTGTGGCTTCCTACCCCCTTTTTCCTAAAGCTTTGGGGACCCCCAGAGTCCAGACAGTAGCCTCTCTCTCTCTCTGCAGTCAGATCATAGCAGCTATCCTTGGATTAAAGATGTAAGGACATAAGAAAAGCGTGCTGGATCCGGCCAAAGCGAGTCTATCCAGTCCAGCCTCCTGTTCTCACAGTGGCCAAATCCCCCTAAGGTCCTAGGAGTTCAGATAGGCTGCCTCTGGGCCTGGAGGTTCCATAAAGACATCAGAAGAGTCTGGCTGCTGGATCAGGCCGAAGGGGGCCCGTCAAGTCCAGCCTCCTGTTCTCACAGTGGCCAGCCAGATCCCTCTTTTGGGAAGCCTGCAAGCTGGACCCAAGCGCAGGAGCCCTTTCCTGTCTGCTGCCAGTCAGTGCAGACTATACTGGGCAGTGTAGGCCTCAGTGGTTTGACTCGGCATAAGGCTGCTTCCTGTGTCCCAGTCCCCAGTGAAAATAGGGGAACTCCTTGGGGGCTCAACACCCCCATTCTCCTCAGGCTCTGCTCTGCTGCCACACTTGGAAGCAACGATTCTTCTGAATGCCAGTCGCTAGAAAATGCAGGAAGGGAGAGAGCTCTCGTGGTGGAATCCTGCTTGTGTGTTTCCATAATGGGCATCTGCTGGACTAGATGCCCTCCCCCCTTTGGCCTGATCCAGCAGCCAGGCTCTTCCTAGGTTCTTATGAACCTCCAAGCAGCAGCCAGTGGACAGCAAGGTTGAGCTACCAAAGACCACCAGCCAGGAGCCTGGGCTGATGGGCAAAGAATCAGGACCATGGAGAGAGCTTCAGGAGGGGAGCCTGAACGTGGCTCAAAAATAAGAGGCAGCGTCCAAGCTGGCATGTGAGGTTGCAGCTGAAGCGCATCAGGGGGTGCTCTGTGTGTGTGTGTGTGCACGCACACACACCTCTCTCCAGGGCTGCCCTACTTGGTGTGCTTGTTCCTCCTTCTCCTTGCCAGCTCGCTATGAGGAGAAAGGGGAAGGGGCTGAAGTCCACGCTCACCCAGTCTTGTCTCTGCCAGGGTGCTGGCATGGACTGGGTCCCAGATAGGAATGGGGCATGAATGCAATGCAGGAGCAAGTCAGGAAGAGGAGGAACACCAGCTGCAAAACAACACACATAAAAACCCCCACCTGGATTCTTTTTGGGCACCTCAATCTTTCACTGGCAGAGAAGGGTTCAAGAGGGGCTTCTAAGGGCCTGGATATGCAGGGCTCAGCCTTGGGGTACAGAGTTGGGCCCAGGGAGGTGTACCTGGGACCTTCGCCCCCAGACCTGTGAGTTAAAGCACTTGCCAGCTTTGCAGCAATCTGTTCCTAGAGTTGCGTCTGACGTAAGAGAAGCACGCGGCCTCCTCTGCTCTGCGCTTCGGGGAGGGGAGAGAGTCTACCTGCAAACCATCAAAATGAAAGGCGGGGGGGGGGGTGTTCTGTGGGGTCTGGGTCCCCTTGTGAGATTGGGCTTTAAAAGGCAGTGAATCCTGTAAATTAATTCTGACCCTTTTGAAAGAAACAAAGCAAAACACAATCTTTCTTCCATACTGAAACTCCTGCCGGTCAATTGACCCAAAAGTTTGGGTATCCTAAGAAAGCAAAGTATCTCTCAATCCCCTTTCTGCATCATTTTTACAGAACAGTCGAATTACAGGTTTGGAAGGGGCATCAAAGGGCCATCTAGTCCAACCCCCTGAAATGCAAGAACCACGGCTAAAGAATCTCCGACAGGCTGCCAATCCAAGCTCTGCTTAAAAACTTCCAAGGGAGGAGAATCCGCCACCTTCCGAGGGAGCCTGTCCCGCTGTCAAAGAGCTCCTACTGGCAGAAAGTTCTTAATGATATTTAGTCAGACTCTCTTTTATTGCCATTTAAATCGATTGATTTGGGTCCTCCACTCTGGACTCCTCCCTGCAAAAAGCTTCTTTGGAGCTTTTAAAGGAGAGGTTGGATGCCCACCTGCCAGGGATTCTTCAGCTGTGAATCCTGAATTGCAGGGGGTTGGACTAGATGACCCTCAGGGTCCCCTCTGACCTTATAATACTCTGAGTCTATGAACACATTCTCAGGTGAGAGTGGCCTCTTTCCCCAAACACTGTCTATTAATAACCAAAGACAGACACGGTTTATCGGGAACGGGTGCAATTGTTCAATTATTGCTGCGGACGCAGTTTAAAAATAGAGCCGTGCTTAATCAGCCGAGCCATCTGGGCCTCGACAACACACCCACCCGCTCTCCTCGCAGCTTTGCCACCAGCCCTGCTGAGGGAGGCACAGATCCGTGGGCCCAGATCAGGACAGGTAGCCTGGGAGGGAGTCGGGCGATCTCCTCCTCCAGTCTAAAGGCCTGGAACAAGCCTTTAAACACGCATGGGAAATAAGCATGTGATTTGAAACTTTATAAGTGGTGTTTGCAACTTATTCCACAACAATAAACTGAGGCAGAGGGGGAAGGCTTACATATTGCATTTTTTAAAAGGCCATGTTTCTAGGCTTCGTGGCTGCAACTTCAGATTTTGAAGTGTGCAAGCCTTAGATCACATAGTTGAGCTGTGGAACTCCTTGCCACAGGAGGTGGCTTTAAAGGAGGATTAGACACATTCGTGGAGGAGAGGGCTATCAGTGGCTACTGGCCACAATGCCCATGGTCTGCCCGCACAGATGGAGGCAGTCCGTGCTTTTGAATAGCCTTGTTGCTCAAAACCGCAGGAGGGCAGAGGGCTATTGCGTTCAGATCCTGCTCTTGGGATTCCCCTTGGGGCTACTGACTGCCCACCGTGAGGGCAGAATGCTGGACTAGATGAGCCACAGGTCTGATCCAGAACGTTGCCTTTTTGACCTTCCATTTCCTTCCAGCCCTTTCTCAGTCTCTGTGTGCCTTGGAATAATTCCCCGCTCCCTTTAGTTTTTTCGGGCTTTGCCACCCTGCGCTCTTTCGGGAGGGAGGGCAGGATATAAATTTAGCATCACAGATTGCAGAGCTGGGGTCCCCATCCAGCCCGCCTCTTGCTCTGCGGGAATCACAGCTCAAGAATCCCAGCGGCAGAAGCCGGCAGGAACAGGCTCCCTGTTCTGTCAATTCCAGCATCCACTGTCTCCCAGGGCAGAGAAACATGGCTGTTACGTAAACCCCACTTTTCTGTGTTTACACCTGCAGAGGTAGGTGTGTGTGTGTGTTTTAAAAAATTGATGCCTGTCTAGGCACAATACCCACTTAGTGAGAGCCTCCCCCCCCCCAATCCACGTCACCCTCTCCCTGAACCCACCATGCGAAAAGGATGCCAGTTTTAGCATCGGCAGGTCCCACACCACACCCCCACGCAGGCACTTTAAAAACACACAGGCGCACGCCAGGAGCAGGATGAATAATGCTAATGTTTTTGCAGCATGGGGCAGCACCATGAAGATGATATTTTCTGCAGCCAGCGATCCCTGGGAATAGGGATGGGCGATGCTGGGCCCGCGATGAATTGCGAAGTGGGTGCAGGAATGGTAGCAAAAAAATGTTTCCTGGGAGCAGTTAATGTTCCTGCAAGCACAATTAAGAGAGCACTTTCTGGAGACTCCAGGCTTCCCTGCGGGGCCCAGTGGCTGACACCATTGGTCTGTTACATCAAAAATTCACAGCACAGAGCCTTGCAGGACCTTAAATGGGCCTGTTCTGCCACAAAGGCAGCTGTGGGACCCTGAACTGCTTTCTCAGCGGCTATGGGTTCACAACCTGGACTCTTCTCCATGTCATCTGGTGCTACAATAAGCCTGCAAGTGCTTAAGGGGCCACAGAACTCACAGCATAATGGAATCATGGAGTTGTATGGGTTCCCAGAGCTCACCCCCAGCAAGGCAGAATTCACAACTGAAGCATCCCTGGCAGATGGCTATCCAACCTCTGCTTAAAAACCTCGAAGGAAGGAGAGTCCACCGTCTTCCAAGGGAGACCGTTCCACTCTTGAATCTTGAAATAATACTCTTGCATTCTAGCATAATATTCCTTCCTTCTCCTCCCAGCCCACCTTCCGCTCCTCTCTCCAGCATCCTTGGATGTACAGAGGGTAGAACTGGCATCCTCTAGCATCTAGTCTCGTTCCCAGGGACTAGGGTCCTGATCCCAGGAGATCAAAGCCGCTAAGCAGAACACCCACAGTCCAAACAAGTCAGGTCCAGAGCATCAGTCTTGGTCCAAACCTGGAGCAGAGGCAGGGTCACCATAATAAGGTTGGGTGTGTGTGGCTGGAGTGAAGAGCAAAATGCCAAAATCCTGTGTCTTGTATGCTTTAGTTGAGATTCCTGCACTTCAGAGGGTTGGGCTAGATGACCCTTAGAGTCCCTTTCAGCTCTGCAGTTCTGTGATTCTATAATTCTGTGATTCCTGAAGGTCCACGATCTTCCTCTGGGGGCTCCGTGAGTGTCACCAGGGCTGGACACGACTTCAAGAGAGGTCTCTCTATCAAGCCCCAGAGCCCTAGTTGTGATTTGGCAAGTGGGTGCAGTTTTCACAGTGAAGATTTAGGCATAAAAGGCTTAAAAATAAAGGAAAGGAGCGACAACCGCCTTGTGGTTGCACAATCGCATTCTCAAATTTTGACACTTCTCTGCTTTTACCGTTTGAAGATAAAATGCTTCCGTTTTGTGGAACAGACAGCCTCGTCGCTGCTCCTGTTTCATCTTGTCTGCTTATTGCCTGGGTAGCAACTCGCACCCGGCTCCAACCATAGCCCTGTCTGCCAACTGGTGCAGGGTGGGCCTGGCATGGAGTCAGCGGGGAAGGGTTCCCAAACTGGCCTCTGGTGGATGTAAAAGAGAGCGCTGGAATAGTTTGCTGGCAAAAGGTCCCAGATTCGGTCCCCTTTGGCATCTGCAGGTAAGTTTGGGCAAAGACACTCCTGCCTGGAATATCCTGGAGAGCTGCTGCTGCCAGCCAGTGAAGGCAGAACTCAGTAAGATGGAACCCAATCGTCCAGCTCAGTATAAGGCAGCTCTCCTCAGGTAAACTCTTTATTCTGAATCACGAGGACTAGAATCCTGCTTTGCTTTTGAAGGGAGGGCCCCATGTCAGTGGCAGAGCCCCTGCTTGGCATGCAGAAGGCCCAGCTTCAATCCCCACTAGCAGCTTCTCCAAGAAAGGCTGGAAAAACACCCCCTGGGGAGCTGCTGCCAGTCAGAACAGGCAACGCTGAATATTCAGCCACTTATTATTGAGGGGAAGTGCGTGGAACAGGTCTCGGTGTTTCGATTTCTGTGAATGGAGCTGAGAGACGACCTAACCTGGGGAGCACAGCAGGTTATATTTTCTGAGAATCCTCTGGAAAAACAATCTCTCAAAGGACCTGTTGATGGCATTTTACCATTGTACTGTTGAGAGTGTATTAACATGGTCTGTGTGTGTGGTTTGGGAGCTGCACGGTGAGGGGAAAACCAATGCTGTCTAGGGTTGTAAAGACTGCGGAGAGAATAATTGGGTGCTCTCTTCTCACCTTGGATCAAATGTATGCTGCCAGGTGCCACAAGAAAGCGGCAGAGATAGCGCAGGATAGTGCGCACCCCGGAAATGATCTCTTTCAGCTTCTGCCTTCTGGAAGAAGGTATAGGGTTATAAAGGCCAGGACTAGCCGCCTGAAAAACAGTTTCTACGCTAATGCAATTCTGGTTCTAAACGCAGCATATGGGGTCTCTATTGCATAGTGTATTTTAATATGGGGTTTCAGAGTTTTTAGGGGTTTTTGAATGTTTTATGTAGTTTTTCAGTTTCATTGTTCTGCATGGGACAATGACAATAAAGATATCGTATATATATATCTATCTCGTAGTCAGTGGCCTGGCTCTTCACCAGGCAGCTTCCGGCACTAACCCGGCCTCGTGCGTTTCCCCCTCCGCAGACTCGGAGCCGCTGGCCGGGCCCCGCGAGCGCTAACATGGCGAAGGACAACTCGGCCTTCTCCTCCATCCATGAGCCCCTGGCGCCCGAAGCCAAGGTCCCGGGCCCCCAGCTCAAGCCGGCAGCCCTGCGGCGCCTGGGCGAGGAGCCCGAGAAGGCGGAGAAGAAGCGGGGTCGCCAGCGGTACGTGGAGAAGGACGGCAAGTGCAACGTCCAGCACGGCAACGTCCACGAGACCTACCGCTACCTGACGGACATCTTCACGACGCTGGTGGACCTCAAGTGGCGCTTCAGCCTGCTGGTCTTCATCCTGGCTTACGCCAGCACCTGGCTGTTCTTCGGCCTCATCTGGTGGTTCATCGCCTACTGCCGAGGAGACCTGGACCACCTGGGCGACGACGCCTGGACGCCCTGCGTCAACAACCTCAACGGCTTCGTTTCGGCCTTCCTCTTCTCCATCGAGACGGAGACCACCATCGGCTACGGCCACCGGGTCATCACGGACAAGTGCCCCGAGGGAATCATCCTGCTCTTGCTGCAGGCCATCCTGGGCTCCATGGTCAACGCCTTCATGGTGGGCTGCATGTTCGTCAAGATCTCACAGCCCAACAAGCGGGCCGAGACCCTGGTCTTCTCCTCGCACGCCGTGGTCTCCCTGCGCGACGACCGCCTCTGCCTCATGTTCCGCGTGGGGGACCTGCGCAACTCGCACATCGTGGAGGCCTCCATCCGAGCCAAGCTCATCAAGTCCAAGCAGACCCAGGAAGGGGAGTTCATCCCCCTCAACCAGACGGACATCAACGTGGGCTTCGAGACCGGAGACGACCGACTCTTCCTGGTCTCCCCGCTCATCATCAGCCACGAGATCAACGAGCACAGCCCCTTCTGGGAGGTCTCCCGGGAGCAGCTCAAGAAGGACGACTTCGAGATCGTGGTCATCCTGGAGGGGATGGTGGAGGCCACAGGTAGGCGGGGGAGGGCCAGAAGGGAGGCAGGGAGGGAGGGAGGGGACCCCCCCAAAAATGATCCAACCCATAAGCCAACTTTTATATGGCCACTGGAATCTTTTCTATCCCATCAGGACCTGCCCGGGCAATTGAGAGGACACCTTTCCACAATGGTTAATCAATGTCTGGATTTTTTCCACTTTTTATAGGGTTTTTAATTGTACAGTTTTGTGGTTTATTGCTGTAAACAGCTGAGAGAGAGAGAGAGAGAGAGATGATGATGATGATGATGATGATGATGAATTTCCTGCCTTTTCTCCTGCCGGGACTAAAGGGAGCTTACAAACAGAAACAAGAACCGCTAAAAACATAGAAAATTTGATTATTAAAATACAATTAAGCATTGAGAGAATATAAAACTATATACTACATGTATGAGCTCTATTAAAAACCAACCAGTAATTGCAATAAAAACAGCCTTAAAAGCAGTCAGTTCCCAAACGCTTGTTAGAACAAGAAGGTTTCCACCTCCCAGTGGAAGGGAAGGACAGCAAGGAGCTTTTCCAGGGAGGTGGCTCCAAAGTTGTCTGGGAGCAGCCACCACCAAGAAGGCCCTGGGAGAACAGGCTGCTGGACTAGAAAGGCCTTGAGCTTGATCCAGCACGCTCTTCTTGCACTCTTAAGGCAGCTTCTCGTGTTCCTAATGAGCCTCAGCACCTTGCCCAGCGACGCTCCTGCAGGTGAGCTCGTGAGATTGAGCTGGGATAGAAGGCCCTCGGCCAGGGGGAGGCAACCTAAGGCCCGGGGGCCGAATGCAGCCCAATCGCCATCTCATTCTGGCCTGCGGAATCATTGTGTTTTTACATGAGTAGAATGTGTCCTTTTAAATGCATCTCTGGGTTATTTGTGGGGCATAGGAATTCATTCATCCACCCCCCCCCCCAAATAAATATAGTCCGCCCCCCTCCCACATAGTCTGAGGGACGGTGGACTGGCCCACGGCTGAAAAAGGTTGCTGACCCCTGCGCTAGGCAGTCCCTAAGCTAGAACTGGGCTCATGAGTAGATGGGCAGCCAGAAACTGCTTTATCCTGAGTCAGACCATTGGTCCACCTGCATTTCCTGCACTGGCTGGCAGAGGCTCTCCTGAGTTTCAGACTCTGGGGTTTCTCCAAGCCCTTCCCAGAGATGCCGGGGGATTGATCCTGGGACCTCCAGTGCTGGTTCCTACAGGCCTCCCCCCCTCCAATAAACCAAGGTTCTAGTCCTCATGTTTCTGAGTCAGGCTATAGGTCCTTCTCACAGCACTGAGCTGTGGCTGGTGGTGTGCAAATGGACCCAGAGCCTCAGGAACTTTCGGGGGGAGGGGCTTCCCTCTCAGGGGGTCCTCACCCTTTTCTTCAGGACCCTCCAGCATTGACTTCTCTCCCCTTCTCTGCCCCGTGTGCACTTACATAAGCCTCCTGCTCTGGGTGCTGCTTGCAAAGGCTTCTGGCTCACGGATGGAGTGCCAGTGGGGTGCATGTGTGTGTCAGGCTTTGAAGATCACTGGGCTTGGTTGGGGTGGGCTGGGGGCGAGGGGGGAGGGTGGGGAGACTCAAAGGCCCAGCAGATGACCCTCAATGGTTTGGCTCAATATAAGGCAGCTTCCCATTTAAATCAGAACCATGAGGACTAGAACTTTACTTTTTTTAGATGAAAGCCTCCATGGCAGAGCAGCTGCTCTACATGCAGAACCTCCCAGGCGGAAGTGGGGCTGCTTGCTCTTTCTGAAAACCTGGAGGGCCGCTGCTGCCAGTCAGTGCAGACAGTACTTGTGCTGCTTAAACTCAAGTCAAAGCGTTGGTGTGCTTTGAAAACTGGGGCGACTGCTCTGCGGTTTCTCCCTTGGCTGCGCAATTTAGTGGGGCAATGAAGCCGTTTTCTGTTGATTAAGCTGCTTGGGCTATATAAACATTCAGGTGGCTAAGAATTTCTTCCTTTGATAGCATTTTCACCTGGTTTAGCTTGGTTTTCCCCTTTAACGACCACCCAAAAGATGGAAGAGATTGTTCTGTGGAGCACCCTGAGACCTCTGGGTACAGGGCGGTATATAAATTCAATAATAAATGAGTAATAATAATAGGTGGACCCAGCAGTCAGTATATAACTCTAATAGATAAGTAACTAAAGAGGGGAGCATTCCTCAGGCGGCAGCAGTGGGGCAGGCGGGGTGCCTCCTCTTGGCCTTCCGCCGCCTGAGGCAGGTGATTCAGCTCGCCTCATCGGTGGGCCGGCTCTGCTCTTTGTGTATGAAGAAGCTCAGCAGGAGAGCTGACAACTTGACTTAGGCAGGGGTCAGCAAACTTTTTCAGCAGGGGGCCGGTCCCTCAGACCTTGTGGGGGGTCAGACTATATTGGGGGGTGGTGAACGAATTCCTATGCCTCAGAAGTAACCCAGAGTTGCATTTTAAATAAAAGCACACATTCTACTCATGTAAAAACAAACTGATTCCTGGACCGCCCACGGGCTGGATTAAGAAGGCGATTGGGCCGGATCCGGCCCCCAGGCCTTAGGTTGCCTACCCATGACTTAGGGGAACGGTGGGCAGCTCGTGTAAGATAGATCCCTGTTGCAATAGGCAGGGAATTCCAAAGGGTAGCTAAAAAGGTAAAGGGACCCCTGACCGTTAGGTCCAGTCATGGCCGACTCTGGGGTTGCTGCGCTCATCTCGTTTTATTGGCCAAGGGAGCCAGCGTACAGCTTCCGGGTCATGTGGCCAGCAGGACTAAGCCGCTTTTGGCAAACCAGAGCAGTGCACGGAAATGCCGTTTACCTTCCTGCCGGAGTGGTACCTATTTATCTACTTGCAATTTGACATGCTTTCGAGCTGCTAAGTTGGCAGGAGCAGGGACTGAACAACGGGAGCTCATCCCTTCACAGGGATTCAAACCGCCAATCTTCTGATCGGCAAGCCCTAGGCTTTGTGGTTTAACCCACAGCGCCACTTGTGTCCCTAAAAGGGTAGCTACTGCCACATATAAGATGGGTTTCGTGCCAGGGCATTACGCGGCACCATCTCGGCCAGTCGAACGTCCGACTCCATCTGAAGGTGGCGTTTGGTGACTCTGCCCGTCCTGACTCAGTTTCCCTGCTTTCTCTGCTTTGACCCCCCCAGGGATGACCTGCCAAGCGCGGAGCTCGTACCTGATGGACGAGGTCCTGTGGGGCCACCGCTTCATGTCCGTCCTCTCTCTGGAGGACGGCTTCTACGAAGTGGACTACAACAGCTTCCACCAGACCTTCGAGGTGCCCACGCCCAGCTGCAGCGCCCGAGAACTCTCCGAGGCGGCTGCCCGCATGGATGCCCACCTCTACTGGTCCATTCCCAGCCGGCTGGACGAGAAGGTGGAGGAAGGGACCACCGAGAAAGCGGCGGTGGAGGAGGACGCGGACAAGGAGAGGAACGGGAACCTCGCCAGCGCCGAGAGCGAGTCCAAGGTCTGAGGGGGCCATGGGGAGAGGTGGCCAGGCCACGGCAGGAGGCCTTGCTCCAGGCACGCTTCCCAGCAAGGAGGAAGCAGGGACAAGCCGCAGAGAGAGCGAGGCAACAGGGCCGGTGGCCGGAGAGCGGAAGGAGGATGCGGGGCTTCATCGACGGACCAGAGAAGGGGCCCCGAAAAGGATTCTTAATGACCCCCTTAAAAACCAGCTGTTCCCCCAAACCTCCAGATATCGTCAGACTCCAACGCCCAGCAGCCGGGATTTTGGACGGAGGGAGCTGTCGTCCGTCGGGGGGGGGGGGGGAGCCTGGGGCTGGGAAGGTTTGCCTTCGACACACAGACACAAACCCTGACATTTGTATCTGTACAGCTAGACAATAAACCTGGGCAATAAAGAGGAAGGTGGAGTCTTGACTGGGGATCCTGGTCCAACTTCATGGGAGACTCTGGGGCTGGGGGGGGGGTCATTTGCAAGGGGGTGGAGAAAGGATGGGAGACAGGCCAAGAACCACCCCTATGAACCCGCCTGCCTTCCTCACAATCACAGAACTGTCAATTTGGAAGGGGTTTCCAAGGGTTCTCAACTCCCCCAATGCAGGAACCACAGCTAAACCATCCCTGACGGACGGCCAGCCAACCTTCATTTAAATAACTTCCAGGGAAGGAGAGCCCATCACCTCCCGAGGAAGCCCATTCCACAGCCAGACAGCTCTTAGGATCAGAAAAGGATTCCTAATGTTTGGTGGGAATCTCCTGCCTTGGAAGTCCAGCGAGCGACCTGGCCGCTGAGTTGTGCACTGGCTGAAGTGGCTGAGGATACCCAGCCAGATGGGGGCAGGGTACAAATAATAAATTTGTTGTTGTTATTATTGTCAGATGCAGGTCTGTAGAAAGATGCAGGTCTCCATTGTCAGTGAACGCTTTATTCAAGTTACAGGTAGGTAGTTGGTCTGCCGTAATCAAAACAAAATAAAAAAAATCCTTCCAGCAGCACCTTAGAGACCAACTAAGTTTGTTCTTGGTATGAGCTTTCGTGTGCATGCACATGTGTATCTGAAGAAGTGTGCATGCACACGAAAGCTCACACCAAGAACAAACTTAGCTGGTCTCTAAGGTGCTACTGGAAGGAATTTTTTTTATTTTTTTTCTTTATTCAGGAAATGGCATGCAGCTCAGCAACACTTCCCAGCAGATTTTGTCCCTATGGAGCAGTGGCCAGAACTGAAGGTCCCTGTCTTCCCCCCTTTCTAAGGCTTCTCTTCTCCCGGATGTTTCAAATTGTGTCTGCGCATCTGTGGCCCCTGTTCCGCTCTTCGTTTCTCTGCGTGTTCTGGGAGGACAACGATGAGGGGAGCTTGTCGCAGCAGAACAGGGAGACTCTCTGAATTCTTCAGCAGCCCCTCCTTTGCTTCAGCCTCAGAGTCTGAACTGCTCTCTGGCACAGGTTCTTCCTGCTCACTAAAGCCTGTTGTCCCTTACGCATCCGGCCCTCCTGCCAATCTTCTCCCTCCGACCTCTCCACCAGTCCCCAGACTCTATGCATCAAATAGGCCTCCTCATCCACAATCAGATCTTGGATGAGGGACAAATGATTCAAGGCCACTTCGATGTATTCATTCATTCCTTCCATGAAATTTAAACACCAGAGAATTTTATGAAAACCATAAAATCGAGGAGGGGAGCAGGTTATGATACATGCACAAAAAGTTAAAACACTAAAACAGGCTAAAATCCACACCAGCTTCCTAAGCTTCTGGACAGACTTGTCTAAAAAAGAATGTTTTTAGCAGGTAACCGAGAAGCACAGAGTGAAGCCACCTGCTTGGCCTCAAGTGGCAGGGAGTTCCAAAGTGCAGGTGCTGCCATGACTTGCATTTATATCCCACCCCTTTTCTGCAAGGGACTCAAGGTGGTGGGAGGTGAGGTTGAGCCGCAGTGACTGGCCCAAGGGTCAGCCAGGGGGTTTTATGGCCAGTCTGAGACTCTCACCATCATATCATATCATACCATACCACACTGGCTGCCTTGTGGTAAAATCCTGGCCTAGTTTGCATGTCAAAACTATTTCTTTATTGCATTTATGGTCCATTTGCATTTTCCCTCCAAGGCGTTCAAAGTAGCTGATGTGGTTCTGCCCTCTCCGCCATTCAACCCACCCAACAACCCTATGTGATTGGTTAAGCACTGAAGCGATGCTCCCAGAGGGGAAGGGGTGAGCCATATGGATTGTGGCCTGCTGCCTCCATGAGGACTAGTGGCATGCTCCAAACTAATAATAATAATAATACCTTTATTGTCAATGTACAACCTGTGTACAATGTAATTAACAGAGTCTCTCCCCCCACTCAATCTCATTGTACTATGTGTGCTTGTCGCACAACACACCAACCCCAAAAGTCAGTTGCACTATGCAGTCATACCTCATGTTACGTCCGCCTCATGTTACTTTTTTCAGGTTACGTCCCGGAAGTACTGAAAAGGCTTACTTCCGGGTTTCGCTGCTCGTGCTTGCGCAGAAGCGCAAAATGTCACACGCACGTGCAGAAGCGGTGAATCGCAACCCGCGTGCAGACGCATCGCTACGGGTTGTGCTCCTTTCATGTTGCAAACGGGCCTCCAGAACAGATCCCGTTCGCAACCAGAGGTACCACTGTATTATTTTTTGTTCAGCAGCCTAACAGGCCATGGATAGAAACTGTTTTTTAGCCTGTTGGCATGACTGATTATACTTTATCTCCTGCCTGAGGGTAGAAGATTAAAGAGGTGCTGGCCGGGTGTGAATCGTCCCTGAGAATTTTTTTCACTCTCCTAAGGCAACGATCCCTTGCGATGTCATCTAGCGGGCTCAGGGGACAGCCCATGATATCCTGTACTGTGTTCACCACCCTCTGTAGAGACTTTAGTCCGTGGCTGTCAAGCCAACGTACCTCACTGTGATACAATATGAGAGGACACTTTCTTTTATGGAAGGTTATCAATTGTTGTTTAACATTGTTCTTTCGCAAGACTGGGCTCTGTTGGGCCCTCCTAACCACCTGAGTTACATTGTTTTTCCAAGTGAGGTCTTCACTAAGGCAAACTCCCAGGAATTTAAAGGAAGAGACTCTCACCCCACAACCACCCCTGATATACAACGGGGCAGGTTCCCCTCTCTTCCTCCGAAAGTCCAACACCATCTCCTTTGTCTTGCTAATATTTAGGTGTAAGTTATTCTCTAGGCACCATGCAGATACTTTTTGACCCCCCCCCCCCGTATGCTGATTCATCTCCAACTAGAACAAAAAAGTGTCGATGCTTCTCCTGTTCAATGTTCAGAGTCTCTCTGCAACCCAGAGTTCTCTTCTTATATTGAGGCAACATGAATGGATCCATCGCTGAGACTCCACTGTCAATCGCTCCTAATTTGTTCATAAAATAATAATAATAATAATAATTACTTATAATAAATTCCCCCAGCCACTCTGGGCGGCTTCCAGCAGGAGATTAAAAATACATTAAAACATCAGTCATTAAAAAACTTCCCTAAACTTCCCTAAAAATTCAGAACAGACCAGGGAAAAGTTCTCAAGGAGAACAGTTCTCTTTGTGTCATGCTTCCTAGTACCTGGGGAGAATTTCATTCTCCATCTGCCTCACCTGCAAAAGGAGAAGGCAGAGGTGGAAAAGATTCAGAAAATGATCAAGGGGGTAGAACAGGAAAGGCAGCAGTGTCTGGGTTTTTTATCTCAGAGAAAAGATGAGTAAGAAAGGACATGGAAGAAGCCCGTAAGATCCAGCGCAGCACAGAGGAAGCAGACAGGGAATGGTTTTCCTCCCTCTCTCAAGACACCAGAACTCAAGGACCTGCCATGAAGCTGAATATTGGAAGATTCAGGACAGAGAAAATAAAGTCCTTCTTCACACAGTTACTACTCTGTGGAACTCTCTGTGGCATTTTCATAGGTGGGAGAGGATATATTAATTGCAATTTATCCCTCCAGGTACTCGTGTGTGTGTGTGTGTGTGTGTGTGTGTGTGTGTGGCTGAACAGAGTTCAAAAGCCCCACCCTTAGCAGCAAAACTGAAACATGTAGGAATCAGCTGTGAAGGCTTCTTTTAAGTAAGTCTAGCTGCAGAGCAAGTGGACTCCCCCTTTTCCTTTATCCTGCTTAACAAAGAAATCAAGAAACAGACTGTGGAAATCAGCTTTAAATATGAATTACTTACTCATAGTCTTGCCTTGGTTCTCAGCTGCAGCATGTTGTGCAATGTCCAGACTCCTTATATTCAAAAGGGACTTTAATTTCATAAACATAACTGAGAATAACGTATCTACAACCTCATGCTTATTCACTTTGTTCCTTATAGAGAGATCCTGCACAAGATTCTCCCTATTAACATTTCAGGATCTTCAGCTTCACTTCACACTGACAGGCACTCAGGATCCTGAATAAACCTCTCTCTAGCAGCCATTCTCCCTCCTCACACACAGGGAGAGAGAAGAGCAGAAAAAGCAGTTAAAAAAACGACAGTTTCTGGAATAACAGTCACAACGGAATGGAATGTCTTTCCCATGTGACTCACAGTCAGCCAATCACACGAGAGAGCTACAGCCAAGGGGAAAAAATACCATACTGAAAATACACAGCAAATCTACCTAAGCAAACATTCCCATTTCAGGAAATTAGATTATCCTTAACATGGAGGCAGTAAAAACTATGGAGGTAAAATGTTTATATTGACAATAGAAACAGCCTCAGGTATGTGTCTGGGCCTGAGACAGTGGACAGCATGTCTATCCTCATGGCTACTCAAAGAAAGAGGGGGGGGGGGTGGGAAGGAACAGAAAATTATATATGCCTTCCCAGGAGAGGAGGGGAAATGACATCACACAAAGCCCTCTCTACCAATTACGTTTCTATGGTCTGAGTCTTTGCCTATCAGCAATACAGCTCTGTGGTCTCCTGCACCTAAACTTACTAACTGGGAAGCATATATATTGTTGGATTTTGACCGCAGCCTCCCCCACTCTCCCGCAGGAAGCAGTGACAACCAACAACTTGGATGGCTCTGCAAGGGGATGAGTCAAATTCAGGGAGAAGTGTCACGGTGCAGTTCACTGGCGGTCGAAGTCCCAGCAGGGGACGTCAGGACCAGGGGCAAGATGGCAGGGTGGGAGCAAGAATGGGAGTCCAGAAGCCAGGAGTCCGAGGGTCAGAGAGCCGGGAGTCAAGAAGCCAAGGGTCCGAGGATCAAGAAGCAAGGAGTCACGAAGCCGAGGTTCAAGGATCAGGAAGCAAAATGCCAAACGCAGGAAGCGTGTTGCTGTGGCCAAGAGCCGAAGGGAAATGCTGACCTTATATCCCTTCCCGGCTCTTGCCACCAGGTGCAGTGAGTTACCAAGTGGCCTCACCTGTGCGGCCACACCTTGCCTCTCCTGAACAAACTTAGGAAGGCCCCAGTCCTGCAAAGCCCTACTGGTCCCAGGGCCTGGCTCCTGCATGCACACCTGACAAGGGGAAAGGGGGCTATCAATGGCTACTAGCCATGATGGCTCTGCCCTGTCCCCCCAGTGGGAGGCAGCCATGCTTCTGGATGCCTGTTGCCGGAAATCGCAGGAGGGGAGAGTTGCTCATGCAATCAGGTGCTGATTATGGCCTTCCACAGGCATCAGGCGGACCACTGTGAGGACAGGAGGCTGGGCTAGAAGGGCCCCCTTTGGCCTGATACAACTTATTGAGTTCTGATGCTCAGACCTGTCACCGTCTGACTCCTGAAGAAGCAGGCAAAGGGCCACCTCCCTTTTGTTGTTGTTTAGTTGTTTAGTCGTGTCCGACTCTTCGTGACCCCCTGGACCAGAGCACGCCATGCACTCCTGTCTTCCACTGCCTCCTGCAGTTTGGTCAGACACATGTTTGTAGCTTTGAGAACACTGTCCCACCATCTCGTCCTCTGTTGTCCCCTTCTCCTTGTGCCCTCCATCTTTCCCAACATCAGGGTCTTTTCCAGGGAGTCTTCTCTTCTCATGAGGTGGCCAAAGTCTTGGAGCCTCAGCTTCAGGATCTGTCCTTCCAGTGAGCACTCAGGGCTGATTTCCTTCAGAATGGAGAGGTTGGATCTTCTTGCAGTCCATGGGACTCTCAAGAGTCTCCTCCAGCACCAGAATGCAAAAGCATCCATTCTTCGGCGATCAGCCTTCTTGATGGTCCAGCTCTCACTTCCATACATCACTACTGGGAAAACCATGGCTTTAACCATACGGACCTTTGTCGGCAAGGTGATGTCTCTGCTTTTTAAGATGCTGTCTAGGTTTGCCATCTCCCTTTAGAGTAGGCTAATCCACAAGGCTTACAACTCGAAGAGGGTGTTTTAAGCTCTCTCTGTTGGGTAGCTTAGCGAGGCTTAAGTTTTGCAGATCACAGCCGATGTCAGGCTGATAACAGCAACAGCAACATGCTTTCATCTGCCTGTCAAAAGAGGGCGCAGAACAACATGGGGGTTTGGATAAAAAGGCCTAAGAGGGCACCAATCCCACAAATGCCCTCCTAAGTCAGAGGACGGAGGCTGCTGCAATAGACCTCCAGCACCAACGAGGCGCTCTGATCTCTCAGCCGTTGAAAATACCCCCACCGGCAGTTCCCCATGGAAGGCAAAGAGCAGAAGCTGTGTCGCTTGCCAGGCGGTGCCTGATATTGCGCTCACTTTTCTGTGAGCCCTGGGGACTCATTGCCACAAGATGTCGAGGTGGTTGCTAGACATGGGGAAGGATCGGTGGGGCAGGATTATCAATAGGGGAGATGTGAGGAGTTTTGGCTCAGCTTGCAGAAGAGGGCTTTGCTTGGAGTTAAGGCAGATGGAGAGATGGGCTTTCAGATAATAATAATAATAATAATAATAATAATAATAATAATAATAATAATTAATTACACCCCACCCATCTGACTGGGTTTCCCAAGAGAGGAAGTGATGACCTGATAAATGTTTGTAAAACTATTCAAAAGAAGAAGCTGAACTTTGGAAGATCCTTCATCACGCAGCAGAGTTAAACCGTTCCTCAGGCTCTTCTCGTGTTCTTATGGACCAGCATATTCCTCAAACCAGCGGCCCCGGGGACAACTCTCTCCCAGCTGCTTTGGAGCCAAGGAAATCGCAAGCCACCCCAACGGCCAATGCTATGAGCCAAAGACAGACGAGATAAGGAAAGGAGGGCTCTGCTTTGGCAGCGTTCCCAGCTTTGCAGCAGATAACCAAAGCCTCTCCTATCTGATTTTACTCTTTCAGTTGGCACCCAGGGCTCCCCGCAATCGAGAAACAACAGCGATCATTTGGCAGATTGGTAGCAGATCTGAGCAGCCTTCATCTGACCTGATAAGGTGAGCAAGAGAGGAAGGGGCTTCACTGGCTCCATCTAGCTCAGTGTGGCTGACACTGACTGGCAGCAGCAGCTCTCCAGAGCTTCAGTCAGGAAACTTTTTCCTAGCCTTGTCCGGAGATCCTCTCAGGGGCTGAACCTCAGGCCTCCTGCTTGGAAAGGGTGGGGGCTGTACAGCCAAACCTCCCCATAAGGACATCAGAAGAGCTGGGACCCCCAGAGGTCATCCAGTCCAACCCCCGGCAATGCAGGAATCTCAGCTCAAGCATCCATGACAAATGGCCGCCTGAGCTCTGCTTAAACACCTCCAAGGAAGGAGAGTCCCCTTGGGGTTCGTGCCCTGCTCTACAAGTCTATGATCCCTCAGACCTTTGATGATCACATTTAATTCTCATATATATATATATACATATACACATTTTTATTATATCAGTTCCAAGAGTCATACAACATAACTTCTCATCTTATACAATATTTTTAGACTTCCATCAACACCTCTGATGATTTTCCGTTCTTTGTCACTTATTATGCATTTCTTAATTTCTTTATTACATTTAATTATCCTTAACTAATAATTCTCCTCATTGTCTTTTTTTCCAATATTTCAAATAATTCACCTTACAAAACTTATTGCAGAAAACTAACGCAATCTGTTCATCACAGTTACTTTTCAAATAGTTCATATATTTACTCCGGTCTTCTAAGAATCTCTGATCCCACAGGTTTCGAATCCTTCCTGTTAGTTTATCTAATTCTGCGTAGTCCATCAACTTCATCCTGCATTCTTCTTTCGTCGGTAGTTCTTCTTGCTGCCATTTTTGTGCCAATAATATTCTTGCTGCTGTTGTTGCATAAAAAAACATACATACAATCCTGTCTATTAATATCATCTCCTACAATGCCAAGTAAAAATGCTTCTGGTTTCTTAATAAATGTATATTTCAACATCTTTTTCATCTCATTATATATCATTTCCCAGAAGTTCTTCACTTTTTTACATTCCCACCGCATATGATAAAAAGTTCCCTCCTTTTCTTTACAATTCCAACATTTATTACTTATTTTATAAATTTTAGCTAATTTTACAGGGGTGATATACCACCTATACATCATGATCACATCTAATTCTCGAGAGGGAGGGGGTAATAATAATAATAATAATAATAATAATAATAATAATAATAATTTATTATTTATACCCCGCCCATCTGGCTGGGCCTCCCCAGCCACTCTGGGCGGCTTCCAAAAAAAATATTAAAATACTGTACTACATCAAACATTAAAAGCCTCCCTAAACAGGGCCGCCTTCAGATGTCTTCTAAAAGTCTGGTAGTTGTTGTTCTCTTTGATACCTGGTGGGAGGGTGTTCCACAGGGTGGGTGCCACCACCGAGAAGGCCCTCTGCCTGGTTCTCTGTAACTTGGCTTCTCGCAGGGAGGGAACCGCCAGAAGGCCCTCGGAGCTGGACCACAGCGTCTGGGCAGAACGATGGGGGTGGAGACGCTCCTTCAGATCTACTCCCTCCTCCACCTCTCATAATCTTCTCCTGATCAGCTGAGACAGTGGCTGATTTGCATTCTTTGCCGCCCTGCTTGCAGAGCGGGCCCATATCTTGATTTGGGGGGGTTTCTTGTGGTGCAGAAAGGGGAGAATCACCCCAGCGAAGGGATGGGTTTATATCATGCGCCACCTGGGTGAGATGCCAAGGCAGATTGGCTCTTGCTCTTATCTTGACCCCGAGCTCTCCTTATCTCTCTGCCAGGAAAGGTTGACAGTTGATGGCTTGTGGTCGCCTCATCGTTGACTCACAAACTCCACTCTGGGGCGGGCAGCACTCTGGGGGGGAAACAAGCCTTTCATCCAGCTGCCCGGCTTTATCGTCGCAAGGCTGACCGTTCGCCTGGCATCTCGGCTCAAGACCTGTACCCAAAGTGGCCCATCCGAGTGGGCAGCTGGGTAGGACTGCAGAGCCGAGTGCGGATTCTGAAGGCAGCAAAAACGCCTCTGGCAAATTATAGCCGGGATCAGCCTTTTTATGCTTCTCTGCCGCTTTGCATGAAAAGCCCCAAACGAACACATTTCGGTTTCAAGCCCTGCATCTTTCTCTTCACGGAGCTACAATTCCCAGCGCCCTTAAACTACAGTTCCCGGGATTCTTTGAGGAGCGAAATGTGTTTCCAGTGTTCTTCAGATGTGTGGTGTGCACACAACCTCACAACTGCCAGATGTCAAGCTGCTCATTGACAGACACCTTGCCCCCCCCCCCATGGCCCAGGAATTTAGATCTGCCTCCAAAGCTCTCTCCAAGCCCTGTGGGCACCCAGGGGCTCCACTTGAGGACGTGCCGTCAGGTGAGGCTGGCAGCTGCTCCTTCATCTTCTGCAACCTCTCATCCTTCATTCTCCCGTTACACAGAACCAGCAAGGACGTCCCCTTGCACTTTCTGGAAGGTGTTCAGAGCCCAAAGGGAGGCCCCTGGCAACCCTGCCGTGCGGGACACGTGCCCCCAAGCGCCACCCTGGCTTCCTTGGCCTGGCCTTCAAGAAGGCGGGCAGGAGGAAGCCACTCCCCCCCCCTGCTTTGGGCCAGAAAGGGGAGGGAGAGGCGGCTGCCCCTCTGAGCTTCCCAGGCTCCTCGCACAGCAATCATCATCTCTCCAGAGAGGCTGGCATGGATCCCCTCGTGGTCTTCCTCCTCCTCCTCCTCTGCACCTTCCAAGCTGCAAGTGAGTAAAATCTGGGAGACTCTCAGTTAAATTCTCTCTCTCTGCTCCATCAGGCAACACCCTAGCCTGCCTCTCTCTCTCTCTCTCTCTCTCTCTCTCTCTCTCTCTCTCTCTCTCTCTCTCTCAGTATTTTTATTGCAGTAGCTTACCTAAGGTTATACACAATAACTGTAACCATTCCAAACATAAAAATAAAAAGGTTCTTTCGAACATTCAGACTTCCTTCCCTCCTTCTTTTTCTTTTTTCCTGCGTCTTTTACCGTTATCCATCTATTATATATAGTAACCAAAGTTCATTTCACTTTACAAGTATCAGTGTATCTCTGCCAATGATTTCAACTGTCTACAGTGGTCTTTTAAGTATATTAAGATGTTATTCCGATCTTTTAAGAATACATGGGTCTTCCTGGTTTCTGAACTTTCCCATCAGTCTTGCTGTTTCTGCTTATTCCTATTCCATCAGTTTGGTCAGCCACGCTCCCCGGGTCAGTACTTCTTCCCATCTCTGGGCTAGGAGCATTCTCGCTGCAGTCGTTGCATATTTTCTTTTAGTAGTTCCTCACCTATTATCAATAACAAACCTAGACAGCATCTTAAAAAGCAGAGACATCACCTTGCCAAGAAAGGTCCGTATAGGTAAAGCTCTGGTTTTCCCAGTCCTGATGTATGGAAGTGAGAGCTGGACCATAAAGAAGGCTGATCGCCAAAGAATGGATGCTTTTGAATTCTGGTGCTGGAGGAGACTCTTGAGAGTCCCATGGACTGCAAGAAGATCCAACCTCTCCATTCTGAAGGAAATCAGCCCTGAGTGCTCACTGGAAGGACAGATCCTGAAGCTGAGGCTCCAAGACTTTGGCCACCTCATGAGAAGAGAAGACTCCCTGGAAAAGACCCTGATGCTGGGAAAGATGGAGGGCAGAAGGAGAAGGGGACGACAGAGGACGAGATGGTGGGACAGTGTTCTCGAAGTGACCAACATGAGTTTGACCAAACTGCGGGAGGCAGTGGAAGACAGAAGTGCCTGGCATGCTCTGGTCCAGGGGGTGACGAAGAGTCGGACACGACTAAACGACTAAACTACTACTACACCTCTTATATCTAACAGAAAAGCCTCTTAGAGCCCAACTAAGTTTGTTCTTGGTATAAGCTTTCGTGTGCTTGCAAATACCAAGAACAAACTTAGCTTATACCAAGTGTGCCAGTGTGGTGTAGTGGTTAAGAGCGGTAGTCACGTAATCTGGGTAACCGGGTTCGCGTCTCCGCTCCTCCACATGCAGCTGCTGGGTGACCTTGGGCAGTCACACTTCTCTGAAGTCTCTCAGCCCCACTCACCTCACAGAGTGTTTGTTGTGGGGGAGGAAGGGAAAGGAGAATGTTAGCCGCTTTGAGACTCCTTAAAGGGAGTGAAAGGCGGGATATCAAATCCAAACTCTTCTTCTTCTTCTTCTTCTTCAAACACAAACTTAGTTGGTCTTTAAGGTGCTACTGGACAATTTTTTAATACATTTAGAAAAGCCACTGGCTTTTAAACAAAAGTTTTCTTCAAATTTTCTTATATCATTTCCCAGAAAGCTTTTACCACCCCACAGGACCACCACATATGATAAAAGGTCCCCTCTTTCCTTTCACATTTCCAGCACAAATCTGAGCTGCCCTCGCCTCTTCCCTTGGGGAGCTTTTTGGGGTTCAGGTACAAGCAGGCAAGGTGCGTGGAGAAAGGGGGCTCCTGTTTTGCTGATTTGCTCACCTGGAGGTCAGATGGCATCCTGCCTTTATTGAGGGTTCCCCCCCCCCATTTGTTTTCTGGGAGGCTGTTCGACAGTGAACATCGAGAAGGATTTGCTTGTGGAGCTGCTTATCCATCTTCCCCCGAGTCATTTGTTCATTCCACCCTTTCCATAATGTGGCGGGGAGTCTGTTTCTTTTTAAAGCTGGCTCTGTCAGGTGAGGGTAGCAAGGGACCTTTCTTGTACAAAAAAATCACTTGAAATCTCTTACCACTCAGAGATTTTGGGGGGAAATAACATCTTGTCCAGGGCCGGACTGAGGTTTGATGAGGTCCTCAGCTACTGAAGGCAATGGGGCCCTTTATATGTCCAGCTGTCCTTTGTCAACAATGAATTTTCGCTGTTTTTTGTGTTGAATGTATGCTATATGGTAATTTATGGACCTAATAGGTATCTCAAGCCATTTTCGCATGTTGCCCTGCAACCAGTCCATGCAGAATGTAGGCACCCTATATATAGAAAGGAGCAAAGCAGTGATTTTTTGGGAGCAGGTGAGCAGGCAGGGCCCATGACTCACATCACAGGAGCCTACACAACACAAAACACTGTTGCTGTATGTAGGTTTTATTTTACAGTGGTACCTCGGGTTAAGAACTTAATTCATTCCGGAGGTCCGTTCTTAACCTGAAACTGTTCTTAACCTGAAGCACCACTTTTGCTAATGGGGCCTCCCTCTGCCATTGCACGATTTCTGTTCTCATCCTGAAGCAAAGTTCTTAACCTGAGGTACTATTTCTGGGTTAGCGGAGTCTGTAACCTGAGGTACCACTGTATTTGTTTTTTATCCTATACAGTGGTACCTCGGGTTACAGACGCTTCAGGTTACATACGCTTCAGGTTACAGACTCCGCTAACCCAGAAATAGTACCTTGGGTTAAGAACTTTGCTTCAGGATGAGAACAGAAATTGTGTCTGGTGGTGCGGCGGCAGCAGGAGGCCCCATTAGCTAAAGTGGTGCTTCAGGTTAAGAACAGACTTCTGGAACGAATAAAATTCTTAACCCGAGGTACCACTGTATTTTGGAAATGTACAGATTTTTCCTCCTTTAATTTTTTTGGGGGCCCCCAAGAGAGTGGGGCCTAAGCTACAGCTTGTTTAGCTTATACGTAAATCCGGCGCTGATCTTGCCCCTTCTTGGTTTGTTGCCCCAGGGCTGGATGAGACAGGAGGGGTGAACTTCGTCGAGGGTTTTGGGGAGTCCGTCACGTTGCCCCTGGAGATTCCTACCCAGAACATCTCCACGCTCTTCTTGAGCTGGAAGTCTTTGTCGAGGAAGAAGGCACTGGCGCTGTGGACCCCCCAGCACCCCTTGTTTGTCATCGACGCCGAGTATTATGGGAGAGTGAGCTTCTCCAGGGAGAAGAAAGGCTGGCAGATACGGAACTT
The DNA here is from genome assembly GCF_965153285.1 of Podarcis tiliguerta. Lineage (NCBI taxonomy): Eukaryota > Metazoa > Chordata > Lepidosauria > Squamata > Lacertidae > Podarcis > Podarcis tiliguerta. Next base: position 545,456 of record NC_139549.1, read on the forward strand.
GACCCTGGCAGACGGCGGACCCTACGAAGTCGTGATGGGAGTCGTCCCCCGCGAGACCATCTTAAAAAATTACACACTCTTCGTATTTCGTAAGTTCTGAGGGCACAGCAAGGCTTCCTCGGGAACCGTAGGATCGTAGAAATGTAGCGTTGGGTAGGAGTCCCAAGGGGCCACCCCCCCTGCAATGGGGGGGGGGAGTGTCACTCCGAATGGGAGTTGCTATTTGTGGCACCAGCAGATCTTCAGGGAAATGTTGCCAGGAGGAGGAGTTTAGAGAAAAGTTGGTGTTAGAGAGATTCAGCTCATGGGTTGGAAAAATAAGGGGCATCACCGAGGATGTGGGGTCTGTATCTTGGGCTACAGAGACAGCCACTGGATTCGGGACTGGCAAAATAAAGTTCTTCTTCATGCAGCACATATTTTTCACTCCATAAGACTCACCTGACCATAAGGCACACCTAGTTTTTAGGGGAGGAAAACAAGAAAAAAAATATTCTGAACGAAACAGTGGATGTATGATTTTTGTGGTTCATGCTGTGGCCACAGACATGTGATTTGACGGTGAGTTTGGGGTAGCCGAATGCAAAAATCCTAAGGATCCATGTGGATCCATGCTTTGTAACCACGTTTTTGCGCCATTGTGGCCCAACGAAACAGTGGGTGCGTGTCTGTTTTTTGGTGCAGGCTGTAGCCATGGACATGCTATGTGATCTGATGGTGAATTTGGGGTGAAATTTTGGGGCAAAAATTCTGAGGATCCATGGGCTTTTACCTCCCCCCTCCCAGGCAGCCTCCTTTATATCTAGCGTCCCTTATCTCCCTCCCTGATCACTTGCAGATCAGCGGCTTTGTTTGAACACCCACTTCCCTCTTTCAAAAAAAGAAGAAGCACGATCTGCTTTTCTCCCCTGGGCAATTTGGCTCCAGGGACCATGCCTTCGCTCCAAAAGACGCACAGACATTTCCCCTTACTTATTAGGAAGAAAAAAGTGTGTCTTATGGAGTGAAAAATATGGTAGTTAGAACTGTGGGACTCCCTTCCGCAGGAGGCAGTGATGGCTACCAAACTGGGTGGCTTTAAAAAGAGGATTGGACAAATTCGTGGAGGAGGAGAGGGCTATTGACGGCTACTAGCCACAATGGCTAGGCTCTGCCCCACGGCTGGAGGCAGCGATGCTTCTGAACACCAGGTGCTGGAGGTGGCAGGAGGGGCGAGGGCTCTTGTGCCCAGGTGCCACTTGCAGGTTTCCTAAAAGAGGCATCTGTTAGAAGAGGAGGCTGGTCTTGAGGGCCCCCTTTGGCCTGACCCAGCACCTTCTTCTTCTGTTCTTATGGAACCTCCAGGTCCAGAGGCACTCTATCTGGGTTCCTAGGGACATTTGGCCACTGTGAGCGCAGGATGCTGCACTAGGTGGGTCTTCTCACGGGGCAAAATGTGCATGTACTATTATTTGGGGGAGGTGAGGAAGTACACTGCTCCCCACTTTCCAGTGCTCTATTTTTCCTCCCCCCCCCAAAAAAAAAATATCCTGCAGATGAATCCAGGGCCAGCAGCAGCCCCTCACCCCCCAAAAAAATGACATCCCTGCACGCTGCAGGAAATAATGCCAATTCAGAGAAGCAATTAGCCGAAACAGTTGCATGATTCGCGTAGAAAGATAACAGGAAAGGGGAACCGCCTGCAGTGTGATGCCTGGGTGTGTGTGAGCAAAACCACCTTTAAACAAGAACGCAGAGTCCAGGGCCTGATGAGAGGCTTTCATGCCCGGCTGCTGACTGGTTTCCTGCGAGGGGCTCGACTGCATCTCTGTTGATAAGAAACCAGCTTGCTCCTCTCAGAGACTCAGATCCCTTCCACGAAGACTCGCTGAGTCAAACTTCCAGGTTCTTGAGAGGAAGCCAATCAACTGTCGCATTGCAACGTTTCGCCAGAACATCCAGGCCGCGGCCCACCTGGTGCAGCCGCCTGTCTTCACAGTGGCTGGCCAGTTGCCTCAAAGGGAAGCCATCGTGCAGGATTCACGCGCAAGACCAGCTCCCCCCCCCCCTGCAGTTTCCAGAAGGGGCATTTGGGAGCCTTGCTGCCTCCAACTGCAGAGGCAGAACAGAGCCCCCTCCCCCTCCATGAATGCCCCCATTGCTCTTTTAAGGCCACCCAGCTCTACCTCTCTTAATCGGAACCAGCGAAGGCGGTGAAGGTCCTGTGTGAGTGTCTGGAGGCAGTTGGAGGATGGATGGCCGCTAAGGGATTGAGGTTGAATCCTGACAAGACAGAAGTACTGTTTTGGGGGGACAGGGGGTAGGCAGGTGTGGAGGAGTCCCTGGTCCTGAATGGAGCAACTGTGCCCCTGAAGGACCAGGTGCGCAGCCTGGGAGTCATTTTGGACTCACAGCTGTCCATGGAGGCGCAGGTCAATTCTGTGTCCAGGGCAGCTGCTTATCAGCTCCATCTGGTACTCAGGCGGAGACCCTCCCTGCCCGCAGACTGTCTGGCCAGAGTGGTGCATGCTTTGGTTATCTCCCGCTTGGACTACTGCCATGCACTCCACATGGGACTACCTTTGAAGGTGACCCGGAAACTACAACTAATCCAGAATGCGGCAGCCAGACTGGTGACTGGGAGCGGCTGCCGAGACCACATAACACCGGTCTTGAAAGACCTACATTGGCTCCCAGTACATTTCCGAGCACAATTCAAAGTGTTGGTGCTGACCTTGAAAGCCCTCAACAGCCTTGGTCCAGGATACCTGAAGGAGCGTCTCCACCCCATCATTCACCCAGACATTGAGGTCCAGCTCTGAGGGCCTTCTGGCGGTTCCCTCCCTGCGAGAAGCCAAGTTACAGGGAACCAGGCAGACGGCCTTCTCAGTGGTGGCACCTGAGCTGTGGAACGCCCTCCCAGCAGATGTCAAGGAAATAAACATCTATTTTACTTTTAGAAGACAACTGAAGGCAGCCCTGTTTAGGGAAGTTTTAAATGTCTGACACTGTATTGTTTTTAATATGGGGTATCAGAGTTTTTAGGGGGATAACTAGGCTGGGATAGCTGGGATAGCAGGCTTGTTGGTTTTAGAATGTCTGATGTAGATTTTTTTAATTTCGTTGTTCTGCAAGGGACAATGACAATCAAGATTATCGTATCTTCTCCAGCTCTCTCAACTGTTCCTCATAAGGCTTCGTTTCCAGACCCTTGACCATCTCCGTCGCCCTCCTCTGCACACCTTCCAGCTTCTCAATATCCTCCTCAAACTGAGGAGCCCCAAAATGGACGCAATATTCCAGGTGGGGTCTGACCAAGGCAGAATACAGTAGTGCTACCACATGATCTGGGCACCAGACTTCTGTTGATGCAGCTTAGAATAGCCTTAGCCTTTTTTGCTGCTGCATCACACAGTTGGCTCACTATGGCCAGATTCAGTCCCATAAAGGGTTGGGGAGGGAATAGAATGACGTGCCTCTTTCTCTGCCCCCCAATTCTTGCCCATCTCCCGCCCCCCCTCCACCTTTCCCTGCCCCTCTGCAGGCATCAACATCACCAAAACGTGGTGGGAGATCAGCTCCTGCACTTTGTTCTGCGAGTTGGGGGCCGGGAAGATGGCCAACGTGACCTACAACTGGACTCTCACGGCGACGGGGGCACCACTTTCCCAAAGCAGCCGACTCGACCTCGTCATGCGCCCCACAGATGCACATCAGTCCTACTCATGCGGCGCAAAGGCTCTTGGGGTCCAGGTGAAACGGGACATCTCTCCCTACGAAGACTGCGGGGTCAAGGCTTCAGGTAAATGCCTTCAGGGAATCGCAGAATCAAAGGACTGTAGAGTTGGGAGGGGATCCCGAGGTCATCTAGTCCAACCCCCTACGATGCAAGGGAGACGGCAGAAGTTCCTAAAATAATGCCTGGCATGGAGAAAGCAGAGAGAGGAAAGGTTTTCTCCTTCCCTCCTAAAACTAGAATTCATGGGCATCCAAGGAAGTTGTCCATTGGCAGATTCAGGATGGATAATCATAAAATAATAATTTTTTTAAAAAAAATTATATCCCACCTCCCCGGCCGAAGCCGGGCTCAGAGCGGCTAACAACAATAAAAGTAGCACAGCATTCTAAAATCATTTCATTTTAAATCAAATTAATGGCAACCATGGGCTATAGTTTTATGAGGATTACAGAAGGAGGGGGTCAGGCTGTGCCTTGGCCAAAGGCCAGGCGGAACAGCTCCGTCTTGCAGGCCCTGATGAAAGATGTCAAGTCCCGCAGGGCCCTAGTCTCTTGGGACAGAGCGTTCCACCAGATCGGGGCCACAGCGGGAAAAGCCCTGGCTCTGGCTGAGGCCAGCCTAACCTCTCTGTGACTCGGGACCTCCAAAATGTTTTTATTTGATGACCGTAAGTTCCTCCGTGGGACATACCAGGAGAGGCGGTCCTGTAGGTACGAGGGTCCTAGGCCACATAGGGCCTTAAACCTGCACCTTAAACCTGATCCTGTACTCCACCGGGAGCCAGTGCAGCTGGTATAGTACCGGATGAATGTGATCTCGCAGCGAAGACCCAGTAAGGAGTCTCGCCACAGCATTCTGCACCCGCTGGAGTTTCTGGATCAGTCTCAAGGGCATCCCCACGTAGAGCAAGTTACAATATTTCAGTCTGGAGGTGACCATCGCGTGGATCACAGTGGCCAGGTCAGGGCGAGAGAGGTAAGGAGCCAACTGCTTATCTCCTTAGGATAAAAGAAAGTCTTTCTTCACAGCAGCACAGAGTTAACCTATGGAACTTCCTCCCACTGGACAGCAATGGCCACCGACTTGGATGGATTTAAAAGAGGACTGGGCAAATTCCTGGAGGAGGAGAGGGCTATGGAGGGCGACCGGCCACAACTGGAGGCAGCAGTGTTCTGAATGCCAGTTGCTAGAAATTGCAGGAGGGAGAGAGTTGCTCTTGTGCTTGGATCCTGCCACTAAGCAGGGGCACCTGGTGAGGAGGCTGGCCTGGATGGGCCCCCTTCGGCCTGATCCGGCAGCAGCCAGGCTCTTCCTGTGTTCTTGTGGAGACTCCAGGTGCAGGAGCAGTCTATCCAGAGTCCTAGGTCCTTACAAGTATCCGGTCCCTGAGAGATTAGGATGCTGGGCTGGAGGGGCCTGATCCTGCAGGCTCTTCCCACGTCCTTATATTGGTGGTTTTAAGCCAATCTTTTGCCTCCTCTCTTTGCACAGCACTTGGGAGAGTTTGTGGTTTTGGGCTAAATAAGTTTATGCGATTTCCCAATAAACAAGCATGAAACAATGATCTCTCTCCCTCTCTCTTCCGCAGGACTTTTCGTGGTGCTCTGCTACTGGGCTGCCAAAATCTTCCTCACGCCCGTCCCCCTCTTCTTCCTCTATTATCATCACTTCAAGAAAGCCAAATCCGCACAATACCCTGTCTCGAAGGAACGGACAGACGTGGACTACGAAGTCGTCCACTTTGAAGAAGCCAATTATGAAATGGACTATGTAAATTAATGTCCACACGGAAACGATTCCTCTGAAGAGGCGAGGGCCAAGTTTGCCGCTGCTCCCCCCCCCCCCGCCCCAAAGTCTCCAAACATTATTTCCAGCATTTGAGCTCAGTGGGCCTTCTTTCTCCCAGCTTAACAGTGTTAATGGAGAAATCCGAGGGCTCCCTTGGGCAAAAACAAAGACACCAACCAGGATAACTTGGAGCAAAACAGCAGCCAGTAGACTTGGCCTTTATTGTATACTGTCGCGACAGGACTCCCACCCACAACAAGATGAAGCAAAATGGAAGTCCAGAACAAAAGAAGACCCCAACTTTTATTAGTTACTAATCCCCCAAACTACACCCCTAAGACTACATCACAACTACATCACAAAAAGGAGGGGTTGAGGGAGGAGTTGTGGTGGTAACCTGAGTGTCTTGTCACCTGGCTGGTCCCCCTTTCCCCCCTCCCCATGAGTAACTTTCCAGGTGACAAAGGGGAGTTTGCAGTTTCCTGCCCCCTGAGGAAAGAGCTGATCATTGTCCTTTGTTCCAGTCTGTGCTGAATCCACTCCCATATGCAAGTTCTTTGTGATCTTGATGGTCTTCTGTCTAGGACCATCAGGGTTGGCATAGCAACTCGGCAGGGCTCCTGTGGATGTGCTGCTATGCTCAAGGGATTATGGATGCCCTGTATCAAACCTTCCCCATTTTGTAGTCCTTCCTTCATGGAGTAAAATAAAAGTGGAACGGTGCAGATCCAATGTATGGTTGATTTACTATGAATTTATAACAGAAACGTTGCTTATGTCTTGTGTGTGTGTGTGAGTGTCGTGTTTGTAGAAACTGAATGATGGGGGGGGGGGTTTCCTGCAACAACAGGACCCCTCGCTCTGCCAGTTTCGCCCTCAAGGCTACCTTTCAAGTCAGCTGGAAGGAAAGGGTCATAGAACTGAAGGTTTGGGGGGTGGGGAACCCCAATGCCATCAGTCCAACCCCCTGCAATGCAGGAAGCCAAGGCCCCAAGCACAGAGAATCTTTTTGAGACCTCAGTCACAGAATCATAGAATGGTGGAGTTGAAAGGGACCCCGCGGGTCATCCAGCCTGACCCCAGCTAAATCGAACACTCAACAGATTGCTGGGCAGTGTGCAATCACACGCCTCCTCCCAAATAAATTCTGGGTAGCCCCAAAAAGCACGCTCTTATCCCAATTTCCAGCAAAGAGGAACAGAATCGCGGTCAAAGTTGATGGTCCGTCCTGCAGCTGACACTTGGGGCAGAGGGAGATGCCTTATGCAGAGCCAGGCCCTGGGCCCACACGGACTGGCAGCAACGGCTCTCTGGGATTTCAGGCAGAGGCACTGTCCCTGAGCTACCTCTTATTCTTCCACCCTTTCCAGAGTCATGCTGTATGAAGCCACAGTGCTGGGCACCATTTCCAGGGAGGTGGCCCTGTGGAACTCCTCGCCACTTGCTTCTCAGCACATAGGGACAAGACTGGGGAGTGTGGAATCTGTGGCGGTTTCAGAGACCGGCCCCCTTGCGCTGTGGCCCTATATACAGGCTTTACCTGGGAGGAAGCGCCATGATTGGACATAGTAGGGCTTACTTCTGAGTAGACATGCATAAGCTTGTGCCATTATTACGCCATCCATGACTGCTTCAATGGGCAGAACTGGCACTGCTCCCGGGGCCACAGCATCCTCGTTCTGAATTTGTAAGAATTTGATTGCTTTGTGTGGCAGCAGCTAAACTTTGGAACTCCCCGCCTCTTGACACCAGACAGGCGCTTTCAACTGGACTCTTTTCGGCACCCGCTAAAAACATTATTGTTTAGTCCAGATATGTAGAATGTTGGCATGTGTTCCAATCTGTTGTTGGTTTTAATTGTTTGAATGGTTATAAGGAGTTTTAATTTTATTGTTTGTAAACCTCTGTGAGTTGTTTTACAGTCAAGAGGGGTGTCTAAATTACATGAAACAGACACGTAACAATTTTTCATTTAGTTTTCTTCCCTCTCCCCAGGCAATTGAAACACTGCCCTGGCTTCCGGGAGCTGTGTCGCTAAAATGAAATCAAAACCACCCAAGGTCTGTAGAAAGTTGTAAGGGCTTTTTTTGCCTAACGCTTTGCAAGGAAATCCATTCTCAAGAGACGTTAATTCACAAAACCCTGAGCATCTTAGGTCCAGGATACTGTGGGGACAGTCTGAAGCCTTATATCGCAGTTCCATCACTGAGAGCATCCACAGGATTTGGTCATTCCATGAATCCGTGAGGCAACAAGGAATTGAGCCTTGAGTGTCATTGGCTCAGCCCTGCGGAACTCTCTGCAACTGGAGATTCAGTAGGCGCCTTCCAACTTTTAAATGCTTGTTGAAAACTTTCCTATTCTGCCAGACCTCTGCAAGCAATTAAGACATCCTTCCATGTTTAATTGACACCCGTTTGTAACTGTATGGTTCCATGCATTTTTGTTGGGAACGGCTTTAATGAAATAGTGGTCTATATTTTTCATAAACAGATCATTTCGCCCTCCACAGACCTGAGCCTGTGTTGATGCCCTACTCAGAGAGGAGGGAGCGGGACCCCTGAAGGCTCAGAACTCTCTCCAGCAACTCCCCCTAACCAATTTTATTTTTTTACCAAGGCATTTTCCCAAAAGCCCAGACAGAAACACAACAAAGAGGGAAAGAGGGTGGTTTACCATAAACACGGTTGTCTGGGAAACGGGTTCTGTTGAGGCGTATGTAACGAAGCAAGGCGTAATTAGGGGATGCAGCTCCGCCTTTTTTTCTTTGCAGCAGAATCTGGTGCGCAGAAGGCCCAGTCCCTGAAGGCAGGCAGAGGTCTGGCTCACGAGGAGGCAACTTCCTCTGTCCCCCTAAAAAACAAAGGGGCTAGTCCTCATGCTTCTGCGTGATCATGCTTTCTGGCCCACGTAGGACCAGTCTGGATAGTTAGCCTTGGTGAAGACTTGACGTTTTCATCCCCCAAAAAGTTTTTGAGTTTCTGCTGAAATGAGGCTGCATTTTAATGTTGTATTTTAATCTTGTTTTTTAAGTTGTATTTCAATCAATTGTTTTATATCTGGTGTTAGCCGCCCTGAGCCCGGTCTTGGCTGGGGAGGGCAGGGTATAAATAAATATTATTATTATTATTATTATTATTATTATTGGCTGACATAAACTGGAAGAGCCATAACTCAGGGACAGGTCACCTGCTGGGCATGCAGAAGGTCCCAGCTTCAATCCCCGCTGGCAGCATCCCCAGGCAGGTCCGAGAATGCCCCCTGCCTGCAACCCTGGAGAACTGCTGCCGGTCCGTGTAGGCAGCACTGGGCTAGGTGAGGCAACAGAGCTCAGTATAAAGCAGCCTTCCTGCACTCCTGAGACGCCTTGGGGGGAAAGGAGGACCTGGATCCCGAATGGCCAGTCTGGCCTGGGCCAGAGTCTCTCTCTCTCTGCTATCCAGGCTGAAGGAGGGGAAGGCTTGGTTGTTTGTGGCTCTACAGCGCCTCCTGCAGGAGTGGCCAGAGAGGAGCAATGCAGCTCAACTGGGCCAAGGAGGCTGCAGCCCCTTTTGCTGGCCTCTAGGTGGCAGCATTGGCTGGGAAACAGCAGCAGCAGCAGCGACTCCCATGCCCTAGATGAGAAAATATAGGGTATTTATATAGTCAAATGTGTTTATTTTGTGTGTTTTCCTCCCTTCTTTCTCCTCCCATCTTTTCTTCTTTTGTGCCTCCTTTCTTGGTCTTTTTCTTTTGATTTGTTAAGAAAGAGATAAAAAAGTGTAATCTGAAAACTTCAGTAAGTTAAAAGTGATGTTGTGTAATTTTTCTATTACTATTTATGTATTGTTAAAATCAGTTGATTGTGATGAATTGATGTAACAATTACTGTGGGGTTTTTTCCTTTGTTATTGTTGAATTCTAAATAAAGTATTATTCTTCTTTTCTTTTCTGTTCTTCCCCAGCCAGGATTGTTCTGGACAATGAAAGCAGAAGTCTCTAAGCGGCGTTGGCATCAAGTGCCAAAACACTGAACGGCGTCATTTTGGGGTTTGTTGCAGGAATTTAGGTATAGGTTGGGGGGGGGTTGCCCCTCCAGCAGATCTCATGCACATGCAGCCCACTACCAAAATCAGCACAATCACTTTTGTGACTTGTCCCCACAAAGCACTTCCTCACAGTTTCTTCCTATCCATTCAAAGGGCCTCTGCTGCACGATACCAAATGTAAGAATTCACTGATCAATGTATCTCTGTACTGGCTCACTGGGAAAACTTCAGAAATGCATATAGACCTGTGAGCTCAGCTCCTCAGCAGCCCCTCTGCCTGAGGGATAATCCCTGGCATTCTGATACCTGAGTGCCAGGCAGGTAGCCATTCCAGAAATAACAAACCCAGATGAAGACAAAAGGGTGGGATGAACTGGGCTGGGAAACAGGGAAATGTAAATATCTCTTTTGTTCCACTTGATCGGTGTTTGGTGGAGGGCAAGGGGAACCATGGGGCAGGGTCCAGGATGCTCAGATTCCTGCCACCAGACCTCCCCTTTCATGATGTAACTGTGATGTAGTTTGGGGGGTTGTAACATGGGGATTAGCAGCTAATAAAAGTTTGGGTTCTCTTTTGTTTGGGGCTTCCATCTTGTTCCACCTGGTGGCAGGTGGGAGTCCTGTCGCGAGAGTCTTCAAGAAAGACCAAGCCTACTGGCTGCTGTTTTGCTCTGGTATTCCTGGCTGGTGTCCTTGTTTTCTGTCCAAGGGAGCCCTCAGATTTCTCCGTTAACAGGTTTTATCTTCTTTTTGAAATGAAATTACATTTCTCCCCGTCAAAAGAGTTTTCATGAATCTGTGGCTCCCGGGGGTTGGACTGGATGACCCTCAGGGTCCCTTCCAACTCTCTGATGAATCGGCTCACCCTTGCTCCATCTGGCTCTGCCAGGCTGCCCCATCCATGACCCCTTTCTCTTTCTGCGCTGCCCCCACCCCTCAAAAGCCCCCCCACCCCAAACATCTGCCCCCAAAGCTGGAGAACCGGCCAGGAAGCGCAAGCAGCCACGACGGAGGCCTGTCAAAATCCCCGTCCTGCCGGGGGCTGAGTGAGCTCGCTGCCCGCCCCGCGGCCCTGCTGGGCTCGGCATGGGAACAGAGCTAAAAATAAACCCGAGCAGACAGAAAATAAAACGGCGGTTTCTGGGTAGATTCTCCCGCTGGCTGAGTGGCAGGCCAGGATCCTGTCGCTTCCTGAAAGACTGTCGAGATACAAGATCGCCCAGGACAGCTGCTCTGGAACCAGGAGGGGCTTCAGGCCTGAGGGATCTGGCTGCGTCTGCTGGCTTGCATTGACTGCATTTTAATGCCTCCATTTTCAATTGATTGATTGCATTCGTATCTTGCCTTTTTCGATGGATGGGTGGATCACACCTAAATCCCACCACTATTGATTGATTGCACTTATCACAGAATCATGGAGTTTGAGGGACCCCAAGGGTCATCCAGTCCAACCCCCTGCAATGCAGGAATCTCAGCTTTATATTGAAAAATAATTAGGGTATGTGTGTGTGCATGTTCATGGGTTTGCCAGGCAAACACGTACATAAATGTATGGGCCACATGTCTGAGGCAGCACAGGAGGGCAGCCCTGGAGCCATTTTGGCTCCCAAACTGACCAAATGTTTTCTCTGCAAGGTCAAGGCAAATGGAAAAGCCTCCCCATTGTCTTTTCCCTCACAAATCCTGTCTTAAGGGCATGTCTGTCTGTGTCTGAATAGGGTGTGAGCCTGTGACCTGGCCCAGGAACTAAGTATTTGTCATTACAAAAGACTGGCCAGGCTCCCCAGGCAATCCTATCAAGTGACCATTCAACAGGTAACCTGGCAGACAGGAGGTAAACAAAGCACTCAGATTTCTGCTGTAGACCACCCTTTCTGTGATGTAGGTATGATGTGTCTGGGGGTGGTCTTGGAATTCAGGGCGGGCAATTTAAAATGTCTATATAAGGGCGGACACACCTTGGTTCTGGTTCCTCCTCCTTCTCCTGTGTGTGAAGGGGGCACCCTGTTGCAACAGATCAATAAAGATCAGGCTTTTCAGCTGCTTTGCTTCTCAATATTCTCTGCTTGGCCTCTGTTATTTTCTCTGACCGATGGAGAACCTGCAAAGGACTCTGTAAGGGCTCTTGTGTCCCCCATAAGGGAATAAGGGCAGATTTTCATTTATTACAAAACGTTTTTTGCAATGACCTTCAAATCAAAAATTACATAGTTTTGTGAGTTGGCTTTCCCACCCTCATCTCCACAGTGTTTTTGCTCAGACTTTTCTCACTGCATTATCTCTTTATCCATTACCAAAAGTTCCTGTGTTAGCAATTATTTTGTCATTTTTCTTTTGCTGCTTTTATCTCAAATGCTGTCCACAATTTCATTTGACTGCAACGCTTTTCAAAATAGTTCACGTTCTTCTATAGAAAGTTCATCCTGTTGCAGCAGATCAATAAAGATCCAGCTTACTAGCTGCTTTGCTTCTCAATATTCTCTGCTTGGCCTCTGTTATTCTCTCCGACCGATGGAGAACCCACAAAGGACTCTATAAGGGCTCTTGTATCCCCCATGAGGGAATAAGGGCAGATTTTCATTTATTACAATATCCCTCCTGCTTCTTCCAAGGAGATCAAGGTACCAGAAACACTTTGCTGCTGCCGCTCTTATCCGCACAGCAACCCTGCAAGGAAGCTCAGGCGCAGGGTGAGTGCCTGGTCTCCCCCAAGCCCTAGTCAAGCGCTCTAACCACTACACCAGGTGCAAAAGAAACACACTTCAGCCATAAGGAATTCAGAGCCAAGGGATTTATTCCGAGTACCAGAACCAGACGTAGCTCGTGGCCCTTCTGCATTCCCAGCCACCCCAGATTTTCCTCCTCCTCCTTCCCCCACAGTTCAGATGTATAAACTTAGCCTTTTGTTGCTTTGCTCTGGGAAAACCACCAGGAGTCAGAAATCCTTGCGAGGCACCCAGAGGTCCGCTAGCTCTGAAACGTGGCGCTTTCGAGGGCATCGCAACTGCCTGCTGTTTCGACTTGACAGCTCAGGGAAGATACCTAGCTTCATAAATTCGTGGAAAATCCATACTTTAACCGACTCTCCTCATTCCCACACCATTTTAACCCTTAAAGAAAGGTGAATTTATTCCCCAAGCGTGAGAGCACAGACACGGCCCCCCACCCAGGGGGTGACCAAGGGGCAACAAGAGACATCTGCAGAGGCAGTTGAGCAAGTCAGGTGTTCTAAAAGCCCCTCTCCAGACCAGTCCTGAGGGCAAGGAGATGTCAAGAGTTTTATTGTTCTTCTGGTGACAGGGACTTAAGAGGTGTTGGGAAAGGGGTCTGATAAAGTGACCTCATGTTGAACTGGTGTAACCCTTGTGTACCCCTCCCCATTTGTGACATGCCAGTAATGCAGTGATGATGTATCAGCGATGCCCCTCAAAGTGTATTCTGGGGGAAAGAGGGAAGGTTTAAAAGGTCGCCTCATGCTCAGGGTTCTTACTCCTGGGGGGACCTGTTGTGCAACAATAAAGATCATGGTCTACTGACCGCTGTTTTGCTCCAAATTGCTCGGCTGGAACTTCCTTCTTTTACTAAGCGCATAGACCCACGGGGAACTTGCACCCCGATGAGCTAGGCTCTTGAGTAGTCTCTCACCCCAGATTTTTTTCAATAACACTGCCATGATGTCATTTTGGGGCAGATAAAATGGGATACTTCTCACAGGAACAAGCAACTGCGAGGCTTAGTGGGGGAACCCCCAGGTAGACCCACCCCCTCCCCACAGACACAAGACAAGCACCTTTGGCTAAAATGGTTTTTTGCAGGCGAGATGAGTGCTGTCTGCCTGATCCAACCTTTTCCAGAGAAATCCAGAGAACCCCCCGGGAAAAGGGGCACTGCAGCAGGCTTTCAACTGCAGATTCAGGGAGACACCCCCCGCCAACAAGGAAGCGGGAAGGTGGGGCCCAGAGGGCAGGGCTCTTCTTCTTCCGAAACTTTTAATAATTACAAAAATAGACGATGGGGACTGTCGTAAAATAACTCTCCCTTCTGCCTCTTCTGTTTCTCTTTCTCTCTCTGCTCATCCCTCTTGCGTTGGGGAGAAATCCGTCTCGCAGTTGCCTCTTGGATGAGAGGGACGTGGCTCAGTTGTTTCATGGAATTGGAGAGTTGGAAGGGATCCCCAGAGGGTCAGGACTTGCGGCACAAGGATCCCCGACAGGTGGCCCTCCAACCTCTGCTGAGAAACCCCCAAGGAAGGAGAACCCTCCACCTTCTGAGTTTCAGCAACCGCGAAACCCGTGGGGGAGGTTCAAAATCACCACTGGGGGTCAGATATTGCAGGCCGGAGTCCTTAGTGGTCCCCTAAACTGATTCATTTGGCACAAGTAAGATCCTCCCTCCGCCACCCTGAGATTCTCCACCCCGATATTTTTTCAAGGAACAAAAACAGAGGAAGACGACTGACAGCAGCCTCGCTGGCTCCCTGTTCCGTCTCGCAGAGTTGTGCATTCGGTGGTTCTTTTTCCTGAGCTTCTTTGCAGATCCACAACACACACATGCACCCCACCTACACACAGAGCTTGGGTTCCTGCCGACGTGATGAGAGCAAAATGTTTTTTTTTGGGGGGGGGCGCTGTCAGTGACTGGCTGCTTTTGGAAATGTCTTGAGGATGCTATTTGGGCGGTGTGAGCTAACAGCCGCAGTCCGAGAGGTTTCTGGAGCTGCAGCAGCTGGGTCTCCTTCAGACGGCTTCCTTTTCTGCAATGAAGAAAGCAACAGGGACCCTTCTGCCCACTCTCTGGCCTCCAACCGGCTGCAAAGAGCCCCCCAAGGTGATCATTGTACCGTCTTGACATAAACATGCAGCTCATCGGGAAAAGGAAGGGTGGAAGGAAGGAAGAACAGTCCCAGGCAGAGAGAAAACAAGAGAAGGCAGGGTCTATGTTGATGGCAGGAGGCAGGCGAGGCTTCTTCAGGAAAGACCCCCATCAAATGGCAGGAAGGTCACCCCCTTTCTCCCTCTCCTCCCCCCTAACTCAAGCACAGCACCAATTTCTGCTGGAGAAAACGGAGGGGTCAAGAAAGAACGTTTGGGCCGTCAGCAGAATGAGGAAATGTCCTTCCCCAGAGGTCCTGGAGCACTTCTTGTTTGGGGTGGCAGAGGGGGGCCCAGTCCAGAGTCAAAGAGGAGGAGCAGAGGCTTCCTTGGCGGAGCCTGCAGAGAAACTGGATCACCAGGCACAACAACGTCAAGGAAAAGAGGGCAGCCGGAAGATCGGAGAGGAAGCTCCTGCAAAAGGGGAGAGAGGGGGAGTGGATGTGGGTCAACAGGCACAACCCCCCCCCCCAACATCAAACCTCCGAATCCATATTTTACCCCCGGAGGCCGTGGCGAATTAATTGCAGAAACCGGGGCAAAAAGAGCTTGCTGCAAACGAGGGAGTCGATTTATGGCCTGTGGACAATAACTTGTTTGCCGTGACCTGGTTTTCAAAATGAAGGGGATCCCAGGAAACCGTTCCCAGTGAGGGTGACTTGGGTGCAAGAGAGGGCAGGGAGCTCCTTCCCTCTCCCGTCCGCAAGTGGCCTTAAAGGTCGTCTTGGGACAAATGAACCTGAAAGGAAAATGGCAAGGTGAAGCCATCGGATTACGGGGCATCAGGGCATATCTGTTTAGGTGGGAATGACCCAGTTTGAGCTCCACAACTGAAGAGAAACACTTCATGCATCTGATTCAGCAGAGTGTGGGCCATGAAAACTTCTGAGGCCACAATTTATACTTGTAAAGGATTTCAGGGGCTGCAAGACTCAGGTTTCGTTTGGGTTTTTTGTTGCAGCAAAATTAGTCACCTTGCAAGGAACTCCTCACTGGTAGGAGATCCAGCGCAATCGCATCTGACGCACCTCCAACTTGCACCATTTCAAGCTGGGCTGGTGGAAACTGCGCTCCTTAAATCCAAGCAAGGTGGATTTAGCATTTTAACCTTTTTTGGGTTGTTCTAAACCATTGTTGTGATTCTTTTCTTGATTTTCTTCCTTTACCTTTTGGTAAACCACCTTGAGGGGTTTGGTTTTTTCTTTTCTTTTTACAATCATACAGTGTACAGTTTTTATGAAATAATTTAATAGCAGCAGCATCCGTGGGTTGGGTTTAATTTGGGGGAAGTTACTTGCCTGTGAATACTGTTCCTTATCAGATTTGCCTGCTGCCTGGGGTAAATCAGGTGGGGAAGATAGTTGCAAGATAAACAAGTGCATGCAGCAAAATAAAGGTAAAGGTAAAGGGACCCCTGACCATTAGGTCCAGTCGTGGACGACTCTGGGGTTGCGGCGCTCATCTCGCTTTTTGGCCGAGGAAGCCAGTGTGCAGCTTCCGGGTCATATGGCCAGCAGCTATATGACTAAGCCGCTTCTGGCGAACCAGAGCAGCGCACGGAAATGCCATTTACCTTCCCACCAGAGTGGTACCTATTTATCTACTTGCACTTGGACGTGTTTTCGAACTGCTAGGTTGGCAGGAGCAGGGTCCGAGCAACGGGAGCTCACCCCGTCACGGGGATTCGAACCGCCTTCTGATCGGCAAGCCCTAGGCTCTGTGGTTTAACCCACAGTGCCACCCGCGTCCCTACATGCAGCAAAGTACCTGATGGCTATTCAGCAACCAAATTTGCAAAGGAGGGGGGCAGGAGCAGATCTGGCCCCCCTTTAAACAGAGAGCGGAGGGTCCTCCCTGACTGCTGAGGTTTGGCTGGACCCAAAGGAGGACCGGGAGACACGGAAAACACACACACACACACACACACACACACACACACACAGCACCCCACCTGGCAAAGATGCATCACCTCCTTCCTCTAGTCCGGCTTTCACCTCTTCCGGAGCCTCTTCATGAAGCAGCAGGTGACGGTGACGAGGACGGTGACGCCCATGAAGAGGGCACTGGAGATGCCCGCCAGGAGAGGGATGAACAAGGTGTCGATGGCTGGGGAGAGGAGAGGAAGAAACGGAAGAGGTCAAGAGGGCAATGGGCTCGGTTTAAAAGCACCTTTCCCAAAAAACCAGAGTCCTTTTCGTTGGGATAATTCAGAGGGAAATTCCCAGCTGTCAAAAAATGTGGGAATGTTCCGGGATGCAGGAGAGGATATATTGTTTGATTATAGCCTTTCCAACTTGTGTTAACAAGTTCACAATTTAGCAGAGTAACATTCCCCCTTTTAAACTCACAGCGGATGCGTTTGCTCAGGCTGACTAAAGCCTCTAGAATAACTGTTCTGGTATTTCCCCCTTATTCCCTCATAAAAGATAAGACACGACACAGTCTTCTATAAAAGTATAAAAAGAGTTTACTCACATTCTGTTCACAATCGGATCCCAGAAGGCAGACTTAGCTTAGAAAATTTACATACACCTGGAAACTATCTCATAAGGAGACAGTTCCTTTGTCCTCTCTTGGCTAGAAGCCAAGAGGGCATCTTTGGCTAAGCAGATGTTGCTTCCTCGACGCATATAGTCATAGAGAGAGAGGTGGCTGTCCTGCCCTGTGCTTTTGTCGTTACCTGCAAAATTCCTCTTTGAACCTGTTGCGCAATAAACTTTGGTCTGCAGCTATTTGCTCCGGTTGGTGGCTGGACTCCGTCCTTTATTCCCATGGGCTCTGCCTGACCAGCTGGGGGACTGAGCAGCCTCGCACCTAGATTTTTCCGTAACACCCCTAAGTCCACGATTGGTCAGAGATGAATGGAGGGAGGCTGGATGCCGTGAAAGCAAGGCAAATCTTTATTTTTCTGTTGCAACAGAGACACCGAACCCTTTTAAGGGTTTGCGTTTTGGCGTGGAGAAGAAGGACATCTCTACAAACCACCAGCAATCCCATCACCCATAAAGAAGGGATAATGTGGCTCAGGCAGGCCAAGGTGTGATATTCCTGAGGATCTGGCAAATTTTACGTAGTTCCAGACCCAGTTTACACAAGACCTTAGCATTTGATAAGACCATCAGAAATCTCTCAGCCTGGGCAAACAATGGCAATGAATCCCAAGGAGGTTCATAGATATAGGAGAGGAACTTGCTATCTGCCTTCCTGCTCTCAGGCGAGGGGGACGGAGGAGGCAAAGGAAATATGGAGCATCTTTAGGAGAGACAAGATGGCGTTGGAATTGCTCTCCTGTACTATTGTAGACATGTGAGTTACAGTGGTACCTCGGGTTACAGACGCTTCAGGTTACAGACTCCGCTAACCCAGAAATAGTGCTTCAGGTTAAGAACTTTGCTTCAGGATAAGAACAGAAATCGGGCTCCGGCGGCGTGGAGGTCCCATTAGCTAAAGTGGTGCTTCAGGTTAAGAACAGTTTCAGGTTAAGTACGGACCTCCGGAACGAATTAAGTACTTAACCCGAGGTACCACTGTATATGCTTATGTATGTGTGTTTACCTCGTGCAATTATCAACATTTATTCTATATTTAAGACCTTAGAATCACTTAAATCTTAGAATAGCTTTGGAAGTGGATATAGGCTGTAGGGTTAGAAGTAGAAGATAGTGTATTTTAAAATAGTATTATTTGTAAGTGATAAAATGTGAAGATTTTTATGGTAAGTAAGTGTGATAAAAATGGTTAGAAATTATGATATATGTAAACTGCTAAAGATGAGGTAAAATGAAAATCAGACGGGGGGGACTCACCTAACAATGTTTAGAAAAAATAAGGATAAGACAAGAATTTGTTTGTATTGTTTGTTTTTCTGTTTGCATTGTTTATTTGTGTTATGAAATGAATAAAAAAAATTGGGTGAAAAAAGACCTTAGAATTACTATAACAGGCGACTGACAGCCCTCCCCTCCTCTATATATTTGTCCAACCGGATTTTAAAGGCACCAAGGTTGGTCCTGTGGCTAGGAGTTCCATAGTTTAACTCTGCGCTCTGCAAAGAAGGCCTTTCTTTTCATCTGTGAAAAAGGATATTGTCTGCCCCAAATCTCCCAACAGGAGGATTCTGCCCGACTCCCCCCCCAAAAAAAGAAGGGGTTACTCACCCAACGTGTACGGATAGACAGTGACCATGTTGGACTTGGCGGATCCAGCCTTGTACCAGCTGAGATCCGGGTAGCGCACCCAGGCGGTGACGGCACAGTGGTACTTGCCCTCGTCCGACGGCTGCACCCCGTGGAGGCGCAGGCGGTGGCTGGTGGGGCTGGCTTTGTCCATGCTGACGGCGCCCCCCGAGGGCCGGCTGGCCAAGTCGGCCACCCCTTCGCGGCTGACAGAGGCCAGCAGGACCCCGTGAGAGGTGGGGCCCTCGTCGGGCAGCTCCACCCACCAGCTGAGGGCCAGGGCGACGTTCTGCGTGGCTTCCACCGAGACGTTGCAGCGCACCTCGGCCGTGTCCCCGCGGTAGATGGTGGCGGACGGCAGCCACGCCGTGGCCTCAAGCACCACCGCTGCAGGGGGGGCAGAGAAGAGGGCGGACTCAGCATCCCTGAATCCTGGAAACGTATCTCTGAGACACTCCTCTGCCTGGCAGCTTCCATTATCATTTTTCTTAGCCAACCCATCAAGTCCCAGCACCCTCTTCCGACGATGGCCAAGGGAACCTCGGAATTGAGGTCGTTTTGCCCAAACACTGAGGTCCAGCTCCGAGGGCCTTCTGGCAGTTCCCTCTCTGCGAGAAGCAAAGCTACAGGGAACCAGGCAGAGGGCCTTCTCGGTGGTGGCATCCAACCTGTGGAACACCCTCCCACCAGATGTCAAAGAGAACAACAACTACCAGACTTTTAGAAGACATCTGAAGGCAGCCCTGTTTAGGGAAGCTTTTAATGTTTAATAAGTTATTGTATTTTAATGTTTTGTTGGAAGCTGCCCAGAGTGGCTGGGGAAACCCAGCCAGATGGGAGGGGTAAAGGTAAAAGGTAAAGGTAAAGGGACCCCTGACCGTTAGGTCCAGTCGTGGCCGACTCTGGGGTTTCATTGCTCATCTCGCTTTACTGGCCAAGGGAGCCAGCGTACAGCTTCCGGGTCATGTGGCCAGCAGGACTAAGCCACTTCTGGCGAACCAGAGCAGCACACGGAAACGCCGTTTACCTTCCCGCTGGAGCGGTACCTATTTATCTACTTGCACTTGCTTTCGAACTGCTAGGTTGGCAGGAGCAGGGACCGAGTAACGGGAGCTCACCCCGTCATGGGGATTCAAACCGCTAACCTTCTGATTGGCAAGTCCTAGGCTCAGTGGTTTAACCCACAGCGCCACCCGTGTAAATAATAAATTATTATTATTGTTATTGGGACCGAAGAAGAGCCTGGCCGCTGGCTCAGGCCAAAGGGGGCCCATCTAGGGTCCTCTCCTTACGGGGGCCATCCAGATGTCCCATTTGGGAAACCCGCAAGCAGGATCCAAGCGCCAGGGCGTCTCTGGCGTCCCATGACTTCAAGCAACGGCCATTCAGAAGCACCACCACCTCCATCGTGGCCAGGAGCCCTGGATATCCCTCCCATCTATGAACTTGTCCAGTCCTTATTTATTTGCATAAATAAATATTTTTATAGCGGCGTATTATAAAATTGTATCACGGAGGTTTACAATATGAAAACCCCAAACCGTCCAAATGATAGAATATCTACAAATGGCTATGATGACAGGGAGAATTAGAGAGTATCCAAAACAGAAAGTACAGAAAGAATGGAAAATCTTTAAAGAGTATTTGGAAAAGTATTACAATAACAGATCTCTCCTGGCATAAATAGAATGATCCTTGTAAAACAGCAAATACTGTATAATGTTTTCTGATATCTGACGAGAACAAAGAAAGAAATACAATAACTTGGAACTGTGTGTGAAGAAATTGTAGAAATAATAATACAATGAGTCTAATCGGAAGCCAAATGTGTTTGTTTTGCTTTGTTTCCTTCTTCCTTTTCTCTCCCCCCCCCTTCACTCCCCCCCCCCCGCTTCTTTTTCTCTTTTCTTCTTTGTGTTTCCTTTCCTGGTCTTTCTATTTTTGATATGTTAAGAAAGAGATAAAAGTGTATTATGAAAACCTCAGGTTAATTGTAATGATTTGATGTAGCAGCTACTGTGGTTTTTTCCTTTGTTATTGTTGAATTCTAAAGAAAGTTTTATTCTGTTAAAAAAAAAATGAAAACCCCAAACTGGACAGTAAAGTCACGGGAAGTTTAAAGCGCGTCAAAAGCAAAAAGAGAAGCAGGATCCAGGGGCCTTTGTGGAGGGATGTCTCCTGAACCGCCTGCCTGGCGGGAGAGGAAGGTTTTCAGTAGGCATTTAAAAATTGGCACAGAAGGCGCCTGCCTAGTTCTGTTTGCCCTTTTGATTTTACATTAACTAAAAATACATATTCAAAAACTATTGTTCGATTCAACTGCACAGGGGATTTTTTTTTATTTTTACGGTTTATTTCCTCTTCCTCCTTTTTCTCCTCAAGCAACCTTGGCAGGCAGGTGAGGCTGAGAGGGAGCGACTGGGCTAAGGTCTCACACACAGTGAGCTACTTCAACTCTGCTCAGATGCTTGAAAAGCCAATGTGATTTTTAACCAGCCTATTTTAACTTTCCCCATGTTTTAAACTATTGCAATTTCCCCTTGATTGCACTGTTTTGTCTTATTTAAGCCGTTTGAGGTTTGTTTTTACAATAAAGCAGTGTGTGTGTGTTTTATGAAATAAATGTACAGCCATACCTCGGGTTACAGACGCTTCAGGTTGCACGTTTTCGGGTTATGGATGCGCCGAAACCCGTAAGTAGTGGAACGGGTTACTTCTGGGTTTCGGCAGTTGCACATGCGCAGTAGTGCTAAATCACACTTTGCGCATATACAGAAGTGCCAAATCGCGACCCGTGCGTGCGCAGACGCAGCGCTGCAGGTTGCGAATGCTGTGGGTTGCGAACGTGCCTCCTGCACGGATTATGTTCACAACCCGAGCGTCCACTGTAAATGAATAAATATATGTAAAGGAGGAGGAGGAGGAGGAGGAGGAGGAGGAGGAGAAGGAGAAGGAGAAGGAGGAGGAGGAGGAGGAGGAGAAGGAGAAGGAGAAGGAGAAGGAGAAGGAGAAGGAGAAGGAGAAGGAGGAGGAGAAGGAGAAGGAGAAGGATCTAAACAGGACATGAGAGTGGAATCAGTTTTAACGGTTCCAGGGCTGCAAAGTGTCCTTATGCCAGCAAAGGAGAGGACAAATTTGGGGACCCAAAGCCAGCTCAGTGACCCCATACGCACCTTCCGATTTCATGTCCACCGTCAGGGCCTCGGACCGGACACTGGCCACTTCACGCAGCTTGTCGCCAGGGGAGCGCACGAAGGCCCACACCACGCAGCGGTAGGAGCCCACATCGCTGGGCTGCGCCGACTCAATCCGCAGCTGGTAGGAGCCCAGAGGAGAGGCCAGTTTCTGCAGGGAGACGTGCCGCCGGCCGACGTCGCGGTTGGCATAGTTGTCACCCAGGACGAGCGCCCCGTCCGGGTCCAAGCGGGCCACCAGGCGCCCTTCTCCCTCACTGCCCTGGCTCACTTCCCAGCCAAGGGAGTAGACGGTGTGGGGCAAAGGGGCGGCCTGGAGGCCAGAGGCATTGCAGAGGAGTTCCAGGGCTTCTCCAGAGCCGACGCGGACTTTGGCGGGGCTAGCAGAGGCGGCCAACTGGCTGGCTGAAAGCAGAGCAAGAGAAAGTCAGGGGTGAGAAGGTCAGAGCAGAGCAGCCCGTGAGAAAAGGCTCAAAGGGTCCCAGCAGATCACGATTTTGACAGGAGTCAACCATGTGATGCAGCAGCAAAAAAGGCTAATGCAATTAATTCTAGGTCCAGGGAAGTCATAGTTCTGCTCTCTTCTGCCTTGGCCAGACCCCACCTGGAATAATGTGTCCAGTTCTGGGCAGCACAATTTAAGAAGGATGTTGACAAGCTGGAAGGTGTGCAGAGGAGGACAAGCAGGACTTATGAGGAGTGGTTGAGGAAGCTGCATATGTTTAGTCTGGAGAAAAGGAGACTGAGAAAAGGTATGAGAGCCATCTTCAAATACAGTGGTACCTTGGTTCTCAAATTTAATCTGTTCCAAAACCAAAGCGTTCCAAAACCAAGGCACGCTTTCCCATAGAAAGTAATGCAAAATGGATTAATCCGTTCCAGACTTTTAAAAACAACCCCCCAAACAGCAATTTAACATGAATTTTACTATCTAACAAGATCCTTGATCCATAAAATGAAAGCAATAAACAATGTACTGCAGTCACACAATCAATCAATAGCTGAACTGGGTTCCACACAGTCACAAAAACAAAAGAAAAAAGATGCAAAAACAAAAATGCAAAGTAAATAGCAAAACCAGACAGACCTCAACGTAACACTCAAATCGGAAGCGTAACACTCAAAACGGAGCACGTTTGGCTTCCAAAAAAAGTTTGCAAACTGGAATACTTACTTCCAGGTTTGCAGTGTTTGCTATTAGGCAGTGGAGCAAAAGGTGGTGAACTCTCCATCGTCAGAGGTTTTTCAACAGAGGTGGGATGGCCACCTGCCAGGGATTCTGTAACAGTGATTGCAGGGGGGTGGACTAGAGGACCCTTGGGATCCCTTTGAATTTGTACGATTCAATGGATGCAGGACTCGCAGCGAAGGAATCCCTGGCAGGTGGCCACCGAACCACCAGTGAAGGCGAATCTGCCACCTTCCGAGGGAGCCCGTTCCACTGTCAAACGGATCTTCACCCTCAGACTCTCCCATCTCCAAGAGCCACAGTGGACCCCTCTGCTCTGTGGATCCCTCCTCCTGAGGAAAACTCACCTGGTTTTAAACACAGGGTAAGGAGTCTCTATGGAAGTAAGGTAAAGGTAAAGGGACCCCTGACCATTAGGTCCTGTTGTGGCCGACTCTGGAGTTGCGACGCTCATCTCGCTTTATTGGCCGAGGGTCAAGTGGCCAGCAGGACTAAGCCGCTTCTGGCGAACCAGAGCAGCGCACGGAAACGCCGTTTACCTTCCCGCCGGAGTGGTACCTATTTATCTACTTGCACTTTGACATGCTTTTGAACTGCTAGGTTGGCAGGAGCAGGGACTGAGCAATGGGAGCTCACCCCGTCATTGTGGGGATTTGAACTGCTGACCTTTGGATCGACAAGTCCTAGGCTCTGTGGTTTAACCCACAGCTCCACCCGCATCCCATTCTATGGGAGTATATTGTATTTAAAAATGGAGTACCAGAGCTTTTAGGGGGCTAACCAGGCTGGGATAGCTGGGATAGCAGGCTTGCTGGTTTTTGAATTTTTCAATTTCGTTGTTCTGTATGGGACAATGACAATAAAGATTATTGTATCGTATCATATCATACCTATGGTGCGGACGGTGACTTGAGCCAGCACCACCCGCTTCTCTGCAATCTGCTGCCAGCTCCCATCAGGATCCTGGATCCACTCCCCGGCGACGCAGTGGTAGATCCCGGCATCTTCGGGCCTCAGCCAACCCAGGACCATCTGGTACCGCTGGTCTCCCGTCTTGGCCAGCGACAGCTCTTGCGCCCGGTGGCGCTCGGCGAATCTCTCGCCAGCCTCCACGGCAAAGTCTCGGCGCACGGCCATCACCTCCTGCAGAGGCTGGACGTCCCTGGAGGCGTCGGGGGCGGACAGGCCAAAGGAGACGGAGAGGTGGACGTGCTGCGGGGTCTGGCTGCTCACGGCGCACGTCAGCTGGAGGTCCTGGCTTTCCCAAAGCATCAGCTGCAGTGGAGAGGCGGGCACAGCCCCCCGGCTGCGCAAAGGGGGCTTCGGGGCGGAAGGAGCAGCCGGCAACACGGAGAGCTTGTCGGGGATGACTGTGGGGCAGGAGGAAAAGCGGATCAGGGCCCCCTCAGTCGCATCGGGAGAGGGGAAATTACGGCTCTGCAAAAATGGGCGTCTTAGACAAAACCGCACCCGAAACACATACCATATTTTTTGCTCTATAGGACGCACTTTTTCCCCTGCAAAAATGAAGGGGAAATGTGTGTGTGTCCTATGGAACGAATGCAGGCTCCTTGGCTTCAGCAATAGCAACACGAAGTCTCCGAAGCGCAGAGGGAGCGCTCCCCCCGCGCTCTGGGAGCTTCAGGCAGCTATCTGCAAGCCTTCGGAGAGCAGCAGGAGTTCCCGCCTGCGCTCCGAAGGCTTGCGGATAGCTGCCTGAAGCCTGGAGAGCGAGAGGGGTCGGTGCACACCAATCCCTCTTGCTCTCCAGGCTTCGCTTTGCTGGAGAGGCGCTGCACAGTTTTCCCTCTCTGCGCAGTGCCCCTTCAGGGAAGCGGGAGGAGAAATGGAAGGGGCTCCATTTCTCCTGCCGCTTTGCTGAAGGGGCACTGAGCAGAGAGCGGGAGAATCCCCCCTCCCCCCGTTCTCCCCCTCCTATAGTCCGGTGCGTCCTATAGAGCGAAAAATACTGCAAGGTTGGCAGGAGCAGGGACCGAGCAACGGGAGCTCACCCTGTCGCGGGGATTCGAACCACCGACCTTCTGATCCGCAAGCCCTAGGCTCTGTGGTTTAACCCACAGCACCACCTGCGTCCACACTTCCATTTTACAGGCAAACAAAATACATTTTAAATTCAATTTTTGTCCTGTCCTCCCTCCCAAAGAAGCCCGGGGCTCTAAGTACGCCATCAAAGCGTCTTGAAACCATTTTCAATGCAGAAGCAGACTGGGAAAGATATCCAGAAGACATGAGAAGAGTGTGCTGAATCAGGCCCAGGGGAGACTATTGAGCCCACAGTGGCCAACCAGGCGCCCATTACAGGAAACCCACAAGCAGAATCTGAACACTAGAGCAACACTCTCTTCTCTTGCAGGTCATTCTGGCTAGTAGCCCTTAATAGCCCTCTTCTCCTTTATTAATTTATCCAGACCTCTTTAAGCCATCTAGGCTGGTGGCCAGCACTCCCTCCAGTGGCAGGGAGTTCCACAATCTAACTGTACTGGCTCTTGGTGCAGGGACAGAGAAGAGAGGTGGATACAATTTCCTTTAATAAAAATACTATTTTTTTTAAAAAAAAACAAGGTCCGCAGTGAACAGAGGCAGGAGTTCCCAGCCCCGGAAAGATTCCTTCTCTGGATTTAGCTGCCAGGAGGACGTGGGGGCTTCAGATGGGGAGCCAGATGGGGCCCCCTCCTCCTCTCTCGCCCCCCCCCCCACGGCCCACCCCGCAGGGCTGCCCCACTCGGCAGAGCTTGGCCTGCAGACAACTCCGGGCTCAGAAGCCATCTGCTCGTCCCAGCCGCTAAACGGATTAGCGGAGCAACGGACACAGCAGCGACCTCGGGAAAAATCACCATTGCTAATGCAATAAATCTCCACGTCACATGACCGCGGAAGGTGCCTGCATCCCACAGTCGGTCCCAGAGGCAGCGAGGTCTAGTGGTTAGAGTGTCGGCCAAGGACCTGAGAGGTTCAAATTGTCCCACTTGGCCATGAAACTCCTCAGGGCCAGTCACAGCCTCTCTTGGGCTCGCCCAACTCACAGGGTGTTTTTGAGGGGATCCAATGAGGACCGGGACCGGGAGAGAACAGGGTTCGAATTCACCCATGGCTGCCCCGAAGCTCACAGGATTTGACCTTCAATTAACATAGTATTGCCTATTTAAATAGGCACTTTCCTGCACCTAAGGAAGTCAGGCTGCTGGATCAGGCCATCTCGGCCAGCCCTCTGTTCTCATGGTGGCCAAATACTCCGCAGGACCTAGGAATCCAGATAGACTGCCTGTGGAGCTGGAGGTTCCATTGGGTCATTGGAAGAGCCTACTGGATCAGGCCAGTGGCTAGCTGGAAGCCCAAAACCAGAGCGCAACTCTCCCCCCTTGCGATTCCCTGCATTTCCTGCCTCCGTGGAGGGACAGCCGAGCCATGGGAACATCAGGAGAGTCTTGCCCATGAGAGCCAGCGTGGTGCAGAGCCTCCAGCCCCAATGGCAGTCTATCTACATTCCTAAGTTCTTGGGGGAATCTGAGGAGGAAAACTCTGATCCTAAACCTCTCCTGCCTTGCAGCCATACGCATTCATGGGAAAGGCTTCGGGTGCAAACCCCGAGAAAAGAATCCGAACCCGCTGCCTTCTTTGGCTAGGGAGTAAGCCTTACACAAATCCCTAAGGCGGCTGGATGGCATTTTGTAAGCCTCCCTCCAGCAACTCCTGCAGCCATGCTGGTGCCAAATATCTCGCTACGCTTTCTTCTGGACCAGCGAAGCCGAGGAGGGGGGTGCCTGGTCATCGGGGCAGCCCAGGACCTCCTGACCCACCACCCAGGCTTGCACCCCGGAGGGGTCACTTCAGTGCTGCCAACACAGCAAAAGCAACACAGGAGGCAGCAGGTAAGAAAGATCTTCACTGGCTCCCAGGACGTTTCCAGGCACAATTCAAAGTGTTGGTGCTGACCTTGAAAGCCCTAAACGGCCTCAAAGGCCCAGGATACCTGAAGGAGCGTCTCCACCCCCACCGTTCAGCCCAGACACTGAGGTCCAGATCCGAGGGCCTTCTGGCGGTTCCCTCTCTGCGAGATGCCAAGTTACAGGGAACCAGGCAGAGGGCCTTCTCGGTGGTGGCACCTGCCCTGTGGAACGCCCTCCCAGCAGATATCACAGAAATAAACAAGTACCAGACTTTTAGAAGACATCTGAAGGCAGCCCTGTTCAGGGAAGCTTTTAATGTTTAATGCTGTATTGTGTTTTTAATATTTGATTGGGAGCCGCCCAGAATGGCTGGGGAAACCCAGCCAGATTGGCGGGGTATAAATAATAATAATAATAATAATAATAATAATAATAATAATAATAATACCGGTCTCTGCAGCCACAGCAAGTGCTGTGATTCTCCAGCGATTTGACTTCATTGTCTCTTGAGACAAAAGGGGAATTTGACCCCTGGGAAAAGAGGGGGCTGGGCTAGGATTGGCCCCCTTTGGCCAATCCAGAATGACTCTCCTTACGCTTTCGCTGTCTTCAACTTTCTCCCCCCCCCTTTTGGTTCTGCCCCCCCCATACCCCTCCGTTGCCCCCGTACCTCTCAGCTCCACCTTGCTGCTGTACGTCCCGTGGTACTTGGAGTCGGTGGTGGGGGTGTAGCACTCGTAGACCCCCCCGTCTTCCGGGCGCACCCCCTTGATCCGCAGCGCCACGGCGTCCCCCCGCAGCCGCTGGACGGAGACATTGCCCGCCTGCACCCGGGGCGCGAAGACGGCGTAGGGGAACTTGGGGTCCTTGGTGCTGACCACCCCGATGGAGATGTCGGGGGCCGCCGGGCGGTAGAGGAACCACTCAAAGTGCTGGAGGGTGGGGCCCTCGTACTCGGAGACGTTGCAGGGGATGGAGACGGACGTCCCTTCCACACGGTACAAGGGCCCCGGAGGGAGGTGGACTTCCCGGGCGCTGGCACTCAGAGCTGTGGGGAGAGAAGGGGAGAGGGCATTGCAGGACTGCAGGGAGAAGAGGGTCCCCCAGAGGTCATCCAGACCAACCCCCTAACATGCAAGCATCACAGCTCACAAGTCGCTGGCGGGTGGTCACTGTGAACAGAGAAATCTGAGCGCACCCTTGGACATAAAACAAGGACACCAGCCAGGAATACCAGGGCAGCCAGTAGGCTTGGTCTTTATTGAAGACTGTCTCGCGACAGGACTCCCACCTGCCACCAGGTGGAACAAGATGGAAGCCCCGAACAAGAGAGAACCCAAACTTGTATTAGCTGCTAATCCCCATGTTCTGAGCATCCTGGACCCTGCCCCATGGTTCCCCTTGCCCTCCACCAAACACCCAGCAAGTGGAACAAAAGAGATCTTTACATTTCCCTGTTTCCCAGCCAAGTTCATCCCACCCTTTGGTCTTCATCTGGGTTTGTTCTTTCTGGCATGGCTACCTGTCTGGCCCTCAGGTATCAGGATGCCAGGGATTATCCCTCAGGCAGAGGGGCTGCTGAGGAGCTGAGCTCACATGTCTATAGGAATTTCTGAAGTTTTCCCAATGAGCCAGTACATAGATACATTGATCAGTGAATTCTTATATTTGGTATCGTGCAGCAAAGGCCCTTTGAATGGATAGCAAGAAACTGTGATGAAGCGTTTTGTGGGGACAAGTCACAAAAGGGATTGTGCTGATTCTGGTAGTGGGCTGCATGTGCATGAGATCTGCTGGAGAGGCAACTCCCTCCCCAACCTGTACATAAATTCCTGCAACAGTGGGCATTGCAGAACTGTGGGGAGGAGAGGGTCCCCTAGGGGTCATCCAGTCGAACCCCCTGACATGCAAGAATCACAGCTCACAAATCGCTGACGGGTGGCCACCCAAGCACTATTGGAAAACCTCAAATGAGTCATGGAATTGCTGAACTGGAAGGGAACCCCAGGGCTCATCCAGCCCAACCCTCCAGTTGTGGTTAGAACAGGGTCCTGATTCCTCACTCCCTTGGATGAAGAAACACACTTGGGTGACCTCAGGCTAATTACAATATCTTTCTCTCTCTCTCTTTCATTTTATTATATTTTTCAAACTGAAATAAAAAAATGAAGGTCTTATATATATAATAAATGTTCATAAATGTACCAAGCAAACACATACATAAATGTATGTAAACCGCATGTCTGAAGCAGCACAGGAAAAAAGCCCTGAAACCATTTTGACTCCCAAACTGACCTCAAATATTTCTCTGCAAGGTCAAAGGAAAATGGAAAAGCCTCCCCATTCTCATTTTCTTCACAAAACCTGTCTGGGAGGTATGTCTGTGTATGAATAGGGTGAGCCTGTGACCTGGCTCAGGAACTAAGTATTTGTCACTACAAAAGACTGGCCAGGCTCCCCAGGGTATCCAATCAAGTGAGCATTAACAGGTAACCTGCCAGACAAGAGATAAACAACGCACACAGATTTCTGTTGTAGACCACCTTTTCTGTGATGTAGGTATGATGTTTGGGGGGGGGGGTCTTGGACTCCAGGGCGGGCAATTTAAAATGTCTATATAAGGGCAGGCACACCTTTGTTCAGGGTCCTCCTCCTTTCCTGCGTGTGAAGGGGGGACCCTGTTGCAACAGATCAATAAAGATCAAGCTTACTAGCTGCTTTTCTTCTCAATATTCTCTGCTTGGCCTCTGTTCTTTTCTCCTACCGATGGAGAACCTGCAAAGGACTCTGTAAGGGCTCTTGCGTCCCCCATAAGGGAATAAGGGCAGATTTTCATTTTACAAAACATTTTCGCAATGACCTTCAAATCAAAGAATTACTTAGTTTTGTGAGTTGGCTTTCCCACCCTCGTCTCCACAGTGTTTTTCCTCAGACTTTCCCCACTGCATTATCTCTTTATCCATTACCAAAAGTTCCTCTGTTAGCAATTACTTTGTCATTTGTCTTTTGCTGCTTTTATCTCCAACGCTGTCCACAATTTCATTGGACCGCAATGCTTTTCAAAATAGTTCACCTTCTTCTACAGAAAGTTCATCCTTTGGATCTCTTAATTTCGCCGTCCGCTTTGCCCTTTTCTGCCTAGTCCCTTACCTGAAAGCCATTCCTCCTCGGTTAAGTTACAGTCTCTAAGCCTGGCCTACCTCGCAGGTTTGTCATGAGGATGAAGGGGAGGGTCAAATCCTGAGCTGCTTGACAGGATGCAAATCAATCCAAGCGAAGACGGAAAAACAAGCAACGAGAGACCTTTGGTCGGGTGTGAAAACCGAATTATGGGGCTGGGTTTCAGGCAGAGTTCAGCTGTAATCTTCATTGTTTTAATGATTAAACGCAGAGCTGGAAAAAGCCGTTAATTCAGCAGCAGGGCTATGAGGTCATGTCGGCTAATTCCACCAGAGGGGTAGAAACAGTTGAAATTGCGGTGGGAGGAATTATTATTTTTTTGTTTTTGTATATATTTTTATTATTTTTTACATATCATTCCTAACAATCATACAACATAATTTCTTATCTTATACAGTGTTTTAAACTTCCATCAACCATACCTGAAGGTTTTTCCATCTTTATCACTTAATCTACATTTCTTAATTTCCTTATTACTTTTAATTGTCCTTAACTAACAATTCTCTTCATAATCTTCTCTGCAATATTTTGCATAGTCCTCCTCATAAAACTTCTTGCAATCCGAATTATTATTTTTTTGAGTGAGGTGGGGCTTTCCTACAAGAAATAACTCAGGGTAACAAAGTACCGCCTCCCATCTACACAACAGATGCTTCTTCTTGTTTGTTTGCTGGTTGTTGATGAGTTTACTCAAAAATCATAGAACTGTTGGGAAGGGACCCCCAGGGCTCATCTAGTCTGACCCGCTGCAATGCAGGACTCATGGCTAAAGCATCCCTGATGGGGACCTCTGCTTAAAAACCTCCAGGCAAGGAGAGTCGATCACCTTCCGAGGAAGACACTTCCACTGTCAAACAACTCTTGCCATCAGATAGCTCTGCCTAAAATGTTTAGTTTTTTCTCTGCCAGGGACTCACGGCTGCTAACAGATAAAATAAGAACAGCTAAAAAACACAGGAGGAATAAGAAGAAACATTCATTAAAAACAAGAAACATTAATAGAATTGAAGGTAAAGGACCCCTGGACGGTTAAGTCCAGTCAAAGGCGACTCTGGGGTTGAGGCGCTCATCACACTTTCAGGCAGAGGAGGCTGGTGTTTGTCCGCAGACAGCTTTCCGGGTCATGTGGCCAGCAGGACTAAACCGCTTCTGACGCAACAGAACACCATGACGGAAACCAGAGCGCATGGAAAGGCCGATTACCTTCCCACTGCAGTGGTACCTATTTATCTACTTGCACTGGTGTGCTTTCGAACTGCTAGGTTGGCAGGAGCAGGGACCGAGCAACAGGAGCTCACCCCGTTGAGGGGAATCGAACTGCCGACCTTCTTATCAGCAAGCCCAAGAGGCTCAGTGGTTTAGACCACAGAATTAAAGCTATCTACCTATGATCTGGGACACCGGTGGCCCTGTGGGTTAAACCACAGAGCCTAGGGCTTGCTGATCAGAAGATCAGCGGTTCGAATCCCCGCGACAGGGTGAGCTCCCATTGCTCAGTCCCAGCTCCTGCCAACCTAGCAGTTCGAAAGCACATCAAAGTGCAAGTAGATCAATAGGTACCGCTCTGGCGGGAAGGTAAACGGCGTTTCCGTGCGCTGCTCTGGTTCACCAGAAGCGGCTTAGTCCTGCTGGCCACATGATCCAGAAGCTGTAGGCCGGCTCCCTCGGCCAGTAAAGCGAGATGAGCGCCCCAACCCCAGAGTCATCCGCGACTGGACCTAATGGTCAAGGGTCCCTCTATCTTTACCTTTTACCTATGATCTATTAAAAACACATTAAAATCAGCTCTTTTCCATTTAGAGCCTGCCCTTCCTACCAAAGGACCCTTTCAAAGGTCTGGAAACCAGGCTACAAATCCCCACCTCCCTCAACCAGACCCTTGGCCATCTCAGTCGCCCTCCTCTGCACACTTCCCTGCTTGCCGATATCCTTCTTAAACTGGGGTGCCCAGAACTGGACACAGTATTCCAGGTCGGGTCTGGCTAAGGCAGACTACAGCAGTGCTATCCCTTCCTTTGATCTGGCCTAGAATAGCCTTGGCCTTTTTTGCTGCTTCATCACACCACTGGCTCATGTTGAGCTCTGACAAGATGGCGCTTGGGGTCTCCCTTCCACCCCTACACTTCTGTGAATGTAAGCGGGGGGGGGGCGTTTTAGTGGGTTAAGGCTGGGCATCGAAAAAGCCCCCCCCCCCCCGCCCGGAAGATGCACTGGAAAGAGCATGGTTTTCTTAAATACCGGTAATTTTTTTATTAAAAATTTAAGCAAAACATGTTACAGTGGTACCTCGGGTTAAGTATTTAATTTGCTCCAGAGGTCTGTTCTTAACCTGAAACTGTTCTTAACCTGAAGCACCGCTTTAGCTAATGGGGCCTCCCGCTGCCACCGTCACACAATTTCTGTTCTCATCCTGAAGCAAAGTTCTTAACCTGAAGCACTATTTCTGTGTTAGTGGAGTGTGTAACCTGAAGCGTATGTAGCCCAAGGTACCACTGTATCTTAAAACATATCATCCTTAATTCCCACCCCCATTTCCCCCCCCTCCCTCCCATAAAACAACCTACCCCGACTTCCCTCAGTCCCAATCTCTGGTTTCTCTATGAATGCTATTCTCTGCATGTTACAGATTTGTATAGATCCTTAATTTGTCTAGCTGTTATCAATAAAAAGTCCAATTCACTTTGTTGCACCTTTAAGTACCGTATTTTTCGCTCTATAAGCCGCACTTTCCCCCTCCTAGTAAGGGGAAATGTGTGTGTGTCTTATGGAGCGAATGCAGGCTGCGCAGCTATCACAGAGGCCAGAACAGCAAGAGGGATTGCTGCTTTTACTGTGCAGCAATCCCTCTTGATGTTCTGGCTTCTGATATTCAGAATATTTTTCTTGTTTTCCTCCTCCAAAAACTAGGTGCGTCTTGTGGTCTGGTGCATCTTATAGAGCGAAAAATACGGTGCTTTGTAAAAGGTTCCCATTCATCTATAAAGTCACGGTTATCCTTGTCCCGTAGTTTATGAGGGAAAGAGCATGTTAAAATATGACACCCCGATCTCACTCGGTGAATGTGGGGTGTTCAAGAGGACCTCAGTGTGCAGAATAATTTTCAAGAGCTGGAAAACAAAAGCAGTTCTCTGCAATTCAGCTCAGCTGGGAATCAGGTCCAGTCTCCCCAAGCCGGGAGGAGAGAGAGAAAAATACCAACCGGCCCTTAATTCCATAACAGACTCATTAAGCCAAATGAGTCCGCTGGGGAACCCAGAGGCGGGGAAGGGCTGCCCCAGAGGGATGGGACTGCTTCCCTCCCCCTGGCAACTGGGGCAAGAGGATTCTCTTCCCGGCAACAAACAAATCAGCCTGTTGATTACAGAAATCTCCAGGCCCTGGATTGGGAGTGTTGGAGGAATTTATGTATAGGTTGGGGGGGGGGGTTGCCCCTCCAGCAGATCTCCTGCACATGCAGCCCACTACCAAAACCAGCACAATGACTTTTGTGACTTGTCCCCACAAAATACTTCATCACAGTTTCTTCCTATCTATTCAAAGGGCCTTTGCTGCACGATACCAAATATAAGAATTCACTGATCAATGTATCTCTGTACTGGCTCACTGGGAAAACTTCAGAAATTCATATAGACATGTGAGCTCAGCTACTCAGCAGCCCCTCTGCCTGAGGGATAGTCCCTGGCATCCTGATACCTGAGTGCCAGACAGGTAGCCATTCCAGAAATAACAAACCCAGATGAAGACAAAAGGGTATGATTAACTTGGCTGGGAAACAGGGAAATATAAAAATCTCTGTTGTTCCACTTGATGGGTGTTTGGTGGAGGGCAAGGGGAACCATGGGGCAGGGTCCAGGATGCTCAGATTACGGCCACCAGACCTCCCCTTTTGTGATGTAACCGTGATGTAGTTTGTGGGGGGTGTAACATGGGGATTAGCAGCTAATAAAAGTTTGGGGGCTCTTTTGTTCGGGGCTTCCATCTTGTGGCAGGTGGGAGTCCTGTGGCGACAGTCTTCCATCAAGACCAGGCCTACTGGCTGCTGTTTTGCTCCAATTTTGCTGGCTGGTGTCCTTGTTTTTTGTCCAAGGGAGTCCTCGGATTTCTCCGTTAACAGGAGCAAGAGCGGCTCCTGACGGTTCCTGCTCCTGGACGCACAAGGCGATGGTCGCAGAACTCTGCACGTGATTATGGAGAGGCGGAAATGTTGTCTGGTGCACAAGCACACCAAAGGAGACAAACAGCAGCAGCAGGCCAAGGAGAACAACAAGGCCTCCTTCTTCTCTGGAGAGGAGTTGCGAAGGCAGAGACCCACATCTGGGGCACCACGTGGGCAGCAGGCAAGATCTAGGTCAGCCCACCTCAGCCAGGCCCCCTCCCCTCCCAGGCACCGCAGACCCCAGCGTGACTCCAGACTGCAAAGCAGACAGGGCCTGAAAGGAAGAGGCAGCGTGGCCCAGCGGTCAGGGTATCAGGCCAGGATCTGGGAGAGAGGAGGGTAGGGATCCCTGCTCTTGTGGAGTGTGACCTGCCTTTCTCAGCCTCACCCACCTCGCAGGGTTGTTGTGCAGATTAAATGAGGAGGCAGGGAGAGAACCGTTGGCACCAATTGGGGTTCTTGTGGGGGGGGGGGAGGTGGGACAGAAATGCCATTTATAAGTAAAAAGGCTGCAACTCCCCAGGGAATTTCTGCTTGTGGGAATAAGGAAGGGAAACGTGAGGTGTTGCTGGGCACTGTTTTCCTAATCTATAAATCGAAAGCCTCTGCAAGGAATCCAGTGGCACCAATTTGCCTCAGCTTTGCATCTGCTGCTTTGCATATATGTAGATAGATGCAAATAGGGGGAGCTGGCTCATGGGGCAATGGGGCACCGCCCCCCAGGCCGCCTCGTGACTTGCATCTGATTCCAGGGCTGGCCCTGACTGACAGCTTCCTCCGGCTGCCATTCCAAGCTGTCACACGACCTTTTAATGACAAATTTCTGCAACGGAATAAGGGGACTCCTCTCTCCCCCTCCCCTAGTGATTCTTTCTTTCATCTCCTCCTGCTGCCTCTCCTCCCCCACCCTTAAATTGGAAGCACCTCAGGGCAGAGACCTCTCCTTTTGCTTGTTCTCTACTGCGGATAAAATTCACTGTACATGAAGAATTTTTGCAAGAACTTTCTGAGACAGGAAGAAAGTGGTCCATGAGGAATTACTCCTGTGAAGAGCTGTGCACATTAATGGCTCAGGATAAATAAATAACTAAATAAGAATCTTATTTAGCAGCTGGGTTGTTGCAAGCCAGGAAATCTGGCAGCCCTGTCTCTCTTTCCTTCCCATAAGATACACTTTGGAACTCCCTGCCTATTGATATCAGGCAGACAGGTGCCTTCAACGCATCCTTTTCAGCACCCGCTAAAAGCATTCTTGCTTAGTCAAGCCTGCCCAGAGAAACGCTGCTGCTAATTTTAATCTGTTTTAGAATTTTAATTTTTTGCATGTTTTAAAGTATCGGGTTTTTTTGGGTGGGGTCATTGATTTTTGTGAACTACTTTGAGATTGTTGAGGCTTCACAATGAAGAGGTGCATAAATACTATGCAACAAATAAATACTATAGGCATGCAATACTTTTTTCAGGGTTGGTGTGAATAAGGATTTTTAAGGTGATGAGAAACAGCGTCAGGGTAGAGGCTAGAAATGGAGATTTGGGCCAGGGCGGGGGCTGGGGATTTCAGAGGCTCCCTCAATCATTCCTCATGAGGCATGGTTCCCAGACCCCTGATCATCTCGGTCACCCTCCTCCGAACACATTCCTGCTTGTCTATATCCTTCTTAAATTGGGGTGCCCAGAATTGGACAGTCTTCCAGGTGGGGCAGAATAAAGTAAGACTACGACTTCCTTTGAGCTGGACACTACATTTCTGTGTCTGCAGCCTAGAATAGCGTTAGCCTTTTTTGCTGCTGCATCACACTGCTGGCTCAAGTCAAGCTTGTGGTCTACCAAGACCCCCAGATCTTATTCACATGTACTGAGGTTTCCATTAGTAGCCCTCATCAGGATAAAGGTAAAGGTAAAGGGACCCCTGACCATTAGGTCCAGTCGTGGCCGACTCTGGGGTTGCGGCGCTCATCTCGCTTTATTGGCTGAGAGAGCCGGCGTACAGCTTCCGGGTCATGTGGCCAGCAGGACTAAGCCGCTTCTGGCGAACCAGAGCAGCGCACGGAAACGCCGTTTACCTTCCCGCCGGAGCGGTACCTATTTATTTACTTGCACTTTGACGTGCTTTCGAACTGCTAGGTTGGCAGGAGCAGGGACCGAGCAACGGGAGCTCACCCCGTCGTGGGGATTCGAACCGCCGACCTTCTGATCAGCAAGCTCTAGGCTCAGTGGTTTAACCCACAGCACCACCCCATCAGGATAAGGGTCTCTAAATCTATTAAATCTATTAAACCTGCACCCTGGTTCCAATGCCACTCTATTCCTAGAATCCCACAGGAGGCAATGGTGGCTTTGAAAGAGGATTAGGAGACAAATTCACGGAGGAGGAGAGGGCTGTCGAGGACCACTAGCCACAATCCTCAGCCTCCAAAGGCAGAGGCAGCAATTTTTCTGTATGACAGCCACTGGAAACAGCCAGAGGCAAGGGCGTTTTGGTGCTCCAATCCTACTCGCTGGCTTCCCACAGGACTGCAGGGGGTTAGTCTAGATGACTCTGGGGGTCCTTTCCAACTCTACAATTCTACGAACTGTTCGGCTACTGTGAGAAGAGGCTGCCGAGCTAGAGGAGCCATTGGCCTCATCCAGCAGCCTCTTCTTGCATTCTTATTTTCCAGCTTGTCCATGTCCTTTTTAAATGGGGGTGCCCAGAACTGGTTGCTCTGGAAGAGTTGCAAAAAACCCCCCAAACCCCAGGGATCTTAGCGCGAAAAGCGGTTCATAAATTACAAGATAATTGTTATTAATAATAATATTTGCTGAGCGATCTGTCAGAACCCGAGTCTTCCCCGCCCCCCTCCTGCGCATTTTGCCAAGCACCCCCCCCTTTCTCTTTCCATCTGTCCACCCCCCCTCCTCCAAAGCCTCCCAGATGTCCCTCCAAAACTCCTAGATTAGGTCGGGGGTTTATCAGGCGGCTGGGGAGGGCGGGCGTCAGTCAAGCAGGTCTGGGAGAGACATTTGCAAAATCCTGGCAGGCCAGGAATTCCCAAAACCCACCAAAAGGCTGATAGGAACCACATTCTGCACTCCGGTCTCCTGAAAACCTTCCAAGCCAGTAAATGCTTCTAGCTCTCCCCCCCCCCCCCACTTTTTTCCGGTTCCATTCAACAAAAACCGAAACCTCGCAGCCTGGCTGACTCAGGCCTGGATGGAAAGATCTTTTCCTAGGAGCCTTGAAATGTGTCAAAGGGAAATAAATGGCATTTCTGCTGTTCCAAGACAAAACGCTTTGTGCTTGGCCGCGGAGGGGGGGGGGGAGAGATAAAGAGACAGAAAATGAAATCGGATGCAGCCACGCCACTAACAACGCCCCCGCGCGCGCCCCCGACTTCTTTATCGATGCACGAGAAGAGAAATTTCGCCCCCAGCCTAAAAGGCAAAGGGAAATCTCTGCGCTCCCCCCCCCCCCCGCAACGCCTGGCGAGATCAAAGTCTTCGAGGGTGGAGCGCATAAGGAAAGCAGGATTGCAAACCACCCTCTTTTTGCAAAGCAGAAGGGGGGGGACCAGTTGCGGGGGCCCCCACCCACCCAGTCCCTGCGCGCGCCGTTTCTGGATGAGGATGCAACAATGAAGGCTTGGGCTGCCTGGCGAGGGCGGGAAGGGGGGCGCGCAATCGAGCCGCCCCCAGCCCCTCCTCACAGACCCCCCCTTCTCCTTCCGACCCACCAGGATCAGCAAAAGCTTCTCCCCCCCCCCCCAAGAAAAGGAAGTCCAAGCGGCTCTGCGCACCCCCCGGACTCACCGGCCAGCAGGAGCCAGAGGAGATCAGGCATCGGCTGCTTGCGAACAGCATCCATCTCGGAGGGCGGGGGGAGGCTGGACCGGGGCTGGCCGCTCGCAAAGGATGAAGATGATGATGATGCTGCTGAAGCCCCACCCGGGAGGAGGGGGCGCCTCTTGGCTGCTTCCCGGGCTCGGGAGAGGTGCGGGGGCTCCTGCAAAGCGCTCCCCGCCTGGCCACGCCTCGCCCCGTCCCCACGCCGCCTCGTGCCCGCCAGATGTGGGGAGGAGGAGGAGGGAGGAGGATGCTCAGGGAAGGTGGGGAGGAGGAAGGGCGGGGAACCGAGCGCGCACTCGCACTCTGTGCATGCTCAGGGAACTGCCCCAGAAAGCTTGCCTTGCTCGCCTGCTTCTTAACCCGCTTTGAAGGACTGCGGATTCATTGATCCAGATCAAAGCAGACGAAGGTGGCGGTGAAGGGAAGGGAGCAGGGGAACCGAGCGCGCTTTGGCACTCTGCACGTGCTCAGGGGACTGTCCCGACAGGGTCGGCTTTGTATATTTCAAAAGCACTTATCACCTGCCTTAAGGGATTGGTCATAAATATATTTTAAAAATATTTTTATTAGGGATTCAACATAACAATTTATCAAAAATACATCATCCTCATTTTTCCCCCTCCCCATTTTCCCCCTCCCCCAAAAAGAACTCCCCCTCCCACCCACCCCCAGAATTCCCTCAGCTCCTCTCTCTGGTTTTTCAGCACATATTATTCTCTGCATGCTATAAAATTGTAAGGATCCTTAATTTATCTATATTTATATTACCAATAAAAAATTTGTGAGTGTTTATTCAAACCCTGCCAAGGAGTCCAGTTCATTTTGTTGTTTCTTAAAATACTTTGTAAAAGGTTCCCATTCTTCTTTAAAATCACAGTTATCCTTGTCACGTAGTTTATGTGTCAATTTCGCCAATTCCGCATAATCCATCAGTTTCTCTTGCCACAGTTCTTTGGTTGGGATTTCCTCATTCTTCCATCCTTGTGCTATTAAGACTCTTGCCGCCGTTGTCGCTTACATGAAAATGTGTTTTAATATCCTTGGCAGGTCTTTTCCTACAAGGGATTGGTCATAAATAGATCTATTATTGCCCATATCCCACTTTTCTTTTCTTTTTTACTGAGACAGGGACTCAAGGCAGCTTACACAAATTAACGGCGCAGCTGAAATGCAGAAGGCTAAAATCGTACGAAAGAGCATCGTTAAAAGGCAATTAAATGCCATCAAAAACAAATCTGCCAAAATGCAGGTCATAAAAACAGTGTGGCGTCATTTAAAAGACCTTTATTTTAAAAATAGTCAGCTCCCAGAGGCCTCTGGGAATAATACAGTCTTCCAAACCCCAGTTGCTGGAAGCCCCAGGAGGGGGCAAAACGCTCTTGCGCCCGGATCCTGCTTGCAGGTTTCCTTCTGTGGCGTCTGGTTGGCCACTATGAGAACAGGAGGCTGGACTAGATCCCTTTGGCCTGATCCAGCAGTCTCTTATGTTCTTGTGAAATTTGGGACCTGCATTTGCACTGGGAAGGTTTGGAAAAACGAAGAAAATTCTAATAATTGAACCAGGAGAAAGGTCCTCTTTTCCACCCTTCGGCACCCCTGGTTCCCACTGGTGTGAATCAGGAAAATGGGTGCAAAGTGTGTGTGTGAGGGGCGTGCATTTAGCTGTGGATTTAGCCAGTGCTGAGCATCCCTCTCTGACGCTGTGTGCAACCAGGCCTTGCCATGTGCAGTCTCAGAAACAGCCACTTCGTGTCGCCAGAAGCCAAACGGACGGATGTGTCTCCATCTTTCAGCAGGGCCAGGAAGACACACTTCTTATTTGTTCTCTGGTTTCTGAATTACCTTCCTGCCACCCTAAGGTCCCAGGGCGGGTCATGACATTTAAGAAAAACAGTTTCAAACAACTTACAACCATTATTGTTGTTGTTTAGTCGTGTCCGCCTCTTCATGACCCCCTGGACCAGAGCACGCCAGGCCCTCCTGTCTTCCACTGCCTCCCTCATGCTGGTAGCTTCCAGAACACTGTCCCACCATCACGTCCTCTGTTGTTCCCTTCTCCTTGTGCCCTCCATCTTTCCCAACATCAGGGTCTTTTCCAGGGAGTCTTCTCTTCTCATGAGGTGGCCAAAGTCTTGGAGCCTCAGCTTCAGGATCTGTCCTTCCAGGGAGCACTCAGGGCTGATTTCCTTCAGAATGGAGAGGTTGGATCTTCTTGCAGTCCATAGGACTCTCAAGAGTCTCCTCCACCGCCAGAATTCAAAAGCATCCATTCTTCGGCAATCAGCCTTCTTTATGGTCCAGCTCTCACTTCCATACATCACTACTGGGAAAACCAGAGCTTTAACTATAGGGACCTTTGTCAACAAGGTGATGTCTCTGCTTTTTAAGATGCTGTCTAGGTTTGTCACTGCTTTTCTCCCAAGAAGCAGGTGTCTTTTAATTTCAACCATTATTACTGGACAGCAACTCCCGGGAAACAGCCTTACTCCCATTCAGGCCCTTGGGGTCCCTCTGGTCCAGCCTGGCCTGGCAGCAGATTCCGCTGGACGGTTTTAAGCAGAGTTGGTCCTCTATCATGGCTCTTTGGGTTGAGATTCCTGCATTGCAAGGGGTTGGACTAGATGACCCTCGGGGTCCCTTCCAACTACACAATTCTACAATTCTATGAAGCTCTCTGGGGTTTGGGCCAGGGGGGGGTCTTTCCCCAGCCCTGACCCTGACCTGGAGATGCCAGGGGTTGTGTTGGCAAACTTCTGTCTGCAAGCCAAGCGCTCTGTCACTGAGCAATGGTCCTGCCACTAAAAACATACACAGCCTCTAGTCCTCATGGAGGCCGACAGACAGATTTAGGCAGGAGCAAAGAAGCTGAGTCAGATCCTTGGGCCCCATCTAGCTCAGGATTTCAGTCCAGATAATGCTGGCTGGTTTTGGTTTTAAACCATAACATATTTCTAAAAGATGTTTTTGACTGTTTTAAGGCTGTTTTAACTGTTTTAGAATGCCTCTGTTTTGCTTTTAAATTGTAGGTGTATTTCCCCCCCTGGTCTCCTTTGGGGGGGGGGAGGAAGTTTTTCTATTTTACCTTTTAGAATATTCATTTAACTCCCCTTCTTCTCTTTCCGTGGTTCAGTTTGCATGCCATAAATCCCTGCATAGTTTACAAAAACTAAACCATTCAGTACGTATTCCATTATTTCATCCATCAAAACTCATTTACACTGTTGAATTTATCTTAATGCTGCCAACGTTTTCAATTCCCCCATATATTCAATAAACATTTTCCAATCTTCTTTAAATGTATGTTCTTCTTGTTCTCTTATCCTATAAGTTAAATCTGCAAGCTGCGCATATTTTCCAAGTCCACCACATAGGACAGAACGTACCCTCAGCCTCCTTGCAATTCTCCGATTCAGTCTTAATTTATCACTGTGAATTCTTCTAATTGGCATTCCCCCCTCCCCCCTTTTTATCTTTACAATCAAGTGGTTTATAACTTTTGGAACACAGATAAATCAACCTGCGAAACTCGGGACAGTGACCCGAGGAGACCACCGTTTTTGGCAGGTAGGGAAATGCGACCACGTTTAGTTGGCTAATATTTCCACTCGTATCTTTCCTGCTCTCCGTCGGAATTTAGCCGGCGGTTTCTGTCGCAACCTTGTTTGTGCTGCAGAGAAGAAACACCCCCGTCAGGGCCGGCCTGGAGGAGGCCGGAGATCTGGAGAAGCAGGGAGCATGTTGAGGCCCCCATCCGTGGAAGACAGTGTCCTTACAGAGAGCCAGCTCATTCCTGGGCCCACGCAGGCCAGCGCCGGAATCTGAGACCCGGGAAGAGCATGGGAGGAGAGCGAGGAGCCATGTGGACTCCACATCCCAGCAAAAGGGTCCCCGCTTTGGCCATGGAGGGCGCTCTCATCCCAGCCCCAGAGATTGAAGGGGAATGGGAGAGGCAGGAGGAAAGTGGGGCAGGAGAAGGAGGAAGGAAAGGAGATTCTGGCTAAATATTAGGAAGAACTTTCGGAGGGTAAGAGCTGTTTGACGGGGGAACGGACAACCTGGGAAAGTGGGCTCTCCTCCCCTGGAAGTTTCTCAAAAGTGATAAGGACAGGGATAAGGGGAAAAGAGGGGACACGGGTGGCGCCGTGGGTTAAACCACAGAGCCTTCGACTTGCCGATCAGAAGGTTGGCGGTTCGAATCCCCGCGACGGGGTGAGCTCCTGTTGCTCCTGCCAACCTAGCAGTTCAAAAGCACGTCAAAGTGCAAGTAGATAAATAGGTACCACTCCGGCAGGAAGGTAAAGGGCGTTTCCATGCGCTGCTCTGGTTTTGCCAGAAGTGGCTTAGTCATGCTGGCCACATGACCCGGAAACTGTACGCCGTCTCCCTCGGCCAGTAAAGCGAGATGAGCGCGCAACCCCAGAGTCAGTCATGACTGGACCTAACAGTCAGGGGTCCCTTTACCTTTACCTAAGGGCAAAAGAAGAGCCTGCTTGATCAGGCCAATGGCCCGTCTAGTCTGAATAATTTGAATCAAAGAATCCCCGAGGATCATCCAACCTCCTGCAATGCAAGAATATGCAGCTGCCCCAGACAGGGATCGAACCCGCGACCTTGGGGTCATCAGCTAGTCCAGCATCCTGTTCTCACAGTGCCCAAGCAGATGCCCCACATGAGTGCTCACATTGTGGTTTCTAGCAAGTGGTATTCAGAAGAATTGCTGCCCTCCTGGCTGGTACCCAGCGACAGGCCTCTCTCCCCCCCCCTCCCGAATTTGTGCAACGCTCTGAAAGCCATCCAAGTTGGTGGCAGAATTTTAGCATTAAAAATTGCAGGGAATTGCTGGTGTGCAAA
The DNA here is from genome assembly GCF_965153285.1 of Podarcis tiliguerta. Taxonomy (NCBI): domain Eukaryota; kingdom Metazoa; phylum Chordata; class Lepidosauria; order Squamata; family Lacertidae; genus Podarcis; species Podarcis tiliguerta. Next base: position 588,339 of record NC_139549.1, read on the forward strand.
AATGCACTAATTTATATTTTAACCGGCACAGAAGGCAGAGGAACTCATTTTCAGATCCAGCCCAGGTTAAGTTCTTTCTTAAATTGCTCCATACCCCACCCCAGATCACAGCACCCAGGAAACTGTCTGCCTGGTAGAATAATACCTCAGTGCCTTCTCTGCCACACACCGAATCAAAAAGCATCTTTCTCTCTTTTTTCTATATTTTTATTTTATTTTCAAGAATAATACCTAGGTATAGAATAATAAAAAGGTCTTCAGCAGTACAGATGCTTGTATTTTTTGAGTCAATAACAGTTTTTTCACTGGTTAACGAACGCCTAATAATAATAATAATTTATTATTTATACCACACCCATCTTTCCCCAGCCACTCCGGACGGCTTCCAACAAAATATTAAAAATACAATAAAACATCAGGCATTAAAAACTTCCCTGTACAGGGCTGCCTTCAGATGTTTTCTAAAAGTCAGATTGTTGTTTATTTCCTTGACATCTGAAGGGAGGGTGTTCCACAGGGAGGGCGCCACCACCGAGAAGGCCCTCTGTCTGGTTCCCTGTAACCTTACTTCTCGCAGTGAGGGAACCGCCAGAAGACCCTCGGAGCTGGACCTCAGTGTCCAGGCAGAACGATGGGGGTGGAGATGCTCCTTCAGGTCTACTGGACTGAGGCCGTTTAGGGCTTTCAAGGTCAGCACCAACACTTTGAATTGTGCTCGGAAATGTACTGGGAGCCAATGCAGATCTCTCAGGACTGGTGTTATATGGTCTCAGCGGCCGCTCCCAGTCACCAGTCTAGCTTTCTTGTTAGCAGGGCTCCCTATATGGTGCATTCCCCAGAAGGCCTCTTTGGCAAAACTCTGTTGCAGGTGGGAGACATAAATAAGAGCAAGGAAACCTTTTACACAGCCAGTTACAAAAGGATAAGATCGATGCAGGAAACTTAGCGAACACTGAATCGGAAATACAGGTGTTAAAGGTTCCATATTTTTGTATAATGGGATGCGGGAGCTCCCGTTGTTCGGTCCCTGCTCCTGCCCACCTAGCAGTTCGAAAGCACGTCAAAGTGCAAGTAGATCAATAGGTCCCGCTCCGGCGGGAAGGTAAACGGCGTTTCCGTGCGCTGCTCTGGTTCGCCAGAAGCGGCTTGGTCATGCTGGCCACATGACCCGGAAGCTGTACGCCAGCTCCCTCGGCCAATAAAGCAAGATGAGCAACCCCAAAGTTGACCATGACTGGACCAAATGGTCAGGGGTCCCTTTACCTTTATTTTTGCATAACAGGAAGCAGGATGTTGTGGGTTGCCTCCCTTATAAGCACCACAAGAGCTCAGCATCCGCCTATTGTGTGTTTTGGGGTCTGTTCCTCCTGGGCTGTTCTCCTGCCTCCCCTCCCCTCCCTTCTCTGCTAAGAGATGGTGACCCTTTGGCAGCAAAGCCACATTCCTGCTTCCTTCCCAGCTGTGGGGAGGCCTGTGGATTTGTCCTGCTTATTTGTATTTATTTAGTATTATTATTATCATTTCCAAGTTCCTGGCGGGGCTGTCATGCGAGGATGACCCTGGCAGGTCCCCACCTGGGATAACATGAGGCTCCCCCCTCCCATGGTGAGGTGGGGGCCATCCCATCAGGCCCCTCCAAGCTGCTGAATTGCCTGCTGCACCAGAGAGCTGCTCCAACATCTTCCCAACCCCGGAGGGCTGCTGGCTCGTCCCACAGAGCACATCTTCCTCTGCTCAGATCATCATAGCCCCTTCCAGAGATGGATTGGGCAATCTCACCACAGCTTCCTGGATTTATTTGCACAGCTGGGGAAGGCTCTCCGGTCGGCGTTGCTCATCATTGGTAAGAAGAGCCCTGCTGCTCTTGGATCAGGCCAGCGGCCCGTCCAGCCCAGCCTCCTGCTCTCACAGGGGCCAAATGTCCCTAAGAAGCCAGGAAGTGAGATAGACTGCCTCTGGAGCCGGAGGCTCCACAAGGACACCAGGTGAGCCCAAAGAGAAGTCCTCTAGTCCAGCCTTCTGTTTTCACAGGGGTGACCAAGAACCCAGGAGTCAGCATATTGGGGTAAATTTGCAGTAAAAAGTGCTGATGAATGCTCACGGGGACTTTAAAGCAAGCTGAAGCCCTCAAATGTGGAGAAGGAAAGGTTGGCAAAAAGGAGAATCATCTAGCCTATGGTTGCCCTATTTCAAAAAGTGAAAAACCGGCACAAAAGTTGTTGTGCTTTTTGGAGATTTTTGAGGGCGGTTTTCCCGGACATTTTAACTGATTTTCGGATATTCCACCCAAACACCATTTCCAGATAAAGTGGTACCTTGGGTTACATACACTTCATGTTATATATGCTTCAGGTTATAGACTCCGCTAACCCAGAAATAGTGCTTCAGGTTAAGAACTTTGCTTCAGGATGAGAACAGAAATCGGGCTCCGTCGGTGTGGCGGCAGCAGGAGGCCCCATTAGCTAAAGTGGTACTTCAGGTTAAGAACAGTTTCAGGTTAAGAACAGACCTCCGGAACGAATTAAGTACTTATATGTCATACACTGCATGTCCTGAACATAGGGCAGACCAAGCCAAACCCTGTGAAACTGAAATGGCCCTAGTCGCCCTTTTGCTGGTTGCATTGGTGCAATAGCATGTCCAGGTCTGCTGCAGAGGCGGCCCCTCGCCCCCCCCCCCAAACTCAAAAGGCAGGATCCAGCCTGCAAAAAGCCCCAATTGAGGCAAGAGTTCCACCACGGAGAACAGGACCGTGAGTTGCCCCAGCCCCCCCCCCCCCTATTGCAGAATCCCATTATTCTTCCTCTTCCGCCCCCCCCCCCGCCAAACCCAGCCCCTGCTTCCAAGCGCTGCACACACACACATTCCCAGAGAGAAATATCCCCCTGAATGCAAACATTGTTTTGCTCCCTGGAGATCTGGAAGAGAGTCGAGACACAATGAGGACCTCTGTCTTATTTGGGCTATAAATACGGGCACCCCGATCTCTGGGCAGTGAGAGGTTGGGGGCCCCCTCCCAGAGCAGGGGTTCCCACACTTTGGGGGACCAGCTCCCTCTTGCTCCCATAAATGCACCCCCACTGCCCACTACCCTGTTGCTGTGTTTTTAAAGCATTATTCAGAATAGCGGTTTGCACAGCCCGCTAAGGAAGAGGACAACACAAGGAAAAGTCAAAGTGTTAGCAATTCGTTGCACACCAATTGCACAAACCGCTTAATAGATTCAACAAAAAAAGCGATGCCAGCTTTTCAAAGTCGGGGGCATTTGCACCCCCTGAAGTCTCCTTGCCTGCTAGCGTTGTTCTGATTCATGCTTTTTATAGGGATGGGTTTATGGAAGCCGGGAGGGCCAAAAAGGTTTAGCAAGCACTGATTTAGTCTAACCTCAAGCTCAGTGCAAAATGTACAAGTTTCCCCCCGGAGTTTGAGGACAGTGTCCGTTCTGTTGTCAGGCTGGCAGCTGTGATTGATGCCTTGGCCGGCTCTTCCCAGGGCTCCTCTGTTCCCAAGACCAGCCCGTCCTCTCCCTCCTGGGGCAGCGCCTTGCCTTTGGGGCTGCCAGGAGGTCTGGCTGTTTCCATGGGGACTGAACCCGCACAACTCAGAGAGAGGAGGAATAAAATGCAGGCCTATGAAGAAGAGCCAGAACTAATTTTCCACGGAGAGAAAAGGCAAGGGAGAGGCGACAGGATGGAGGTGCGTGGAATTGCTCTAGAAAGGGGCTCAAGAGTTTCTCCCAGGACTGGTGGGCAGCCAGGGGAGCTGAATGCTGAAAGACGCCAGACAGAGACAAGGAAAGACTTCTTCAGGCGGCGCATGGTTAACCTGTGGAACTCTCTTCCACAGGAGGCAGCGATGGCCACCAACGTGGATGGATCTGAAAGAAAATTGGACAAATTCATGGAGGAGGCTATCGATGGCCGTTCAACCTCTGCGTAAAGCCCTCCAACAAAGATCTGAGGATTGTAGGATCTGAAGGGACCCCAAAGGCCATCTAGTCTAACCCCGTGCAACGCCCTCAAAGGTCCTCAAGTGACCCCAACTTTCATTGGGGGTTTATAAGGAGAGAGTGGGATGGTCACCTGCCAGGGATTTTTCAGGTGTGATTCCTGCATTTCAGGGGGGATGGACTAGATGACCCCTGGGTGTACCTTGCACCCCTGCAAATCAATGATTCTGTGACTCCAGAGAGAGAAGGGGAACCCCTTCCTTTGCGTTTTACTCCCTCCGCCCCGCCTGGCAAGGGGGCCCAGAGTTGTGGGTCCATAGACGGTGTGTGTGTGTTTTTCTACTTTTCCCCAGAGGCCTCTTGCGATTCTCTCCACGGCTCAAGGACTTTGGCAAGAGGCATTTAGCGTTCTCTGTGTGTCTCTGAGGCAGCCAGAAATTAGGTCCTTTCTCCCCCCCCCCCCCGCCTTGTTCTTCCTCCCTTTTTCCCACCCCCCATGCAGTTATTCAGTTCCAACAAGCCCTCCTCTGAATGACAATTGAGGCAGAGAGAATCTCTCCCCCCCAAAAAAAAACAACAACCAGGGACAGCTTGGGATTTATAATGTGGGTCAAGAAGAAACAGGGAACAGGACGGTGGATGGGCTGTGTATCCCGGCCTCCTTCCTTGCAGGTTTTTTGGGGTGAGAGGAGAAACACGGCCCCTTTGCAGAAGGGAAGGATCCTGGTTTCTTCTCCTGGCATGGCTAGAAGACCCTGCGAGGGCGAGAGGAGCTAATGGGGCTCTCAGGGGTTTTGAGGGATGCCCTGACACCGTCTGAGATGATGCAGGTCTTGGTTGGACCCTGTGAGAAGAGGATGCTGAGTTAGTCGGGGCCCCTTGGGCCTGATCCAGCCCCTGAGACCTTCTGATGTTCCAATGGAGCCTCCAGGGCCAGGGCCAGTCTACCGAGACTCCTGGGTTCTTAGGGGCTTAAGGACAAGGCCCTGGACTAGATGGGCCCCCTTTGGCCTGGCCCAGCTGCAGGGCTCCTCTGGTGTTACGGTGGAGCTTCCAGGTACCGAAGCAGTCTATCTGCAGAACTTGGTTCTTTGGGGCGTTTGCCATGGTGAGAGCAGGAGGCTGAAACAGACGGGCCACTGGGCTGATCCAACAGGCTCTTCTGAGGTCCTGATGTTCTTATCAAGTCATGTGCTTTAAATATGCTTTAGATGGAGGGCAAAGATGTGGCGTCTCTCGTATAGAAACATGCGCACACACGCCTTGGCTTACTTATTTGAGCGATGCGATGTGCCTCTCTCACACATACGCACTCCGTGAGGTGGAGCTGAAACAGAGACCGGTAAACACACAGAGGATGTTGTCTCGAGAGCGCCATGTCCTGCGCCAAGCGGCTCTCCGTGTCCCCAGTGCGCATTGTGCGCTTGCCCCGGGGTCGCCATGGGCTTTGATCTCAGGAGGCGCCATCCGATCGCATCAGCCTGCCCTCGAATTCCTCTTTGCGGCAATAATTGGCCCCCACTGGGCTCTGGGCAGCCTCGGCCAAGGAGGGGGAGTCCTTTACGCAACGCGGACCTGGCCTTTGCAATCCGTGCCGTCTCTCCTGCTGACGCTGCAAATCTCTTTTTTGCAATTCTTGCTTCAAGCAGAGGAAGAATCAGCGTCTCCTGCCAGGGCAGGAAAGGAGATGGAACCCTGGAGGGCCGGACTCCCGCGGATCTCCGGCCCTTGCTGGGTCGGTCAGCTGGTTCTTCTGTGACTTGCCAAGATCCGGCCAAGTCCCTGCAGGATCTCTGAGGGGGAAGCAGCACAGGGCAGATGTGGGGAGAGACTCAGAATGGCTTGTGGACATGCGCTTTGCTCAAAAACAACAACACATCATCCGCTCTGCCTCTTCTCTGGGGCGGAAGGAACACACAGTTTATCTGCAAATTAGAAGGTCTGTGCAGAAAATCTCAAGGAGACCAAAATATTGACCTTTGACCTCTCCACATCATGCTTGTGGGTGCCTGGATACTGGACTATGATGGGCCGCCTTGGGTCTGATCCAGTGGGTAATAATAATAATAATAATAATAATAATAATAATAATAACAACAATAATAATTTATTATTTATACCCCGCCCATCTGGCTGGGCTTCCCCAGCCACTCTGGGCGACTTCCAAAAAAAAATTAAAATACAGTAATGCATCAAACATGAAAAGCTTCCCTAAACAGGGCTGCCTTCAGATGTCTTCTAAAAGTCTGGTAGTTGTTGTTCTCTTTGACATCTGGTGGGTGGGCGTTCCACAGGGCGGGCGGGCGCCACCACCGAGAAGGCCCTCTGCCTGGTTCCCTGTAACTTGGCTTCTCGCAGGGAGGGAACCGCCAGAAGGCCCTCGGATCTGGACCTCAGTGTCCAGGCAGAACGATGTGGGTGGGGACGCTCCTTCAGGTCTACTGGGCCTTTGAGGCCATTTAGGGCTTTCAAGGTCAGCACCAACACTTTGAATTGTGCTCGGAAATGTACTGGGAGCCAATGTAGGTCTTTCAAGGCAGGTGTTATGCGGTCCTGGCAGCCGCTCCCAGTCACCAGTCTAGCTGCTGCATTCTGGGTTAGTTGTAGTTTCTGCGTCACCTTCAAAGGTAGCCCCACGTAGAGCGCATTGCAGTAGTCCAAGCGGGAGATAACCAGAGCATGCACCACTCTGGCCAGACAGTCTGCGGGTAGGGAGGGTCTCATCCTGCATACCAGATGGAGCTGGTAAACATAGAACCTCCAAGTCCAGAGGCAGTCTATCTAGATTCTGAGGTTCTATGGGGGCATTTGACTGCTGTGAGTTCAGGATATTGGACTGGGTGCTGCCTCTTTGGCCTGATCCTGCAGCCGGGCTCTCCTGACGTTATAATTAATCGTAAAATCGGCACGAGCAAATTGTTCTCAGGTCTGTGACCTCGTTCCTGGTGGTTCGTTACGCAGCCGCCCTCTCTGTCCGTCGCCGCCTGGCACTCGGACTCAACCCGCAAAACGGACGGGGGACATGTAAACAGAGACTCCCCGTGGGAATCTGCCACGGCTAATTTTAGAAAAAGAAGGCCGTGGTCATCCTGGCTCCGTCAGTGTCACAACCGGAGGCCAAGAGGAGGAGGGGAGGGAGCGTGAGGGGTCTCCCTGCCCCAAGGACGCTGAGGGACAGCAGCATGCCAAGGCTTGCAAGCAGAGCCAGACCAGCGGGATTGACAACCACAGAATTGTGTAACTGGCAGGGACGCCCAAAGGTCCTCTAGTCCACCCCCATGAAGTGTAGGAATCCCAGCTGCCCAGCTGATGGAGCTTGAGAGGCGCCCAGGATTAATAATACAGTGGTACCTCAGGTTAAGTACTGAATTCGTTCTTAACCTGAAGTACCACTTTAGCTAATGGGGCCTCCCGCTGCCGCCGCGCCACCAGAGCACGATTTCTGTTCTTATCCTGAAGCAAAGTTCTTAAGCCGAGGTAATATTTCTGGGTTAGTGGAGTGTGTAACCTGAAGCATATTTAACCCGAGGTACCATAATAATAATAATAATAATAATAATAATAATAATAATAATAATAAATGTTATTTATACCCCGCCCTCAGCGGCCAGAGCTGGGCTCAGGGCGGCTAACTCCAGTAAAATTACAGTAAAAACATAAGGGGGGGACCCAATTTAAAATACAGGTTAAAATGCAATTTAAAATGCAGCTTCATTTTAAAATAGACCATAGATCAAGACCAAAAGGGGAGGGAAACATAAGGATGAGACTGAGTCCAAACCAAAGGCCAGGCGGGACAGCTCTGTCTTGCAGACCCTGCGGAAAGATGTCAAGTCCCGCAGGGCCCTGGTGTCTTGTGACAGAGTGTTCCACCAAGTCGGGGCCAGGGCTGAAAAGGCCCTGGCCAAGTTGAGACCAGTCTAACCACCTTGAGGCTCAGGACCTCCAAAGTGTTGTCATTTGTGGACCTTAAGGTCCTCCGTGGGACGGCCCCAAAGGGATGTGGGTCCTAGGCCACATAGGGCTTTAAAGGTCAAAACCTTTAAAGATCATAAGCTGACTATCAGCTAAGATTGACCCAACATCCTGGCCAAAGAAGATGGTGAGCATCAAAAGAGACTGCCAGATCAGGCCAGGGGCCCCTCCAGTCCAGCATCCCCTTCTGATGGTGGCCAGGGAGCCACTAGGAATCAAGATAGACTGCCCCTGGACCTGGAGGCTCCATTGGAACTAAGAAGAGCCTGGCTTCTGGATCAGGCCCAAGGAGGCCCACTCTCTTCTCACAGTGGCCCAAATCACAATAAAATGAATCACAATGAAATTCAAAGATCAGTTAGATTATCCCCAGGGCTAGCTGGCTGAATTGGTCCTACTTGGGCCAGCGAGGAGACCAGGGGAGAATTAGCTGTGGGGTCTCAGAGCGAGTGAGGGAAGGGAAGGGAAATAAAAGATGAGGCTGAATTCAAATTAAAGGCCAGGCGGAATAGCTCTGTCTTACAGGCCCTGCGGAAGGAGGTTAAATCCTGCAGGGTCCTGGTCTCATGGGACAGAGCATTCCACCAGGTCGGAGCCACCACTGAGAAGGCCCTGGCCCTGGGGGAGAATAGTCTGACTTCCTCAGGGACCTCTAAACTATGGTTATTCATGGACCTTAAGGTCCTCTGCGGGGCAGACCAAGAGAGGCGGTCCTGTAGATATGAGGGCTCCTCCTCCGTGAATTTCTTGTGGGACCAAAGGGGTCCCCCCAGGCCGGTCTCCTCTTATTGGTGTGGCCAGCCAGATGTCTTTTCCGGGAACTCCGCAAGCAGGGCAGCAGCAGAGCTCTCCCCACATGGGATTCGCGGTGACAGATGAAGGGAAAAATCAGAATTTCATAGAATCATAGAATCATAGAGCTGGAAGAGACCACAAGGGCCATCGAGTCCAACCCCCTGCCAAGCAGGAAACACCATCAGAGCACTCCTGACATATGGTTGTCAAGCCTCTGCTTAAAGACCTCCAAAGAAGGAGACTCCACCACACTCCTTGGCAGCAAATTCCACTGTCGAACAGCTCTTACTGTCAGGAAGTTCTTCCTAATGTTTAGGTGGAATCTTCTTTCTTGTAGTTTGGATCCATTGCTCCATGTCCGCTTCTCTGGAGCAGCAGAAAACAACCTTCCTCCCTCCTCTATGTGACATCCTTTTATATATTTGAACATAGCTATCATATCACCCCTTAACCTCCTCTTTTCCAGGCTAAACATGCCCAGCTCCCTTAGCCGTTCCTCATAAGGCATCGTTTCCAGGCCTTTGACCATTTTGGTTGCCCTCCTCTGGACACGTTCCAGTTTGTCAGTGTCCTTCTTGAACTGTGGTGCCCAGAATTTTGTACGGGAGAAATTTTCAACTTCCTGCGCAAAGGATGCACTGAAACGTTCCGTTGTTTTTTGCAGCAAAAACAGCCAAGCAAGGCTTTTAGAGACCAGCCCAGGCTCATCGCTGCTTTTGCTTAGCTACCTCCTTGGGAGACACGATCTGCAAAGTGACCAGCATCCCTCGTGGCGGCCTCAGATATCCGACTGCCTCCTCCTCCTCTTCCCCCCACTTCTCCCTTATCAGTTTTGCTCCAGCTTTAGAGATAGGCCTGCAAGGCCTCCGATAGTTCAAGGGGATTCAGTGCATAATTCATAGAGTTGTAGAGTCGGAAGGGACCCCGAGGGTCATCTAGTCCAACCCGCTGCAATGCAGGAATCGCAACTCAAGCGTCCCTGACAGATGGCCACCCAACTGAAGGAACTCCCTGCCGCAGGATCAGGCGATGGCACCGGGCTCAAATGGCTTTCAAAGGGCGATGCAAGAGGTTGGAGCAACAGGAGAGGTCTGTGTACAGCCTGCAGGGCGCAGGAGCTAAACAAAGCCTCCATGATAGAAGCAGTCTACCTCCAAACATCAGCTGCTTTGGTGGGGTGAGGCTCAGAGAGACGGCTTTTGCCATGGAGACTTCTACTTACATTCTTAAAGGTAAAAGTACCCCTGCCCGTATGGGCCAGTCGTGTCCGACTCTAGGGTTGTGCGCCCATCTCACTTAAGAGGCCGGGGGCCAGCGCTGTCCAGAGACACTTCCGGGTCACGTGGCCAGCGTGACATCGCTGCTCTGGCGAGCCAGAGCCGCACACGGAAACGCCGTTTACCTTCCCGCTAGTAAGCGGTCCCTATTTATCTACTTGCACCCAGGGGTGCTTTCGAACTGCTGGGTTGGCAGGCGCTGGGACCGAACGACGGGAGCTCACCCCGCCACGGGGATTCAAACCGCCGACCATGCGATTGGCAAGCCCTAGGCACTGAGGTCCTACTTACATTTTTAGGGAGTAAAAAAAAAAAAAAAATATTCCCAAGGCCTTGCAGGTTCACAAATTGGTACAGGAGTTAAATGGAAGCAGGGCATTTTCTCCTTATATCAGCTTGCGAGGAACCTCAGGAGAGCCTGGCTGCTGGATCAGGCAAAGGGGGGCCAGGATCCTGTTCTCACTGTGGCCAAACGCCATCAAGAACCTGGTGTTGTAAACAAAAATCTGCCCTTTTCCCTTATGGGGGACACAAGAGCCCTCATAGAGTCCTTTGCAGGATCTCCTTCAGTCAGAGAAAATAATAGAGGCCAACCAGAGAATATTGAGAAGCAAAGCAGCTCGTAAGCCTGATCTTTATTTATCTGTTGCAACAGGTGCTCCCCTCACAACGCAGGAAAGGAGGGCCCAGAATCAAGGTGTGTCTGCCCTTATATAGACATTTGAAATTGCCACCCTGTAGATCAAGGCCACCCCCCCCCCGAAACATCATACCTACATCACAGAAAGGGCGGTCTACAGCAGAAATCTGAGTGCTTTGTTTACCTCCTGTCTGACAGGTTACCTGTTAATGGTCACTTGAATGGATACCCTGGGGAGCTTGGCCAGTCTTTTGTAATGATAAATACTTAGTTCCTGGGCCAGGTCACAGGCTCACACCCTATTCATATCTTAAATGTGCCCTTAAGACAGGATTTGTGAAGGAAAAGACAATGGGGAGGCTTTTCCATTTTCCTTTGACCTTGCAGAGAAAACATTTGGTCAGTTTGGGAATAAAAAATGGCTTCAGGTTGGTCTTCCTGTGCTGATCTATGTACGTGCTTTGTTGGTACACTTATGAACATTTAACATATATCTAAGACCTCAGAATTCCTATCCCAATAGGAATGTAGATAGACTGCCACTGGACCTGGAGGCTCCATAGGCATGTAAGAAGAGCCTGGCTGCTGGATTAGGCCCAGGGGGGCCCATCCAGTCCAGCGTCTTCTTCTCACAGTGGCCAACCGGATGCCCCAAAGCAAAACCCGCAGGGGATTCGAACTCAAGTCTCCCCTCCTGTAACCGGCAGCCAGCAGGGGATTGAACCGGGAAACGTTCTGCATGCAGAGCATGTGTTCTCCCTCCTGAGCCACGGCGGCCGTTCTTTGCTGAGCTGTTTGGGGCCAGGAATGTAGGGAAGGAAGGACAAGCGCCAAGGATCAAGGTTTTGGTTTCCTAAGTTACGAAACCCCGGGGGCTGAGGAAGCTGCCCACGCTAAGGTCAGCTCAAGGACTCGGGGAGGGGAACGCGGGCAAGAAGCAAACTGCTCTCACGGGTTGCTTTCGTCCATCTTTGAGCTGTAGAACTGGAGAGGTGAATGGGACCCCCAAAAGTCATCTAGTCTAACCCACTGCAAGACAGGAGCCACAGCTAATGTTCTCCTTTCTCCCGAGGGTCTGTGCGTTCAGTGTTTCTGTGCGGAACCGGTCGCTCCATTTTACCTCGGGGACCTTTGGCAAAAATCTGTCACCTCTCGGCCTCCAGCTGCTTTCAAATCCACGGACACCAGGCTCACGGCCACCTGACATTTGGGACGGTGAAGAGGGCTGGGGAGTCAGGCCTGCCCTCTCTTGAAGTCGGGCGTTCAGGAGTTTGGGGTGAGGACTTCCAGCCTAGGGGTGAAGCCACAAGAAGGGCAGAGGGCCGCGGGAAGTTCTCAGAGTCAGGCCTTTGCGCATCTAGCCCACTCGGACTGGCCCACTCCAGGTGAATGCCATTACTACTACTACTACTAATAATAATAATATATGATTTATACCCCACCCATCTTTGTTGTTTAGTCGTTTAGTCGTGTCCACCTCTTTGTGACCCCCTGGACCAGAGCACGCCAGGCCCTCCTGTCTTCCACTGCCTCATGCTGGTCGCTTCAAGAACACTGTCCCACCATCTCGTCCTCTGCCGTCCCCTTCTCCTTGCGCCCTGCATCTTTCCCAGCATCAGGGTCTTTTCCAGGGAGTCTTCTCTTCTCATGAGGTGGCCAAAGTCTTGGAGCCTCAGCTTCAGGATCTGTCCTTCCAGTGAGCACTCAGGGCTGATTTCCTTAAGAATGGATGCGTTTGATCTTCTTGTAGTCCATGGGACTCTCAAGAGTCTCCTCCACCGCCAGAATTCAAAAGCATCAGTTCTTCAGCGATCAGCCTTCTGTATGGTCCAGCTCTCACTTCCATGCATCACTACTGGGAAAACCATGGCTTTAACTATACAGACCTTTGTTGGCAAGGTGATGTCTCTGTTTTTTAAGATACTGTTTTTTTAAGATACCCACCCATCTAGGGTCCAACAAAACATTAAAATACAATAACCTATTAAACATTAAAAGCTTCCCTAAACAGGGCTGCCTTCAGAAGTCTTATAAAAGTCTGGTAGTTGTTTATTTCCTTGACATCTGGTGGGAGGGCGTTCCACAGGGCGGGCGCCACCACCGAGAAGGCCCTCTGCCTGGTTCCCTGTAACTTGGCTTCTCGCAGTGAGGGAACCACCAGAAGGCCCTCGGAGCTGGACCTCAGTGTCCGGACTGAACGATGGGGGTGGAGACATCATAATCATGCCTACCACAACCTCCAGATGGATTTCTTCTTTTCCCACTGGCTATTCTTAAGCTCTTGCGGCCAAACCGATAGCTGCTTTTCCTCCTCTGCGAATTTGCCCCATCCTCTTTCAAAGGCTTCTAGGTTCATGGCCATACCTGCGGGAGCAAGTTCCACAGTTTAACTATGCGCAGGTCCTGGTTTGGTGCTCTCACCACTAGACCACACGCCCTCCCTGGTCTTTTTGCAGGGCGGAGGATCTCGGGCGCCTGGGAGACAAAACCCCACCAGTGACCCACATACCGAGGGAGCGGCACGCACAGGCTGAGATCGCCGTGCAAAGGATGGAAAATCTTAGCCTTCCCCGTGGCCCTGGAGGGAGACGCATTACGGGAGGTTTTTCCTTTCCCTCCGAAAACACATTAAAAAGAGATTTGAGAGAGAAATAATTCAGCAATCCCTGGAGTTTAATTCCTTGTGGGCCAGCAGGGGAGGATCAGAATTCATTAAGACCGGGGAAACTTCCTTGGCCAAATTCTCTCGTCCTTTTCTTCGCATGAGAAACCGTCTCCGCCCTACAGGGTGCCCAAATTTTCCTTCTGGCTACGGATCTTAGCCTCCTGCCAGAATATGGCCTGCGTCCAGGATCCCTGAGGGACCCCCTTCCCCCCCCCCGAACCCCTCCCTGGTTCTTGTGGTCTATTTGCAGGACCCAAAGGACAAGGCTATTCCCCTCCACCCCACATGGAGGGTTTTATTCAGCCAAGGCAGTGTGGTGTAGCAGTTACAGGCAAGGACCTAGGAGGGACCTGGGTTCAATCCCCACTCAGCTATGTCTCAGTGGGTGACATTGGGCCAGTCAAAGAATTATGGTACCAAAGACATAGAGTTTTGGAGGGACAGCCCTGGGTCATCTAATCCACTCCCAGGCAGATGGCCACCCCAGCTCTGTTTAAAGGTCTCCAAAGAAGGAGAGGCCATCACCTTCCGGGTGGAGCTGGAACCTCCTTTCTTGCCGCATTTGAGTTCTGAGTTCGAGTCCTCTGCTCCCGAGCAGCAGAAAACAAGATTGCTCCATCTTCATCATCAACATCAAATATCCTTTATTAGGCATAGCAAACCACACATTATCAAACAGCCACCTTTTGTCCCAGTCAGATCTTTAACTCCAGAGGAAATTGATTTGCATAAATAATACAACACTACCACATCACCGATCAGTTAAGAACCACCAAATCTCTTTATAATGGCTCAGTCTTTCTACATGGACAGCACTCAAAAATTCAGCCACTATTAATTTGATCATTCCTGTCCGAAAGCAGGTCCTGAACTGTTGGTAGCGTAGATATCAGCCTCTTGAGTTGTAAGGCCTCTAATAATTGTCTTCTGGCATAAAGGCCTGGAAACGATGCCTTATGAGGAACAGCTAAGGGAGCTGGGCATGTTTAGCCTGGAGAAGAGGAGGTTAAGGGGTGATATGATAGCCATGTTGAAATATATAAAAGGATGTCACATAGAGGAGGGAGAAAGGTTGTTTTCTGCTGCTCCAGAGAAGCGGACACGGAGCAATGGATCCAAACTACAAGAAAGAAGATTCCACCTCAACATTAGGAAGAACTTCCTGACAGTAAGAGCTGTTTGACAGTGGAATTTGCTGCCAAGGAGTGTGGTGGAGTCTCCTTCTTTGGAGGTCTTTAAGCAGAGGCTTGACAACCATATGTCAGGAGTGCTCTGATGGTGTTTCCTGCTTGGCAGGGGGTTGGACTCGATGGCCCTGGTGGTCTCTTCCAACTCTATGATTCTATGATTCTATGAAATGCCAAAATCACATTAACTTCAGTGGGTCTACTTTGAGTAGGACAAGGATTGAGCACAACCCATAGAATTCAGCCGGACCGTCAGGTGAATGAAAAACCACCTAATTTTTTTAATGGGAATCTCCCCCATTCGCTGTTCTCGAACCAGCGTGTGAGCACAGCCTTCCTTTGAAATTTTCACTTTTCTGAGTTTTGAGATACAGTTCTCCAACCAATGTAGCTGCATATATTTGGGGAAAGTACGCCTAAATATTTTGCTCACACCCTCATGAAAATTCACCAGCATTTTAGTACGAATTTCTCCTTAACAGACACATCTTTCACACGCAATTTTGCCTAAGATCCTTTTTGCAAAGCAATTTCCCCAAATACAATGCATTCCTGGCTGTTGTTTTCAATAATATACGCCTTTATAGGCATGCTTTACCCAGTTGGGTGCGTTTTTGCACACTTCCATCGGCAGGAGAACCACACTACAAAATTCGGAGCAGTGCGAATCTTGATGGTTGCATTTCAGTTCAGGTATTGTGGCGAAAAGTGTGAATGGGGTAAGCCTGCCTTGAAGGTGCAAAGTAGGCTGAGCTTCTGCTGCAGGCAGAATTAGGACCGGGCTTTTTTGTGCGCCAGGTTTTTTGCTCCAGCCTTGCGCTCGTCTCTGGCAAAATACCTCTGACATGCCTCTCCGCCACCTCCTCTCGCTGCCATTGATAAGAGGAAGGATCTGTATCATCCCGGAGAGAGCTAATCGCTTCCCTCAACCTTTTGCAAGCTCCTTGTCCCCGGGGCCTCTGACTGATGGATCTCTGTCCTTATCACCCAGGTAGCGTGATTCCCTCCTGACGCACGCATCCAGCTCAGAGTCACAGTCCTTGGTTTTTTAACCTAATCAATTCCTTTTGGGTTCCTAGATTGCTGATCCATCTGAATTCTATTACTGCCTTGAGGATTAGGCTATCTCCGTGTGAAGCTTTTAATGGCGCTTATCTTTCGCCACGGCCTTGTGGGGAAGAGGCCTTGACACGTCCGTGCCTCAAAAAGGGCTTCTCTGACAGCTTCACCAGAAGACACACCGGGCTCATCTCATAAGCCCGCGGCCCTGCTGGGCTTTTCCTTGCACCGGCTGTGTGGGCACATAACACTAAAACCATGATTTGTTTTAACCAGGGGTTGTTTCACAGATGAGCATAGTGACCGTTGCATGGATAACTGTGGTAGAGTGGGAAGGGACCCACGGGGTCATCTAGTCCAACCCGCTGCAATGATGGCAGTGGCGATGTGGGCACCGGGTTGGGAAAGGCTGGACTAGAGAGGAGAACTCTGTGCACAACATGGGAGAGGGAGAGAAGCAGGAGAGGTCTGTGTGTGTCGTTGGACGGATGTGATGATGTGCCGTACGACCAGCCAGGCATCATAGCAGCCTTTCCCAACCCGGTGCCCACATCGCCACTGCCATCATTGCAGCGGGTTGGACTAGATGACCCCGTGGGTCCCTTCCAACTCTACCACAGTGATCCATGCAACATTCACTGAAAGAGAAAAGAAACCCCAGAAGAACTAAATAATAATTTTTTAAAAAAGGAACACACACATACACTACTGTTTTGGGTTGTTGTTTTTAACCATTCATATTAAATTCTTAGTGTGGGATTACTTGAATCCCTCGACTTCCACCAGCCTTTCTCCACCTGTGGCTCCCCAGATGTTGTTGAACTACAACTCCCATCACCCCTGGCTAGCAAGGCCAGAGCTCGGGGATGATGGGAGTTGTAGTCCAACAACATCTGGGGACCCACGGGTTGAGAACCGCTGCCCCTCCCGGGTTCCATTTTATTATTTTCATTTATGCACGTCCAAAAAATCTTAACTTCTGTTTTCTTCCATTTTTAAGTCTTTGTCTGACGTGAGAGCAAGTTTTGACCATGCCAAGTGTTCAGCTGTTTGAGGCCTGAGTCGTTGAGGACTTTTAAACACAAAGGTGAGCACCTCGAACCGGGCCTCGAAATGAACCAGCAACCAGTGCAGCCATTTTCATAATTCCTGCGTCTGAAAATGTGGAGCGTTGCTGCTAAGGGAATCCTGGGCAGGAGGAGCTGGTGCAATGAGGTGAGGCTGCATCTGTTCATCTGAAGCCTGCCCACAGCACCGCACAACAGCTGACCTGGCCGGCAAATGGTCTTCGGCAGAAAAGCGTCAGGGGGTTTCCCTTTCTTGCTTTTCTTTTAGCGTGGGCTCTTTGACAAAACAAGGACACAGGTGGCGCTGTGGATTAAACCACAGAGCCTAGGGCTTGCCAATCAGAAGGTTGGTGGTTCGAATCCCTGTGATGGGGTGAGCTCCCGTTGCTCGGTCCCTGCTCCTGCCAACCTAGCAGTTCGAGATTAAGTGCAAGTAGAAAAATAGGTACCGCTCCGGCGGGAAGGTAAACGGCGTTTCCGTGCGCTGCTCTGGTTCACCAGAAGTGGCTTAGTCATGCTGGCCACATGACCCGGAAGCTGTACGCCGGCTCCCTCGGCCAATAAAGTGAGATGAGCGCCGCAACCCCAGAGTCGGCCACGACTGGACCTAACGGTCAGGGGTCCCTTTACCTTTGGCAAAACTGTCACACTCACTTTCTGAAGGCTTTGGGGAACAGCTGGGGATCCTTTTACTCTTTTGATCAAGATGCGCTTGAATCACCACCTTCTGAGGTAATAGAATCAGAATTGCAGAGTTGGAAGGGACCTCCACAGGTCATCCAGTCCAACCCCCTGCAATGCAGGAATCTCAGCTGAAGCCTCCAGGACAGATGGCCATCTGACCTCTGCTTAAAAACCTCCAAGGAAGGAGAGTCCACCACCATCTTGTGGGAGCCTGTTCCACTGTCTAATAGCTCTTATCATCAGAAAGTTCTTCCTGATGTTTTAGTCGGAATCTCCTTCCTTGTAACTTGAAGCCATGGGTTCGGATTCATGTTGGAAGATTTCCTGCCCTGCTTATATCCCAACTTTGCCATCCGAAGCAGCATCAAGATACAGTCAGTTGACGAACATCTCAGTTTTAGAACACCAGAAGTAAATGCTTCGGTTTTCGAATGCGCCTCGCAAGTCAAACATGCCCTGCAGCTCCGGCTAAGTGCAAGATCCTGTCAGCTATTGAGTTTTCGGTTTTCGAATGTTTCAGAACTCGAATGGTCTTCCGGAACACATCACGTTCCAAAAACCGAGGTACCACTGCACTCAGTCTCATTCACTTCACGTAACAAACTGACCTTTCTTTATTCCTCTTGCATGAGAACTTCTTGCAGGCATAAGGGCAAACGTGTGGTCATAACAAAGGGCACATTATAATGCTAGCGAAAGGTCCCCAACCTCTCAGTGTGTGTGTGTGTGTGTGTGTGCAGGACGACACTTGGCACGCTGGACATGCATGCGGGTTCAGACACACGCCTCGCAACAGCAGCTGCGGAAAGGACAGGTGTGGCAGGGACCCAGAAAGGTGGCATGAGTCACCTGCCTTGGAGATACGCCTCACAGCCCCCCAGCGCAAGGGGGAAAGAAATAGAGGGGCAATTTTTGCACAGCTGGCCAGTTTCTCCTTGGCCAAGGGACTGGCAGGGGGTGCCGCTTGGCAAGTCTCCCCTGGCAGAGCCAACTGCTGGTGGGCAGAGAGCCTGAGGAAGGGAGGTGGGGTTTCTCTGCAAAAGGGGGCTGGGTCTATGGGGCAGGGGAAAGCAGAAGGGGAAAGAGGGAGGTTTCTTGGAGGAGGGGCTTCCCTCCCTCCCTCCCTCTCTCTCTCTCTTTCTCCCCTCTCAACTGAGGATCCAGTTTCTACAAGTGCCTCTGTCCAGAGAAGGAGCGGAGGAACCGAGCCGTCTATTTAAAGACAGGAAGGGCCCACCCCTCTGAATGTATATCTCCTACATGTGCTCCCTATAGGCTACCCCCACCCCTTTTGTTGTTGTTGTCGTCTCCCCCTCCCCACCCCCTTTGCTCCGGTCCCCTCCGTCTCCTGCACCAGCAGATATGGGGAAAGGGGTAAGTACCGCTGCTTCTGGGGCCCCCAAAGGCCGTATCTAGGGGGGGAGTGATCCTTCAGGGGTGCAAATAAGTACTGCAAAGGGAAAGTAATGGGGGGGCACCTGCAGGGATCCCTGAGAAGGGCAGGGTGTGGGTGCGCGCCTTCTGGGGTTTTGTGGCGCGCAAGGAGGAAGGGTCCACAGGCAGAGAAAAGGCAAGAATTGGAGGAAGGAGGTCGGAGCGTGTTGGCGCAGCCTTCTCTGGGAGACCAGAAGGTGCGTTTGGCCCCGAAGAACCGTCCCCATATCTCCCACCCACCTGTGAAGGCAGATTAGCCCCACAGGCCGTGGCTGGGCTGGGCAGATTGCGGTCCTCTCTGGGCGTGGTCCGCTTTGGCAGAGAGGGGAGTGCAGGATCGGGTCCACGGATTGCATTGAATAATTTTAGGTCTTGCGCTCACGTAGACTGGCCTTGGGCGTCTTGTTGCTTTGAGCGGAGGAGCAGGGCTGTAAATGTCATGGTGCTGAAATTCACCAGAGTCCAGCATGCTGCTTTCTGCTGCCCTCTGTCTGGCGTACTTTGAGGAGAGGGGTGTTTGGGCTCCTGCTTTGAGTTCGGAAAAGTTTCCCCCCCCCCCCCGCCCCTGGCCAGGAGGTCTGTGCTGTTGTTCTTGCACCTACAAAGTGTGGCCTTCGCTTTGAGCCTCTAGGGAGAACCTCGCGGCCGGTGGCGGCGGCAGCTGGCAAAATCTGCCACCCCGGCTGTCAGAAAAAAGTATTTCGCTGTCAGATTTTGCAGGGTGGCAGAGAGAGGTGCAGGAGAACAAAGTTTGTTGTTACATCCGTGTCACAAGATGTGTTGGTTTCTCACATTCGGTAGAAAGGCATATTTAAATATAATATTCTGTAAGACAAAAGCGCCTGTTGGGGGTTCTTCCTTTTAGACTGTTGATAATTCCTTGGGAAAGGTGACTGCCAGCTTCCAGCTTCCACAGAACTCTTTGCTGAGTTTCTCTCCTCCCTGATGCAACGTTTGGTGCCATTTGGTGGTTGGGGTAAATGCTCCCTTCTCTGCACCCACAAAACAGATAAAAGAAAAGGCGCGCATCTGCCTTCTCTATAGATCGCTTTTTCCACAGTCATGGTTCTCACCCGCATAGAGAAAGGGGTGTTAGCATTTGTTGTCCCAGATGTTTGGGACGCCGCTGAGGATTCACCTGTGATCTAGCGCAGCTGGAACTCCAAGGGTTCATTTTCAGATATATAATTCAGTGCAGAACTCCCGGGGTTCCTATCAGTGCAAATGACTACGATCCTGTGTTCTTTGTCGGAAAGGTAGATGGTGAAGCATCCCTGCGCGGTCGCTCTCCGTCATCTTCCAGGAGCGTTTGTCGTCCTTCACTTTTAATCCTCTCCTAGTTAAACAAGATCTTGTCCCCGTGGGAAGATCCGAATCCGTATCCGGTACAAGCCAGGGGGTGGATTAGTCGGTCTGGATCCCATTCAGCGTCTTCATTTAGAATCGAGCCATGCAGGGTAGATCCCACAACCTTTCAAAACCACAACCGGAGAAAGACGATGGTTTTTGTTTGGATTCTGAATTGTAGGTTTTCCGGCACAACCTTAGGGTCTAGAAACTTGAAATAACACACTATCTCCTGGCACTTCATGAGAAGCCACCAGGGCAGAGAGGGGTGGCAGGAGGCCCCCCCTGCCTCCTGTCAATCACTAGGCACCAGCCCTGCCAGAATGGGGGCTGGAGCTCAGGGATTTGGGGGCCACTGCAAGGTTGTTGTTTTTTATGCGGTGGAGGCAGGAAAGATACAGAGGGATTGGAAGAGACAGAGGCTCTGGCTTTCTTCCTTATTTTGAATAGTTATTTTATGATACTTGAAGTCTCACGAGGAAGAAAAAAATCAAAACAACCAAAGAAATATGAATGTGCCAGTCTTTATTGATGGTCAAATTTGGGTAATTAGAGCAGAGGGTGTTGATTGAGAGAGATTAAAGCTTTATTGATCATACACACCATACTTGGCTGATTGGAGCTATTTCTGACCTCTTTTTTTCTTGCCTCTGCATAGCTACACCCTGGGCTGGCCACCTGAATAGTGAATAGTTTGCCTTTTATTCAGTTCATTGTTTTTTCTTTGTGTTAATTGTACTTCTTGACATGTATCTTTAATGAACCTCACTAAAAAAAAAATGGGGGGGGGGAGGAAGAGACAGAGGCTGATTTCTGCCCCCTACATTCAGTGAAATGAAACATTAGCTGTGATTCCTGTGGGGGGGTGGGCTGGATGACCCTTAGGATCCCTTCCAACTTTGCACGCCTAGGATTCTGTGATTGCCCCCTGTCCCATTTCCACGCACCCTTTTGCCCCAAACAGGGTGCAGCCAGGACCAGGCTGTGTGAGCAAACTGGACCCCTGTTGCCAGAGATTTCTTGTTCCCCGACAACCCACATATCAAGGGTTTGCCTTTCTTTGCACAAAGTGTGCACCAACAGCTCCGAGGCTTTGTCACAAGCAGGAGGTATATGATTCCTGCGAAATAAAACAAAAGTCTGGATTGGGGCCAGAAAACAGTCAGCTGTTCATCAAGCAGTGGTTCTGATTTGCAGGCCCTCTGAGTGTCCCTGTTTTCCAGGGATGGTTCTGGATTTACAAAAGCTGTCCTGGTTTCTGATTTGATCCCAGAATGTCCCACTTTTCCTTAGGACATCCCTATTTCTGTTGCAGAAATGTTGGAGTTGTGGAAACCCTGAGCCAAGGAGATAAATAACAACACAACTTTTAGAAGACATCTGAAGGGAGCCCTGTATAAGGAAGTTTTTAAACGTTTAAGTTTTTATGTATACTGGAAGCCACCCAGAGTGGCTGGGGCAACCCAATCAAATGGATGAGATGATAATAATAATAATAATAATAATACAATAATAATAATGGAATAGGATGCCCCTATTTTCATTGGTGAAATGTTGGAGTGTATACAATCCACTTTTAAAGCCATCCAAGTTGATGGTCATTGTCGCCTCCTGTGGCAGGGAGTTCCATAGTTTAACGATGCGCTTCATGAAGAAGTTCTGAGACCCTGGAGGCCCAATGCCCATCCGTGTGGTCAGTACTGAGATAGAGAGACCAAGTGTCCAGCTTGGATTAATCTGCTTCCCACTTTCCCGTGTTTGTGTTCCAAAACCAAGCCTCTTTCGGTCCCTGGCCTGAGAGATTCTGTCAGTGGAGCCTTTCCAAAATCAAACGGTCTCGTCACACAGGCAGTGGGAGAGGGGTGCCGACATCGTTGGACTGGGCCCAACCCCTCGCTGGGACCTTTTGGGATCGCAAGAACCGGGCCCAGGAGATGCAGATGTTTATTCAGGAGCAGAAAATAAAAAGAGGACCTCATCGCAACGCTCACGGAAAAGTTCCCCCGTTGCCAAGAACAACTCTTGTTTGCCAGGGGTCGTGTTACAGAGAGACCTGGGAACAGGGTGCTGTGTGGCCGTGGGGGGGGGGGAGACGGGGGAACCCCAATCCTCTCTGTGGGGTCCCCAGCACCTTTTGCACGGCTGGCCCCCTGGTTACCACGCTGACCTCTGTTCGAGGGAGGCAGGAATCAACTTCCTAATCACTTGACCCCTGATGCATTTTCCCTCGTTTAAAAATAGTTGAAAATGTGTATATATAGGACCTGGGGCTTTGGAATGACAAGGCCTGGCCTTGCAGCAGGAGGAATGGCCGGGGGCCGGGGCTGACCGTTGGCTTCTCCATGCAAAACGGGGGCATTGCGAGCAGGTCCTCACACCATGCGCTCAAAGCACATCCATTGAAATGTGCTGGGAAATGCGGCTTCGCTGGGCACAGAGCTGTCATTCCTGGCAACCTTATCAAACGAAAGCAAAAGCCGGTGTGCAAATGTGGAGGACAGAACTTGAGAAAACTTGAGAAAACTTGAGAAAACAAAATGAGAAAACAGCAGCAGCACATTTGTCCACCCTGTAGTTCGGCAAACTGTTATGAAACTGCCGTGGCCTTTGGCTATTTCAATAAACTTATTGATGATGATGATGATATTTGTCCATTCCTAGTTTTTACTGATCATAGGGCAGGTGCTGGAAGCACAGGCCTCCTGGGGCGTGGAAATGAGCAACGCCTGGCCTTTTCTCTGGGAGAAACAACCGCTTTGCTTCGTCCACCACAACTCCCCAAAAGCTAGCAAGATACCAGCTTTGCATTGCAAGGGGTTGGACCCAGCCCAGTTGTCCCTTAAAGCCATCTCTCATTCTGCACTGTCCCCAGCGATTGATATTCAGAAGCGTGAACTCCCCCAGTCCTCTTTTAAAGCTATCCAGCTTGGTGGCCATAGCTGCCTCATGTGGCAAGGAGTTCCACAGTTCAACTCTGTCTCATGTGAAGAAGCCCTTGCTTTTCTCTGCCCTGGATTTTCCAACGTACAACTTCACAGGATGCCCATGAGTTCTAGCGTTAGGAGAGAAGGGCGCAAATATCTCTCTAGCCACTTTCTCCATTGTTCTATAAACTTCTACCATCTCACCTCTCCCTGGCTGTTTCCCTGAAGCAGAAATCCCCAAACGCCACAGCCCTTCCTCGCTCCATCATTCCCTGCATCGTTTGTGCCATTTGATCCGCGGCACAGTTGTCCCTCCTCACCTCAGCCAAGGGAAGGGCTTTGCTCAGGGAGTCTCTGCCTGGCCCAACCCCAATTCTTTCTCTCCCTCCTTTTGGGCCAGGAGGGGGAAAACACACTTTCTCCCTGTCTCCAGGGGCCCAGAGGAGAGGCGTGCCAAGCCCAGAGCCCGGCGGTGGAGAGAGAAGATGTCTCTGTGGGCACTGAATGCCCAAGCAGGCGGAACAGAGGGGTCTTTCTGCCTCCTTCAAAAGCCCCGGAGGCCTGAATAGGCAAGACTTGGAACAGGAGTGGTTTCGCTCTCTCCCAGCCTTTTCTCTCGCTCTCCGGGGTCCCTGGCCATGCCAAGATATGCCCCGAGTGCTAATGACGTTGCTCCCCTCTTTCAGCGCTGTGGAATGGTGTGGCTGGCATCCCGTCCCCGCTTCCGAAATCAGGCCCCAGCAGTGAGTGATGGTGGCACAGGGCAGGAAGAGAGGTCCGAGACTCAGTGTGGCATAACGGTTAAAGCGTCAAACTGCAAGGACCTGGGTTCCAATCCCCACACGCTCATGAAGCTCGCGGGGTGGCCTTTGGCCAGTCCCGGCCTCTCAGCCTAGCATCCCTCACAGGGCTGTTGTTGTGAGGATTAAATGAGGACTTGGACCGGGGTGAGACCAGAATTCGAATCCCCACTCAGCCACGTGTCTCACTGGATAGGACAATATTTTCCAGGGTGCTCCTCCAGCCCAAAGGCAGAAAAAAATGCATGTATTTGGGTAAAGCTTGCCCCAAAATGCACTCACTATTGAAAACAACATATGAAAAGGTATTCTGGAAAACTGCTTTGCAAAAATGTGTATGTTAGGCAAAATTGCAAACAGGCATGTGCAATCTAGGATAAATTTGCCTTAAGTGTTGATGAATTTTCATGAGGACTCTTAAAAAAGGTAAGGGTGGGGAATTGCATTTTGATGCAGAAATGTAGACAACTGAAGACAGAAAAGTGAGAAACTGAGAAACCCAAACCTGCAGATTTGCCTGTTCCTATTTTTACTGATGCTGGAAGCACAGAAATGAGCGATGCCTGGTCTCCTTTCTGGGAGAAATCGAAAGCTCTGCTTCCACCTCCCACGAACTTATTCTATACAAGCGAACAACCAGCTGTGTTGGCCACCTTCCTGGGACGTCCAAATCTCAAGAGTTTTGCTGAGGTGGGGAGAGAAACATTTGGCTCCTGTACTTCCTGCGTCCCCTCAGTCCGGAAATGCCGTGACAATAATAGCTTCCCCTGGCAGTTTGTCCAGGACCGGCCAAATAGGATCAGTAGCTCAGTGATGGTGGTGATGATGGAGGAGGAGGAGGAGGAGGAGGAGGAGGAGGAGGAGGAGGAAGACATCAAAGCTTTTGCGTCAGGCTATTCAAGGCAGGGTCCTGCCTGGGATGTCTGGCAAAGGCTGCTTTGCCCTGAGTCCACTGCTCAATGCACACTCAGGGCTCTAGAAGGAAGGTCGTTGTCTGCTGTTTTGCTGAAAATGAGACTCATGGAGTTGGAAGGGACCCCAGCAGTCGTCTCTTCCAATGCCCTGCAATGCGGGGATCACAAATGAGTCTTCATTCAGAGCCTGTATATCTCAGCAGATGCTGTAAATGTCCCAGATTTGTTCGCGATGCTTTTATTTATTTCATAAAATCTATTCACCACTTGCTAGTTTAAAAATGTCCCCAAGAGGCTTACAAAAAAAGAAAAGGAAGCAATTACGTTATCAACAAGGTGATAATTCAAGACTTCAAAACATTAAAACAATAGACCAAAAACAGATTGAAACTTGTATCAGCTCTCAAACAAGGCTCGTCTAAGCAAGAGTGTTTTGAGCCGAACAGAGTACGGCGAAGGCGCCTCCTTGATGTCAACAGGCAGGGAGTTCCACAGTTTAGCTGCTGCCACACTAAGCAATCAAGTTCTTATGAATTCAGAACAGGGATGATGTGGCCCTGGGAGCACTGCCAGTTCCGCCCATTGAAGCAGTAATGGATGGGTGGCGCTGTGGGTTAAACCACAGAGCCTAGGACTTGCTGATCAGAAGGTCGGTGGTTCGAATCCCTGCGACGGGGTGAGCTCCCGTTGCTCGGTCCCTGCTCCTGCCAACCTAGCAGTTTGAAAGCACGTCAAAGTGCAAGTAGATACATAGGTCCCGCTCTGGCGGGAAGGTAAACGGCGTTTCCATGCGCTGCTCTGGTTCGCCAGAAGCGGCTTAGTCATGCTGCCCACATGACCCGGAAGCTGTACGCCGGCTCCCTCGGCCAATAAAGCGAGATGAGCGCTGAAACCCCAGAGTTGTCCATGACTGGACCTAATGGTCGGGGGTCCCTTTACTTTTACCTTTAAAGCCTGTATATAGGGCCACAGCGTAATGGTCTCTGAAACAGCCACAGATGACACACTCCCCAATCAGGTCCTTGTATACTAACAGGAGCACCTTAACTTGGGGTATATGGTGTGTTAGGGGAGGGGTAGCACTTCATGCTCCTTCTGGGGTAGTTCGTCCACCTCCCCCCCCCCCCGCCCAGCTCTCAATTGAAGCTCAGAGAAACTGTCAGCATGCAAGAGCAGCCACACCCCGGGAACGGCTTCATCTGGCCGGCTAAACCAGGTGAGGGCAGCCGATGGGTCTCTAACCTTCTGTGACTTAGGGACCTCCCCTGCAGGAGAAGACAGGCTGTAGCACAGGGGTCAGCAAACTTTTTCAGCAGGGGGCCGGTCCACTGGCCGGACTATCTTTTGGAGAGAAGAAAGGAACGAATTCCTATGCCCAGAGATGCGTTTTAAATAAAAGCACACATTCTACTCATGTGAAAACATGCTGATTCCTGGACTGTGGCCTTAGTCTGCCTACCCATGCTCTAGCGCATTGAGTGGACAAGACCAAGAGGGGGTCCAGTGGTCAAGAAGGTGGCTTCTGCATGTGCTGTAGAGGGAAGTGAGGGACAGACAGGCCTCCCCCACCTGGAAAGGGAAGCCCTCCAGGAGAAGGAAAACTCTGAGTGTAAACCCACCAGGTATCCCCAGATCTCCCAGCTTTGCAAGAAGCTTGGATGGGATCTGGAGGAAATGATGAGAAGTTTGGGGTTTTAGCAACCGGTTTTTTGTTCCTGGGAATGCAATGCTACAGAAGCAGCAAACTCATGTGGGATTTCACACACACCCCACACATACATACATTTATTTATTGTACATCGAGGGTCACGAAACCGACAGATTCGCCCGTCCTTGGCTGAGAGCGCTCTGGGTCTGCCCGGTGGTGCCTTTTCCCTCTTGCCCACTGGGGCTGCTAATGCCATCTTTGCCCCCTCAGGCGGGACGAGAGTCTGCCCCGCCGGGGGCGACGTCTGAGAATGGAGGAGGGAAGAAGAAGCAGAAGGAGAAAGAGCTGGACGAGTTGAAGAAGGAAGTGAATTTGGTAAGTCAAAGCGCTGGCGGGGGTGGCTGTTTGGGGGAGCGCTGGGGTCAAGGCTTGGCATAAAGGCTGGTCAGTGGCCCCTCTAGTCCAGACTCCCCACAGCGGCCAAGTACCCCTAAGAAACTAGGGGTCCAGATAGACTGCCACTGGAGCTGGAGGCTCCATAAGAACATAAGAAGAACATGCTGGATCAGGCCAAAGGGGGGAGTCATCTAGTCCAGCCTCCTCTTCTCACAATGGCCAACCAATGGGAAGCCTCCAAGCAGGACCTGAGTGCGAAAGCAGCACTCGCCACAGGTGTTTTTCTGACAGTGGAGGGAGAAGATAGCCATTGTGGTTGGTCGCTTTATTAACCTCCGCGATAAGGCTCCATGGTCAGGGATCTGTCAGGGCCCACAGCAGTAGGCGGGAGAGAAATGAAGTTTCTCTTGCATTTTAATGAGGAATGGCCTTATTTGCACTTCTCAACCAATATGCAAACCAAAACACAACCGTCTTTCAAAATTCGCACTTAACCGAATTTTGCAATGCACTTTTCTACGAAACGAACCAGTGTGCAAAAATAAATATAGTGGGGGAAAGCATGCCGGAGTGGGGGTGGGGAATGAATATATATACTAGTGAAAACAGCAGACACTAAATTTGGGGAAAATGGCTTGCAAAAATATGCACCTTTAAATTCCATAACACAAAAATACTGTACATGAAAGAGAAATTTGTACTAAAATGCTAAGGATTTAAAAAACCTCTCAAAACTGCTGCAGAACTGAAATTAATATTGCAATGATAATAATAATAATAAAGAACAGGGTTTTTTTTCCTCCAGCTAAGTCCTGCTCAGTATAGACTCAGTATATGAAATGGATGAAAGCAAGTTAGTCATGCCTGCTAACTTCAGTAGGTCTACTTGGAGTAGGAATAGCACCGCAAACAACTCTGAGAGAACTAAGATTGACCACCGCAAGCCGGAAGAAGCCACCCCTGTCCCTGCTGTGATGAGGGGACAAAGTGACGGAGGGTGGGGGGTCATGGAGGGTGGTCGGCCCAAGAACCTCCTCTCTCTGTGTGTCCGTCTCCTTCTCACAAGAGCAGCCAGGAGGAGAAAGATGCTTTGTGCGCTGACAGCGAGAAGGAATTGTCTCTCCTCGGTTTCCCGGATCCTGTTCCTTTTCCGAGGACGTTCAGCTCTTCTGCCCCCATGACTAACGGCCTTTCACTGCCCCCCCTTGTCCTGTCCTTCTTCTCTCTCTCCTTGCCAGGATGACCACAAGCTGTCGCTGGACGAAATCAGCAGGAAGTACCAAGTGGATCTGTCCCGGGTGAGTCCACTGGGGACATTTGCTGCTCCTCTTTGCCCTGTACCCTCTTTTTGTGACTCTTGTGTTTCTGCATGGGGAGGGGGGGGTGAGTGGGTATCAAGGCATCCTGGCTTTCATTTACCCCATGGGGGGTGTTATATGCCGGCCTTCTGACTGGGGCTGATTTCGCACCCATGTCCGGTGGCTCAATATGCCCAAGAACTTAGGAATCAAGATAGACTGCCCCAGGAGCTGGAGGCTCCATTAGGACAGAAGAAAAGCCCAGTTCAGGTCAAAGGGGGTCCACCTAGTCCGGCATCCTGCACTCTTCTCTTCTGCAGTTTCCAGCAACTAATATTCATAAGCATTGCTGGCACCATTTTGGCTACTAGCCTAAGGTTTTTTTTCAATCAATCTGGGGACACTTTTCAACTTCTTTTTTTTTTAATACACATACATTTTTATTAGTTTTTCAACATGTCATTTTCAACAGTAATTAAACATACTTTCATATCTTATACCATCTTTTTTTTTCTTCCACCAATCACATCTGAAAATTTTCCAGTCTATTCACTAAATATACATTTCTTACTTCCACAATTACGTTTAACTCATAACTAATATCTCTCTTCTTTCTCTCCTTTGCAATGCTTCGTAAATTTCTCCTTACAAAACTTCTTGTAGTCCTGCTGGGACACTTTTCAACTTCAATAGGAATGGTAGGATTTTGTATGGGGATTGATTTGTAAATCCGGGGACTGTCCCTGAGAAACGGGGACGTCTGGTAACCTTAGTCTCCTCTGTGAAGTCTTATCCTCCGTAAAACACATGAAAGCCCTAAAGAATCCTGGGAAATATACAGTAGTTTGCCCTCTCACAGAACTACAATTCCCAGGGTTCTGGGGTGAGGGGAACAATTTGCTTTAAGTGTTTATGCAGTCGATGCCTCTCGCTTGCTTGTAGAATGGAGACATTTTGTGTGAATTTTGCATGGTTGGAAAGTCCACAGCTGCAGCCATTGGCCCCCAAGAGGTTGCCTACAAGGGAATGTGGCCCTTGGCCTCCCCTGATTCCACCACCCAGGTTAATATGCCCTCTCTTTTTTTCTTTCTTTGTCTCCTTCCATGCCAGGGCTTGACCAACACGCGGGCAGCAGAGATCCTGGCCAAGGATGGCCCCAACGCCTTGACCCCTCCTCCAACCACACCAGAGTGGGTCAAGTTCTGCCGCCAGCTCTTTGGGGGGTTTTCCATCCTGCTGTGGATCGGGGCCATTCTCTGCTTCCTGGCCTACAGTATCCAAGCGGCAATGGAGGATGAGCCGGCCAACGACAACGTAAGTCTTGTGGCCCCAAGACAGGCATCCCCGAACTTAGCCCTCCAGCTGTTTTGGGACTACAACTCCCACCATCCCAGTGGTCAGGGATGATGGGAACAGCAGGAGGGCCTAAGAGGATAGGTTCCCAACCCAGGCTGGCAGCAGCTCTCCAGGGGTTCAGAGGACATTGCCAGACCTACTTGGAAAAGAGGATTCTAGACCTCATGGTTCTGAGTAAAAGGTTGAAATAGGAATGTAGGAATCTGCCTTAGATTGCGTCAGATAATTGGTCCATATAGATTAGTTCTGTCTACACTGACTGCCAGCAGCTCTCCGGGGTTTCAGGCAGGTGATGTTCACAGCAGCACCTAAATAATTATTAATTTATTTTACAAATCTTATGCACCACTTGGTTTAAGAACAAAACAAAACTCAAAGCAGTAGTAAGGCACATGCATCACACATATCGGGAGAAGGTCCTCACAACAACTATTTAAAACATGGGGAAAAAATTAAGATGCAACAATAAGCTAAAAAACCAGGTTAAAGCACATGTCAGCATCCCTACATATCTAGGCAGGCTTGCCTAAACAAGAATGTTTTTAGCAGAAGCAGTACAGGGAAGGCGCATGGATGATGTCAAGAGGCAGGGAGTTCCAAAGTCTGGGTGCTGCCACACTAAAAGAGTGATTTCTTAAGAATGCAGAACTAGTGCAGATCAAAGCAGTTGCGTGAGCACATGTGAGGTGAGGCAATATTGCAAATTGGTCCCAAATTGTTAAGGGCTTTGCATCCTATTAGTAACCCCTTGAACTTTGCCCGGTATCACACATGTATCACTCAGGTCAGGATAAAGGCCGAGGAGGCCCCCCTCACAGGTCAGACCGCCATAGGGCTGGGGTAGCCGGTGGGGTGCCCTCCAGAAGGGGATGGACTCCAACACCCCCACAAGTCAACATGGCCATCGCCCAGGGAGGGGGAGGACAGGATCAGGAGTTGGCTGTCCAGCAAGTTGCCTGGTCTTGCAAGAAAAGCCTTGGGTGGGGCTTAGGAGGCAACTAACCTGTGGCTTCCCAGGTGTTGCTCGACTCCAGCTCCCATCCCCATCCCCATCCCTGACCCCCTGGCCATGTGGGCTGGGGCTGGGGACCACCCCTGACCTCGAGGGACTCCACCTCTGGTTTTTCAGCAGAGCTCAGAGGCCCATTTGTTAGGGATTCTTTAGTTGTGATTCCTGCATATTGCGGGTTGGGCTGGATGACCTCTGAGGTCACCTCCAACTCTACAATTCTATGATCATGCAGCTTAGCCTTGGAGATGTCTGGGATGGGACCCACAAGCTTAACATGAGTCCACAGGGTGATGCAGCAGCAAAAAAAGCTAACACTATTCTAGGCTGCATCCACAGAAGTCTAGTGTCCAGATTGTGTTACTTTTATTGTTGTTAGCTGCTCTGAGCCCGGGATATAAATATATTATTATTATTATTATTATTATTATTATTATTATTATTAATCAAGGGAAGGAATAGTGCCACTCTATTCTGCCTTGGTCAGACCATACCTGGAGTTCTGTGTCCTGTTCTGGGCAGCACAATTTAAGAAGGATGTTGACAAGCTGGAAGGTGTGCAGAGGAGGGAGACCAAGATGATTGAGGGGCTGGGAAATAAGCCTGATGAGGAACGCTTGAAGGAGTTGGGCATGTTTAGCCTGGAAAAGAGGAGACAGGAGAAAGGATAGCTTGGCTCCCTTCCAACTCTCCGATTCCCTGACCCTCCACGCACAGAGCAGCTGCGCAGTCACCAAGCTTTGGCATTTCGCTCTGTGTGGACAGCAGGCCTCAGAAACGGACAAAGGCTTCGTCCGCCTGAGAATGTCCCTCCTGCCTTCTCAGCCCAGCAGAAGAGCGAGGGGGGGGGGTTGATGCAAGCAGCGCCATACGCCCAAAAGGTCTTGGTCTCAGTCCAGCACCTTGGGGCGGGGTTATCCCAGGACGGCTGGTCACTCCCTGGGTCATTCCAGAAGCCCCAGCCCACCTGCCATGGAGCAGGCGGGGAGGGTTCATCCTGTCCCCAGGGCGGTATTTGCAGCCCTGCATGCCTCGCCCTGTGTAGGGTTACACTGTAAGACTTCCTGAACAGAAGGGGGGCCCAGGCAGGAGCCTCCAAAACAGAAGGCAGAGGATTTCATGCTAGGCAAGAACAACCGTGCTGCTGGGCCCCACACTTCTTGTAGTTGTTGTTTAGTCGTTTAGTGGTGTCCGACTCTTTGTGACCCCGTGGACCAGAGCATGCCAGGCCCTCCTGTCTTCCACTGCCTCCCTCATGCTGGCAGCTTCGAGAACACTGTCCCACCATCTCATCCTCTGTCGTCCCCTTCTCCTTGCGCCCTCCATCTTTCCCAACATCAGGGTCTTTTCCAGAGAGTCTTCTCTTCTCATGAGGTGGCCAAAGTCTTGGAGCCTGAGCTTCAGGATCTGTCCTTCCAGTGAGCACTCAGGGCTGGTTTCCTTAAGAATGGAGAGGTTGGATCTTCTTGCAGTCCATGGGACTCTCAAGAGTCTCCTCCAGCACCAGAATTCAAAAGCATCAATTCTTCGGCGATCAGCCTTCTTTATGGTCCAGCTCTCACTTCCATACATCACTACTGGGAAAACCATAACTTTAACTATACAGACCTTTGTTGGCAAAGTGATGTCTCTGCTTTTTAAGATGCTGTCTAGGTTTGTCATTGCTTTTCTCCCAAGAAGCAGGCGTCTTTTAATTCCGTGACTGCTGTCACCATCTGCAGTGATCATGGAGCCCAAGAAAGTAAAATCTCTCACTGCCTCCATTTCTTCCCCTTCTATTTGCCAGGAGGTGATGGGCCCAGTGGCTGTGATCTTCGTTTTTTTGATGTTGAGCTTCAGACCATATTTTGCACTCTCTTCTTTCACCCTCAATAAAAGGTTTTTTAATTCCTCCTCACTTTCTGCCATCAAGGTTGTGTCATCTGCATATCTGAGGTTGTTGATATTTCTTCCGGCGATCTTAATTCCGGCTAGGGATTCATCCAGCCCTGCCTTTCGCATGATGAATTCTGCATATAAGTTAAATAAGCAGTGAGACAATATGCAGCCTTGTCGTACTTCTTCCCCACACTTCTTAAATGGGACTAAATAATGCCCCGACCCTGAGTGGGACCTATTCACCCATTTCTACTGGGAGTCTTGGGTTTCTCCCACATCTCTCTCACTCTCTCTCCCCCTCCTGCCCAGAAAACAGACTCCAAAATAGCCTTTAAAAATTAAGGTGGGTCTCCCAGTAATGTGAGAAGGTCCCAGACCCGGCCAGAACATAGGGAATGAACCCTGAACTCGCCAGCAAACTCCATTGCGATTTATTGATGATATGAACATCAATGGGCCTTGCTATGAAATGGGAGTTGGGGGGCTGGCTGAGCGGTGGGTGTGCCCGCCTTTGCCCCCTTACAGAGAAGAAAGGGAAGCCGCTCATGTGCAGAATGCCACTTTGCCACATGGTTCCCTTCCCCAAGGGGGGCAACGCTGCCCCTTTCCCCTGGAAAAACGAAAGAATGTTATTTATCATCATCATCATCCCACCTGTTTCCCAGGCTCAAGGCGGCTTGCACAAATTAAAGCAACACAGAGAAAATACTGTGCCGTCAATGAGATATAAGCATGAACAAGAATAGCAAAATGGAGGAAATAAGAGGAATGGCAACAGGAGGGACATTCGCGTTCCCATAGAATCATAGAATCCTAGAGTTGGAAGAGACCACAAGGGCCATCGAGTCCAACCCCCTGCCAAGCAGGAAACACCATCAGAGCACTCCTGACATATGGTTGTCAAGCCTCTGCTTAAAGACCTCCAAAGAAGGAGACTCCACCACACTCCTTGGCAGCAAATCCCACTGTCAAACAGCTCTTACTGTCAGGAAGTTCTTCCTAATGTTTAGGTGGAATCTTCTTTCTTGTAGTTTGGATCCATTGCTCCGTGTCCGCTTCTCTGGAGCAGCAGAAAACAACCTTTCTCCCTCCTCTATGTGACATCCTTTTATATATTTGAACATGGCTATCATATCACCCCTTAACCTCCTCTTCTCCAGGCTAAACATGCCCAGCTCCCTTAGCCGATCCTCATAAGGCATAGTTTCCAGGCCTTTGACCATTTTGGTTGCCCTCCTCTGGACACGTTCCAGTTTGTCAGTGTCCTTCTTGAACTGTGGTGCCCAGAACTGGACACAGTACTCCAGGTGAGGTCTGACCAGAGCAGAATATAGTGGCACTATTACTTCCCTTGATCTAGATGCTATACTCCTACTGATGCAGCCCAGAATTGCATTGGCCTTTTTAGCTGCCGCGTCACACTGTTGGCTCATGTCAAGTTTGTGGTCAACCAAGACTCCTAGATCCTTTTCCCACGTACTGCTCTCAAGCCAGGTGTCACCCATCTTGTATTTGTGCCTCTCTTTTTTTTTTTTAATTTTTTTTGGTGGCATAATCTGAGGAGATACCTCTTGGTAGAAATGCTACGAGGTCACTATATCCTGCGCTGGGAGCACCAGAGAGTCCTGGAAATTCATTCTATTTGTATAAATTGTAAAGTCCCACCACACACAGGATAAAAACGTTATTGATCTTCCATGCCTTTGGAAACCGGTTCCAGACATTTTGATAGCACAGAGATACCCTGAAAAGTCTTCCATTTTGTATTTCCAAAGTCATATTTTATTGTTAGGCAAGTTGCCCTAGAAACATGGCTGCAAGGGGGCCATGTAAACCTTAAATTAATAGATGAACAAGCAGAAGAGGGACCTCGCCGTCCACCTTGGGCTGAGTCTGGCCGTTGGCCCAGCTAGCTTCGTATTTTCTACACCCACCGGCTGCAGCTGGTTTCAAACTTTCCCTCAGGAATTATTATTATTATTATTATTATTATTACACACCCTTTTCCCAGACTGGGACTCAAGGCTTATGCAAATTAAAGCAGGTTTATACAAAAAGCTAAAAGCATTTTCAGAGCCACACATTTGTGAATGGGGAGCTCTTATCGCCAGCTTATTCCCTTTGAGAAAAATCCCCTTTTAAAAAGGAATAAAGGAAGGAAAAGGCTTCCTTCCGACAAGAAATTCCCTCAGCGGCTTAAGAGAGACTCCCCTCAGAAGCCACTCTGTGGTAGATGGAAAAATACAGATAAAAGGGGCTTATTCCCTGAGGAATTCATTTATTTTATTCATTTCACGAAATTTATATATCTCTTGACTAACTATATATATATATATATATATATATATATATATATATATATATTTCACCTCAGTCACCACCCATCTGTGAGAGAGAGAATCATGGAATAGTAAAGTTGAAAGGGACCCCAAGGATCATCTAGTCTGTCTGTCATTATTTGAGATTTTGAGATTTCCACTGATCTTTCCTTCCTGAGATTTGAGATTTCCACTGATATTTCCTTCCTTCCTCCTTCCCAGCTTTACTTGGGGGTGGTGCTGGCGGCCGTCGTCATCGTCACCGGCTGCTTCTCCTACTACCAGGAGGCCAAGAGCTCCAAAATCATGGACTCTTTCAAGAACATGGTGCCCCAGGTAAGAAGGCCCCGCCACGCGTCCCGTGTGTTTATTTTCATAGAACGGTGGAGTTGGATGGGACCCCCAAGGATCATCTAGCCCACCCTCCTGAAATGCTCTTAAAAAAGAATTCTCCTCCCGCCACAAGGTGAGACAAGGACTGCAGAGGACCCCTTCTCAATTCACACACTTGAGCAGCTTGATAGCAAATATCACATCCACCCCCTCCTTGGCCCTCCAGCTGCCAAATTTCTTTTCATGCCTCCCTTTTTTCATGTCTAGATATTGTGTTTTGATATTTTCAGCGCAAGGATGGCTTTGGAAATGGGTTGGAGACTAGAATAGGACCAGATCAATGGCTGCTAACGTACAATGGGCATTCTCCACTGCCCTCTTGTGGCTGAGACAAGTTATACGTATTTACTTTTAAAAATGTGTTTGTTTTTTAATTAAAATATTGAAGCAGTTTGCACAGAGAGAGAGAGAGAGAGAGAATGATTTCCTATTGAAAGACCAGACAAAAACGCTAGAACATAAGCAGTGGCAAAGTTTTTATCGGCGGTTGCAAGAACCAATGATCCCTATCTTTAAGTCTGAACAAAATGCTTGTTTAACCTGGAGGCAGGCTGTCTGAATTGTGCATTGCTTTGTGACGATTTGTTGGGTCTCTGGACTATAATAAAGATTGATTGATTTTAGGGCAAGTAAATCCCTCTGGTCAAGGCTGCCTCTTTTGTGCCACCTTCACTTCTTTCCAGGGATTATTGGTTTGTAATGCTCATAGAATCATAGAAATGCATAACTGGAAGGGACGACAAGGGTCATCCGGTCCACCCCCCTGCAGGCAAGGCGGGAATCTTTCACCCAATGTGGGGCTTGAACTCTCAACCCTGCAGTTAAGAGTCCCAAGCCCCACGGACTGAGCTAACCGTTGTTTTCGTTTTAGTTTGTGCTTTGTGTTCTCGTTTCGTATTTTTGTATTGTGAGCTGCCCTGTGGTCTTCAGGTGAAGGGCAGCCTGCAAATTTAATAAATATAATAATAAAAATAATAATTCAGCTTCTTTATTCTAAAGCGTCCTGGTTTTGGCACCTGGAAGGGCAGAGAAAGTCTTCACAGCTTCACGTTGCTGCAGGAATTTATGTATAGGTTGGGGGGGGGTTGCCCCTCCAGCAGATATCCTGCACATGCAGCCCACTCCCAAAACCAGCACCATCACGTTTGTGACTTTTGTGACTTGTCCCCACAAAACACTTCATCACAGTTTCTTCCTATCTATGCAAAGGGCCTTTGCTGCACGATACCAAATGTAAGAATTCACTGGTCAATGTATCTGTGTACTGGCTCACTGGGAAAACTTCAGAAATTCATCTAGAGATGTGAGCTCAGCAGCCCCTCTGCCTGAGGGATAATCCCTGGCATCCTGATACCTGAGTGCCAGACAGGTAGCCAGTCCAGAAATAAAAAACCCAGATGAGGACAAAAGGGTGGGATTAACCTGGCTGGGAAACAGGGAAATGTAAATATCTCTGTTGTTCCACTTGATGGGTGTTTCGTGGAGGGCAAGGAAAAGACCCTGATGCTAAGAAAGATGGAGGGCACAAGGAGAAGGGGAAGACAGAGGACGAGATGGTTAGACAGTGTTCTCGAAGCTACAAACATGAGTCTGACCAAACTGCGGGTGGCAGTGGAAGACAGGAGGGCCTGGCGTGCTCTGGTCCAGGGGGTCATGAAGAGTCGGACACGACTGAACGACTAAACAACAATAACAAAGGAGAACCATGGGGCAGGGTCCAGGATGCTCGGATTCCTGCCACCAGACCTCCCCTTTCCTGATGTAACTGTGATGTAGTTTGGGGGGCTGTAACATGGGGATTAGCAGCTAATAAAAGTTTGGGTTCTCTTTTGTTTGGGGCTTCCATCTTGTTCCACCTGGTGGCAGGTGGGAGTCCTGTCGCCACAGTCTTCCATCAAGACCAAGCCTCCTGGCTGCTGTTTTGCTCTGGGATTCCTGGATGGTGTCCTTGTTTTCTGTCCAAGGGAGCCCTCAGATTTCTCCCTTAACAACCTTTTGTGCTTTAAAAAGGTGCTAACTTGGGGGTCAAGTACAGGATGGAGAGAGCACCTTGAATGGCATTCACCTACAGCCCTGGTTCCCGATGTGGGGCACACCCCCCACAGGGGGCCAATTTGATTTTTAAAGGGCAGCAATTCGAGAATGAGTTATTCACAGTGAATGGCCCTTTAGGCTTCCTCCATGTGAATAGGAGCTCACGTTTTGAATAATAAGAATTACATGTCAGGATTTTAGAGATGCTTAGGTGGGGCATGGCCACAAGAAGGCTGGGAACCACTGACCCACAGGATTAACACCATCTTGTCCCCACAGCAAGCCCTGGTGATCCGGGAAGGGGAGAAGAACCAGATCAATGCGGAGAACGTGGTGGTCGGGGACCTGGTGGAGGTGAAAGGGGGAGACCGGGTTCCCGCGGACCTGAGAATCATCTCCTCGCATGGCTGCAAGGTGAGGGTGACCACGAGGGAAATGGCACAAGGGGGGATAAAAATCCATGATTTCAAAAAATAATAATTCAGATTTATTTTTTTAAATCAGATTTTTAAAATAAAATGCTTTTGGAGGAAAATTATTTCTAGTTTTCTATTTGTTACATTATAGTTCAAAGGCTATTCATCAGGAAATAAGGATCTGTTTTAAGTTTTTCATGTGTGCTAAAACTCAGTCTAAGGTATACACACACACACACACACACAGTGGACAGTTGGGGTTGTGAATGTGATCTGTGCAGGAGGCACGTTCGCAACCCACAGCATTCACAACCCACAGTAGCGCCTCTGCACATGCTTGGGTTGCGTTTCGGCGCTCATGTGCAAAGCGCAATTTAGTGTTTCTGCACATGTGCGACTGCTGAAACCCAGAAGTAACCCATTCTAGTACTTCCGGGTTTCGGCAGGTGTGTAACCCGAAAAAACACAACCTGAAGCAGCCGTAACCCGAGGTATGACTATATATATACATATATATATATATATATATACATATATATATATATATATATATATATATATATATATATATATTATATATATATATAATGTTTTACCACATCAGTTAACAAACATGGATACATATGGATACAAAAACGTATGGATATGTTATTGTGTTAGTTAAATAAATTGTTTAAATTGTTACTAAGAAAATGATTGGTTTTCTCCTTCCGATAAAGTGCAGCAGAAAAGTTGTCCAAATATAAACAGTTAACTTCTTAAACCTCACAATAGTTTAATAATTATCTGTCTATGTATTTCTAATAGTATAACCAAATCAGTAATTTTTGATATAACTGTAAAAACTACTCTGACAATTTATTATTCCAAAAATGAAACCTTCACCTGGTTGTAAATATTAAGATTATACTAGCAAGAATGAGTCTTTCTGTAGAAAGAAAGAAAGAAAGAAAGAAAGAAAGAAAGAAAGAAAGAAAGAAAGAAAGAAAGAAAGAAAGTCTTACTGACTAGTGATTTAAATTGATTTGACTTAAATCAAATCCACCCTGGAAGGCCCAGCAGCGAGGTGCAAAATATAGAATCATAGAACTATAGAGTTGGAAGTGAGACTCATCTAGTCACACTCCCTGCAAAACGCTGAAATAAATTAAATGATCAAACCATCGTTTCTAGCATGCGTGGGGCCACGTAAATGATATAATTTGGCATCAGAATGATTGGCATTAGTAACTGTATTGTAATTTGGCATTGTTATAATGAGGCTATTATTGGATTCTTGTAATTGAAAACAAATAAAAATTGTTATTACCGGTATATATAAAAAGAAAATAAATGCATATGTTGCCTCTCATGGGAGGAGGAGCAGGATATAAAACCAGCCGATAAATATGTTCGAGAAAATACACAAAGACCCACATTGTGCAGCGTTTTCTGTTGTCTCGTGCAGGTGGACAACTCCTCCCTGACGGGCGAGTCGGAACCACAGACCCGTTCCCCGGAGTTCACCCACGAGAACCCGCTGGAGACACGGAACATCTGCTTCTTCTCCACCAACTGCGTGGAAGGTGAAAGGGCAAGGGGGGTGGAGGGGGCGAGGAAAATCAGAGACCTGATCCACCTCACACACACCCCGGGAAGGTCAGACCTGGGCATCATAATCTTTGCTGCCAGGCTGCAGGAATCGCTGCCTCCGCCGCCCCCGGCCGTTCCCCATGACACACTGAATTGCACCCAGACCCTGCCCAGCTTGTTCATTCATTAATTCATCTATTCATTTGCTAGTTCGTGTCAAAATTGATCCAATAGCATAGTGGCAACATGTCAGAGGGTGTGTGCATGTGCGGGTGTGTGTGTGTGTGTGTACACACACACATATACAAATTTGATGAAGAAATTTACATATTTATGTATACACACACCGTATTTTTCACTCCATAAGACGCACCTAGTTTTTAGAGGAGGAAAACAAGAAAAAAAAATATTCTGAATGAAACAGTTGATGTATGATTTTTGAGGTTCATGCTGTGGCCACAGACATGTGATCTGATGGTGAATTTGGGGTGACACAATGCAAAAATCCTGAGGACCCATGTGCTTTTACTTTCCCACTCCCAGGCAGCCTCCTTTATCTCTAGAGTCCCTTATCTCTCTCCCTAATCGCTTGCCGATCAGCTGCTTCCTTTCAACACCCCCTTCCCCCTTGTTTGCCTTAGTGTCTTTTCCTCAGCTGGTGCAGTTTTTTGCTCCTCCTTTTCTTCTAATTTCTCTCCTCATTGTTTTAGCATTCCTGTCTGCTCTCCTTGCAAGTTTGCTGTCTTTACCTCCCCCCTCCCAGGCAGCCTCCTTTATATCTAGCGTCCCTTATCTCCCTCCCCGATCTCTTGCTGATCAGCGGCTTCCTTTCAACACCCACTTCCCTCTTTCAAAAAAAGAAGAAGCATGATCTGCTTTTCTCCCCTGGGCAATTCGGCTCCAGGGACCACGCCTTCGCTCCATAAGACGCACAGACATTTCCCCTTACTTTTTATGCGGAAAAAAGTGTGTCTTATGGAGTGAAAAATGTGTGTATATGTGTGTGTGTGTGTGTGTGTTCAAATTTAATGAAGAAAGAAGTGAAAGAGAAACCAAGGAGGGGAAGGAATAAAAAATAAAATGTTGGGAGAGAAAGATCACCTCTGATCTTGTGGTCTGAACATTCTTTCTTCCTGGCTGATATTCTGCCCGGAATTTAGGTAGGTTTCAAACCCGATTCTGACACGTAGCATCAGAATCTCAGGTTTACCTGAGCAACCCAGGAACCAGGCATGCCTCAGAACATAGGAATATAAAGAGAGTCTGGCTTCTGGATCCGGCCGTCTAGGCTCACATCCTGTTCTCACAGTAGCAAAAAGCCCCTCAGAACCCAGGGATGTGGATAGACTGCCTCTGGAGCTGGAGGTTCCATAAGATCTTAAGAGCCCGGCTTCTGGATCAGGCCAAAGGGGGCCCAACTAGCCCAGGATCCTGTCCTGAGAAAAGGCCCCAAAGGGAGCCCTGCAAGCAGGATTCGATCACAGCAGAAGTGGAAGAGAAACAAAGTTTTTAGAGAAGGGAAGTTTTAGTGTTTCGGGAAGTTTTTAATGATTGATGTTTTAATGTATTTTTAATCTCTGTTGGAAGCTGCCCAGAGTGGCTGGGGAAATCCAGCCAGATTGGCAGGGTGCAAATAAATTATTATTATTATTATTATTATTATTATTATTATTATTATTACCCTCTTCCTTCTTGCGGTTTACAGCAACTGGTCTTCAGAAGCATCACTGCCTCTGATGGTAGAGGCAGAGTATAGCTAGCCCTCAATACCCCCCTCCTCCTCCCTGAGTTTGTCCAATCCTCCTTTAAAGGATCCTGTGGCAGGGAGTTCCACAGTTTAACCATGTGCTGTGTGAAGGAGCCGTGATGCCCGGATCCCAGGTTCGCCTGAGGAACACGGGTGCCAGGGACACCCCAGGAACCAGCAACCCCCCCCCCCCGATTTGGAGGAAAAACAAACCTCTTCCCTTTCCCTCCCGTCCTGCGCAGGCACTGCCCGGGGCATCGTCATCTCGACCGGGGACCGGACGGTGATGGGCCGCATCGCCTCCCTGGCATCCGGCCTGGAGGTGGGCCGCACCCCCATCGCCATGGAGATCGAGCACTTCATCCGCATCATCACGGGGGTGGCCGTCTTCCTGGGCCTCTCCTTCTTCATCCTCTCTCTCATCCTGGGCTACACCTGGCTGGAGGGCGTCATCTTCCTCATCGGCATCATCGTGGCCAACGTCCCCGAAGGACTCCTGGCAACTGTCACGGTAGGCTCAGAGCCATAGCTGCCAACTTTGGGATTTGAAAATAAGGGATCAGCAGCCTCTCCTGTCCCGGAGACAGTCTACGGGATATCTAACAATCCGGGATAGCAGCGGGAAGAAGCGCTGGAATAAGGGAATTTCCCACAAAAAAAGGGAAGGTTGACAGCTATGCTCAGAACTAGGTTCTGCGGGGTGCTGGGGCGCTGTGGAAAAGGAGGGCAACAATTTACAGTGGTACCTTGCAGTGGCGAAGCGGCATGCTCCGCTACCAGGGATGGAGAGCAGGCGCGGGCATGGCTGGCACCCCCAGAGGGTGTGGTTGTGCCCAGGGGTGGGAGCGTGCCCGGGGGTGTGGTATGCCACCTGCGAGGGCATGGCGCGCCGTCCACAGGGGTGTGGAGCGTGTTCTGGGGGCGTGGCACCCAGAGTGGCTGGGGAAACTCAGCCAGATGGGTGGGGTTTAAATAAATTATTATTATTATTATTATTATTATTATTATTATTATTATGTCTGTGGGTGCGTGGTGCCTGGCGCCCGGTGGGGTGTGTGGCATTTGTCGGGGGGGGGGCACCGTGATGGCACCCTACCAGAATAGTGGTGCCAAGGGGCTGTCCGCTCCCTCTGCACCCCCGTTCCTCTGCCAGTGGTACCTTGGTTTAAGAACTTAATCCGTTCTTAAACTGAAACCATTCTTCAACCGAGACACACCTTCCCTTCTGAGGCCTCTCACTGCCAGTGCCATTCCACTGTTTGGATTCCGTTCTTGGACTGAAGTAAAGTTCACAAACCAGGATACTACACTCATACCTCATGTTACGTCCGTTTTATGTTACGTTTTTTCAGGTTACGTCCCACGGCGACCCGGAAGTACCGGAAAGGGTTACTTCCAGGTTTCGCTGCTCACGCATGCGCAGAAGTGCAAAATGAGATCACGCGCATGCACAGAAGTGGCGAATTGCAACCCGCATGTGCGCATGTGCGCCGCTGCAGGTTGTGTTCTTTTCATTTTGTGAACGGACCTCTGGAACGGATCCAGTTCGCAACCAGAGGTACCACTGTACTTCGGTTTGTAAACTGAATCGTTCTTAAACAGGGCTGTTCTTAAACCGAGGTACCACTGTATCTGGAGGGGTGTAAAATGTTCCCCCAAACCTGCCCTAGAGGAATGTTCCCAGAATGGAGGCAGAATGGCTGGAAAACAAAGGAGGGAAAAGGGCTTTGGTGCTCAGATCCCGCAAACGGGTTTCCCCAAAGGGGCACCTGGTTGGCCACTGTGAAGACTCGAGCCTGGACTTTAGCCTGGAGAAGAGGAGGTTAAGGGGGGATATGATAGCCATGTTCAAATATATAAAAGGATGTCACATAGAGGAGGGAGAAAGGTTGTTTTCTGCTGCTCCAGAGAAGCGGACACGGAGCAATGGATCCAAACTACAAGAAAGAAGATTCCACCTAAACATTAGGAAGAACTTCCTGGCAGTAAGAGCTGTTTGACAGTGGAATTTGCTGCCAAGGAGTGTGGTGGAGTCTCCTTCTTTGGAGGTCTTTAAGCAGAGGCTTGACAACCATATGTCAGGAGTGCTCTGATGGTGTTTCCTGCTTGGCAGGGGGTTGGACTCAATGGCCCTTGTGGTCTCTTCCAACCATGATTCTATGATTCTATGATTCTATTCTATGATTCTATGACTCTCCCTTTCTTCAATCCTTGCCTGACCCTCTCCCCGCCGCCCGGCAGGTGTGCTTGACCCTGACCGCCAAGCGCATGGCCCGCAAGAACTGCCTGGTGAAGAACCTGGAGGCCGTGGAGACGCTGGGCTCCACCTCCACCATCTGCTCTGACAAGACGGGGACCCTCACCCAGAACCGCATGACCGTGGCCCACATGTGGTTCGACAACCAGATCCACGAGGCAGACACCACCGAGGACCAGTCCGGTGAGCGGGGGGCAGGGGGGCGGGCACATGGGGGGAAAGAGCTGCTGTTGGGAAGCAGGGTGGGAGGGGAGTTGGTCTGGGGTGCCCCCGTGACCCCCCAGCTTTCAAATCAGGACTGGACCCCTTTCCCTCCAGAGTGTCTGGAGGTGGTTGGAGGATGGGTGGCAGCTAACGGATTGAGGTTGAATCCTAGCAAGACAGAAGCACTCTTCTTGGGGGGACAGGGGGCAGGCTGGTGTGGAGGACTCCCTGGTCCTGAATGGGGTCACTGTGCCCCTGAAGGACCAGGTGCGCAGCCTGGGAGTCATTCTGGACTCACAGCTGTCCATGGAGGGGCAGGTCAATTCT
The DNA here is from genome assembly GCF_965153285.1 of Podarcis tiliguerta. Lineage (NCBI taxonomy): Eukaryota > Metazoa > Chordata > Lepidosauria > Squamata > Lacertidae > Podarcis > Podarcis tiliguerta. Next base: position 631,909 of record NC_139549.1, read on the forward strand.
GTGTCCAGGGCAGCTGTTTTCCAGTTCCATCTGGTATGCAGCATGAGACCCTACCTGCCCGCAGACTGTCTCACCAGAGTGGTGCATGCTCTAGTTATCTCCCGCTTGGACTACAGCAATGCGCTCTATGTGGGGCTACATAGAGTGGCACAGAAGGTGCCACAGAAACTACAAGTAACCCAGAATGTGGCAGCCAGACTGGTGACTGGGAGCGGCTGCCGAGACCACATAACACCGGTCTCGAAAGACCTACATTGGCTCCCAGTACGTTTCCGAGCACAATACAAAGTGTTGGTGCTGACCTTGAAAGCCCTAAACGGCCTCAAAGGCCCAGTATACCTGAAGGACCGTCTCCACCCCCATCGTTCAGCCCGGACACTGAGGTCCAGATCCGAGGGTCTTCTGGCGGTTCCCTCATTGCAAGAAGTGAGGTTACAGGGAACCAGGCAGAGGGCCTTCTCGGTGGTGGTGCCCGCCCTGTGGAACCCCTCCCACCAGGTGTCAAAGAGAATAACAACTATCTGACTTTTAGAAGACATCTGAAGGCAGCCCTGTTTAGGGAAGCTTTGAATGTTTAATAGGTTAGTGTATTTTAGTGTTCTGTTGGAAGCCGCCCAGAGTGGCTGGGATATAAATTATTATTATTATTATTATTATTATTATTATTATTATTATTATTATTATTATTATTTCCCCCCCTGCCCCACCTCACAGGCACCCAGGAATCCAATAATAACAGTCTAAAACACAGCGTGTTCTCTCCCACCCCCGTAGGTTAACTCAAATATTTATGGGGGGTGGTGCTGGCAACCAGGCAGCCCCATCCCATGCTCCCACTTTGGGGCATAGCTGTCAACTTTCCCCCTTTTTAAAGGGAAATTCTCTTATTCCGAATAGGATTCCTCGCAAGAAAAGCGAAAAGTTGGCGGCTATGCTTTGGGGACTAATTGTTACCACCTGTCTGAGGACCCAGTGGTACCTGCTTACAGTATCAGCCCCCCCCCCCCGCCATACTCCGCTCTTCAAATAACTCTGACCCCCCCCCCCCGGTTCTCTCCCCCCAGGAGCCACGTTTGACAAGCGCTCGCCCACGTGGACGGCCCTGGCCCGGATCGCCGGCCTCTGCAACCGGGCCGTCTTCAGAGCAGGGCAGGATAAGGTCCCCATCTCTAAGGTACGGGGGGGGGCAGCAGAGGGAGGTCGGATCCAGCCTCCAGAAAGCCTGGGAAGAACTCGGTGGCCCCCGCAAGGTTTAACCGATTGTTAAACCACCCTGGGAATTGTAGCTCTGGGGTCTCATCTTCCCTTCCAAGATGGCGGGGCGTTCCTACGTTGCGGCTCTGAGCTCCGAGTAATCTCACTGCATACAAGTCGTACAAGTGACAACAAAGTATTTCAGTTTCAATTTATTTTGATTTCCTAATGGCTCTCTGCACCCTTAATGAACTACAGTTCCCAGGGTATCATAGCGCTTTAAATGTGAATGTGGCACTACAGTTCCCAGAGTTCCCTGGGAAGAAGGGTTGGCTGTTGAGCCACTCTGGGAATTATAGCTCTGGGAGGTGGAATTGGGGGGGGGGGCTCTTAATGACTCTCTGCACCCTGAACAAGCTACAGTTCCCGGGATTCTTTGGAGGAAGCCTTAAAATGCTTAAAGTGGGGTGGTAGCTCTTTGCATGAGTGGTGCAGACGGGGCTAAGACCTCACCGACCCCTTACTTACAATTGCACCGCTGCATGTGGAGCCCAAAGAGGACATTTCCCTCCAGGCCACAGTCTGAGGGGGGGGGGCAGTAGACTTCCTCCCCTGACCCCCTTCCTTCCTTCCTTCGCCCCTCTCTCTCTGCCAGAGGGACACGGCTGGGGACGCCTCAGAGTCCGCCCTCCTGAAATGCATCGAGCTCTCCTGTGGGTCCGTCAAGAAGATGCGCGACAGGAACCCCAAAGTGACGGAGATCCCTTTCAACTCCACCAACAAATACCAGGTTGGGCGTGTGGGGCAGTGGTGGTGCAGTGGTTAGAGCATGGGTAGGCAACCTAAGGCCCGGGGGCCGGATCCAGCCCAATCGCCTTCTCAATCCGGCCCGTGGATGGTCTGGGAATCAGCGTGTTTTTAAATGAGTAGAATGTGTCCTTTTATTTAAAATTCATCTCTGGGTTATTTGTGGGGCATAGGAATTCATTCATATTTTTTTCCAAAATATAGTCCGGCCCCCCACAAGATCTGAGAGACAGTGGACCGGCCCCGTGCTGAAAAAGTTTGCTGACCCCTGGGTTAGAGTGTTAGGCTAGGACTTGGGGAAGATGCGGGTTCGAATCCCCGTGGCCATGAAGCTCACTGGTTTGTGACCTGGGGGGGGCAGCCCCCGCCCCTCTCGCCTAACCTGCCTCACACTGGACACATGAGGGTGGGTGGGGGGCTGTCACAGTCTCCATATCCTTGGGGCTACAGGTGGTTTTCACAGTTTCCCAATTTTATTGCGCCTGCCCCTGTTTTTATACTGCTGGGTATTGGCATTTTTTAAAATCAGGAAAACCCCTAAGCCACTGCAGGGACCTTTGGACTGAACAGCATTTTAAAAAATGAAGTTTGTAAGTTAATAAAGCAAGTCTTTGCTTTGCCTTGGAGCTCAGAGGGTTCAGTCCCCAAAGGCAGAGACTAGGAAAAGCTCCATGAAACAAGATCAGAATAATGACGCCCCTTTTTTAAACTGGGATTTCTCCCCTTAACTCCGAATTTGTTCATTCAACCCAGTGCTATGAGTGAAATGGCTGTGAGGGTCCGCTAGAGGGGGCCGGAGCTCAGCTTAATGGCAGAGGGGGGTTCAGGACCGTCAAAAAGACCCCCACCCCTTTGCAGTCTTCAGTTCACACATGAATTTTCGTCTCCTGGATTCAGCCTGATAGTCAGAGTTGAGGTGACGTTCCTTGCACAGCTACCGCCACCTCTGAAGCCAGGAGGAAGCTGGGTTCTCCTCCCTGGGCTTTTAAGAGCCACTGAGAGCTGTGTTTTCAGTCTGGGAAAACTGTGCTCAAAGGAAGTCAGACTATCCTCCACCAGGCCAGGGCCTTCTCGGTGATGGCTCCGACCTGGTGGAATGCTCTGTCCCACGAGACCAGGGCCCTGCAGGATTGAACTTCCTTCTGCAGAGCCTATAAGGCAGAGCTATTCCACCTGGCTCTCAATTTGAACTTAGCCTGATCTTTTATTCCCCTTCCTTCCCTTTTTATGACGATTCCCCGCTCTGGGATCCCACAGCTAATTCTCCCCCGGTCTCCTCACTGGCCCAAATAGGACTAATTCAGCCAGCTAGCCCTGGGGATCATCTAATGTTTATTGGATGGATTCCTCCCCTAAATTGATTTTTGAATCCTGAATTTATTTTAATTCACATTTTATACTGTATTTTATGCTGTTTTTTGTTGCATCAATTAAGTGTTTTAAATTTGTTGTTAGCTGCCCTGAACCTGGTTTTCTGAACCCGGAAGGGCAGGGTATAAAAAAAAAATTATTTATTATTTATTTAAATGCTGAAGTGCAGCAGGAGCACAGGCACATATTTCACGGCAGGGACAAAGGGCATCACAGACGCCGTTCAGAGGAGCTCTGCTAGTTGTCCCCTGTGTGACAGAGGAGTGTTGCTGCTCCCACGCAGAGGGGCGACAGACACCCTCTTGCTTTTGACTTTCAGACATCTCCCAAATGCCTTTTTGGGCTAACAGGCCAGCCTCTCTCTTTTTGACCACTCATGTTACCGATTGTTTTGTACTGTTTTTAACTCTGCACAGCGCCCTAATATTTCAATACAGTCATACCTTGGGTTACAGCCGCTTCAGGTTGCGTGTTTTCAGGATATGGACGCGCCGAAACTCGGAAATACCGGAACAGGTTACTTCCGGGTTTCGGCACTCACGCATGCGCAGAAGCACTAAATTGTGCTTTGCACATGCGCAGAAGCGCTGAATCACAACCTGCACGTGCGCAGATGCGGCGCTGCAGGTTGCAAAGGTGCCTCGCAACGCAAGCATCCAGTGTATATAAACAATGGCATAGAAATCCTTTTACAAATAAAAGTTGGTTTTATTCAGGAACCCCCAGTAAAGAATCCCTGGCATTTGGCCACCCAAGAGCCCCTTTGGCTTCAGAAAAGACCAGTGGCGTAGCGTGGGGGGGTGCAGGGGGGGCCGGCCGCACCGGGCGCAACATCTGGGGGGGGCGCGCTCGCACTCGCAGTTCTCTGCCCCTACCTGGCTTACTCACTCTCTCTCACTGCAGTGCTGGCTGTGCGAATCCGATCCGAGCCGCCGGGTCGCCGCCCACTGTGGAGGGGAGGGTGCCAGGCGTGCGGTGCTGTGCGGAGAGAGAGCGAGGGACTATCTGGGAGAGGGACAGTGCAGCGGGGGGGGGTGCAAATTACTTGCCTTGCCCCGGGTGCTGACAACCCACGCTACGCCACTGGAATAGCCCTCCACTCAGATCCCTCTCTTCCTCAGCTCTCCATCCATGAGCTGGAAGACAAGCCCAACGGCTACGTCCTGGTGATGAAGGGAGCCCCTGAGAGGATCCTCGACCGCTGCTCCAACATCCTCTTGCAAGGCCAGGAGGTGCCTCTCGACGAGGAGATGCGGGACGCCTTCCAGAACGCCTACCTTGAGCTGGGGGGGCTGGGCGAGAGAGTGCTGGGTGAGGAGGCCTGGGAGGTGGGGGAAGGGGGGGCTGGGAGTGAGTGTGCCCCAGAGAGGCAAAAGAAGCACATGATGAATGCATGTGGGTCTCTCAAATGGAGTGTGATGACTATTTTGAGGATTTAGAAACTAACAGCAACTTCTGACACCACGTTGCACCATTCATTGCTCAGGGAAATTATGGCAGAAATTGCCAGCGTTTGCTCCTTTGTTCTATGCCTGGAACAGAAATCATTCCACTGGATACAACCAGCATTCGCTGTTGTTGTTTTCAAATTGAAACAATAAGTCATTGATTACCGTAGTTTTCGCTCTATAAGACGCACCAGAGCATAAGACACACCTCTTGCTGTTCTGGCTTATGGGATAGCCGCGCAAAGCCTCTTCCAGGCAGCAGGATGAAAGCTCCCCCAAGAGCCGCGCTCCCTTTAAAGAGCCACGTGGAGTGTGTGGGGCTCTTGGGGGCTTTTCCCCAAGGAGGGAGAAGGGCAGCCATTCTCCCTCTTCAGGGAAAAGTTCCCAAGAGCCACACACACGGTCCACGCGGCTCTTTAAAGGGAGCGCTGAGCAGAGCCTCCCGCCTGCATTCGCTCCATAAGACGCACACACATTTCCACTTACTTTTTAGGAGGGGGAAAGTGCGTCTTATAGAGCGAAAAATACGGTATTTTTCCCTGCATTGTGCTTCATAGAATTGTAGTGTTGGTAATCCAGAACAGCCCCCTGCAATGGAGGAATCACAGCTAAAGAATGCTGTATTGTTTTTAACACTCAATTGGAAGCCGCCCAGAGTGGCTGGGGAAACTCAGCCAGATGGGCGGGGTATAAATAATAAATTATTATTATTATTATTATTATTATTATTATTATTATTATTATTATTATTAAAGGATCCCTGACGGGTGGCTGTTCAGCCTCTGTTTAGCCCATTCCACTGTTGTACAGCTCTTGCCATCAGAAAGTTATTCCTTTGCACTCAAACAAAGGGTGCATAATAACACAACAATAACTTATTTAATTACATAAAAAAACCCCGCCACTGTCCACATCAAGACAGATAACATTGTTTTAATGCCCGAAGGCAAACTGCAGCACAGCGGAAACAGATGCCGAGGGGGAAATGGCTATGAGGTGGGGTGGGCTGCTGGCAAGGGAGCTTTCTCTGTGTTGGGGAGCAGAGGGGGCGAGTTCTTGGGGTCTCACTCTCCCTCCCTCCGTCTCCGCAATCCCACAGGTTTCTGCCATTACAACCTCCCTGAAGACCAGTTCCCCCGAGGCTTCAAGTTTGACGCGGACGAAGTCAACTTCCCCACCAGCAACCTCTGCTTTGTGGGGCTCATGTCCATGATTGACCCGCCTCGGGCCGCTGTGCCGGATGCCGTGGGGAAGTGCCGGAGCGCCGGGATTAAGGTCAGCCATGCTGGGGAGAGCGGCCCCATCTTCTGCCCTCCTGCTCCCCACCCCATACACCCCAGAGAAAGCACCTGGGAGACGAGGGGGCGAATCCCCCACTTGGCTGTTGGCCACCACTGCCTCTTGTGACAGAAGGAGGACTCTACTTTAGAGTTACCAGATGGATTTGCAGATCTGTCTCCGGACAAATTCCATCCCCAGAATGTCCCCCGATTTGCAAATCTGTCCCCGGGAAACGTGGCAGTGGATGTCTCAGCAGCCCGGAGCCAGCCTGGCAGCGCAGTTGGCTCTGGCTGGCTTAGGAGCTGCTCACTACTGTGTCACGCGTCATTTTTCCTCTCTGGAAGTCCCCATATGCTGTGTCTTGTGCGTAACACATCATATGGGGACTTCCGGAGAAGAAAAATGGCGGGTGCCACAGCCGCGATCAGCTCCTGAAGACAGCCAGAGCCAACTGCACAACCAACGGCCAGCCGGCCACGACTCCTGAGTCTCCCCTGATCTGTCAAAAGAAAGGGGGAAGATTGGGGGAGGCTCGGGAGTCACAGGCGGGCAGCACACCATTGCACAGGAGGGGCAGAAGGCATGCGGTTTCTCTGCCGGGCAAGGTGCGACGCCCTTCTTTCGCACCTTGTGAAACATTAATTTCACAGGGATTTATATCTAGATGCTAGGATAGAGATGATAAGGAAAACAGGAAGACACAATGAGAGATAAAGGAGGTTCTGTGGGATTGGTGGAAGTCAATGTCTTGTTGTTGTTGTTTTAGTGTTTTAGTATTAAATTGTAAGATATGGATTTGTTGTTGTTGTTTTGTTTGTTTGTTTAGTTGTTGTTCCTTTCTTTAGTTTTTGAATGTTGGTTTTTGTGTATTGTGTATTGTTATTTTTCGAAATTTTTTGTTTTGTTGTTGTGTGGAAAATATAATAATTTTTTTTTAAAAAAAAAACATGGACAATGGCGCACCAACTGCCCGTGACTTCCAAGCCTCCCCCGATCTCCTGCCCCCTTCCCCCTTTGTTTTGACTGATTGGGGGTGGGTTGGGAGTCGTAGCCGGCCATTGCCCAGGGTTTTTTTAATACAATATGCATGTGTGCTTGGGCCCAGGTCTTTTGCCTCACCATCCCCACTACTGACTCCCTGTTGCTACACAGCTTAAAAAATTAAAAAGTGTCCCCGGATTCATTGTAAAACATCTGGTAACCATACACTTTATCTCTCCTGCATCTCGCAACCCAATTTGGCTCCACTGGATGAGGGTTTTGTCCTGATTGCTGCGTCTGCCCCTGTTCCCCCAGGTGATTATGGTGACCGGCGACCACCCCATCACCGCCAAGGCCATTGCCAAGGGGGTGGGCATCATCTCGGAGGGGAATGAGACGGTGGAGGACATCGCTGACCGCCTCAACATCCCCGTCAACCAGGTCAACCCCAGGTAGGCCGGCACTTCCATCCCTGGGCAGCCCGCGCTTCCCCTCCTGGCCTCCTCCAGCCAGGTATCTCGTGGGCTTCCTTCGCCAATGTGGCTTCTTCCTCCCTGGCCCCCTCTCCTCGCAGGGAAGCCAAGGCTTGTGTGGTCCACGGATCGGACCTCAAAGACATGACCTCTGAGCAGCTGGACGAGATCCTCAAGAACCACACGGAGATCGTCTTTGCCCGCACCTCCCCGCAGCAGAAGCTCATCATCGTGGAAGGTTGCCAGAGGCAGGTGAGGCAGATGCTCTGTTTTCGTTTTTTGCCAGGTACGCAATCATTTTGTTTTATTGTTTAATTTTCCCACCAATGCTATTTGGTAATTTGCAAAGGGGAACCCGCTCTGAGTCCTTCCAGGACCTTGCCGTTACGAGCCTGGATAGCTGGATTCTAGTAGAAGAGAACTCATGACAGGTTTCAACGTCAAGTTAATATTCTCTCCTGTGAAAAGACTGAGGAAAGCCAGACATTTAGAGAAATTTTCCCTAGGGGTTGCTTTTTATGACCCTTCAATGATCATCAGAGGCCTTTTGCCATGTGCCTCTTTTACGAGAGTCAGGAGACTGGCAACATGAGAAGGGGCCTTTTCTGTGGTGGCCCCCCATTTGTGGAATGCTCTCTCGGTGAGACTTGCTTGGTGCCTTCACCACATATCTTTGGGTGCCAGGCAGAAACATGTCTCCCTAACCTGGCTGTTGGCTGATTAAACAATCATTGGCCTTTTAAATGCATTTGTGGAAGAAGGGTTATTGATTTGTTTCTGTTTTATTAGGTATTTTGTGGTCTCATTTTGTATTTTCATTTTGTGAACTGCCCTGTGATCTTCAGTTAAAGGGTGCATACAAATTTTAATAATAATAATAATAATGTCAGACCTCAGGTTACAGACGCTTCAGGTTGCGTTTTTTTGGGTTACGGACCCGCTGAAACACGGAAGTACCAGAACGGGTTACTTCCGGGTTTCGGGGGTCGCACATGCGCAGAAGTGCTAAATTGCGCTTTGCACATGCACAGAAGCACCGAACTGCAACCCGTGTGTGCGCAGATGCAGGTTGTGAACACAGCAGGTTGCGAACGTGCATCCCGCACGGATCACGTTCGCAACCCGAGCGTCCACTGTAATAATAATAATAGCAACAACAATAATAACAGTAATATTTGGGTCAGTCCTTCCTGAGCCCCGTTCCCCCATGTCTACCACATACACCAGACCCAGTAGATGCTCTCATTCTGCTCCTTCTCCCACCGTCTGGCGCTGACCCCCATCCCCCCCCCTTCTGCACCTCAGGGGGCCATCGTGGCCGTGACCGGGGACGGGGTGAACGACTCGCCCGCCTTGAAGAAGGCCGACATTGGCATCGCCATGGGAATCGCTGGCTCCGATGTCTCCAAGCAGGCTGCGGACATGATCCTCCTGGATGACAACTTCGCCTCCATCGTTACGGGGGTGGAGGAAGGTGGGTGGAAGGGGCGCCGGGTCGAGCTAGGAGGCCCTGCTGCCCCTCTTTCGCCCGTCCCTCTAACCCCCTTGCCCCATATGTGCCTACCCAACTGATTTATCCGTTTTGTTTAGGCATGTAGAATTGCTGGTGTGTGTTTTCACTCATTTTTAGTTTATTGCTGATTTTGTCTTTTGAATGTTTTAAAGAGCTGCTCTTACTGGTTATTTTATTACGATATGATACGATACGATACGATACGATACGATACAATACAATACAATACAATACAATACAATACAATATGATAATCTTTATTGTCATTGTCCCATACAAACAACGAAATTGAAAAAATCTACATCAGACATTCAAAACCCACAAGCCTGCTATCTCAGCTATCCCAGCCTGGTTAGCCCCCTAAAAACTCTGATACCCCATAATTAAATACAATATACTCCCACAGAGACTACCTTACACTGTGTTTAGAACCAAAATCGCATTTGGATAGAAACTGTTTCTCAGGCGACTAGTCCTAGTCTTTATAATCTTGGACCTTCTTCCAGAAGGCAGGAGCTGAAAGAGATCATTTCCGGGTTGCGCACTGTCCTGCGCTATCTCTGCCGCTTTCTTATGGCACCTGGAAGCGTAGATTTGATCCAAGGTGGGAAGAGAGCACCCAGTTATTCTCTCTGCAGTCTTTACAACCCTGGACAACATTGTTTTTTCCCCTCACCGTGCAGCTCCCAAACCACACATTATCTTTGGCGGCGGTTTGTTTGTTTTTACAATTAAGAGGTGTATAAATTTTATGAAACAAACCAACGACCGGCGCCTCCATCCTCTGCCCACAGGTCGCCTGATCTTTGACAACCTGAAGAAGTCCATAGCCTACACCCTGACCAGCAACATTCCAGAGATCACCCCTTTCCTGCTCTTCATCATCGCCAACATCCCTCTTCCGCTGGGCACCGTCACCATCCTCTGCATCGACCTGGGCACTGACATGGTGAGCGTCACCAGGGCCCAGGGAGGGGGGCAGGAGACAAAAAAGGTTGCATTAAAACAAAATATTGTGCTACATTGGACGCAGGTGGCGCTGTGGGTTAAACCACAGAGTCTCTAGGACTTGCCGATCAGAAGGTCGGCGGTTCGAATCCCTGTGATGGGGTGAGCTCCTGTTGCTTGGTCCCTGCTTCTGCCAACCTAGCAGTTCGAAAGAACGTCAAAGTGCAAGTAGATAAATAGGTACCGCTCTGGCGGGAAGGTAAACGGCGTTTCCGTGCGCTGCTCTGGTTCGCCAGAAGCGGCTTAGTCCTGCTGGCCACATGACCCGGAAGCTGTACGCTGGCTCCCTCGGCCAGTAAAGCGAGATGAGCGCCACAACCCCAGAGTCGGCCACGACTGGACCTCAGGGTCAGGGGTCCCTTTACCTTTTTAATGACAGTAAAGAATCATCTCAAAACTTGTTCTGATATAAGTGCTTGCCAGAGAGCAGAGGCCGTCCCATGCTTCGTCCCCACCCAAACACTATGAGCGCCCCAACCCCAGAGTCGGCCACAACTGGACCTTCCCGCCAAGAGAGGACAAAGGAACTGTCTCCTTATGAGACAGTTTCCAGGTGCATGTTACTTTTCTAAGCTAAGTCTGCCTTCTGGGATCCAACTGTGGACAGAATGTGAGTGAGTAAACTCTTTTTATACTTTTATAGAAGACTTTTTCGTGTCTTATCTTTTATGAGGTAATAAGGGGGAAATACCAGAACAGTTATTCTAGAGGCTTTAGCGAGCCTGAGCAAACGCATCCGCTGTGAGTTTAAAAGGGGGAATGTTACTCTGCTAAATTGTGAACTTGTTAACACAAGTTGGAAAGGCTATAATCGAACAATATATCCTCTCCTGCATCCCTGAACATTCCCACATATATTTCATAGCAGCTCATTCCAGTCATCCACGAAACTCTGAAATCGAACCCTGGAGCTTGCAGAGGTTCGGGGAGGGGGGGGGGAGATCTTGCTCAAATGCCGGCTCTGAAAAAAACCCTGTGTGGGTTTTCAGTCAAGAGCACTTCTCCCACAAACACGGGGATCATCCCCAAAATATAAACAGGACCCCCTCCCCAGCCTTATTTCTGTTTCTGGTTCTTGCTGCCCCGCTGAAATTCGCACCCCTCCTCTCCTTCTCCCTTAGGTGCCGGCCATCTCCCTGGCTTATGAGGCTGCGGAGAGCGACATCATGAAGAGGCAGCCGAGGAACCCCAAGACGGACAAGCTGGTGAACGAGCGTCTCATCAGCATGGCCTACGGGCAGATCGGTGAGGGGCTCCCACCGCCAGCAGCCTGGCACATATCAGCAGGAGAAGCCCAGTTTCCAGCCCACAGACTGGGGGATAAGAAGGGGCAGTCCAGGGGAAGCGCTGTAGATGCCACCATGCCACTGTGGTTAGAGTATAGGACTAGCACTGGGGAGAGACCTGGGTTTGAATCCCCACTCGGCCCTGAAGTTTCCTGGGTGTGAACTTGGCCAGTCACTGCCGCTCTTAGCCTAACCTACCTCACAAGGTTGCTGTTGTGGGGACTAAATGAAATGGGGGGGGGGGAGAACCACACACATCAACTTGAGCTACTTGGAGGGAAAAGGGCGAGGTATGGATGTCATAAATCAGTGCTTCCCAATTAGCTAAGCGTTGCAGACCCCCTGTTTTTTAAAAGCCAAGCCATGGGCGCCATACTTTTTTGGGGGGAAATTGATATCTCTGTGGTAGCCACAGACCACCCCGCTGGGGTCGGCAGATCACCAGTTTGGAACCACTGTCCTAAATCAATATTGCAGATGGGGCACTACAGAGACAGACACAGCCGCCAGTAACACAACAACGTTATGTCATAAAAAGCATAATATCACTAGAATATAACACTATGGCCAAGCTGTTAATTTAGTATCTAGCGACATTTAAGCAAAATAGGGTAGGTCAAGAAAAAGTGAGTCCTATGACTTCACACCCAAAAGGAGCCCCAAAGCTGAATACCTTCGCAGGCTGTGATTTAGCTGATTCCTACATTGCAGAGGAAGGGGACACAGGTAGCGCTGTGGGTTAAACCACAGAGTCTGGGCTTGCCGATCAGAAGGTCGGCGGTTCGAATCCCCACGACGGAGTGAGCTCCCATTGCTCGGTCCCTGCTCCTGCCAACCTAGCAATTCGAAAGCACAGCAAAGTGCAAGTAGATCAATAGGTACCGCTCCAGTGGGAAGGTAAACGGCGTTTCCGTGCGCTGCTCTGGTTCGCCACAAGCGGCTTAGTCCTGCTGGCCACATGACCCGGAAGCTGTACGCCGGCTCCCTCGGCCAGTAAAGTGAAATGAGCGCCACAACCCTGGAGTCGTCTGCAACTGCACCTAATGGTCAGGGGTCCCTTTACCTTTACCTTTACATTTTAGAAGGGGTCAGACTCTTGGAGTCCCTTCCAAACCTATAGTTCTGTGATTCTATGAACTTCCACACACACACACAAATTTATGCCTAGCCAAAAACATGTCCATCTCTTTCGAGTTCCTTATTAACTTGAATTCTCTTAATGATTTGTTTTTTATGTTTTTCTTGTGAACTCCTTACTCAGGGTCCCTAGGGCTTGCTATGGGGAGGCAGGTGGAAACCACCCCCCACCCACCCCATGGCAAACCCAGACAGCCTCTCTCTCCTGCCGCCTCCGTCCTCCCCTTCTGCAGATTCTGCCCAGAAGGGGCAGGCAGCCACTGAGGTCCCCTGGGGCTTCCTGCTGGCAGAGCTTTGCCCAGGTGCCCCTCAGGAGGAATGACTCTCTCCCCCCCCTCCCCTCTCCCCCCAGGTATGATCCAGGCCCTTGGGGGCTTCTTCACTTATTTTGTCATCCTGGCTGAAAATGGCTTCCTCCCCTCCACCTTGCTGGGCATCCGCTTGGACTGGGACGACCGCTCCAAAAATGACCTGGAAGACAGCTATGGGCAGGAGTGGGTGAGTGGGGGGCCCTTGTTGAGGGGGCCTCTGCATGGAGATGCAACATCATCCCTCTTCCTCATTTTTAAGATTTTTTCTTTTAATACAACACCATTGACATCATAGTTTGGAGGTCCCAGGCCCTAAGGAAGTCAGACTATCCTCTTCCAGGGCCAGGGCCTTCTCAGTGATGGCTCCGACCTGGTGGAATGCTCTGTCCCAGGAGACCAGGGCCCTGCAGGATTTAACCTCCTTCTGTCAGGCCTGTAAGACAGAGCTATTGCGCCTGGCTTTCAATTTGAACTTAGCCTGATCTTTTATTCCCCTCCCTTTCCCCTTTTTATGATTACCCACTCTGGGATCCCACAGCTAATTCTCCCCTGGTCTCCTCTCTGGCTCAAATAGGACTAATTTAGCCAGCTAGCCCTGGCGATCATGTAATGTTTATTGGATGGATTCCCCCCCTAAATTGATTTTTGAATCCTGAATTTATTGTTATTCACGTTTTATACTGTATTTTATGCTGTTTTCTGTTGCATCAATTAAGTGTTTTAAATTTGTTGTTAGCCGCCCTGAGCCCACTTTCTGAACTGGGAAGGGCGGGGTGTAAATAAATTATTATTATTATTATTATTATTATTATTATTATTATTATTATTATGACCAGGCAGGTGCCTTCCCTCTACTGTTCTTGTCACCTGCTAGAAATATTTTAAGCCTGTCCAGATGTATAGAAAGTTGATGGCGTGTTTTAATCTGTTTTTCGTCTGTTGTTATTTTTAACTTTTTGAAAGTTTTAAATCACGGTTGTTGCTTTTTTTATCGTGATGGTTTTATTGCTTTATCCCCTTTGGAGACAGAGTGGGGTGGCCCCCCATCCGGTGTTTTTGAGCTGCGATTCCCGCATTGCAGGGGGAGTTTGAACCAGGTGACCCCCCCAGATCTGTGGTTCTTTCTCTCTCTGCAGACCTACGAGCAGCGGAAGGTGGTGGAGTTCACCTGCCACACGGCCTTCTTCGCCAGCATCGTGGTGGTACAGTGGGCCGACCTCATCATCTGCAAGACCAGGAGGAACTCGGTCTTCCAGCAAGGCATGAAGTAAGTCCCGGCCCCACCCAAAAATAGATACGCCTCTGAACTTGGAGGTTCCATGTACCTCTCCTGGGACGCGGGTGGCGCTGTGGGTTAAACCACAAAGCCTCTTGGGCTTGCTGATCGGAAGGTTGGCGGTTCGAATCCCCGTGAAGGGGTGAGCTCCCGTTGCTCGGTCCCTGCTCCTGCCCACCTAGCAGTTCCAAAGCACGTTAAAGTGCAAGTAGATAAATAGGTACCACTCTGGCAGGAATGTAAACGGCGTTTCCGTGCGCTGCTCTGGTTCACCAGAAGCGGTTTAGTCCTGCGGGCCACATGACCCGGAACCTGTGCCCCGGCTCCCTCGGCCAGTAAAACGAGATGAGCGCTGCAACCCGCAGAGTCGACCGTGACTGGACCTAATGGTCAGGGGTCCCTTTACCTTTTTAATGACAGTAAAGAATCATCTCAAAATTTGTTCTGATACAAGTGTTTCCAGAGAGCAGAGGCAGCCCCCTGCTTTGTCCCCACCCAAACACTATTTTGCTCTTCGCATTCATTTCAGCCACAAATCTTTAAAAACCCTAAATTAATATAGCACACCTGAGAGCAAAAACTCAGGATGTTGTATGTTTCAAAGGGGATGCAGGTGTCACTGTGGGTTAAACCACAGAGCCTAGGACTTGCCGATCAGAAGGTCAGTGGTTCGAATCCCCGCGACGGGGTGAGCTCCCATTGCTCGGTCCCTGCTCCTGACAACCTAGCAGTTCGAAAGCATGTCAAAGTGCAAGTAGATAAATAGGTACCACTCCGGTGGGAAGGTAAACGGTGTTTCCATGTGCTGCTCCAGTTTCTGCCAAAGCGTTCTGTTGCACCAGAAGCGGTTCAGTCCTGCTGGCCACATAACCTGGAAAGCTGTCTGCAAACAAACACCGGATCTCTCGGCCTGAAAGCGAGATGAGCGCTGCAACCCCATAGTCGCCTTTGACTGGACTTAACCTTCCAGGAGTCCTTTAGGTAAAGGGTAAAGGGACCCTTGACCATTAGGTCCAGTCATGACCAACTCTGGGGTTGCGGCGCTCATCTTGCTTCATTGGCCGAGGGAGCCGGGGTACAGCTTCCAGGTCTTGTGGCCCGCAGGACTAAGCCGCTTCTGGTGAACCAGAGCAGCGCACGGAAACGCCGTTTACCTTCCCGCCGGAGCGGTACCTGTTTATCTACTTGCACTTTGACGTGCTTTCGAACTGCTAGGTTGGCAGGAGCAGGGACCGAGCAACGGGAGCTCACCCCGTCATTGCGGGGATTCAAACTGCCAACCTTCTGATTGGCAAGTCCTAGGCTCTGTGGTTTAACCCACAGCGTCACCCGCGTTCCGTACCTTTCCTTTTTTGACCCTGGTTCATAGCCAACTAATCCCTGATCACAGAAACCTAGAACTGTGAAGTTGTAAGGGACCCCCAGCGCTTATCCAGTCCACCCCCTGCAATGCAGGACTCGCAGCTAAAGCACTCCTAGCAGGCGCCCATCCATCAGAATATAGGAAACTGCTTTATCCCGCATCACACCCTTGCTATACATCAAGCTCAGAATGATCTGCACTGACCGGCAGCAGCCAAAGAAAGTCTTTGGGGCTTCAGGCCTCCTGCGTTGTCCCTACATGATGTGAGCAGGAGGAGGCTGGGGGGTGGAGGGTGCCCCTAGTGGTCCTCAGTCCTCCTGAGCTCCTTCCTTGTGACCCCCCACCCCACCCTCCTCTCTCTCTTCCCCTGCAGGAACAAGATCCTGATCTTCGGCCTCCTGGAAGAGACAGCCTTGGCGGCTTTCCTCTCGTACTGCCCTGGGATGGGCGTGGCTCTGCGCATGTACCCACTCAAGTAAGTGCCCTGGCCAGACCTGGTGGGGTTGGATCAGCGGGTGAGGAGGGGGGGGGCTTTGTCTCTGCCCTTTACCCCTCTCTAGAGCAGAGCTCAGGCTGGTGGGGTTTTCTAGGGCCCATTCATTCATTTGCACGTCAATCTATCTATCTCTATCATCATTTGTTTATTTATTTATTTATTTACACAAATATTTGTATACCACTGCGTCATCACAAAATGCCTCCAAGTGGTTTAAAATGCAATACCACACAATAAAATCCATTTTTAAAAAATGAATCAGACATCAATGAACAATTGTGGGAAGATGTCTTCTTAAGCAGCTGCAGAATAGAAAATGTTTTCAGCCGGCGTTTAAGATGTTAAAGACGGAAGGCGCGCCTGCTTAATCTCTAGTGGCAGGGAGTTCCACAGGGCCAGGCTGATGACGGCACTAAAAGGCCGTTGCCAAATGAGCCTCACCACAAAAAAAGTTTCGGAGAAATTTGCACAGAAGTGGTAACGAATTCCCGTGGAAAATTCACAGACTGGTGTGGAGGGAGCTGAATTTTAAGATTGGCCGGAGGAGAAAGTGAGAGGCTTTGGAAACGGGCAGATTTGCCCGCCTCCTGTTCTGCACGGCGCTCAGGACCTAAATCCTCGGCTGGGCCCACTTCTGCCCACTAATCCCTTTAAGAGCCAAGTTCTTGAGGCGGCCCCATCTGCCAGGATCTGGCAAGGCCTCAGCGCCAGGAGGGGGCAGCTTGGCAGCTGCTGATCAGGAGAAAGCAGAGAGGAAAGCTCCTCTCCGTCTCTCGTGATAACACTGGAGCTCACGGGCGCCCATGGAAGCTGAAGGATGGAAGTCTCAGGGCAGAGAAAAGAAAGGCCTTCTCCATCCTGTGTGCGGTGGAACTGGGGAACTCCCTCTCGCAGGAGATGATGATGATGATGATGATTGTGTACCTCGCAAGACGAAAAACTCGCAAGACGAAAGAGTTTTTCGTTTTCTGAGTTGCTTCGCAAGACGGATTTCCCTATGGGCTTGCTTCGCAAGACGAAAACGTCTTGCGCCTTTTTTAAAAACCGCCAATGCATTCCTATGGGAAACCGTCAATGCACAGTGGTACTTCGCAAGACGAAAAAATTCACAAGACGAAAAAACTCGCAGAACGAATTAATTTCGTCTTGCGAGGCACCACTGTATTTATTATTATTATTATTATTATTATTATTATTATTATTTATACCCCGCCCTCCCCGGCCAGAGCCAGGCTCAGGGCGGCTAACACCAATAAAATAAAATCACAGTAAAGACATAATAGGGGGGAAAGAGAGGGAGGGGGGAACAACCCAATTTAAAATACAGGTTAAAATGCAATTTAAAATGCAGCCTCGTTTTAAAAGTAGCCCATAGATCAAGACTGTAAGGGGAGGGAAACATAAGGGTCAGACTGAGTCCAAACCAAAGGCCAGGCGGAACAGCTCTGTTTTGCAGGCCCTGCAGAAAGATGTCAAGTCCTGCAGGGCCCTAGTCTCTTGGGACAGAGCGTTCCACCACGTCGGGCCCAGCACTGAAAAGGCCCTGGCCCAAGTTGAGACCAATCTAACCACCTTGAGGCTCAGGACCACCAAAATGTTGTTATTTGTGGACCTTAAGGTCCTCCGCAGGGCAGACCAGGAGAGGCGGTCCCGTAGGTACGAGGGTCCCAAGCTGAGATAGTGATGGCACCGAAAGAGGATTAGGGGCTGGGGGGGGGAGGAAGGCTCCCTGAGTCACTTCAAAAAAAATTCAAAAAATGAAAAAAATGGGATATGATTTATAATGAATTGAAAAAACTGTTTAAATATACCTTCCCCCCCAAAAAACCGGAAGCCTTTTTGCTGGGGTTGATAGGAGATGAAATAAGAAAAGCAGACTAGAGACTATTTATGTAGGCTACGACTGCCGCCAGAATCTTAGTAGCCCAAAAATGGAAAACTCAGGAAATGCCAAGACTAATGGGGGGGGGCAGGCAAA
This sequence comes from Podarcis tiliguerta, assembly GCF_965153285.1. Lineage (NCBI taxonomy): Eukaryota > Metazoa > Chordata > Lepidosauria > Squamata > Lacertidae > Podarcis > Podarcis tiliguerta. Next base: position 649,832 of record NC_139549.1, read on the forward strand.
AATGGTTGAATATGTAGAATTAGCAAAACTGATCCACAGGATCCATAACCAAGAGGAAACAAAGTTCAAAAATGAATGGAATATATAGGTAATAACTGTAGAAGTTTAAAGACTGTAGTAGGATTAAAATAAATTTTGTGATGTGCTACTAATATCCTGCGAAAGAAGAGAAATTTCAATATGAAAGCCTGTTGAAGGGAGGGAGGGAAGTCTGTGCGCAATAGAGTGTTTTGAAAATAAGTAGACATATGATTGTTGAATTTTAGAGTATTTATTTTGTTTGTGTATGTTAAAGAAAACTCAATGAAAAGCATTTGGGGGGAAAAACCAGAGCGCTTCTCTCCCTCCCTCTCTCCTCTCCAGGGTGACCTGGTGGTTCTGCGCCTTCCCGTACAGCCTCCTCATTTTCATCTACGACGAAGTCAGGAAGCTCCTCATACGCCGCTACCCTGGTGGTGAGTGTCGTTCTGGACCCCCCACCCAAAAAGGATGTGCAGGGCTTCCCCCGGGGCCCCCTGAAAATGGGAGGCCGGACTGGATGGGCCCCCGTCTTAGGCTCCGATGGGCAAATGACCGGAGGATGAATCGACTGGTGGCTTCTAGCCACAATGGCTACACCCTCCGTCCTCTGTCGGAGGCAGGGCACCTCTGAATGCCAGGGAACGCTCATGTGCTGCTCCCATGGGTTACCTGAGAGGCGAGGGCCAAGTCCGGTCCGTGGTCAAAGGTGCAACGTGGAGGCAGTCCGTAGTAGCTGAAGCTGGGTGCAAGGCAGGGAGCCGGGTGAAGTCAGGAACAGGCGTGCAAGTGCTGTAAACAAAAATCTGCCCTTTTCCGCTTATGGGGTATCCAAGAGCCCATATAGAGTCCTTACGTAGGTTCCCTATTGGTAGGAGAGAATAACAGAGGCCAACCAGAGAATATTCAGAAGCAAAGCAGCTAGTAAGCCTGATCTTTATTGATCTGTTGCAACAGGGTGCTCCCCTCACATGCAGGAGGGAGGTGGAACCCAGAAAAATGGTGCGCAAGGCCTTATAAAGACTTTTGAAATTGCCACCCTGTAGATCAAGACCACCCCCAGAAACATCCTACCTACATCACAGAAGGGGTGTAACCTAAGACCACCCCCAGATACATCACACCTACATCACAGAAAAGGCGGTCTTAAAACAGAAATTTGAATGTTGTTTATCTCCTGTCTGGCAGGTTACTTGATTGGATTGCCTGGGTAGCCTGGCCAGTCTTTTGTAATGATAAATACTTAGTTCCTGGGCCAGGTCACAGGCTCACCCTATTTATACACAGACAGACATACCCTTAAGACAGGATTTGTGAAGGAAAAGACAATGGGGAGGCTCCTCCATTTTGACCTTGCAGAGAAAAGATTTGGTCAGTTTAGGAATCAAAATGGTTTCAGGTCGTTCCTGTGCTGATCTATGTACGTGCTTGGTTGAACATTACCATTATGAACATTATGAACATTATGAACATTACCATATATCTAAGACCATAAAATTCCTATCACACAAGCAGGGAGCCAGGGCAGGTCAGGAGCTCAGGCAGGAACGCAGGACAGGGTGCAGGCAGGAACTGGTAACCAACAATGTTGCTCCTGCAACCTGGACTGGGGCTGGCCGGCTTTTATCTCCCCTGAGGCATAGGGCGGCCCTGATCCTCAGGTGACTCGTCTCTCCTGGCCTGGAGGCGAGCACTCCTCCTGTGGGAACTCAGTTCCCTCCGCCTCTCTGCCCTGAGCCTCTGCAGCTCAGGAGAGGCTGGAGGGTCACCGGACCCAGAGGCAACCTCAGCTTCCTCTGACGGGGCTGAGAGTGGAGCACCTGCAGGCAATGGGTCCTCCATCGCCTCAGGAGCCAGAGCAGACTCAGCTGGTGTCTGCACCTGAGGACCCAGCACAGGTGAGGACCCTTCAGGCTCAGGCCCCAGCTCAGCTGGTTCTGGAGGCGGGGACTCCTGTGCAGGCTGGGATTCCTCAGGTTCAGCCTCCAAGTCCGAATCCCAGGCCATCACACCTCAAGTTGGCTTGATCCAGCAGCCAGGCACTCCCTATGGGGGGCTCCTGTGGCAGCAGAACCTCCAGGCCCAGTGGCAGTCTGCCCTGAAAATCAAGATAATGGGGGGACACAAATGGAGAGGTGTTGTTGCCCTCAGATCCTGCTGGTGGGATTCCCGCTGGTTGGCCTCTGTGGGAGCAGGAGTCTCCCTTGGGCCTGATCCAGCGGCTCTTTGGATGTTTCTATGGAGCCTCCATGTCCAGAGGCAGTCTATCTCGATTCCTGGGTTCTCAGGGGCTTTTTGGCCACTGTGGCCCAGGGCTGTGGGGCAAAGGGGTCTCCTTTGGCCTGATCCAGCCGCTGCAACAACCTCCTCATGTTCTCATGCAAGTGTATCTTTTCCCAACTCAACCGTCTGTTCCAGACGGTTTCATGTTTAATAGGTTATTGTATTTTAATATTCCATTGGAAGCCGCCCAGAGTGGCTGGAGAAACCCGGCCAGATGGGCGGGGTATAAATAAATTATTATTATTATTATTATTATTATTATTATTCCACACACACTAACTCTTCTCTCTCTCTCTCAGGCTGGGTGGAAAAGGAGACCTACTACTAAAGGCAGAAAGCCACGCCCTCCTTACAACCTGTAGTCGAAAGCCAGATGATGTAGTCAGAAAGAGGCAATAAAAGTTAATTTAACCTGTTCTCCAGGCCTCGCCCCTTGCTGCCCTTCGGAGGAGGAGACCCTTGTGGTGCCAGGAAAAGCGGGGAGTCTCACGCCTCTTGCATGGTTGGGAGTGGGGGCTGCGGGGGCAAATCAAAATAATCTGGCGGGTGTTGTGTTTGGGGCCACAGCGACCGGCCTGTTGAAACCCAGTGGGTGGGGAGCTCATTGAATCGTAGAGTTGCAAGGGACCCCCGGGGGTCATCTATCCCAACCCCATGCAGCGCAGGAATCACAGCTCCTGATTCCGTTCCCTGGGCAGGCTAGCTGTATCCCAGGTGAATGCAGAGCAGCGTGCGCCTTTGCCCCCCCCCCACCCCCCCACCCTGCCTGCCAGCTGCCTTTGGCCCCAGACCCGTTCCTAACTGCCCCAGGTGCTAATGGCACAGAAAGGGGATCTGGGCAGCCGGTATAAAAATAAGACTCTGGATCAGCAGAAAGGGCCGAAATAGTGTCAGAGCTCACTTAAGCTGCAGGGCCCCCGGGGCGGCATTTGTGGCTGATTAAAATAACAGCAGCTGTCCCCGGCCAAGTGCTGCAGCGAGGGTTAAAAATAGCCCCAGCCGAGGCATCACTGGCCTTAAGGGCCACTGCAGGATGGAAAGGTGGAGGCGGCAGCAGCAGCAGCGGCGGCCCTGGACAGGCGTCTGGGCTGCGCTCCGCATGGTTCCCTTAAGACATTGTGCGGGGATGGACTGGATGAGCTTTGGGGGCTCTTCACACGCCACCACCATTGTGTGATTCCAAGGAAGAGGAAAACCTCTCCTTACACAGGGCTGTAGCTCTTGGCAGAGCAGGTGCTGTTTCTGAAACCCTCGAGAGCCACCTGCCAGTCAGTGCAGACAACATGTAGCTAGGTGGACTTGGTAAGGCAGCTTCCTGCGCTCCCTAAAACCTTTTTGTTGCGGCAACAGGGTGTGTGTAGCTGTGACACCCACAAACACAAAGGTCCTCTGTTGGCATGTGTGTGTGTATCACTTCCTGTTCCAAGGTAGGTGCGCCCCCACCCTGTGCAGAAACAATTAAAATCCGGATAATGAGGTACAGAGGGGGGTTGCGTCATTTGCAGAGCTGCAAACGGAATTGTTATTTACAGTGGTACCTTGCAAGACGAATGCCTCGCAAGACAAAAAACTCGCAAGACGAAAGAGTTTTTTGTTTTTTGAGTTGCTTCGCAAGACGAATTTCCCTATGGGCTTGCTTCGCAAGACAAAAACGTCTTGCGCCTTTTTTAAAAAAACCGCCAATGCATTCCTATGGAAAACCGTCAATGCATTTCCTATGGGAAACCATGCTTCGCAAGATGAAAAATTCACAAGACGAAAAAACTCGCAGAACGAATTAATTTCGTCTTGCGAGGCACCACTGTATTATGTTCCTTTCTTGCATATCTCTGGGGAAAGCATTCCGCAATCAGGGAGCCACCATTGAAAAGGCCCGACTTCATCCTGCAAACCCTCTGGGCCTCTTTGGATAACTAAATAAGGCCCAGGACCTGCCCCCCCCCCCTCAAAAGGTGGCAATGATCAGGATCCAACCAAGGTGTTTCAGCACAGCTGCTGGAAACGGACAAATGGTCCCAGATACAGTCGGCAACAATGAGGCCTAGCAACATGCGTGACAGGTTTTAAAGAAAAGCAGTAAACCCTGTGGAGTCTACAGAAGGTGTTGCTGTGGCCAGGGTCTTTGCACTGTGCAAAGCATCTACCACCCGAGTGATTCGAATCTAGCCCTGGAACACAGGAGTCACAGTTTACCAGCTCTCGAACGCAGGCCTTTGTCTGCTAAGACTCAAATACGTCTGCTGTCTTCAAAACAGCAGGAGAAGGAATTGCAGGAGCCAGGGGCCTCCAGCGAGAGAGGAGGAGCCTGATATGCAAAACACCGCTTATTCCACACAAGCCGAGAGCCCCTCGCAAAGGGAGCTATTAATCAGGAATGGCAGGTGGATATTGGCCAACACCAGTGCAGGGAAGAGTTCGTTCCTCAGGCTAATAACAAGACTAGCCAGGAGAAGTGGGGAATGTGGCCGGCTAAGACAGGCAGGCGTGGCCAGAATCAGCAGTCAGCATGTGGTCAGGAACAAACTGTGACCAAACCTTGCAGGCAAACATCAGCATAAATATTTGTACACCCCAATCTCTGAGTGGTGAGAGATTCCAGGGGTCCCGGCGCTTACTCAGGTTCAGTTTCCTTGGAATGAGGTTCAGCGGAGACTGTGGTGTCTTTAGAATATCTGGTTTTCTTTACATATATATATACCACCCAAGCATAAGGTGGAGAGGCTTTCTCCTCCAGGAAACACAACCCCACTTCTGACACCAGTGTTGCGCACCGGCCCAGTTTCTGAGCAGTGAGAAAGTTAAGGGGTTCCAGTTGCTCACCAGGTTTGGTTTCTTTGCAGTGAGGGACAGTGTGCGGTGTCTTTAGGATATACGGTTTTATTTGCACATATATACAACCTGAGCACAGGGTGGAGAGGCTCACAGCATCAACACCCAAAAAGATCTCGCTTCTCCATTAGTCTCTGCTTTGGGGCAAACAGGTCTCTGGGTCTCCCACTTCCAGCCTGCTTTCTGAGCAACTCTCTCTCACACAACACTGACTGTCATTCTCCTACTCAGCAGGCAGGTGCGTGGAGGGTGGGGGCAGGGGAGGAGAAAGACCCACCCATTTTGCCCGAGGGCACAGAACATTTTTGGTTATCCTAGTCTTGGTTGCCTAGACAAAAGGGCTGGGAATGTCCGTAGGGGATTAACCTGGAGCCTTCTGTGTGCCAAGCTCTCCTACTGAGATGTAGCCTTTACCCTAAGCATAAAGTAAGATTCTGGTCCTCATGGTTCTGAATTAAGGGCTGGTTTAAACAAGCTGCCTTTTCCCGGAGTTTGGTCCATCTAGCTCAGGCCTGCCTGCCTACACTGGTTGGCAGCAGTGGCTCTGCACCTGGGACACTGTGTGGAAAAGCCACACACCCCAGGCCCACCGACTCTCCAGTCCCCACCCCAAAAAACAAATCCGCTTTGGGTACAAGATGTGCTCTGCAGGCAGGGAGGGGCAGGGGGGGCGTCTCCCAGCAGCCCTGGAGGTGCTGACTGCGGTGAGCCCAAAATAGAGAGGGTGGCGGGTGGGCCTGCGAGGCAGAGCGAAGGTAGAGGGAGAGAGAAGGAGCCGGGCGGGAGGGGGCCTTGCTCAGGTTTCGTTTGCTGGAGGGGCTTAAATATCCACCTGGGGTTAAAAATAAGGATGCTCAGGCTCCTGCAGGTCATTTGAAACCAGCCTTGGCTCTGCAAGGTGTGGAGGGGGGGGCAGAGGGGGTGACAAATTTGGGGAGGGGGTTGGATGAAGGGCTTGGAGCCTGCCGGGTGGGTGGGTGGGTGGGTGCTGGACATTTCAGGGAGGGAGGGTATTCTTTACTTTCAGAGACACCGCCTCCCCAAAGCCCCCCACCTCAGTTTCCTGTCTCAGGAATTTATTGATTGATTGGTTTCATAATACTTATAAACCTCTTCATTTTTTAAAAAAACAACCCTCAAAGCAATTCACACAAAAAAACAGTGAAATTGCCAATTTGAAAAACAGCTAAAAGCAAGTAATTTAAAAACATAAAAAATAAATATAAGTGTTAAAACACATGACTGGATATAGGCTTTGCCTAAAGAAACATGTTTTTGCCATGCACCAAAAAGAGTCCAGCAAAGAAGATGTCTGCCTGGTGTCCACAGGCAGGGAGTTCCAGAGGGCAAAAAGATCAGTTTCAAAGAAGTGTGGGACGAGGATTGTGAGACCAGGTCTGCAGGTTGCAGGTGGCAAGGCAATCTTGCAGGTGGACCAGTCCCAAGCAGGTGAGGGGTTTGTAGAAGACACCTTGAACTTGGGTGGCAGCGCTGGGTAATGGGCGGTGCTTGTCCAACAAGCTGCCTGATCTTGCAAGAAAAGGGTTTGATGTACGAAGACCTTGAACCTGGCCTGGTAGGGCACATGCATCACACACATTGGGAGGACAACAACTATTTAAAGCATGCAAAAAAAAATTTAAGATGCAACAATAAGCTAAAAAACCAGGTTAAAGCAGATGTCAGCACCCCTACATATCTAGGCAGGTTTGCCTAACAAGAATGTTTTTAGCAGAAGCAGTACAGGGAAGGCGCATGGATGGTGTCAAGCGGCAGGGAGTTCCAAAGTCTGGGTGCTGCCACACTAAAAGAGTGATTTCTTAAGAATGCAGAACTAGTGCAGATCAAAGCAGTTGCATGAGCACATGTGAGGTAAGGCAATATTGCAAATTGGTCCCAAATTGTTAAGGGCTTTGCATCCTATTAGTAACCCCTTGAACTTTGCCCGGTATCACACATGTATCACTCAGGTCAGGATAAGGGCAGAGGAGGCCCCCCTCACAGGTCAGACCCCCATAGGACTGGGGTAGCCGGTGGGGTGCCTTCCTGAAGGGGCTGGACTCCAACACCCCCACGAGTCAACGGGGCCGTCGCCCAGGGAGGGAGAGGACAGTATCAGGAGTGGCTGTCCGGCAAGCTGCCTGATCTTGCAAGAAAAGCGTTGGGTGGGGCTTAGGCGGTGACTAACCTGCAGCCTCCCAGATGTCGCTCGACTCCAGCTCCCATCCCCATCCTTGACCCCCTGGCCATGTGGGCTGGGGCTGGGGTCACCACGCTGGCCACCCCTGACTTCTACGGACTCCACCCCCTAGCTTTCAGGAGGGACTCCTCTGCCTCCTACCTGCGGATGCTGCCAGCGGGGTTGAACCTAAGTTTTTCTGCTTGTGAGGCAGGTGCTGCACCGTGGCACTACGGCCCGCCCCTGCTGGCTGTGTGTCACAGCACCAAAGCGTCACTCTTCCTGTCCAGCCCAGCGCCAGGCGTCAATCAACGCGGCGGCTGGGTGCAAAGAGGAACAGGCGAGGGCCCAGGCGCAGTCAGCTCCCTGCGTTTAGACCTTTGATTTATGGCGCCCTGGATTCCCAGGCCTGGCGGGCTCCTTGCGCTGCTCGTCTCCCGTCCACTGAGGGCCTCCAAGTCGCGGCATCCTGCCCTGTTCAAGGACCAAAGAAGAGGCCAGCGCAGAATTAGTCTGCATTGTCTATCTGTGGCTTGCAGCCAGACTGGCTGTCACCAGAGGATGGGGAGAAATGCGGGGCGTTTTTCTTAGTGTCCAGTTTAAGAAGGCCTTGCCTATTTCAAGGGAAACATCAACTCATTCAGTCGGAACAACGGGACCTAAGAGCCTGCCGGATCAGACCAAAGGGAGCCCATCCAGTCCAGCCGCCTGTTCTCTCAGTGCCTGTGGGAAACCCGTGGACAGGATCTGAACACAAGAGCAACTCTTGCCGCCTGTGTTTTCCAGCAAATGGTGTTCAGAATCAGGGCTGCCTCCGACTGTGGCCAAGAGCCTTCGATAGCCCTCTCCTCCTCCACAAATTTGTCCAATCCTCTTTTAAATGAATGAATTTTATTATTTCAGTCACAGACCAGTTCCAGCCCGCATACAATATCAAGTAAGTCATAAAACACCATAGGGATACATTTGAATTTGCAATTAGGTATAACAGGGACAATACAAATATTTGTTGTTTAGTCGTTTAGCCGTGTCCGCCTCTTCGTGACCCCCTGGACCAGAGCACGCCAGGCCCTCCTGTCTTCCACTGCCTCCCTCATGCTGGTAGCTTCGAGAACACTGTCCCACCATCTCGTCCTCTGTCATCCCCTTCTCCTTGTGCCCTCCATCTTTCCCAGCATCAGGGTCTTTTCCAGGGAGTCTTCTCTTCTCATGAGGTGGCCAAAGTACTGGAGCCTCAGCTTCAGGATCTGTCCTTCCAGTGAGCACTCAGGGCTGATTTCCTTCAGAATGGAGAGGTTGGATCTTCTTGCTGTCCATGGGACTCTCAAGAGTCTCCTCCAGCACCAGAATTCAAAAGCATCCATTCTTCGGCGATCAGCCTTCTTGATGGTCCAGCTCTCACTTCCATACAGCACTACTGGGAAAACCAGAGCTTTTACTATACGGACCTTTGTTGGCAAGGTGCTGTCTCTGCTTTTTACACAATAGGGATACATTTGAATTTGCAATTAGGTATAACAGGGACAATACAGATATAACAACAGTTTAAAAATATATAAATTAAAACTTAGTCACTAACATATAACCTAAAATTATCATTTAAAACCTTAATCATTATGATAGCACGGCTTATTCCCTAAGTTTTATGGCAATCGCACAGAATTTGGCTACCCTTAACGTGATCGCAGGATCCTTGTCCTCTACCAGGGATTTATCCTCTTTTACAGTTATCCTTGGTGGACATCACTGGATGCTGGGAGAGGGGCTTCCATAGTTTAATTATGAATTGCACGAAGAAGAACTTTATTTTCTCTGTCCCGAATCTTCTAACATTCAGCTTCATTGGACGTCCGCCACTTCTAGTGTTATCGGAGAGGGAGGAAAAGTTTTCTCTGTCTGCTTTCTCCGTGCAATTTGTTGTTGTTGAGTTGTTTATTCGTCTCCGCCTCTTCGCGACCCCCTGGACCAGAGCACGCCAGGCACTCATGTCTTCCACTGCCTCCCGCAGTTTGGTCAAACTCATGCTGGTAGCTTCCATGACACTGTCCCACCATCTCGTCCTCTGTCATCCCCTTCTCCTTGTGCCCTCCATCTTTCCCAACATCAGGGTCTTTTCCAGAGAGTCTTCTCTTCTCAGGAGGTGGCCAAAGTCTTGGAGGCTCAGCTTCAGGATGTGTTCTTCCAGTGAGCACTCAGGGTTGATTTCCTTCAGAATGGAGAGGTTGGATCTTCTTGCAGTCCATGGGACTCTCAAGAGTCTCCCCCATGGCTAAAGTGGTACCTCAGGTTAAGACTGGACCTCCAGAACGAATTAAGTTCGAAACCAGAGGTACCACTGTTCACGAGGCCGTCTACAAGCTGAAGAAACAAGAAAATAGACAAAGACCACACGCCTCACAGCAATAGCAATGTCACCTCTGCGAATTTGATTTTATTTGGCGCTGCTTGCCTGTGTACAGCCATTACTGATAGCCCTCTTTTCTTCTAAAGACATGATATCCCCATTCTCTGCACAGATCTTGGATCTTTAGATGATCCGAAGTAAGATCTAGCCTTGCCTTATGGATCCATAATGTTAAACCGCCACTTGGTTCGTTGCTTTGCTGTGTTGTGAAATGCTTTGATTATTCAATAATTTCTCAATAAAGTCCCAAGCCACGGGTGAGAGCGCCCAGCAGGATGACATTTTGCCGCTTTGCACAGAAAGAACATGGAAAAGCAAAGCAATTTGCAGGTGCCACTTGCAGGAATGCCCACGGCGTGCCAGTGAGCCTTCAAAGCTGCTGCACCCCCTGGCTTTGCAGAAATAAAATGGATCGGGCCCTAATGCTTTGCCACGTTCTCAGATGGCAGAGCAAACAGGCACAGCTGTGAGATTGAGGGGGGGGTGTGGTGAAAGAAGGGGTGCTGGCACACAGCCACGCTTCTCCCCTCTCACATCATCCCCCCTGCTGAGCACCCAGAAAGGCCCCCCTCCCTCAGAGAGAGAGAGGGAGAGAGAGAGAGGCTCATGGCTCTGTAATCTGAAGGCAGCTCCAGTTACCTTGGCATCTGCTGACATGCCAGCCTCCGTCTTGCAGACTGGGATGGGCGAGGGGAGCCAGAAAGAGATTAGTTTTCCACCTGGCTGAAATGGAAGGAATGGACAGTGTGTGTGTGTGTGTGTGTGTGTGTTAAACGGAAAGAAATAGAGTTATGGGGTTGGGAACTTGAAGGCTCATCTAGTCCAACCCCCAGGAATGAAGGAATCGCAACTGAAGGATCCCTGACAGGCGACCATTCGGTCTCCAATGAACTGGAGAGTTGAAAGGGACCCTGGGGCTCAGCGAGACCAAGAAGACAGGCCCGGAATATAGGAACCATAGGAATATAGGCTCCTTTTTATTATTATTATTGTGCAAAAGAGGGGAATAATCTCAACACCCCTTTGCAGGGCTGAGATCCAGCAACTTGGAGAAAGAGTCTTCCGTGAACTTGGTGAACTCCTCTCTTGGTGAGACCAAATATTCACGTTCACGGCGCCGTCATTTCAGGCTGGTTAGGATAATTGAGGTTAATTCAAGTAATTTGGGTTAGAGAATTCAGTTTTTTAAAATTTTCCACAAGTCGTACGTTATTGATACATTCATTCTTCTTATTGGTAACTTCTCTGTTTCATCTTTATTTTTTGTAAACCACTTTGAGATTTCGGCTATCAATTTGGTGTACAAATCTGACGGGGGGGGAGAATAAATGAACGAAACAGAAACAGGAGAGGTAAATGGACGGTTCGAAATGGAAATCAATCTGGCGAATACAATAAACGTTCACGGCTGTTGCTGCTTTGCAGCCCACAAATATCGTGCAAATGATTACGTTCCACTTGGAATAATGTAATGAAAACATAAGTTACGTAATCAATTGCAATATTTCTCATTCCCCTTTCCAGCAGCTGCAAGTTGCAAATTTCATTCTTCAAAAAAAATAAACACATTTAAAATTGAGGGGGGAAATTGCAGAAATGTATTCGGAGGGGTAGTTTGATCTGCATTTTTTTCAAAAAGTATGTGCGTGTTACGTTGCCATCCTATGTGCATCTACTGAGAAGTAAATCCCATTGACCAAAAATTGTCCAAGAGGTGCTCCCCCACCCCCACCCTCCGAAAAAATGCTTTTATTTGCAATTTCTCTGGATACTTTTAAGTTGGGCGGCGATTCTAGGCGATACCAAGACCTATTTCTTCTCCAGGTGAGAAACCTGCGCCTTTTCCAGCAGGCCAACATTTCCCTCTCTCTGGCTCAACTGCCTGAAAAAAACCCGCAGTCCTCTAAGCCAAGCAGCTAGACCTCTTGAAGGCCTTCTCTCCCCCCCCCCATTCCAATGGGGCACAAGATGGCTTCCGCCGCAGGAGGGCTGACTTCTCCTGCGGATGGTGTCTCTGTGTGGGGACGTACAGTAGCTTCCCCTGACACCAGCGAGAGGCGCTCTCCAGCGGAGCGGATCCCTTTACGCCCCGGGATGAGGACATTGTCCCTGAAACCTGGCATCCCTCCCCATGGAAGGGGTGACGTCGGCCGGCTGGAAGAAAGCGAGGAAGAGGAGGAGGAGGGGCAGGTGGGGAGGAGAGGGGCTGCAGGGAGACCATTCTCAGACCCGGACGCATCCCCAGCGCACAGCCTTATCCGACCACCTCCCGTGTAATTCAAGAACACCCGAGAGAGAGAGAGAGAGAGAGAGAGAGAGAGAGAGAGAGAGAGCCTTCCTTTCTGGGCCCCGTACAGTATCTCCCCCCCCCAAACCCAACACTCTCTAATTTCCCTGCCATCCGCATAAGTCCATCTTGATTTACCTCCGACTCATCGTCTCTTATTTTTAGACCTCCTCCAAGCCTCCAGGCCTTCCCACCCGGCCTCACATACCTCCCCTCCATAGTCCCCCCCCCCTTAATATGGCAATAAGGAGAGGCCGTCAAATATCAGCCTCGGAGAGAGGGGGACCTGGCCAAGGTGAGGCCCTGGTAATAAACCAGAGGCAGGTGGCTTGGTTGGGCAGGTGAGGGTTCAGAGGCTCCCCGGACCGGGATGCAGGTGGCTGTTGTTCAGGGCGGGGGCCCCTCCATCTCCCATATACATATATAGGCAGGGAGCAGAGGGGTGGGGTGTCTCTGGCGGGCAGTGCCAAATGCCTGAGGATAAGACAGCCCTCCATCTCTGGGGCACCTCCCCTCCCGGCTGCTTTTATGGGCTGCCCGTTGGTCCCTGCCTTTGCTTTTGACGCCCCTCGCCCCTCGGAGAGGTTGTCGCCACCCTGACGGAGCCAGGGCCCCCCTCGGCCAACTCTCCGGGCTGCCTGCCTGTGTCAGCAAAGAGCCCAGACGTCCTTGCCCCCCGGAGCCCCCTGCCCTGACAGCCGCCTTAAAGGCCAAGGCGGGAGAGGGGGAGGAAGAGGAGGAGAAGAGGGCCACCTCTCCTTCCGCAGCCGTCTTCCAGGGGCCGGGTTGACTTTCTGCGTTGCCGGGGGACGGACGAAGGACCGGGGAGCCCAGAGGGAGGTCTCCGCTATTCAGTCTCCTTCTCTCCTCCTTCAGTTTGGGGCTTCCTCTCCCGGGAAGGTCAGGCAGGATGAAGTGGCTTGGGGTGGCCCTCGTGGCCTTGCTGCTGGCCGCGTTTGGCCCTCTGGGCCGGGGCGAAGACGGGCTGGATTTCCCCGAGTACGACGGCATCGACCGGGTCATCGACGTCAACGCCAAGAACTACAAGAACGTCCTGAAGAAGTACGAGATCCTGGCTCTGCTCTACCACGAGCCCATCGGGGACGACAAGGCATCCCAGAAGCAGTTTGAGCTGGAGGAGCTGATCTTGGAGGTAACGACCAGGGATGTGATGGAGGGAGGCGGCCGGCAGGGGGGGGACAGGTGCCCCCACCCCCCGGAAACTCTTGTCCCCAAACAGCCATTTAGCAAGGAAGGGCAACAGGCAACTCAGGTTGTGGGAACGGGTGAGGTCAAGGAATTTCAGGAGCTTGGAGAACTCTGCGATTCCATCTCTGTGCTTCTAGGGCTTGGGTGGTGCAAGGGCTGGGGGGGGCAAAGGGGCAGATGTCCTAGGTGTATCATATGGGGGGGGGTCCGTGCTGTAGATCGGGGGGGGGGGCTACCCAAAAGCAATGGCATTCAGCTGGTTTGCTGAGTCCTCTGATTCCTGCCGTGTTCTGTGGGAATTTCTGCCATGACGAAACCCAGCCTTCTCCTCTCTGCCCCCACACCTGCTCCCTCCCCAAACCCCAATGATGGGTGCAATGCAAACACCCCCCTCTGATCCTTGCCCTGAATCCGTCTCAGGGGAGGAGCGTGGATGTGTGGAAGGAGTTGCGGAAGATCAGGGGAGTGGGCAAGGAGGGGTTGTCCCTTGTGCCCTCCATAAACGGGGGCGCTCGGCCAAATCTTTGGGTCCATTGTTGCTGGGGCTGGAATGCTGGAATCTGTGGAACTCCACTGCCTGACCCACCTTGCAAGGTTGTTGTTGTTGTGGGGATTCCACAAGGAAGAGGGAGAACCACACATGACACCTGGAGCTCCTTTGAGAGAGAGAAATGGGATACAAATGCAATAAAGATATAATCATAAATCTGGGTCAATCCAACATGGAGGTTCTCCTCATTGTGTGTCTGCCTTGTGAGTGGTAGGCAGGGGCAGAAAACCTCTATTATTATTGTTTCATAAGATTTATATGCTGCTTCATTGTTTTTAATGAAAATGCTCAGGCAGTCCTTCCTGACCATCGTTTGCCTTCTGCAACCGGTCCAAGCTTAGGGCTACACCTTCACGTGCGATGCACAAGCGTGTCCTTGACATGTGCTGCTGCGATCGCGTCTCCGTGCAAATCTGGGGTGCAGAACCAGGCGAAAGAGACTGCCTCCCCCCAGGCCCAGATCTGCAAGACCCCACTCAGGGCTGCGTCCCCCTGTCCCAGACAGAGCGCCATTCGCTGCTCTCCCAAGAGAGGAGAGCAACAGCCAGGGCTAAAATTGCCATCTCCTTAATTGGCGCCTTCGGACGGCTGCAAGAACCTCCTCCTCCTCCTCCTCTCCAGAAAGGCAGCCTTGGAATAGTTTCCTTAGGAATCTTGCCTGGGGGGCAGGAAAGCAGGGAGGGGGCCAAGGGCTGTCCAGGGAAGGGGGTGCAGCCAGCGCAGGTCAGTGGAACTTTCTAAAAATGGCCCCAAGGAAGGAGGAGGAGGAGGGGGAAAGAGACACATTTCAGAGATGGTCTCCGCTTGGGAAGCCTCATTTTAGCATTCCTCAGACCGCAGCAACTTAGCCGGGGGGGGGGGGAGGTGTTGGGTGGCCTGAGGAGGGAAGGTGGGGTGGGAAAGGAGGTCAGTCACAAGTGGGGACACTTAGGAACAGGAAACTGGGGGCCATCTGGCCTGCTGTGAAGCCGGAAAGGATTGGAAGGGTCTGGCTTAGTTTTGCAATAATGGGCCATTTAGAGACAGAGGCGGAATTCAATTAGGTCACATCTTAATTCGGTTTCTCAACCGAATTAACTGAATTCAACTGAATTCTCAGCTGCCAATTCACAACCTGAAAAGAAAGCGTCCTGTTGGAATTCGCTCTGCTCTGAATTTTGCAATAGGGTTTTTCCAGCCAAAAACCACATCGACTGGGGTAAAAACCAGAGGAAGGAATGCAGAGAGGTAGTGTGGTGTAGTGGTCAAAGGCCTAGAGGAAGATCTGAGAGAGCAGATCTGAGAGAGCAGCCAGGAAGCTCCCTGGGTGACCTTAGGCCAATCACAGTCTCTCGGCCGAACCTACCGCACAGGGTTGTTGTGAGGATAAAATGGAGCAGGGAGAGCTATGGGCAGGAAAAGTGGGGTAACGATAACCATAACAATAGCAATAATAATGTGCAGCAGAAATTCGCACTGAAATCGGGGTGAATTTTCAGACATTCTTTTTATTTTATTTTTTAACTGACATACTGAGGAGGAAATGCAAGGAACAGAAATTAAAACAGGAGAAAAATGGAAAAGTTGTAGAAACCAAAACTGACAAGCTGCAGCGCCACCCCCACCTAGTGCTGTTTTGGGAAAAGACTACACGGATTTGCATCCAGTGTGCATATGCTAATGTAGGTATAATTGCTATAATTTAAGAGCCTGGCTGCTGGATCAGTCCAGCCCCCTCTTCTCATGGTGGTCAGCCAGAGGCCCCAAAGGGAAATCTGTAAGCAGGATCCGAGCCCAAGAGCAACTCTCCCCTCCTGTGGGATTCAGAAGCAGGGCTGCCTCTGACGGTGGGGAGCAGACCAGGAGCCACCAATGGCCCTCTCCTCCTCCGTGAATTCCTCCATTGCTCTTTTAAAGCCATCCAGGTTGGTGGCCTCCTGTGGCAGGGAGTTCCACAGTTTACCTCTGTGCTGCCTGAAGGAGGACTTCCCAGTTTCTGAGCACAATTCAAAGTGTTGGTGCTGACCTTGAAAGCCCTAAATAGCCTCAAAGGCCCAGTAGACCTGAAGGAGCTTCTCCACCCCCATCACTCAGCCAGACACTGAGGTCCAGCTCTGAGGGCCTTCTGGCGGTTCCCTCGCTGTGAGAAGCAAAGCTACAGGGAACCAGGGAGAGGGCCTTCTTGGTGGTGGCACCCGCCCTGTGGAACGCCCTCCCATCAGAGATAAACAACTACCTGACATTCAGAAGACATCTGAAGGCAGCCCTGTTCAGGGAAGTTTTTAATGTGTGACATTTTAATGTAGTTTTCATCTTTGTTGGAAGCCGCCCAGAGTGGCTGGGGAAACCCAGCCAGATGGGTGGGGTACAAATAAATTATTATTATTATTATTAAAACTTTAATAGGGAGACAACGCACTTCACCCCAGGGATGACCAGGCTGCTGTCCAACTGCTGATCTGGGTTGAGGAGCAACATCAAGGGAAACACACACACACACACACACACACGGCCGTCCTGCTTCTTAGGGTCCCTTTATCTTTAAACGGGACTTGGACACACAGCCCTTCAAAGACAGGACACAGGGCCTCCCTCTCTAGGCTGCCAGGGGAGGAAGGGAATTCATAGAATGGTAGAGTCGGAAGGGACCCAAAGAGTCTTCTCTTCCAGCCCCCAGCTAGACGTGGATTGTACTGGCCGGGGTTTTTCTTCTCCCAAAGGTGCTTTGATGTATAAGCCCAGCGCATCTGTCTCAGTCTAATCCATGGCCAGATTTCGAGGGTTTTGTAAACCCTGCAAAAAAGCAACAACCCTTCAGGACCTCATTGTTTGTGAGATGAGACGAGGGGAGCATTGTCCTTTCACACCAGATGGCATCTCTGATTCAGACAGCCCCCCCCCCCCATGGAGCAAACAAACAAACAAACAAACAAACAGGAAAGTGATGGTTAGGAGACTTCTGGACACACAGGCAGCAGCCCCCAGGTGGCACCAAGGAGGAACACAGTGCGAATTCTGAGCAGTAGAGATCTAACTCTCCTTCATTGCAGCTTTGGGGGGCAGACATCTCCCTGTGGCTGACATCTCCAGACAGAGGGGCATTGAGTGATGCCTAATTCCATCTGATTTCTTTGTTTATTGAGACAATTTATATACCACTTAATTGCAATAATCTCTAAGTGCGTACAAGGGATGACACCCAGGGGAAACGGAATTGGCTAAAATTATTAAATCAGGCTTCAGTTAAATTGCCTGACATAGTTTATTTTTTTTTAAGTCTTCAGTAAGAATCCGGGGCGTGGGTGGTGCTGTGGGTTAAACCACAGAGCCTAGGGCTTGCCAATCAGAAGGTCGGCGGTTCGAATCCCCACGACGGGGTGAGCTCCCGTTGCCCGGTCCCTGCTCCTGCCAACCTAGCAGTTCAAAAGCAAGCCAAAGTGCAAGTAGATAACTAGGCACCACTCCGGTGGGGAGGTAAACGGCGTTTCCGTGCGCTGCTCTGGTTCTCCAGAAGCAGCTTAGTCCTGCTGGCCACATGACTGGAAGCTGTACACCGGCTCCCTCAGCCAGTAAAGCAAGATGAGCAACCCCAGAGTCGGCCACGACTGGACCAAATGGTCAGGGGTTCCTTTACCTTTTTAAGAAACAGAAGTTCAACAGGGAGAGTGGGCCAGTGTGACCTCGGCTAGAATTTAGGCCCACAAAGACAATTAGCTGTGGTTCCCGCAAGGGGTTGGAAGACGATTCTAGGATTCTAGGAGTGCACAGGGCATCTGAGCCACCGTCTCCCGCAAGAATTGCAGTGATTGGCCAAGGATGCAAGGGATCAGGCGGTCCTCGTGAATTAACACAAGACCCTTGAACCTGGCCTGGTCACCTATGGCCAGCCTCCCAGTTGAGTTGCATGCTGTGGGCAGACTGTCTCACCCCACTCTAGGTGCCTAGATCCCACGGCAGCTTCAGACGCTGAGCTGGGCTCCTCCTCAGGTCTTCTGAAAAGGACACCCTCTCCTCCCCTGCCTGCCTTGAAGCCTTCTCCCCACAGAGAGACATTCCAAGGCGGCTTCCGAACGTCGTCATTGCTTCCATCCCTAAATATTCTCCTCTCCCTGGCACAGCCTTCGGAGCAGAAGGGCGATATGAATTCCGTTATTGGAGTCACCTTTAATGGGTTTCCCAGAACGGGGCCTGCAAGGCGGAGGAAGATCACCTCTGCCTGGGCTCTGGACAGGGCGGATGTATTCAAGAGATGGGGATCAAGAGATGGGGATCCCAAGGGTCATCTATTCCAACCCCGTGCAAGGAGGGAATCACAGCTAAAGGTGGCAATGCAAGCCCTGCTTAGACACCTCCAGAGTCCCCCCCCCCCCCTTCGGAGAGAGACCCTTCCACTGTCAATATGTTCTTACCCACAGAATTTCCTCCTAAAGCTGAACCCTTTCCTGTAATTTGAATCTGTTGGTTCGGGTTCCACGCTTTGTTCCTGCTATTCTTTGATTTCATGCAGCGCTGCTGCAGGGTAAAGTTGAGTTAATATTTTAATAATAATAATAATTATTATTATTATTATTATTATTATTATTATTATTATTATTATTTATTATTTATACCCCACCCACCTGGCTGGGTTTTTCCAGCCACTCTGGGCGGCTTCCAACCAAATACAGTGGTGCCCCGCAAGACGAATGCCTCGCAAGACGGAAAACCCGCTAGACGAAAGGGTTTTCCGTTTTTCAATGCGCTTTGCAGGACGAATTTCCCTATGGGCTTGCTTCGCAAGACGAAAATGTCTTGCGAGTCTTGAGATTTTTTTCCGCTCCCCACCCCCTTTTTCTAAGCCGCTAAACCGCTAATAGCCTTTTAGCAGCTAATCTGCTAATCCCTTAAGCCTTTAATAGCCGCTAATAGCCGCTAAACCGCTAATAGCGCTAATCCGCTAAGCCGCTAATAGGGTTGCTTCGCAAGACAAAAAAAACGCTAGACGAAGAGACTCACGGAACGGATTAAT
Source organism: Podarcis tiliguerta (assembly GCF_965153285.1). Taxonomy (NCBI): domain Eukaryota; kingdom Metazoa; phylum Chordata; class Lepidosauria; order Squamata; family Lacertidae; genus Podarcis; species Podarcis tiliguerta. The sequence continues at coordinate 668,578 of NC_139549.1, forward strand.
TTCGTCTTGCGAGGCACCACTGTATTAAAATACAGTAATGCATCAAACATTAAAAGCTTCCCTGAACAGGGCTGCCTTCAGATGTCTTCTAAAAGTCCAGTAGTTGTTCTTCTCTTTGACATCTGGTGGGAGGGCGTTCCACAGGGCAGGTGCCACCACCGAGAAGGCCCTCTGCCTGGTTCCCTGTAACTTGGCTTCTCACAGGGAGGGAACCGCCAGAAGGCCCTCAGAGCTGGACCTCAGTGTCCGGGCAGAACGATGGGGGTGGAGACGCTCCTTCAGGGATACTGGACGTCAGATATACTAATAGACGTCTCAGGGAGCCAATGTTGGCCAAAGACATTTTCTGCCTGAAGCCCAGTGCTAGATGGAGGGATCCAGTTGTCTGACCTGGCACTAAGTGATGCCCATCAAGCTTAGTGATGCCAACACCGGCTGGCAGCAGCTCTGCAGGGTTTTAGAAACAGGGGGCATCCTACTGGATCCAGCCCAAGGGAAGCCTCCTAGCCCATCCTCCTCTCCTCATCACAGTGACCAAATACCCCAGAGAACCTTGGAATCGAGGTAGACTGCATCTGAAACTGGAGGCTCCATCAGAACCTAAGAAGAACCTGGCTGCTGGATCAGGCCAGTGCCCTGATCCTGTGCTCACAGTGGCCACCCAGGTGCCTGCAGGAAACCCCCAAGCAGGAGACCCCAGTCTCAAACCCCAACCCTATAAAAGGATCTTTACATGCTGGCCCTTTTGGATTGTGAGCTGCCAAGCATTTGCAGCATGTTCTCTGTTTGGGCGGAGGCATCTGGGATTCAGCACTTACTGCCTTCAATATTTGTCAACCTTTCGGAGCTGATATTCAGCAGGATCCGGCATCCAGCATTTTGTGTTTGACGATAGCTGCCTTCCCACGGAATTCAGTGTTTGAAAACGCTTGAAACCCTGGCAGATTTTTTATTTAATTTTTTATTTTTTTGCTAGTTGATTGCTAGTTAGTGTATATAGGACGCTGGACACTCTGCCTGAAAGGAAAGTCCTGCTCTCTTTTTTAAAACAGGTCTCGAAACCGAAAAACCAAATTTCAAATGGAGGACAACTTTTTTAATTTTAGGGGGAAATTCAAACTTTTTTTAAAAAGCATCTTAGGTCAGTTTTTGTGATTTCTTACACACACACAGACACAGCACAATCGGCTTTCAGTGCTAGATCACAGCCCTATGATGTGACAATGCCCAAGCACACCATGCCTCGGACCATGTGCAGAGTGTGTTTTGTGCATCCCTGAGTAACCAGCCCCTCCAGCCAAAACACACATCTGGGGCAGCCCCTGAGGCTTCCTAGTCAAGTGCTATGCGATTGCCGGAACTCCCTGAGCCCCAGAACCTGCCTGCTGAGAGCTTAAACTCCCTGAGGAAGGTGGACTTGGCAAGGCCGGCCCATTTGCTGGAAGGGTGCCCTGCCTAGTTTCACAGCAAAGGCCCCAACCTCTCCCCTTTTCAGAAATTACGAGCGACTCTCGGATTTTGAGAAGCTGGTATCACTGCTTCATCCATTTTGTTGAATTTGCTTAAAGTTTTAATTGCATTAATATATATATATATATATACACCCTGCCCTCCCCAGCCAGAGCCAAGCTCAAGGCGGCTAACACCAATAAAATCGCAGTAAAAACATAATAGGGGGGAAAGAGAGGGGGAAGAAGAATCCAATTTAAAATACAGGTTCAAATACAATTTAAAATGCAGCCTCATTTTAAAAGTAGCCCATAGATCAAGATGATAAGGGGAGGGAAACATAAGGGTCAGACTGAGTCCAAACCAAAGGCCTGGCGGAACAGCTCTGTCTTGCAGGCCCTGCGGAAAGACGTCAAGTCCCGCAGGGCCCTAGTCTCTTGTGACAGAGCGTTCCACCACGTCAGGGCCAGTACTGAAAAGGCCCTGGCCCTAGTTGAGACCAATCTAACCACCTTGCGGCCTGGGATTTTGAATAAATGTTCAGTTTATTGTCTTGAATTCTATTCTGTTTACCTTCCTTGGTGGCTTGTGCAAACTGCTCCTTTTAAAGGGTAGGTTTGGGGGATTTGGGGGGATGAGTTCATGGGACCAAGAGAACAGATTTAGAGCCTCTGGAAAGCAACACCTTCCACAGCTTGCAATGAAGACAAAAATCCAAAGTGGTGGCAAGTTTTTTCTGCAAAAAGCCTTTCCCTCCAGCACCCAGGCGCTTGTTCATTCCCATCTTCTCCCTCTTCTCTCTCTCTCTCTTTCTCTCTCTCTTCGTCTGCCTGCCCTCCTGCTGACTCTTCCTCCTAGTTAGCAGCCCAAGTCCTGGAGGAGAAAGGCGTGGGGTTTGGCCTGGTGGACGCAGAGAAGGATGCCGCAGTGGCCAAGAAATTAGGTAAGTGCCCGGCAGGAAGCAGAAGGGGGACTGGCAATACCTGCCAGGGCAGGGAGGGAGGGTGGGCTGCAAGGCGCTGCTGGAAACCAGGGTGAGGTGGGGGGCTGGATGGGGGGGACCACAGCTGGATTGCTGTGGACCAAAAGGGCATCTGGCTACCTTTTCCTCCAGGAGTAAGGCTACCAGATTTTTTTCAATGAATCCTAAGGTATAGGTAAAGGGACCCCTGACCATTAGGTTCAGTCGCGGACAACTCTGGGGTTGCGGCGCTCATCTCGCTTTATTGGCCGAGGAAGCCGGCGTACAGCTTCCAGGTCATGTGGCCAGTGGGACTAAGCTGCTTCTGGTGAACCAGAGCCGCGCACGGAAATGCCGTTTACCTTCCCGCCGGAGTGGTACCTATTGATCTACTTGCACTTTGACGTGCTTTCAAACTGCTAGGTTGGCAGGAGCAGGGACCGAGCAACGGGAGCTCACCCCGTCGCGGGGATTCGAACCACCGACCTTCTGATCGGCAAGTCCTAGGCTCTGCAGTTTAACCCACAGCGCCACCCACGTCCCTCAATGAGTCCTAGGACACTTTAATTCATTAACTGCCTTTCAGAGCAGCCCCAATCCCATTCCTACTTGCATGCAAGCAGGAGGGCACAGGGATCCCTCAGCTGGGAAGGGAGGCTTCACACTGCCTTTTGGAGCAGCCCCATCCCAACTTCTACTTGCGTGCAAACAGGAGGCAGCTGGGAAGGGAGGCTTCCCGTTGCCTAACTGAGAGATCCCTGGCGCCTCCTGTAAAGCCTCCCTTCGCAGCTGAGAGATCCCTGCTCCCTTCTGCTTGCACGCAAGGAGGAGTTGGGATGGGGCTGCTCCAAAAGGCAGTGTGAAGCCTCCATTCACAGCTTAGTTTCTGCAGTCAGGGAAGGTGGAGGCAGCCCGGAAGCTGCATCTTTGAGCCCCTTCACCACCATCATATGGGGACTTCCGAGAAGCTCCTGAAGCCAGCCAGAGCCGACTGCTCTGGGCTGCTGAGACTGCCGCTGCTGTGTTTCCCAGGGACATTAGATGAAATCCGGGGACATTCCGGGGACGGAATTTGTCCGGGGACTTATTCACAAATCTGGGGACGTCTGGTAACCCTGTCCAGGAGGGCTGCCATTTCTACACTTTCCAGAGTGGAACAACATCAGCAAGAGGCTGGACAACCAGGGGGGAGAAAGGAGCGAGGAAGGAAGAGCCATAGCTCAGTGCTAGAACAGCTGTTCTGCATGTAGAACGTCCTGGGTTCAATTCTGAACAGCATCTCCAGGTAGAAATCCCTGGTCCGTGCAGACAGTCCTGAGCTGGGCAGCTATACCCGCCTGCTCTGAGTATCAAGGCAGCTTCTTATTTAAATCAACCTTTTCTTCAAAACCATGAGGACTGGAAACTTGCCTTTGGTTTTAAAGGCTCAGCACGTGGACGATTTCTGCCTTGCATCCAGAAGGTGCCATGTTCCGTTCTAAGGGCCTCTCCAGGTGGTGCTGGGGAAGAGCGCCTGCCTGCTAACCCCAGGAGCTGCTGCCAGGCAGTGTAAGCAGTACTGAGCGAAAGGAGCCAAGGGTCTGGCTGGCAGGAGAAGGGAGGTTCCTGTGAAGTGTCAGTGGTATGCCAACCACCAGGGGGCGGTAGAAGCTCAGAGATCCCTGCAGAACACCTTGAGCCATTCATATAAACAGGATTCTAGCTCCACTGAGATGCCCGGGTGCTTTGTGGAATGAGAGACATGAGTCCCTGACCCAGAGGCGGCTGTCAGCCTCAAGCAGCCTCTGCCAAGCTAGCGTCCTGCAGGTGTTTTGGACTACAACTCCCATCAGCCCCTGCAGCGCCTGATTTATGGCACAGTTTCCCCAGCACAGGGCACCAAGCCAAGGGAAAACAAAACTGAGATGATCCAAAATTGAGAAGATCCATTTTGGGGCGGCAAATCTAGACTCCGCTCAAGGGCGCCATATTACCAAAGATTACCCCAAGCCCCTGAGCTGATGGGAATTGTAGTTCAGAAGTTTTGGAGGGTGCCCAGTGGGCAAAGAGTGGCCTAGAGTATGTGTCCCCATGGTATATGCAAGGGTGAAATAAGCCCCCTTGCCCTCCAGCTCCTCTCTCTTCTTCTTTCCTCTGCCCCACATACCTTACAGTGGGGGGTTGGGCTCGATGACCGTTGGGGGTCCCTTCTCAAGCAACAATTCTGTGATTCTATGTCTGTCTCCCCTGTGCAGGCCTGGGGGAAGAAGACAGTGTGTATGTGTTCAAGGATGATGAAATCATCGAGTACGACGGGGAGTTTTCTGCCGACACTTTGGTGGAGTTCATCCTCGATGTAAGTCCTGGGCCTCCTCCTGCCCTGCTGTGCCCCACAGCCTGTCCATATTGGCTGAAATGCCCCCCCTGCCTCTCAACGCCTGGGGGGCCAGGGAGTCCTGCTCACCTGGGTCAGGGGTGGAAAGGTGTGTTTGTGTGTGGACGGAACCCTGGGATTCTTTGCATGGCTGGAACGTAACTCCGTGGCTCTTCACAATTGGCCTCCAAGCCCCTGGCCCCTGGAGGGTTGGTCATAAAGGAATGTGGCCCCTGAGTCCCCAAAAGGCTCCCCACCCCCACTGCAAAGCCTTAAACGGCCTGATGGCTGAACAAGTCCACCCTCCCTGTAGGAACTAGCCAAGCTTTGAAATTGTTGGAGAACAGCCTTCCAAAGGAGACTCTGCTTCGCTTGCTCCACTGCTAAAGCCGCAGCACTCGGATCGTTGGATAAAAAATGATCTGGTCTATTGGACAGTGGAAGAAGCAGCCTTGGAAGGTGGTGGGCTTTCTCTCAATACAGGGGGTTGGACTAGATGACCCCGGGTGTCCCTTCCAACTCTGCAATTCCATGATTTTATAACCTTGAAAGTCACTGGGCTTTCCTTCACTGGAGGTTTCTAAACAGAGTTTGGATGGCCACCTCTCAGGGCTTCTTTGGCTGTGATTCCGGCACCACAGGGGTTGGACTAGATGACCTGTGGAGGTCCCTTCCAACTATGATTCTGTGATTTTGGTGCTGTGATGCCAACGGCATTTTCCTTCCCTTTATCCTCCTCTCTCTCTCTCTCCAGGTGATGGAAGACCCGGTGGAGTTCATTGAAGGGGAACATGAGCTTCAGGCATTTGAGAATGTTGAAGACGAGCCCAAACTGATCGGCTACTTCAAGAACGAAGACTCGGAACGTAGGTGCCTCTTTGGGGCACTGGGACGGGGGGTCTGGTCCCCCCAAGAGGCTCTGCTGAAATGCATTCGCTCCCCCAAACGCAAACATGTGGGAATGTTCAGGGATGCAGGAGAGGATATATTGTTTGATTATGGCCTTTCCAACTTGTGTTAACAAGTTCACAATTTAGCAGAGTAACATCACCCTTTTTAAACTCACAGCGGATGCGTTTGCTCAGGCTCGCTAAAGCCTCTAGAATAACTGTCCTGGTATTTTCCCCTTATACCCTCATAAAAGATAAGACACGACACAGTCTTCTATAAAAGTATAAAAAGAGTTTACTCACTCACATTCTGTTCACAATAGGATCCCAGAAGGCAAACTTAGCTTAGAAAAGTTATATACACCTGGAAACTATCTCATAAGGAGACAGTCCCTTTGTCCTCTCTTGGCTGGAGGCCAATGAAAATAGGGACAGCCTAAGGAAAAGTAGGGGATGCAGGTGGCGCTGTGGGTTAAACCACATGCCTCTTGAGAACAACGCTTTTGTAGAATTTGTAGAAAAGTGTTTCTGAATTCCCAGGTGCGAAATTCAGCAGTTGTATGGCAAACAAGAGGGACGCGGGTGGCGCTGTGGGTTAAACCACAGAGCCTAGGACTTGCCGATCAGAAGGTCGGCGGTTCGAATCCCCGTGACGGGGTGAGCTCCAGTTGTTCGGTCCCTGCTCCTGCCCACCTAGCAGTTCAAAAGCATGAAGTGCAAGTACAGTGGTACCTCGGGTTACATATGCTTCAGGTTGCAGACGCTTCAGGTTACAGACTCCGCTAACCCAGAAATAATACCTCGGGTTCAGAACTTTGCTTCAGGATGAGAACAGAAATCGTGCTCCAGCGGCACGGCAGCAGGAGGAGGCCCCATTAGCTAAGGTGGTGCTTCAAGTTAAGAACAGTTTCAGGTTAAGAATGGACCTCGGGAACGAATTAAGTACTTAACCCAAGGTACCACTGTAGATAAATAGGTACCGCTCCGGTGGGAAGGTAAACGGTGTTTCCGTGCGCTGCTCTGGTTCACCAGAAGCGGCTCAGTCCTGCTGGCCACATGACCCAGAAGCTGTACATCGGCTCCCTCGGCCAATAAAGTGAGATGAGCGCCGCAACCCCAGAGTCGGCCTGACTGGACCTAATGGTCAGGGGTCCCTTTACCTTTTAATTAAAAGCAGGACATTCCAGGATCAAATCAGAAACTGGGATGGTTTCTCTAAACCAGGGATGTCCCTGGAAAATAGGGAGACTGGGAGGGTCTGCTGCTTAAAGGAGTGAAGGACATTCGGCCGCCTTCCGAGGGAGTTTGCTCCACTGCTCCAAGGTAGACTGCTCCTGCGCCTGGAGGGACTGCTCCACCATCACAGATCTATCCTTCCGTTGGTTCTGCAGCTGTGGCTGCTTTTCTCCGGGAGAGACACAGCCCCGGACGAGACACGCAGTGCTGTGCATCCGCCGCCTTGCTGCGCGGGTGCTTTTTTAAGAAACAGAACGCAGCCCGGAGTTAAAAGTTTGCAGATTTGCACTGATGCCTCGTGTGCTCCCAGACAGCTCCTGTCAGCCCCCCCCCCCCGTCTCCCGCCAGTCCCTGCTTCGGGGCCGGAAGCCCCACGACCAGCTGACACCCGCATTAAACCAGCTTAACATGTCAGCCCTGTGACCCATCACGGCTCGGTGGAGAGGGAGAAGCAGCCGCTCTCTCGCTTGGGCGGAAAGCCTGGTGTGGGGACACGGATCCTCTCTCGGGAAACCGGGACGCGGGGGCTGCCCTTGAGGGCCTGGTCTGGGGGCAAATCTCTGTGGCTGGGCGGCTGATGGGGACAGGCAATTGCAGGACTTGAGAACTGGGAGGGACCCCAAGACCGTCTAGTCCAGCCCAAGCGATGCAGCAATCCAGTGCTCCAAAAACTGCTGCTCAGCCAGGCTCAAGGTTCTTGCATTGATTCAAAGTTTGGGTCCAGGATGCTTCAAGGACAGCCTGGTCCAGGGGTTCCCAAATCCTTGGGGGAAACCCCCCCCCCCGCACACAATGTCCTATAAACTCACCCCCAATCCCCTGCCACTACCCTATTATTCACAATAATAATAATAATTTATTATTTGTACCCCGCCCACCTGGCTGGGTTTCCCCAGCCACTCTGGGCGGCTTCCATCAAAGATGAAAAATACATTAAAATGTCACAAACTTCCCTGAACAGGGCTGCCTTCAGATGACTTCCAAATGTCATGTAGTTGTTTATTTCCTTGACGTCTGATGGGAGGGCGTTCCACAGGGCGGGTGCCACCACTGAGAAGGCCCTCTGCCTGGTTCCCTGTAGCTTTGCTTCTCGCAGGGAGGGAACCGCCAGAAGGCCCTCGGATCTGGACCTCAGTGTCCGGGCAGAACGATGGAGGTGGAGACGCTCCTTCGGGTATACTGGGTTGAGGCGGTTTGCAGAATAGTGGTTTGCATGTCCCACTAAGGCAGTGGTTTTAACCAGTGTGCGGTGCTACCCTGAGGTGCCTTGAATGGTGATCAGGGGTTCCAGAGGCAACATAGACCTCTGTCCCTCTTTCCTTCCCTCTCTCCTCTGAAACCCTCTTCTGTCTCTGCCTCCTAACGACCTACACGGCTGTTTGTTGCAGCATCCTTGGCTACAAGCTCCCCAGGCGAATACTGCCCCTGGGGCTGGCCAGGGGGTGCTTCCCAGGCCCCTGTGGGGCAGTGTGAGGAGGCACCTGTCTTTGAGGCAGGGGGGGGGGTATAACGGCTGCCCAGAGGACTCCCAAGGAGAGGGGTGAGAAGGCAGAGGGAACCCTCCACAAGGGAGGGTGGTCGGAAAAGGGTGAGGGGCTGTCAGCTCTGCAAGCAAGGGGGGAGCTCCTGAGACCCCCAGGGATGCTGCAGAAAGAAGGTACAGTGGTACCTCGGGTTACAGACGCTTCAGGTTACAGACTCCGCTAACCCAGAAATAGTACCTCGGGTTAAGAACTTTGCTTCAGGATGAGAACAGAAATCGCGCAACGGCAGTGGGAGGCCGCTTTAGCTAAAGTGGTGCTTCGGGTTAAGAACAATTTCAGGTTAAGAACAGACCTCCAGAACCAATTAAGCACTTAACCCGAGGTACCACTGTAGTTGGTTAAGGGAGCCGTGGATTCAAAAAGGTTGGAAAACTCTGCACTAAGGTAATAACACAGTAAAATTCAGCAATTCATTGCGCATTCATTCAAAACCTGATTCAAATGATTTAATTTGCAAAATGGATGGACCGGGTCCTGTGAGGCCAGCTTTCCAAAGTCTGAGAGTCATTTAAACCTCCAGTGACGCCCCCACCCCATTGGCTCTTAGCTCCCCCCACAGGTAATCCCACTGCCAGGTTCTTAGGGGTATTTGGCTCCTGTGATAACAGGATGCTGGGGTAGAGGGGTGATTGAAGGGGCTGGACTAGAGAACCCCGGGGTCCCTTCAAACTCTATGATGCTTTGTTGTTTAGTCGTTGAGTTGTGTCCGACTCTTCATGGACCAGAGCACGCCAGGCACTCCTGTCTTCCACTGCCTCCTGCAGTTTGGTCAAACTCATCTTCATAGCTTCGAGAACACTGTCCAACCATCTCGTCCTCTGTCGTCCCCTTCTCCTTGCGCCCTCCATCTTTCCCAACATCAGGGTCTTTTCCAGGGAGTCTTCTCTTCTCCTGAGGTGGCCAAAGTCTTGGAGCCTCAGCTTCAGGATCTGTCCTTCCAGTGAGCAGTCAGGGCTGATTTCCTTCAGAATGGAGAGGATGGATCTTCTTGCAGTCCATGGGACTCTCAAGAGTCTCCTCCAGCACCAGAATTCAAAAGCATCCATTCTTCGGCAATCAGCCTTCTTTATGGTCCAGCTCTCACTTCCATACATCACTACTGGGAAAACCAGAGCTTTAACTATACGGACCTTTGTCAGCAAGGTGATGTCTCTGCTTTTTAAGCATCTATGATGCCACGATGGCCTGATCTTCTTATGTTCTGATCATAGATATTAATAATAATATCAGCCCAAGGCAGGCAGGAGCCCCTCGCTCACCCCCACACCCAGCAGTCTTTCGGGCTTTGCCACCCCGGAAACAAGGCGCTGCTGATCCCATTATCTCCCCCTTTCCAGATTTCAAGGCCTACGAAGACGCGGCTGAGGAGTTTCACCCCTACATCGATTTCTATGCCACCTTTGACAGCAAGGTACGTAGCTGGCCACAAGCACCACCTCGCTTTTGCAGGCAGCAGGACAGCCAAGGATGTGTTCCTTGTGTTGGAAGGAAGCTTGCACGTTGCAGCAGGCAGAGAAGTTAAGAGGGGGGCAGATTGCAAGTTTCCAAACAGGAGCAGCCAACGCACCTGAGAAACTGATTCCTGCGTTGCAGAGGGTTGGGCTGGATGACCGCTGGGGGTCCCTCTGCAATTCTAGGACTCCATCCCTCTCTTTCTCCCCATCGCAGGTTGCAAAGAAGTTGTCCCTCAAACTGAACGAGATCGACTACTATGAGCCTTTCATGGAGGAACCGGTCACGATCCCAGACAAACCCAACAGCGAGGAAGAAATTGTCCAGTTTTTGGAGGAGCACAAGAGGTGAAGAGAAATTGAGGAGGGGGGAGGGGGAATTAGAGGAGGAGCAGCAGCCCCCCCCCCACGCCTTCCTGGCTCTAGACAGAGGCGCGCGCACACACACACACACACACGCACGCGCGCACACACACACACACACACCCCCACTGAAACGGGCAATTCTTGCTCCGTCTCCCGGCTGACTGCTGTGGATGGGGAGGAGAGTCATCCGTTGCCATGGCAGCAGCAACACCAAAGTCCTTCTCCTGCTGCCATGGCAACGGCACATTTATTGGCTGAGACTCCAAGCCCCAAACGGAGAAATCTTTGCAAACAGGGGCTGGGGGGGGGGAGGGAGAGATGCGTTTCGCTGGGCGGGGGGGGGGGCGCGCAAAAGATGGCATTGCTTTCCATCAGAAGCATCCCCCAGCCATGCCTCTTGCAGTCAACACTGGCAGGCAGCAGCAGTCAGGCGGGGGGGGGGGGCAGTCCCAGTCCTTACTTGGAGATGCTTTCGGGAATGGAAGGGACCTGTATGGTACGAGTCCTTCCCGTTTACATGTGGAGAAGACGGCCGGGCTGGCTGCTGCGCTGCAGCCTCGGGGAGGCGGCGTCCTGGGGGTCCCCTGAGGACAGCCAGCTGGTTTCTGGAGCTCAGGAAACAGGTCGCGCCTGCAGCTCTGGCGCCCGGCGGAGGTTCCTGAGCTGCGGTCCCTGCACTGCACGACCCTCGGGGTCTCTTCCACATCCACCCTGAAATTCTGCCAGAGGAATAGCCCCGGGGGCGAACGGGGAATGAGGCAAAATGGCAATCAGTCGCCCTGGGGTTGTTTCAGAAGCCCATGCATGCCAAAGACCTAGGAGAAAAATCCTCTCTCAAATCACCCCCTCTCTGCCCCCTAACTGAGCGCCAGAGCGCTTATGGGGAGGCCTACCCCCCCCCCCCAAGCTCCCCTCTGCTCTGCTGCAGATGTTTCGGCTGACCCTAATCCCCTGGGATTAACCGGGAGGTTTCCTAACCCCGATCCCTCTCCTCCTCTCCTCCCAGGGGACCTCAGCCCTGGCACAAACAGGGCGCATTTTGTGGCACAAATCCCCTTCTCTGTCCTGGGGAGGGGAGCGGGGTGGTGTCCCTCGCTTTTGGGGGAAGGAGGCCCGGCACCCCTTTCCCCCTCCTCATTTTGGGGGTGCTGTTGATGCGCTCCATGCCCCTGTTTCTCAGGCACTCCCCCCGCCCCCCATGGCATCTCCATCCAGCTGCTTCTAACATCGGGCCGACGAGGGGCTGCGCGGTTGCTATGGCAGCCTGGCCTTTGCGATTCGCTCACGGGACCGGATTAGGCCTGTTTTGCACAGCGATGCTTCTCCGGCTCTCATCCCTGGCATTATCCCTGAACCTCGCTCTGACCCCAAACTGACTCCCCCCCCCCTCCCCCTTGGCTACCTGCGTCAAAAGGATTTGCTCAGGCTTCTAAGGCTGCGTACACACCCAAATGCGTTTTAAAAGCACGTTTTGCGGGTATGGGGTCTTTCGTGAGAATATAAGGAGAGGCTGGCGGCTGGATCAGGCCAAAGGGGGCCCATCGGGTCCAGCCTCCTGTTCTCACAGTGGCCGAATAGATGCCCTAAAGGGAAATCCGTAAGCAGGACTCGAACACAAGATCAACTCTCCCCTCCAGCAACTTGTGCTCAGAAGTATCTCTGCCTCTGACTGTGGAGGCAGAGTAGAGCCGTTCTGGCTAGGAGCCACAAATAGTCTCCTCCTCCATAAATTTGTCTCATCCTCTTTTAAAGCCATCCAGATTTGTGGCCGTTGTGGCAGGGAGTTCCACAGTTTAACTATGTGCAGCAGGAAGAAGGACTTTTCTTTTATCAGTTCTGAGTCTTCCGACACTCAGCCTGATTGGATGCCCCCCCCAGCACTGGTGTTATGGGTGGGGGGTTGGAGAAGAAGAAGAAGAAGAGTTTGGATTTGATATCCCGCCTTTCACTCCCTTTAAGGAGTCTCAAAGCGGCTAACAATCTCCTTTTCCCTTCCTCCCCCCCAACAAACACTCTGTGAGGTGAGTGGGGCTGAGAGACTTCAGAGAAGTGTGACTGGCCCAAGGTCACCCAGCAGCTGCAGGTGGAGGAGCGGGGAAGCGAACCCGGTTCCCCAGATTATGAGTCCACCGCTCTTAACCACTACACCACACTGGCTCTCCCCTCCATCCAATTCCTCCAGGCCATCTATAAAATCATAGAATTGTAGGGAGGGACCCTGATGGTCATCTAGTCCATGGGTAGGCAACCTAAGGCCCGGGGGCCGGATCCGGCCCAATCGCCTTCTAAATCCGGCCTGCAGATGGTCCGGGAATCAGCATGTTTTTACATGAGTAGAATGTGCCCTTTTATTTAAAATGCATCTCTGGGTTATGTGTGGGGCATAGGAATGCGTTCATTTTTATTATTATTTTTCAAAATATCGTCTGGCCCCCCGACAAGGTCTGAGGGACAGTGGTCCGCCCCCCTGAAAAAGTTTGCTGGCCCCTGAAATTTCTAGTCCAACCTCCTGTGATGCAATAATTTTACCCAGGCTGGCCCACCCATGAGGCAAGTTGAAGCAAGCACCTCAGGCAGCAGAATCCACAGGGGCAGCAGACCAGCCTCCAAGGGATGCATTGGCTGCCGCTGCTGCTGTTGCTGCTGCCTCTTTAGCACCCCTCCCCAGTCCCCCTCTGCTGCAATATCTCAGCCAATAGGAGGCACTGGGGGCCTCCTTCACCCTTGCAAATGATGTACATCTTTATCCCCCACCTGTCCTGATGTAGATCTTCACTCGCCAGTGTGGTCTAGTGGTTAAGAGCGGTAGACTCGTAATCTGGTGAACCGGGTTCGCGTCTTGGCTCCTCCACCTGCAGCTGCTGGGTGACCTTGGGCCAGTCACACTTCTCTGAAGTCTCCCAGCCCCACTCACCTCACAGAGTGTTTGTTCTGGGGGAGGAAGGGAAAGGAGAATGTGAGCCGCTTTGAGACTCCTTAAAGGTAAAGGGACCCCTGACCATTAGGTCCAGTTGTGTCCGACTCTGGGGTTGCGGCGTTCATCTCGCTTTATTGGCCGAGGGAGCCAGTGTACAGCTTCTGGGTCATGTGGCCAGCATGACTAAGCCACTTCTGGTGAACCAGAGCAGCGCACGGAAACGCCGGTTCCCTTCCCGCTGGAGCGGTACCTATTTATCTACTTGCACTTTGACGTGCTTTTGAACTGCTAGGTGGGCAGGAGCAGGGACCGAGCAATGGGAGCTCACCCCGTTGCGGGGATTCGAACCGCCGACCTTCTGATCAGCAAGTCCTAGGCTCTGTGGTTTAACCCACAGCGCCACCCGCGTCCCTTTGGAGACTCCTTAGTGTAGTGATAAAGCGGGATATCAAATCCAAACTCTTCTTCTATTTGGGGGTTTGCCTCAGGTGTCCGAATGTCTTGGGCTGGCCCTGAATTTTATACACTTCTATCATGTTGCCTCTTCCTAGCCTTTTCTCCAAACTAAAAATCCCCCAATGCTGCCAGCTTTCTTCACAGCCCCACCTGGAGGTGCCATGGGGCATTGAACCAGGACCTTATGCATGCAAAGCAGGTGCACTGTTGCAGAGCTACAGCTCTTCACTTAAAAAGAAAGCAAGATTCTGGTCCTCATTGTTCTGAATTAAGGGCTGGTGGCCTAGAGATGCGCATTGTACCAGGGAACTTCCGAATGCCCAGTAGTTTATATAACCGCTGGTAAAGGTAAAGGATCTCTGACCATTAGGTCCAGTTGTGCCCGACTCTGGGGGTGCAGCGCTCATCTCGCTTTACTGGCCGAGGGAGCCGGGGTACAGCTTCCGGATCATGTGGCGGGCATGACTAAGCTGCTTCTGGCGAACCAGAGCGGCACACGGAAACGCCGTTTACCTTCCCACCAGAGCACTACCTATTTATCTACTTGCACTTTGACATGCTTTCGAATTGCTAGGTTGGCAGGAGCAGGGACTGAGCAACGGGAGCTCACTCTGTCGCAGGGATTCGAACCACCGACCTTCTGATCGGCAAGTCCTAGGCTCTGTGGTTTAACCCACAGTGCCACCTGCGTCCCTATATAACTGCTGAGTTGTGGCCTCTTCTCTCCCCTCCCATGGCTCATTTTTGGTCGTCTCCAAACTCACATGCATAGCCTAACCAAACAGCTTTCCAGTCCAGCAAAGGTCTTTGCCACCCACTCACAGCCCCAGGATTTTTGCTGACATCTGCAGATTGGGTTAACTGAAAGATGAGGATCTGATGGTTCCTTCTGATGATTAACAGGATTTTGCAAGACAGCGTTGGAGGGGATCTTACCGGATTTCAACAGAAGCTGTACTGAAGATCATTAGTACCAGGAGCCTTAAAGAAGTTTGTGTGTGTTTTCCCCTCTTCCTCAACCTCTCTCTTCTGCCCCTCTTGTCTTACAGGCCCACACTGAGGAAGCTCCAGCCAGAAAGCATGTATGAGACTTGGGTACGTCTAGGGGAAGCCGGGGGGGGGGGGGGGAGGGAGAAAGAGGAAAGCCTCTGGAATTCTCTGCCTCCAAACCCGTCCCTGGATTTTGGAGTTTCGGGTTTCCTGGAGTGCTTCTGCAGATGTGCTGCTGATGCTCCTCAGCCCCCCCCCCCCTTAGCTGGAAGCAGAAATAATGTGAGGATTTCAGACAGCATTTATATCATGCAGCAGTGCCCTTCCCTGTGGCCAAGATCTTTCTAACCATGTCTGCTCACAAGTATAAACAGAACTGATTTTCCATTAAGGAGTTGGGTGGAATTGAGCAAGACGTATGAGTGATTCAGTATTCCACCAGCTGCCTAACTCCCCCATAGGTGAGAAAACGGACATGGGGCAATTCAGAGAAGATATTTTCAAGGGGAAATTGACCACTAATCCCCCAGCCAGTACAAACTTTCTTTGCTTTTATAATTTTATGATGATTTTAATGATTTCATTGTCTGCCCCCATGCTATTTGTTTAATGAGCTGGAAATTGAGAAATACCAAGATGTCTCTGTATTTTTGTGACTTTTGTTTCCTCTGTGTGTTTGCCTTTCTTCCGCCGCTACACCACCAAGGTGCATTGATAAAACACGGTGATCTTGAGGCCATTGTAAGCGAGATGCCCGCAGCCTCGTTCATTCAGAAAAACGTATACCCGGCCACCCCACCCAGCTATTCACCAAGCGGCCTCACCATAAATAATTCACCCTGGTGCAAACAGCACAAAAGCAGCAACTTTGTGCAAACTGATATTGCTGTGTTGGCCAGCTGAAAATGACCAACTTCCTTTTGTTCTGAACTCATGGATGTTCGTTCCAGCTCTCCCTTCGCCCTACGGACGTAGGTGACAAAACCTTCCCAAAGGTCGTCATCAAGGTGCAGACGCGTCCCTCAAAAAACCTCCCTGTTGTTGTGGGAAAGTGCCCTTCACCGAGGAGTTCTCCCGCAAAGGAGAGCTGTACTTGAGAGTCACCATGAGGAGCACCGAGTGGCTAGTGCCTGGGATGTCACCAATTCCTATTCATGCTCCTGCACAACTCCTGTTCCTTGCAACAGGACTTGCGTAGGGGCTTTGCCATGGGGCCTTGTGGTCAGTGTCTTTACCAGTGGCAAGACAGTCCCCACGAGCTGGGATGCCGGAGAATTCTGACATAAACAAAAACGGGAGCTGAAATTGCGAATGTGGGAATTGGTTCGGCAAATACAGGAGCAGAGCTTCGAGATTTGAACTCTGATCTCCCAGGTCCTCTAACCTCCACACCACATTGACTCTTGATATAAGGCAGAACAGAAAGCCATGCTTTCTTACATTCCCTGCTAGTGAGTAACGTCTCTCTCTCTCTCCCTCTCTCTTTGTCCTTCCAGGAGGATGATATAGATGGCATCCATATTGTTGCTTTTGCAGAGGAAGATGACCCTGGTGAGTTGCCCTTACAGAGAACGGAGAGCAGAGCTTCATGGCCACGGGGGGGGGGGGGGTCGCCTGCATTCCAACATGGCGCCGTCTCCATTTTCTTCCCCAATGGTCATTTTCCCATCTTTCCCCATCTACAGTAACTAAAAAACCAGGAAAGGATTGTGGTAAATATTACATCAGAAGTGGGCATTCAAAACATATCATAAAAACGCATCCAAACTAACAATTGAAAGAAACTGATATGGCAGCAAGCGAGTTCATGCTCCATTGTGCTATCTGGGACAGAATTAAAATAGTATTGAAGCTGATTGTCGGTCTTGCCATCGACAGACATCCCCAGCAGAGAGTGTTTGCTCACATTCCACAGCTGCAATACCGATAATATATTTATATTTGCCAGCAGCCAACCCAGTTTTCCCTGGCTTGCACTACAGTCCCTCAAAACAGGGTAATTAAAAAGGTGAGCCTTTGGGTTTCGTTAACAGAGCACCTGAACCAGCAATGGGTCTTGCCTTCTGCATCTCCAGAAACACAAAACTTTAGTTTGCTGTGAGTACAAAGGGAACACTCATCCCACACCCTAAATTTAAAGCACTCTTATTCCACTTTAACATCATGGCTTCCCCCCAAAAGCCTTGTCATGTGGCGAAAGAGTACTCTAAGCCCGTGGCGTGGATGTGGAAACTGCAGCAGACTTCCTAGAGATGAAATGATTTTGATGGAGAAGTTTGATAAAATCTATCAAGTGATTCTGCTGTCTGTAACTGGGGCAGATTTTTGCCACGAGACTCTTTGGATTCCGGCTGTCTCTCTTTGCTGTTATCATACTGGAGCCCCATGGATGCCTCGTGGGGAGGCAGGAGCCATGAAACTGGGTTGAAATAGGGGCTCTGTTTAGGAAGGACAGGAGATGGATGGGGGTGGGCCTTGATTTGTGGGGGGAGGCCTTTGCACAGGAAAGCTGGCAGACCCTGGCTGCCCTCTCACCTCTGTGGGAATGTTCAGGGATGCAGGAGAGGATATATTGTTTGATTATAGCATTTCCAACTTGTGTTAACAAGTTCACAATTGAGCAGAGTAACATCCCCCTTTTAAACTCACAGCGGATGCGTTTGCTCAGGCTGGCTAAAGCCTCTAGAATAACTGCCCTGGTATTTCCCCCTTATTCCCTCATAAAAGATAAGACACGACACAGTCTTCTATAAAAGTATTAAAAGGTTTACTCACACATCATTCTGTTCACAATCGGATCCCAGAAGGCAGACTTAGCTTAAAAAATTTATATATTCCTGGAAACTATCTCATAAGGAGACAGTCCCTTTGTCCTCTCTTGGCTAGAAGCCAAGAGGGCATCTTTGGCTAAGCAGATGTTGCTTCTTCGACGCATGTAGTCAAAAGAGAGAGGTGGCTGCTCTGCCCTGTGCTTTTGTCGTTACCTGCACAGGTGAGGCCACGCCCACCTCTAGTCACATGCAGAGGAAGTCTGTTCCAGCCCAGAAGAAACAGGAAGTTTACCTTCTGGCTGGACAAACATTCCTCCCCAGGTGTAAACATGTTCACTCTAGGAATGTTGTACTTGACTGCTCTTGTGTTTCACATCCCACAACCTCCCTCTCTCCTCAACACTTTCTGGCCACAGATGGTTATGAGTTCCTGGAAATCCTGAAGGATGTTGCCCAAGACAACACAGACAACCCAGACCTCAGTATCATCTGGATCGACCCTGAAGACTTTCCACTGGTGAACAGGCAATTGTGCTCTTTAGCGGGGGTGGGGGGTGGCTGCCATGGCTTGTTCTTGCTGCTATGGCCCCCACCAATGCCCCCCAAAGTTGGATTAGACCCATTTCTTGGAAGGAAGCCACTATCGATGACCAGTGTCCCCACAACCACTTTGTGTCCCCACTCACCCTCCGCAAAATCGGACGCTGCACGTGCCTGAAAGTCTTTGTGGACCCTCATTCCCCCTTCTCTCTTTCTCTCTCTCAGCTGATTGCCTACTGGGAGAAGACTTTTGACATTGACCTGTCCAGGCCTCAGATTGGCGTCGTCAACGTAACGGACGTAAGTGACCACGGGCACGGGAGACGCGGGCACTTCTGCCACTGTTGTGAAGCCCAAACCGGGCGCATGCCTCTTGAGAACAACGCTTTTGTAGAATTTGTAGGAAAGTGTTTCTGAATTCCCAAGTGGGAAATTCAGCAGTTGTATGGCAAACAAGAGGGACGTGGGTGGCGCTGTGGGTTAAACCACAGAGCCTAGGGCTTGCCGATCAGAAGGTTGGCGGTTCAAATCCCCACGAAGGGGTGAGCTCCCATTGCTCGGTCCCTGCTCCTGCCAACCTAGCAGTTCAAAAGCATGCCAGTGCAAGTAGATAAATAGGTACCGCTCCAGCGGGAAGGTAAATGGCGTTTCCGTGCGCTGCTCTGGTTCACCAGAAGCGGCTTAGTCCTGCTGGCCACATGACCCGGAAGCTGTACGCCGGCTCCCTCGGCCAATAAAGCGAGATGAGCGCCGCAACCCCAGAGTCGGCCACAACTGGACTTAATGGTCAGGGGTCCCTTTACCTTTATGGCAAACAAGCTATGGACACCCCCCTGTTTCTGGAAGCCCCCATAATAAATAAATAAATTCCCAATACTCAATGAAGCAACATTTTAAGTTTCCTGCCTTCAAGCCCTCTCCCCTTCTTTCAGATAGCTCTGCTATAGACAGCGACAGGGGTCGAGACGTCCTTGTAGGCAGGGGGTGGGAAGTTATGGGGGGAATGTTATCTGAGAAAGAGCCCCTGAGCCACCTTAGTCACCTGCTGCATGTTCCCTTGATACCAGGGATGAATCAAACACAAAGTGTTTTGTGTCTCCTGCATTGTGGGGGTTGGACTAGATGGCCCCATGGGGTGCCTTGCAACTCTATAGTTCTGCGATTCTATAATTTTTTTCAGAGTCTTGGGAAAGCTCAGGGGTGGGGGTGGGGTAATCAAAATGTCATACACATTTTACCCCCCAAAAAAATATCCTTCACTATATCCTATGTCCTTTTTTATATTCAGAACAGATACAGTGGTACCTTGGTTCTCAAACTTAATCCATTCCAGAAGTCCGTTCCAAAACCAAAGCATTCCAAAACAAAGGCGCGCTTTTCCATAAAAATGCAAAATGTATTGATTCCAGACTTTTAAAAACAACCCCCAAAACAGCAATTTAACATGGATTTTACTATCTAACCCCTGACACCATCGATCCATAAAATGAAAGCAATAAACAATCTACTGCAGTCACACAATCAATCAATCAATCAGTAGCTGAACTGGGTTCCACACAGTCACAAAAACAAAACAAAAAGAGCCGCAGAAACAAAAAAGCAAAATAAATAGCCGAAACAGACAGACCTCAGCGTAACACTCAAAACAGAAGCGTAACAC
The DNA here is from genome assembly GCF_965153285.1 of Podarcis tiliguerta. Classification (NCBI taxonomy): domain Eukaryota; kingdom Metazoa; phylum Chordata; class Lepidosauria; order Squamata; family Lacertidae; genus Podarcis; species Podarcis tiliguerta. Next base: position 688,162 of record NC_139549.1, read on the forward strand.
TCAAAATAAAGCATGTTTGGCTTCTGAAAAAGGTTCTCTTACTTCGGGGTTTACAGTGTTTGATTTCCAAGTTGTATGAGTACCAAAGCATTTGAGAACCACTGTAAATGTAAAGTATTTAACCTGCACTAATAATAATAATGATGATGATGATGATGTACCCTGCCCATCTGGTTGGGTTTCCCCAGCCACTCTGGGCAGCTTCCAACAAAGACCAAAAATACACTAAAATGTCACACATAAAAAACTTCCCTGAACAGGGCTGCCTTCAGATGCCTTCTAAAAGTCAGCGAGTTGTTTATTTCCTTGACATCTGTTGGGAGGGTGTTCCACAAGGCAGGCGCCACCACCGAGAAGGCCCTCTGCCTGGTTCCCTGTAGCTTTGCTTCCCTGCAGTGAGGGAACCACCAGAAGGCCCTTGGCGCTGGACCTCAGTGTCTGGGCAGAACGATGGAGGTGGAGACGCTCCTTCAGAACATCACAAATCAATAGGATGATCTCCAGCTGAATTTTACATCTCCCCCGCCAGGCTGACAGCATATGGCTGGAGATGGACGACGAGGATGACCTGCCGTCCACAGAGGAGTTGGAAGACTGGATTGAGGATGTGCTGGAAGGAGAGATCAACACGGAAGACGACGATGACGATGACGATGATGACGACGACGACGATGATGATGATGACGACGACTAGAGGCTCCCGTTCTTCATGGAAGGCGGACCCTGCCTGTTGAGGTCCACCTGCGTCACACCTGTCCCCAGAGTGTCCCTCGGGGGCCGCAGTGCCAGGCGCCTCTGGCCGACGCGAAATTCAACGCTTTGCCACCAGACCCTAGCAAGAACGTATTTTTATATTGATCCTATTTAAGTCAAGGGCCCCCACCCTGTGCTGAACCCCATGTGCCCCCCCGGGACCCCGCTCTGCCCTCTGCCAGCGCAGGGGTGGTTGTTGGTGCTGCCCCCTCCCTCCCCTTTTCCGCACTGGGCTCGCCAGGTGTCCTTCAGGCACCTGAGGCTGCTCTTCCTGGGTGGACCATCAGTCTTCCCTGGGATGTTAAGCCCAGCTCAGGTTTTCCAGGTGAATCCCAGGAACGGGCAAGGCTCTTTGCCTGTTCCTAACCCTCAGCATCCTGGTTTATCAGGGCACTTGATGGACCCCCCAACTCAGCACAGGCAGAGATGTGTGTGACCCAGCCCTAAGTGTTGTCGGCCCAGTGAATTTCCCATCATGCCTCTCTCTCTCTCTGCTTCCCCTGTGATGTCCACTCTGACTGGCAGGGGCTGTCCAGGCAGGGAATCTTTTCTCAGTCCTTCCTGGAGATGCCACTGGGGTGGGAAGGGTGAAACCTGGGACCTTCTAGACGCAGAGCAGGTGCCTTATTTACCATCTCTTCCCAAATTCCCTGCCTTCCCACCGGTGCCTTCCTCTTCCTCACCGCGACACAAGGGAATAGTTCCCGTCTTCTTTGCTAGCGTCTCTCTTGGACTTTGTTAAATCTATCACTCACTTTGGCTCTGAGTTTCTGTCAGGAAACACCTCCCCGAATCATTTCATCAGTTAAACTGAAGTGGGAGGGCAGAGATCAGCCAATAACGTTTGTTTTTTTTGGGGGGGGGATAGAAACAAATGTAATTCCTGGGCTTTGGGGGTGAATATATTTGGGCTAAAACTGTCTTGTTAATATTTCGGGAGCGGGGAGATAATCGGGGGGGGGGGACACAACCTGTTCAGCACTCAGTGGGGGTGACACAATGTACAATTTGTATATTTTTCAACAACTTTGTACAGATCAACCAAAGCGATTAAAAAAAAAATCAAATAACAATGCTGGTGAGATATTATTTTCTGCCCGCCACCGCTACCCTTCTCCCCCACCCCACCCCAAAATCCTCATGAGGGCATATCAGTTATTATGGAGAGCGGGGGCTCAAAGTCCCGAAGGCAAAAAGGACCAAGGATAGGAATTAATCCTGCATGTCTCTTCTTCATAAGAACATGAGAAGGGTCTGCTGGATCAGGCCCAAGGGGGCCCACCTAGTCCAGCCTCCTGTTCTCACAAGCAGGATTCAAACACAGAAGCCCTCTCCCTTCCTGGGGTTTGCAGTGTGATCATCCGGGCTGGTAGCCACCGATAGCTGGCTCCTCCATTTTAAGGCCTCCACTCCTCCTTTTGAGCCACCCATGTTGGTAGCCATCTCTGTCCCCTGTGGCAGGGAGTTCCATAGTTTAACTCTGCTCTGCGTGAAGAAGGACTTTCTTTTATCTGTCCCGAATCTCCCAACATTCACCTTCACTGGATGTCCATGAATTCTAGTGTTAGGAGAGAGCGAGGAAAACTCTCATCCTTGTTCTTCCCCCAGACCAGGTATAGTCAGATCAAAAGGCTACACTGGGTTTTGTTTCCATGCCTATTTCACTGTGATTTGGGGGGGGGCGGTGGGGGGGGGGCCTTCCCTTGGAGCCTAC